>NC_089657.1:4990000-5590000 GCF_037042795.1 Molothrus aeneus | reverse complement strand
AAGTGATTTTTGGCAGGACTCTGCAAACAGAAATGCAGATTGAGTCAGGGAAGAACCTACTCAGCAGACTCCTTGCCTCATCAGGAAGGGCACACACCGAGCTAATTTCAGGATCAAAGTCTCACCCTATAGCTCCTGCTGATAGGATTTGGTTTTTGGTGGGTTTTTTTTGGATGGTCTTCACTTCTCTTTGTTTTTAAAAATGATTAATTACAGTTCTACTAAGATTAAATAATTATCTCTCTCCTTCATGTTTACACCTTTTATACACTTCAAAATGCTCAGCATGTTCTTCCTCCCAGGGAGTATAATTTTTTACCACTTTCCCTATAACCCTTTCACCTCCTGCCTCCATTATTTTTGATGTTTTCTTTGATTTATTCAGACACAGAAGTTTGACAGAGGAACAAAACGAAGGCATTTATGCCAGGCCCAATTTATCAAAATCTACACAAGAATGATTTCAAAAGACAGGAAATAAAAGTTTTCCCTTTTCACATATTTATAAAATGCAATCAAAATTTAAGAAATCCTTTAAAAAATATTAAAAAGGAAAATAAGAGAGAACACTTTTATTGTGGCTCAGGATAGGAAAGGTACACTAGAGCTTTAAAAACTCTGGACTGGAGAATATCAGCAAGATAAGGGAAGTTTGCTTGAAACTGTTATGATAAAAATGTGTATGAAGCATGCATGGAAAACTGGCATGTGTGATAGGGGAAAAAAAAGGGAATAAAAATTAATAGATGGTATGGGAGCCTCTAAAGGTTTCACTGCTGTGAGCTTGAAGTGACAACATCTCTAACAGGTGCCAGAGATAGGAATGTCCTACATGGATTTTCCCCCCATGAGTGACAATAATCATAAAGATAGAGCATCTGCACCATCACATTTATTTCCTGCCATTTTTTTGATTTTGGCTTTTTGATGTTGGTCTTTGGAGGAAATCAGTTTCTGTGGAAACCAATTTGTCACTGATGCAGCAGGTGAAAAGTTGTGTCAGTGCAAAGTTAGTTTTTGCACCATTTTGATATCTGAAGGGTGGCTGGGTAAAAAAACAACCTCATCTGTACTGAAATGTGTGTTCTATCTGTGGCTGCACCAACTGCCCAGTGGACAATCAGTGCTCAATCCCTGCATTGCATCCAGCAATGGAGAAACCTGCTCCCTTCACTCTGCAGGCAGCCAGCAGCTGAGGAAAAACAGCAACTCAAAAATTTCCAACTCCAGCAGAATTTGGACCTTTCAGACAGTCTGAAATCCTTCCCAAGGGAAAGATTCTGTCCCAGCATCCCACATTATGCAAGGGAGGAATCCTGCCTTCAACAAGTTCTTTGCCTTGATTCTAATTCTCAAAACACAGATCATCTCTGTCACACATATTCCTGATGGTTTTTGTAAGCTGGATGAAACCACTCCAGCTTTTCTTGAAAGCTGAGACAGCTCCTCCTGTCTTCCTAGAAGGATTTTCCCAGGAGTGCTGCTACAGAGCTGCTGTGACCACAGGAACTGTGTTGTGTTAGAATGAATCACAGAATGGGCTGGAAGGAACCTTCAAACTCATCTCATTCCCCCTCCTGCCACGGGCAGAGGCACCTTCCACTATCCCAGGTGGCTCCAAACCCCTTCCAGCCTGGCCTTGGACACTTGGCTTCAGTGTGCACACAGGGAACCCTGCTTCAGGCTCTGTGCATGTGCATAACTGCATAGGTGCATTATCCAGGAAAAAAAACCCTAACAAACAGTTCAATTCACACTGAACAGAAAAAAACTAAATAGGTATTAAGGATCCAATATGATTTTAGTAGATTAATGCAAACCAGGACTAATGCTCCAGCACCAGGAGATTTATAAATAATAGAAATATCTCACTGAGGAGAGAATCAGACCTTGACTGCTCATGGAAATAAAACTTTTTCTCTCTCTATGGCAGTTTTGAAATTTCATCTCCAACTTTGAAAATAGGAATTTCAAAATTATTCTCAGTTAAATCCATAGAAGCACTGACCTTCAATATCTGTAATGTTCAAAGGAAAAGACACTTGCACTTCTGATTGACAGATCCATTGCAAACACAGTCTCAGCAGCTCCAGTGTGAGTGCTGAGAAATGCAACCTGAGCATCTACAGCTCTCTCATTCTAACTTACTGAAGCAGCTTTTCCTTGTCAGGGGAATTGCACAATTCAAGATTCAGCCCTACAGATAACAGCAATCAGGAAACCACTGTCATGTATGAAGTGATCTTAAGCATTGGAGTGACAAAATAAAGCAAATCTTCCTATAAAACTCCATCTCAATAGGAAAGTGCCAGCTTTCAATTAAAATCTTGAATTATCCTTTGTATTTACTACCTGGAGAATCCATAAGCAATTTAGGTAAAATAGTTATACTGAAAAAGCCCCTTGCACTTCAAAATATACTTCAAGCTGAAAACTGGGCAAACCTCAACTCAGTGGCTATGCAAGTGTTGTTGCAAAAGACAAATTTACTTTGCTCATTCTGGAGAACAGCTTTCTACCACAGAAACTCTTCCTGGGACAGCCCTTCCTTGGATCTTTCCAGCCTGAGATTCCACAGCTGATTCCTGGAAGCCTTGACATGCCAGCCCCACACAGACCCTGCAGCACTAACACAGGTGAAAACCAAAGCTCACAAATGTCACAGCCCCTGTCCTGTGCTCCTCAGAGTACTCTCCAAATTAACCCAAGTCAGGAAAAAAAACACAAAACAAGTTTCCTTAAGAGCTAGGGATTAAGAAAAAAAATCGAATATTACCTACCTCCATTTATTTTAAGTGAGAAGTACTCAAAAATACTCAGAGAATTGCCTTAAAACCTTTCTAGAAGTGGAAAACACTGCTACAGCTTTAAGTGCTTTTGCCTTCAGCCCTTCCAGACCCTCTGCTATCTAAAATGTTAGATAATGCCTCAGTGGGCTACCAAGTTAAACCCCCTCGTTCAGGGCTAAAAAGCTCTTGAATACATGAGCAAGATCAAAGCAGGTAAGCTCAATAAACTGTGTAGTCCCTGTTTAGGGACTAGAGGAGCATCACTTCCCCAGCATGTTGGAAGTAATTTTCTCTGGTGACATGCTATGTTTTGTCTTACTGAACATTTAACCTCTAGATCTGGACAGCACACATTTGGCACCAGCACATTTCTTTAGGGAACACCAGAGTGGTTACTTCAAGTGACAGTTTTCTAATTATTCTGTCAAGCATCAATCTGTGAAGTTCCCAGTTCCTCAGCACCCTGATTGACAGAGCAATCAGCACTTTACTTAAAGCCTCCAGAGCTGTTCTGGCCTGAAAAATGCTTAAAAAAAAAATAAAATAAAATAACCAACCCAACCAACCCCTCCTCCCCAGTGTGAAAATGGAGTGAAATATTTGACTTTCAAAACAAATCCCCACTTTCTGCATATACAATTCCCCAAAGTAACAAAAACATTGCATTATCATGTAAAATGCACCTCCAGAGAAGGAAGAGCTGACCAAAACAGTATTTTCTTTTATATTACAATAATTCAGTTGTGGCATTTTATTGTGGAGCAAATGAGCTGATGAAAGTACATCAAAAACAGAGAAGGAACTGAGACAGCCCAATCATTTTCACTGAAGTTTTCCTTCTCTACTCTTAAGAAAGGGAAAAGAGCCCCACCTTTGATGCACTTTTAGCTTGATTCCAAGCTCCCCTGATTTCTGATAGACATCATCTTCCTCTGCTGAGGGTGGTATTGTGACTCTGGGCACTTACAGCACTTCTGACTGTAAGAAGTGAGAAATGGAGGGACTTGGTGTGTGATAAACAATTATCTCTGTACCAAGTTCAGGGAATACTAAAAGCTCTTTAGTAGTCATGACCATATTTTCCAAAATATCACAAAAGTACTTCATGCTCTTTATCCACACTGTAATTAAAATCAACACCAGGGCTGAGATTTTGACCAAGAGTTTGGCACTAGAATTCCACAGGGTTTGATTTATATGCCAGGATGCTGCACCTGAGAATTCAGTAGTGGAGTTGGCTCGTGGATTGCTGGGACAATCTTGTGTTGGTGTTGTCCAACTTCACACAAAGAGAAGATCTCTCACCACACAGAACTGCAGCACCAGTATCAACAAAATGCCAATAATAGTTTCTACTGAAATCAAACTCATGCCAGATTTTCTCCTTTGGTTTGAAATTATGAATAATGGAAATTTGGTGGCCAGCTTTTTATGGTGAGCACTCTGGAGTGTTGTGTGGTAAAATACACTGAACTCAGCGAGACAGAAAAAGAAATGAAATACCAAATCAGGTGTCAAACAAAGGGTGGAAGAGGGCAGCACATTTTATCCCTAATAAGAGTGAGCTGCAGAATATCTCTCTCTAGATTTAATTTTTTTTTGAGGACATTAAATATGAAAACATATTCATGCAAAAAATTTCTTTTTTATTTCCTTGGATTAAAAAAAAAATCCCAATAGTTCTTGATAGAAGGGAATGACAGAGCTGACCAAGTGGCAGCAGGTAGTTCTTTGGTGAAAAGCCTCACAGTGCAGTGCTCAGTAAGGTGGAAGCTCTTCCACTGGTCAGGGGCAAGGCTGAACCCTTCTGCTTTTCTTATGGAAGTTCAACAGATGTTCAGCATTATAAAGAGAGTTAAAAGAATGCTGCTGATATGTAGATACCATCCTTGCTCTAATTGTTTTTATCTTTTCAGTTCAATTACTTCCACAGTTTGTATGACTAAGTGAAAACAAAAATGTATTTGAGATTCCCTCAAAGTAAAACACACAAAAATCCCAGAACAACTGTGCAGAGCCCCATGGAAGTTTTGATTAAAGGCAAATCCTTCACAATTCAGAGAGCACATACTCAATCAATGGTTGAAGAGGAAAACCTCCAGGGAGCAGCAGGAACTAAACAATTCTGATAAGGTTTCTGTGACTTTTCAGCAAATAGTAATTTGCTCCTTTATATTTCTTCAATGAGAAGTCGAGCATTGCAGTCCCAAACCTTTAAATCAAATGATTTGTTGGGCATCAGGCATTCAAGTTTCAACACCCCCTATAAATATTGACTCTACACATTCATTCATTTCTACCCAATAACTGATTCTTCTTTTTTTTTTGCCTGTTACAGGCCCATAACAGTACTCTGGGAGGTTGACTTAATCAAGATTTAGTTTAGAAAAAAGAAATCCTGAGCGTTTTCAAGTTTTAATCTTGTCTAGATTAAAACTTGCACCACATAAGCATGTATATAATCTATTTTCTTAATGAGATGTTTTTCCTCTTTTCCCAGGTTATCACTATTAATTCCAAATCCACCTTTCAGAAATGCCATCCATAGTTTATACAAAGGTTCCTACTTTAATCACAGGCTTGGCATCACTGTCACAGGACAGAGTTTTATGCACACTTTTGCTGAACAACCCTCTCAGCAGGGCCCTGTCTGAAGGTGCAGATTTCATTCCCTTTTCTGGTGAAGTGAATACTGACTTCCCATGTCAGCTCACCTGTCAGCCACCCAGAAATCCAATTTTCTGGCACTGATAGCAGGGCTGTTTCCTGCACTGAGGCGCTGCAGAGTTATTTGGGGGAGGATGGCAGAGGATGGTGGGAGCCACAAGAGCTCCAGCTCCTCTGCCCTGAGCAGATTTTTTGCAGCAAGGGAGGCTCCTTCTCCCCCACGTTCCCAGGGAATGAACATCTGGTGCTCTGCAGCTCTTTGGTTACTCAGGCTTACCCTTAAATAATTAGAAATGGTTTCTAAAGTACAGCAGCAGCCAGCACTGCATACAAAACAGGCTGTGGAAAAGTGCACACAAGTTGTGTCAGAGCAGCAGTGGGGTAGAGATCTGCAGATTTACTCACCTTCACCATAGCAAGCTGCATGCAAAAATTCAAAAGGAAGTTCTCTTTTCCCTCTACTTATTTGATGAGCAACATATGTATGCAAATGAAAAAGAATGCGACAACCATAGCAGAAGATTCAAGGTGAAAATGGTTTTGTAAAAGCAGTCAAATGTCTTCTAAATTCATTTGGAATAGCTGCAGTAGTACAATACCTGCTCCATCCCAGCCAGAAAGAAGAAATTATATGGCTATTTGAAACAAGTGAGGCTACCTTATTCCTAATCAGCTCCTCTAATTGCTTGGGAAAAAAAAATCTTTAAAAAGTTTGGTATTTTTCTGCTGGAAAATAAATCCCTACTTTATGCTTTAACTCTGTCTAGCCTCTGTTCCAGGTCAGCCTTCACAAGGCATCACCTACACACACCCCAGACTACAAACAGGAAAATTTGGCCACTGGCAGCTGGAAATGGGACAACTTCTGCTGCCTGCAGATTGCTATGAGAGGTAGAAGCACCAAAAGAAATAAAGTGTTCACTTTTCACACCACTCTAAAGAGAACACCCGACTTTAGAAACTGCTGAGTGTGACAGGTACAAAAAATGCAACATCTTTTGAGAAACAGGACTAAGTTTATCTTCCTATTAAAGGGTAGCTTTTTATTAGAAGATGAAACTAAACCTGGAGCAAAAAGACTGAGAGCTACTCATTTGTGGTAGACATGGACTAAATTTGCCAACTACTTAAGCACATGATAAGCTTTAAATAGACTCATTTATTTCAGCTTTATCAACCCACTCAGAATAATAGATAATAAAATATTAAAACTTGAAACAGGTTTGAATTCTTGTTGAATTTGAGCATGAATATGAAGCTGTGAAATAATTCAATCCTACCTGAAGCAAAACAGAGATTCAAGAGTAATAGCTTTAGTCCTCTTTAATTAAGCTATATTTCAAACAATTTTTGTCTTTTACAAAACTTCTCCATCAGCCTATGATACCCTTCAAAAAAAAAAGTATATTTACTCTAAAAATTTTAGCAATATCAGGCCCTTCTGTCATTAAAAGATAATTTTATGATGAGAAAATACTTGTTAATTTTGTCATGGTTTACCATTTTTTTCCCCAAATTGAGTCTTATCAGTAAGAAAAATAGGAAGTCCTATCTACCTGTGCTCCATCCATCCAGGGTGCTTCTGCAATGATAAGTAAAACCTGTTGTTATTTATTTCACTATCACAAGAGTGTGCCTAACCCAGCACAAATGGCTGGAAGCACCTACCTGAGATACACATTTCATCATCTGGGCCAGTTTGTCAGGAACAGATGGAGGCAAGGTGATTAAATTTCTTCATTTTGATTGAAAGAACAAACACAATCCTAGACTGCCATAACACCCACTTAAAAATAATGAGAATTAAAATGTGATTTTCTCTACAGGAGAGTTTAAATAAGGACACCTACAACTTTTCTTTTAATATACTATTTCCTACCTGTATTATCAGATTATTTGTCTTTCATTCTCCTGTATGTGTGCTAGATGGAGGATCTAAAAGTAGATCCATAATAAATTACTCATCTCACCAAGATGAATTACCAAATTGACTTTCCCAAAATATCTCCTCTTTTTATCTTCGCTAATTGTGAAATGAGTCATATAAATTTTCAAAATTTAATCATTTTGGAAATCCCAGTGAAGGATTAACACTTTTCTGATGTATTTTAGTGGGCAATCCCAAGCCATGCAGGTTCTATTGCACACCCTGGATGTGCCATCAGGCCCTTGGCACTCAGAGGTGCTGGGAGGGTGCTCAGGATGGAGATTTACTGCCAGGATCCATCACCTTCCAGCTGAGGCCCTGCTCTGGAGTGAGATGGTGACACCAGGCTGTGCCATTACAAGAAACAGGTCCCATAACCATTCCCATGTCCTTCCCAAACATTTCCCACCACAGCTCAGCCCTCCCAGCTGAGGAGGGCTCATCCTCTCCTCATCCTCTCCTAGCGGAGACCTCAGAAAAGTCCCCATTCTCCAGCCCCGAGCACTAAAACCAAAGCCAGTAACAAAATCATCTCCCACTTTGATCACTAACCCAGCACACCTCCAAACAGGCTGGGAAATGCAACGAGCCTTGCCCACAGAGCAGCTCTCTCAGGAGGGTGATGCCATTTCTGCTCCAAGGAATTGGAAATGCCTGCTCCTCCTTCCCTGCTTTAGAAGGGACAAGACAACAGAGAGGATAATTAGCACACAAACACTGCAAGGTCCATCCAAACCCAACAGCTCCGTTTGTGTTGTGGCTCTTCCACAAATTTGCCAGCATTTACCATCGATGAAAACACTCCTGCCACAAAGGAAGCAATTACAAAATCACTGCAAGTTTTCCTCTTGTTTAGGAATTTTATTTTCATATCCAGTTTTTAGGATTCATTATAGCCTACTATAAAATGCCAAAAGGCATTCAACTTGTCAGTGCCCATAAATAATGACAGATTCATGTTCAAGTATATTTACATATCAATTACTTAGGACTCAATACTACACATGCTCTTGAAAAATATTTTACTCTTGGTTATAAATCAAGACAATTCATTTATGCATTTTAAATGCATAATTGTCCTCTCATTTTCATAAATATTGTCAATATGCTATCAGTCTGTAAAAGTGCCTCAGTGAAATGAAAGAATGACTTTTCAATATTTTAAGTGTTTTAAAAGATGAATAGTCATTTCATATTAATTCTGAAATACTGAAAAGGCACATTAGAAAAGAATCCTTGCTATAGTTCTATCAGTCTGTATTTTCTCACCAATGCAGAGCTAATAAAAAATGTGGGGAAATTCCTAAATTACTCTTATAAACTCAAAACCTACAGTATCTTTAAAAGAACCATAACCTGCTCCATTGTCTAAAGGCAAAATACTTGTACAGATTTCTGAGACAAAAACCACAATATGCTTCTGTAAACTTTACCCACCTTTTCAAGATATTTCCGTGCCCTAATAGGTATTTTCTACCTCCACAAACTGTCATTTTATGAGAATAATCTTCAACTTCCAGAGTCAAGACATTATTACTCTTACAAAAATGCCAATCACAGCTTTACACAGCTTTATGTTTATGTTTCCTCTCTGAAACACAGAAAGGAAGCTCCAGACCCTTCACTGGCTCCAAGGCAGGATCCACTCTCCCTGAAATTTCCTGGATAATTGCTTTTTTAGCTAGTCTTTAAAACCTTGTGGTGCTGGATGGTGTCTAAATTCCCAAAATAAACTGCTGTAGGACTCAACTCCCTTTTTTGGCTGCAGTATTTTCAGAACAGCTACCCTGTACAGGCACATTTCTTTGCTGATCTCTTAACCCTTATTTCCTGCCTGAGGCAGTCAGTGACCTGCACCACCAGACAGACTGCTCAGGTTAACTGAAGGCTCCTTCACCTTTCTGTGTCTGATTCCTCTTTCAACCCTTGAATCATTTGTATATTTGAAATCAGAGAAAAGCTTGGTCTCTACCTACCTGTTTACTCCCCCTCAAGACTAAAAGGCCCCTCTATTGTGCTAATAGGAGAGAATACTAAGATGATGTAGCAAGATCCAGATTCCAAAAACTATGTGGAATTTTTCAATGATTGATTAGACAACACCCTACAAATATGTCAAAATTTTAGCAAAAAATACAACAGGTTATTTTATTATGATTTTTAAAAAAAAAAATATTGCACTTCTACAAAACCAGTGCTAAGCACTAAATTGCCAGGAAGAGGGGGCTCTGTAATAAGCAGTGAGGAACAGTGATAACTTCTATGATTTTCATAGCACTTAACTTCTTTAACAAGCTATTTAGTTTTTGATCAATCTTTGTAGATGGCAGATGAGGATTACAACCCACAGTTCACACAGAGGGGTAAAAACAGCAGTCAGAGCCTCAATTTCCAAAATTCATCACTCAAGTCAGGAGTTACCATTTTGAGACACCCAGCTGGAGCAGTGAGGCCATGCAGAGTGCAGACACTGGCAGATAGCACCTGGGGAACAGTGCAGAGCAGGGCAGCACACAGGCATTGTGCACTGGAGCAGCTCCTCAGCTACAGAGTTTGGAGTCCTCAAACCAGAGAATGATGCTTCACCCTCTTCTTTGCACAAGGTGTAAAGAATTTCCATGCTGTGCAAAGAAGAGCTGGCTAATGAAGTGTGTAAAGGGTGCATGGTATGTGAATGAGAAAGCAAAAGGATTCCTAATGAGGCTCTAAGAACAGGGTTCTGAAATGACACAAAATCTGACAATTTAAACAAATTCAGTGTTAACACTCTTATTTTATGTCTGCAACTGAATCTTATTTACATTTCCATTTTTTCTCCAAAATTATATGCCCACTGACATAGGCTGCATGTGTGATAGGGAAGGTTATCTGTTCCTACTGATTTATGGGTTTGCATTATTGCAACACTGAGAAATCCACTGCTGACAATCAGTGAAATGCAGCAAACTGCCCACAGCCAGCCTATGCTCTAACCATGAGGAAGTTCCCTATCACAGAAATGTGGCATTTGGAATTCTTGTATTTTTAAAACTTTCCCCTTGAGCAGGTCATTGTTCAAAGCTGCAGAGTGAGAGCAAACACAAAAATAGTTACTACACCCCAATCTGCCTGAATGATTTGGGAAGTTTTGAATGGTCTGAACTGAGCTAGCTCACTCATTTTTAAATTAATTACCAAAAATAAAGACCAAACACATTATACATGGCAACTTTATTTTTATTTCTGAAATCTAAGAAAAGTATATCCCAAATTTTTCCTCTTAGTATAATGTTATCCTTTCTGTTGCCACATAACAGACTGCAAATGTTAAGAAAGCTAATACTAAAAATCCCTGAAGCCAAAAGGATAAGCTGGTGATGAAAATGTCTTGTATAATAAGGATGTATAAACTGTATTATTTTCACACCAAACACAGCTGGGAAAGAAGTGAATTGCAAAGTTATGGTTTAATGATATCCTCTTTCAGAATTCTGGTCACTCTGTCAGATGCCTGGAAAACAAAAGCCCCAAAACCTCTGTCTGACACACAACAGTGAAACACATCAGTGCCAATTATGTGGTGGGCACAGAGATACATCTGAACATGAACAGGCAAAGCAAGGTGACAGGAATGATTGTCTATTCCATATAATTAAGACAATAATCTGAATTTGGACTAGATAATTGCTTAAGAAAAAAAAAATAAAGTCTTGTGTGGGTTTGATATTAATTATTCCCTGGATATGAGCTAACAGATGTCAATATGGAATTGTTTTTCCTGAGAAACGTTTGTCTTTCTGTCAATAGTACTTTGCCTAAATAACAAGGCAACAGTTGTTAACATCAATTGCTTTGGTGAGTCTTTAGTCATATCATCAATGACAGGCTTCAAAAAAGGTTTTCAAATGACCTTTAGTGGGAGAAGGAGAAAAAGAACAACAAACCACGTTGGCCTTTAGCTGCCTGTGTTTTAGTGACACTTTCTCACAGGAATCCACTGCTAAGATCAGGGCTAGAGTGTGCTGAAGGTAAAAAAAACCTGCTTACAGCTAAATTGGCTTTTGTGTGGATTTGTGAGGCCAGGTTCTGGTAGCAGGGTGGCTTCTGTGAGCAGCTGCCAGGAGCTTCCCATGTCTGATGGAGCCATCAGCTCTGCAGTGGAGCCTGAGCCCATGAGGGACAGTAGCATCACCTCTGGGATCACAGAGTTAAGAAGGGCAAGGAAAACTGCACAACAGCAGCTGGAGAGAGGAGTGAGAATAGGAGAGGAACTGCCCTGCAGACAGCAGGGTCAGTGAAGGAGGAGGGGCAGGAACTGCCCCAGGTGCCAGGGCCGAGATTACCCTGCAGCCCATGGAGATCCAGGAAGGGGCAGATTTTTTTTTTCAGCTTTAGCCTTTCCAAAAAACCTTGCTGAATCCTACAAAGAGTCATCATATGGTAACCAGGTCTTCAGCATGAAGAAAAACAAGCACCTGTGGAGCTTGACAAGGATGTGAGAGTGCTCACAGATGAGGACTTTGTGGGGATGCCTGGAGCAGGAATTCACACATGCAAGGGAGAGCCAGGCACCAGCCAGAGCCTCAGAAATACCAAAGGCAACAACCACTTCCACTTCACAAAGGGGGATAAATGAAGCTCCTGCAGTGTCTCCCAGCAGCTTGAACTGCCAGAATTGAGCCATCTTTCCCTTTCCTGCTAGTATCTAAAAACAGGGAAGACTGTACATTCCCTGCCAGAGCAGATGCACAGCACAAACTTATAGAAATAAGACAGGCAGGAAGAAGGAAAAGAAAAGAAGAAAGAAAGAAAAAAAGCAATTGGAATTTAGACAGTCAGTAGAAAGGAATTCAGAACCATTGCAATGACCTGTCTAACCTAGGAAGTATTGGATATGGCAGACAGCAAACAAGACCAGCAGAGTGTAAAAAGGGTCACTGGCTCCAGGGACAGCATTTCCATCCAAAAGCCAGTGGATCACCTTTTGCAACAAAACCCCTTACACTATTTTCTTTTTCCCCAAGAATTATAGACCCTGACAGCTGACAGATTAAACCAGCAGCAAACCAAGCCAGATCTTCACTTTTCCCAAAAACAATATCCTCAGCTTCACTGAATCAAATCATGGCTTACCTTGATTTGTTTATTTTCTTTGTCTGGGGGGGAGGAGAGGCTGTGTGGTTTTTTTGTTTTTGAGTTTGTTTGTTTGGGGTTTTTTGTCATTTTAAAGACAACTTAAGAGGGAGAAAAAGATCTTTTTCAGAGTGCAGTTGAACCTTTCCTTCTGGAAGATTTCATCTCTTGCAATGTCCTGAACTCTGCCAGCATAACTAAAAAACAGCAATTCTCCATATTACAGCCCTGAAAACTTTTTTTTTTGTTATTTATTTCATTAGTCTCCAGACATTTGGATATTTACAAAAATTAACTGAATCTCAAGTTCCCAAAAACAAATTTTTATATTATCAAATCAAATGGGAATCAAGTTACAGGCAGGCCACAGGGAAATGACTGACCACATGCAACCTGTGAATGCTGCATTAGCCACCAAGACTGTTGGGACTGAAACCCTACCATTAGTTAAGAAAAGAGAGGATTCATCCAATTTTCTGATTATATATTAGTGAGCTAATGGACATGGTGTATCAGGAGAAGAAATAACAGACATTTGCTGTATTTTCTGAACAGAATGAAATAAAACATGAAATGTTTTGCCTTCTGCATCTTCAGCCAGACAATGCCAGGAATGGCACAGCCTCAGCATAAATGCCTAATCCAGGTTTCTTCCATGCTCCCTTTTGCCTTCTCTCAGTAGCAGAGCTTCCCTAGCCCTGGTGCATGCAGTTGGAAATAGTTAAGCAGTAACATATAAGCAAAATGGGTAATAGAAGGATATAACACAAGTCAAATGTTGGGCATGCAGATGTTCTATCACTGAGAGCTACTAGAATGCCTTTTTATTTTAAAATTGTTTAAACTCAGTAAGCTTCATCACCAAAATTAATACCTGCTGTTTGTGCTGCAGCAGACAGTACAAACTACTTAGCACAGTGATAATCACCAGCTAAGTTGTGTATCCGAGACCTTACTGCACCTGCTCCTGTACCACTAACACAAGTTTCAGAACTAAATTACATCTCAGGCAAACCCAGATCATCACACCAAGCAAACACTGCAGAGCAACTCAAACAACTCAAACAACAAACACTTGAGACATCAAGGTACCAGGTACTTATAAAATATGCAGGGAGAGTTGCAGCTGCAAAGAGCTTACAGTATAAAGCTGACCTGTGCTTATTTTGTTCTGTAAATTTTCTACCTAATTTTGCCTTGAAATGTTGCTGCAAACAATACCCACCTCTATTTGAAAAGCCACAGCATTTTGTCACTTTCTGCTGCACAGAGCATACAATCAGAGCAATGTAATTGTCACAGGAAGGTGGCACTTAGAAGCCAATATCACATCACAATGAACATGAGGAAAATGACTGGAATCACAGCAAACATGAGATAAAGGGGATGAAGCCAGATCCACAAAAAGAAGCAATATGTTGAAATAGGGACTTCAGCTGTGATGCTTAGGTGCAGGAGATGGGAAAGATGATCAAAGCCCTTCAACAGATTCCCATTAGTAAAAATATCAGCAGCAAGGAAGCTCTGGCTGCACACAAAAGCAGAACTCCTCGTTGGCAGGATGGGCAGCTGGCACTGCTCCAAAGCCCACACCTGATCAATATTCTCTCAGCAGATACTCCAGTTCTGTCTGCAGAGGGGACCAGTGACCTCAACACACATCTCTAGAAATAACTTCTACTCAGAACACACAGACTAATGTCTTCTCCTCTTGTTCAAAAAAGAAAAGAGCAACTGCAGCTCCATCTGCAACAGGAAGTGTCAGAACGTTCCAGGCTATGATTCCAGCCTGTTAATTAAATACAGATTATCCTGCAGTGCAGAGTCAGATATCTTGGGAACCTTGAGTTTAAAAGAGTACAAATCAGCCCTTGGAATTAGCTATTTGCTTAATTTTCCCATTTTTCTCCTCAGTCTACTGTGGCACAACACTATTAGGAATGCTATTTTAAACATCTAAGTCTGACAAATTCCATTTCAGGAGTGAGGTGCACTGAGTTCAGCACTGCAATGCCCAGCATTAGCACACCTGCACTCCTGTGTTGAACTGCCTTGAGAAAGTTTGCACTCACAACTCACCAGCAAACCTGAGTATGGATCAGGAGCTGAAAAGTCTGTCCAGTGGTTGATATTGAATTAATTTTCCTCCCAGATCAGCCCATTAGGAACTCACCCTCAGTGTTCTCACCATGATCTGGGCTTTTCTGTGCACTGTTCGTGGTCCTACTCAGCCCTGCTGCTGCACAGGGAAGCTCCCAGTCCCAACCCAACATTTTTACCTTGGGATCAGCAGTCAGCAGCTTGAATGCTTGATAGACTTGTGCTTCCTTCACACCTCCACCCAGATCCAAGAAGTTGGCTGGCTTTCCACCATTCAGGGATATTATATCACATGTTGCCATTGCAAGTCCAGCTCCATTGACTGTAATTGCAAACACCAACGTGCTTATAATTCACATAGATAAGGTTTGTGAAAAGGCTTCAAAATGTATCAGAACAATCCCAGAGCATGGCTCAAAATGTTACACAGCTATTTCTAAATACTAGTAGTCATTCAAGGACATCCAATGCAACAAATAATTCAAAATCTGGTGCAAACACACCAACATTTAGGGTTTTTTTAGGGCTTAGATGTGGACCTTCCTTTAAGCATGTATGAGCACTGGGATAATAATTGTGGCAATGCAGAACCTTCTGATTTTATTAAAAATAAAGAGACATAAAAATTTCTGGAAATAGTGAAGGACAAATTGACTCCTTAAGCTCCTTTCCCATCACTCTGATAGCAGTGGATGCTTTGTATTGCTGCATCATAGATAACTCAGTTTTGGGGACAGACCTCAGATGCTCCTGAAACATCTTATTTCAGATTTGCACTAGTCTAGAAGCATTTCCATGGATGGGAAGATCTAAACTGGGAAAAGTGATGAGAATTATGTGTCCCCTTAATGTTGCTCCTATTGGACAAATGCTCCTGTGTCAACCAGAATACAGACCACTAAAAAATAGCATAATGTTGGCAATTATTCTTTGGGTTTTGGGATCTTTTGGTTGTCTTTTAAAATTGAGATTGAAGTCTCACTGCTACTTACTGAATCAACTGCAACACATTATCAGAATCTTCTAGATTTGCCAATATATCTCAGCCAATATAAATGATGGGCATTTTCCCACCAAGTCAAAAAAATTGCCTAATTCAATTAGATTAATAATAAAATGTTGTATTGGCTGAAAGAATTTGTACAAAAAGTCAATTATTTAGAGCACAGCTGATTCTTCTACTTATCTCTTCTAAACAGCAGAGTAATTTCTGTTCTACAGAAACTCCAGGAAAATAAAAAACTGCCATTTCCAAGCAGGTCCTTTAGCAGCTTTCCTTAAGGGGAAATGGAGTTTAATATTCAATTGTAACTGGGAATGGCACATTCATACAAACACACTTTCCAAGTGCCTTTTAAGTAACACATTCTTATTTTTTAAAATTAATGATTAAGTTTGATGACTTTTCTTGTTTTGTTTTAATTACTGAAAAGACCAATTACATCAGGTTAAAAAGTCAGAAATTGAGTTTTTAAGGCTTAGCCTGCGTTCTCTCTGACACCACTGCTGGTGTGCTGTGGCCATCAGCACAGTTTGCACACAATTTCAGTTTCATTCCTGCAAGAACTTGAGGAAGGACAGACAAAAACTGCAGAAACACTCAGTAAAACAAACTGAAATTCTCTAAAGGGTGACCTGAATGTCAGATGTAAACAAAGTCTCTACACTGAACAAGCGTAAATTTGTTTTCAAATGTCATTTGGATGTATTTGTTCTTACCAAAGCAAGCAATGTTTCCATCCAGTCCTATATATTTTAAGTCATATTTGGCAGCTTCGTTCTCTATGGGCTCATTTTCAGACTTGTCATCCATGGCAAATATTTCTTTTTGCCTAAATTCTGCGTTGTCATCAAAGTTTATCTTGGCATCGAAGCAAACAACTGGAGGAGAGAATAAAACAACAGCCAGGAATTTAGAGTTTCCAGTCAGCCAGAGCTCCTGAAATATTGCAGCTCCTCCAGCAGAGAGGGGAGGCTGCTTTGGGAATTTGGGAATGATGCTGCCTCCAACAGAGGAGCAGCTGAAGTTCCAGCACTGGGTCCAGCAGGAAAGGACAGGTTCCCCATAAATCCTTTATTGGGAAAAGGCACAGCAAGATCTCCACAGCACACAGGAAGGTTTTCTGTGTTTGCTACAAACAAAGCTCCTGTATGTTATGAGGGCAGTTTTTGTCATTTGGACAGGTGGGCTGCAGCAATGACACAGGAGAGTTTACCTTGCATATTTTGAAAGATTAACAGATATAACAGGTAACAACAACCCAAAGCCATGCAGTCATTCAGAGTTGAGCAACACAAAATGCTTTCCTTAGCTATATTTTAAATTTCTGGTGTTATTAACTATACATGCATTATTTCATTAAAGAGCTGAAAAAAACCTGAAACCAAATATGTTAAAAATGACCAAAACATTACTTTTAAATAAAGAAAATTAGGAAATACAAACCTTCTCATCGATCTCAACATCCACTATTGATATAAAAACAAATTAAGAAGTTGCTAAATCTGACTACATGAAATAAAAGATACAAAGGACTGGCTAGCAGCCCCAGTATTCACATAAACACAGCAGCAACAGAAATGCCTGTAGAGTGCTATTTGCCTATTTTCTGACTCATTATTTCTATGGGTTTGCATAGGCAAATGCCTCATTAGATTAAAATGTTCTAAGCAAATGTAAGACTCTATACTTATCATATTACTATGCAAGTAATTTCCCTTGTACTATGTTCAGATTATAATTACTGACTTAAGCATAATTGATTTCTCAAGACAAACCAATCAAATCTAAGTGCCTTTAAATGCTGTGTCCACAAAAATCTAACAGTTTTTCTATCTGCTGGTGTTTTTTATTCACATTGCCATTGGGACATGCCCATGGTATCTGTGCACGTGTTCTTGAGCATTGCACACATCTGGAAGTCAATGACAATTAAGAGGACAATTTTAGTCTGGTGGAAATGTAACTCTGTTCAATATATAGTTTCTTAACTTAGGAAAAAATAGCTAAGGAAACAGCAAATAAAACATTCACACAAGTAGGAGAGTCTCGGCTGTATATCTTGATTTGCATTGGGTTTTCTTGTTTTGGTTTTTTGATGTTGATTTTTAAAAAAAATTAATATTTGACTTATAACTGATAACAGATTAAATTAAAGCTATCAAATTTCACCTCAGTGACTGCAGTTTCAGAAAATTATTCATGAATGTGCATAATAAATCTCTTGGAAGAGTCCAGATATTACCTGGTCAATCATCATGTGGGAATGTGCCAAAAGCAGAAACAGCTGCAGTTCCTAACATGCTTCTAATGCACTAGAGCTGCTTTAATTAATTTTTTAGCAATGAGGTAAGATATTTTTTCCTTTTCAAGCTTCAAGGTGCTTAAATTGCTAAACCCACTCAAAGCTAGAGTACAACTACAGTTTCAGAATTGTTTACTTTACACACAAACATCCTCCATGTCTCATTAATAGAAACTCATTTCTACAGAACATTCATCTTTAACAAAGGCCATGCTGTACAAAGTAGAAGCAAAAACACGTATTAATATTTATCAAACCATTTTCAATATCAAAAGCACATTGTTACATGTATGATAGATTATACAAATGGGTTTTTCTTCCAAACAAATATCAAAGAATGCTCCAACACTTATATTCATGAAGGACTGTTGTTTTTGTTAGCAATGTAGGATTTTTGTCATCTGCCAGTTCAACAGTTTACACTGAGAGCAAACAAAACAAAAACAAACAACAAAAAAAGGTGAAGTTTCAGGCTTCTGACCCATTGTAAACCCAGTGTTAACAAATAATTTGCTAGGATATTAAACAAGGAAATACATACAACCTGATGGAAATCCACACAAGTTATAAACACAAAACACAGCAAGAAGTAAATCCATCTTATCTATTACTTTGACAAGAATCATGGGCTTCATACAGAGACTTCTATTTTATCATTAGGAAGAGCTACATTAAGCTACTCAAATGTTCTTCCATTTGTTTTATCTTTATTCTTTTTTAAAGACATTTCAGATGGAGAAACTTCCAGCAAAAAAAAGGAATAAGCACAGGAAGACTCCTGTGCATTTCTGTGAGCAAGAAGCCTTTCACAGCTTGAAACCCACTCTGTTTCTGCTCCTCAGCTTCCAGGATGCAAACCACATGGGGAAAAACCTCAGAGAAAACAGCACAAAAACTCCTACCATGCCTCAGATTAAGCCCTTCACACTAAATATGCACAGCCATTCCAGGAGAGCTAACTTGGTAACTTATCCAAATCTTTATTTCCACAGAGCCACCTCCAGCAAGGATGCAAGGTGAGTGCCACCACAGCTCTTTCCAATCTTTAAGGACCACATTTTATTTCCTCTCATTACTTTCTGTCCTCTCCCTCACTGGCCTCTTCTTGCACACCAATTTCTCCTCTTGGTACTCACAAAATAAGCCTTCAGCACCTCAGTGAAATGGAACAGTGAGGAGGTAACTGTGATCCCCCTGGATCAGCCCTCTCATATTTCAATATCCCACAGGCACCTTTAGTTCCTCTACTCTTCACCTTTGTCCAAGTTACTTGGACAAAACTACTAAATGGAAGGAAAGGTTTCAGCTGGAATACCAACTGTTATAATGAGGTGAGAGCTAATTCAGCTCCTCAGTTTTACCCTACACCTCCTCAGCCCTGTGCAGGACCCTTTTTCTTCCCAAAGGATGTGGCCAAGTGTCTGTTTCAGCTGAAATTTGTCCTGTGCTCTAGTAGACTGCAGAGTCATGCGCTTTAAAATTTTAATTATCCCTATGAATGCAAACATAAAAGAACAAGTTTCTTTGCACACAATCTCAGTAATTCTAGCAGCATCAACGCGCACACACACACAAAAAAACCCCAAAAAGCCTCAGCAAAACAAAATAAAGAAAACCCCAACTTTGAACACGAGCAGAAGAGCAGATAATGTTCCTGTCTCTCACCAAGCAGAACATGTAGAAGACAATACTTCCAGTATTTGGATGAAACAACAAAAGGTATTGAAATATAAAATCTGCCAAGGGAATATTTATGAATATTGTTTAAATTACATTACAAAATGAAATTAATGCAAAGCTGCTGCTACATCCCTCTATGCAATTTAATTTATAGTTTGCATAAATAAAGAATTATAATGCATTCATTTGTTTCCTTCAATTTCTTACCTTGCCCTTCTGGAGTTTCACCAAAGGGATTGACTTCAACCTGAGTGGCATCAATTTTCAAGAAAAGATTATACAGCTTCTTAATTTGATCTGCTGCCTAAACGTGATCAAATGATTTACAATTACCACACAGAAAAACAAAAGTTCATGTTTTCAAGGCAAAGGTAGACCATTATTGACTATTTTTAAAGTATTACATTGCACAGTAACTCTAGATAATTACTGCTTTTATTTCTGTTTTCTTAACCATATTCACATAGTGTCTTACACTGTTATAATGCATATCACTGTTATGATACTGTGTAAGATTTACTAAATGTGCATTTAAAGACTACAAGAACGGGAGATTTTGTACAAAATAGACAGTGCAATTACTATGAAAAGTTTAATTTGGGAAGTGACTGAAGGCACCAGCATAATGAAATGTTCTCTGGTACACCAAGATCTGAGTTGCATTCATATTAATCAGTCTAAAGTCAGAAAACACCAAGTAGTTTGTGCACACTGATGACTTCAGAAAAAATATCTATTTCTCCTTCCTACATCAGTCTGAAAATTTTTTCTTGAAGAACTCACATCTGAAGCATGCTTGTTTACTCATGACAAGATACTCTTGCTCGTTCCCTATTACTCCATGGCTAATTCCATGGCTGAAAATATCACCACTGACTACTAATTTCCAAGTCTTTTGTTCTTTTAATATTTTTCCACTAATAGAACTACTTAAAAACAGCAACATGAATGTGTATTAAAAAATCCCTTCGGTTCATTACACACTGTGAACCTATTAGCTGAAATAAGTTTGCAGATGAAGTGCACTAATAAAGAACCACTCAATTTTTTCCCTCTCATTACTGATCAGCTAACTGAAGTACACAACCCAAAAATCCTTGGGACCTCTCCTGATAAGTGAAATGAATTAGAACAAAGAAAGCATATGTCAGCTTTCCCCTATGAGGTCAGTCATGAAAAAGAAAACATTACAAGTGGAAAGACTCAACCCCAATCCCAGTTCTGCCCAGGGAGGTTGTGAAGTCCCCATTCCTGGAGGTGTTCCAGGCTAGGCTGGATGGGGCTTTGAGTGACCTGATCTAGGGGAAGGTGCCTCTGCCCAGGGCAGGGTGGTTGAAACTGGATGTTCTTTAAGGTCCCTTCCAACCTAAATTAATCTGTGATTCTGTGATAAGATTCTTTAAAGAGTCACAGCTGGGAAGCAGCACAAATTCCTCAGGAAGCCTGCCCTCCTCAAGAGTTATCAAAGCATTCTCAGTGGGTTTGACCTTAAAAAGCCCATCAGCTGTAAATGTGCAGCAGCTTCCTTGGCACCAACCCTGACAAAGCACCCCAAGAGCACAGGGGGGAGCTCTCAGCAGTGACACTGGGGAGGCAGCCCCACCATGACCCCCACGCTGGCTCTGGGCCACCTGGAAAGCTGCTGCTGCCCCAGGGCTCTGCTGCAATGGCACCAGAACACCAGAATCACTGCACTTTTATTAAAGGCTGCTCCATCTTTCAGCACCTCTCTGAATCAGGCAGCTTAATGTCAATGCCTCCCTTTCTCAGGGTCTATAAGAACTGAGCCTCTTCAAGCAGAAAATCCCAGCCTAGAACTAGAGAATGTATAAGTAAATACCAGGATTTGTCTGGATAAAAAGTGCGTCCCTGTGCTTCAGTAAATTCCTTTTAGTTGACTACATGATGGAAGAAATGCATTCCTGCAGCATTATTTAAATGTGTTGTTTAAAAGTCCATACATATTTGCTGTTAATTATTAAGTACCAGAACTCTTCAAGGGTTGAAAGGTTCTACATAATCATTCCTCCTCATTATATATACAGCTAAATCTTCAAATGTGTGTTAATCAACTTAATCATTATGCATTTGTTAATTGCATGTTAGGATAGAAAAGAATTAAAACCGCTGAATTAAAAATAAAGGAGTTCTACAAAAATGAGTTTCATACTTCAGAAAAAAAACAGGCCAGCTTAAATGAGATTTCTTCTCTTCTCTGCAAAATGATGCACAAAGGCAAATATATATATATTCAAAATATATATACATATAGAAAAGAGATACTGAAAATACAATACGCTGTCAGCCTTTTGTTTTTGAGTTGAAGAATAAAAAAATTTTAAAAGGTTCCAATCACACAGCCAGATACACTTTTATTTCTCCTTATTTTTAGGGCCAATTTTCAAAACCATCTCTACCCAGAGCAGTCACAAAGCTCCAGTGGGATTCCAGTGGAAACAAAGGAATCCCACATGGTGGAACAGCATGTTGCCATCAACTCCTTCAAAGACAAGGGACTCACACTTTAAAACCAGAAGGAGCTTATTCAAAATGCTAAAGCCTAATGACAATTACATAGTGCAATTTAGTATTTAGAATGTCAAAATGATGCTGATTTAATGGACACTTGGCCTTTCCAAGTGGCCTTTCCTATTGGAAAACATTCAACATAGAGCTGGGCTAAAAAGCCCTCAGCCTAAAGCCAGGGAGTGGAGTCAAGTTACCTGCTGCTGCAAAGGTCCTTGGAATCCCAAATTTTTTGCCATCTGCAATGCCTGATGATCCTTTATGCCTTCAAAAATATCTATTTCCTCCTGCAACAGTAACATGGATGAATATAACTAAATATTCAATCAGAATGGAGGGTTATAGCTTCAAAAGGAAAACACTTAGTGTACATGTGCAAATTAGTAATTAAAGCCTGGCTGTTTGCCAAGGCTCCCTGAGACTGAGGCTATAGCAGCTGCCTATAGGGGATGTTATAATTACCACACTGACTATGAAACAGTCCTTCCAAAAAATATATAACTCTTCAGGGTGGCATGCTGACAAGAGAATGTGACACCAGTTTTCACTTTTAATTACTGTACAGATGGCATTGATGAATATTTAGTCTGTTAATTTTTATGACATATTCTGGAATATTTTCAAGGCAATGAGTGTCACTGCCCAGTAACACTGTGAAGTTTATATGATTTTTAAGTGCACATTAAATATTTTTACAATTTTTTGAATAATTATACTTGATAGTATCAATTATTTTCTCAGCTGAATAGCTTGTCTACTCATTATCTTGCCACAGTAACTTAAAAAATACTTCAGTGTAGTCATCATTAAGAAAGCAATTACAACAGTTGTATTTCAGATGCAAAAGTCTTGCAGGTACAAAAAAATAATTAACAACTCTGTCAATTAGAGAAAAACAGCCACAGAAACAATAAGTATATTGGCACCAATCCACCTGAGAAAAAACAGTGTACTTTCCTGAAAGTGAAACTCACTCATAAAACATTTCAGATATGAAGTTTAACATATCACATAACAGCCAGATTTAAGATCTTTTTCTAATTGAAAAATTCTAGTAAAATCAGATGTTAAATGTGCTTCATTTACTAGATGACAGGTATGATCCTGTATTTGATGAAACATTATTTTATGGTTCTTCCTGTCTCCTTTTTACAGGTAAGAAGGAAAAATGGGAGGAGAAAGGGGGAAAATATTCTTTTGAATACCTGTCTGGGAAAAACGTTATTGCAGAACATTACTCCAATACCTTAAAGATAAGTTCTGGGCTAGTTACTGCAACTTCTTCTATGTCCACACCACCTTGTGGACTGCCAACCATGACAGGTCCATTGCAGGCTCTGTCCATCAGAATTGCAAAGTATGTTTCCCTGGAAATATCCAGTGCTTCTGCAACCATCACCTAAAAATGCAGAGAGGGAAGAAAAGAAAGCATTAGTGGTTCTGACTGGTCCTTCTGCTTTGCCTTAGAATGCAGCAGTTTGATACTTGCTACCCTGAAGAGAAGCATTGGCTTCACTGCTTTTACTGCAGTACTCCAACCCTGTGACCTTGTTCCCAAGAAATGATCTCTCCTTAAGTAAGAGACTCCTCTAATGCTGCTCTTTTCACCGGGGCATTCAGTGAGGAATATAAACCAGGAACAGCTCAGTGTTGGGGTTTTTTCCTGCTGCTGCTCTGTCCACACTGCAGACCTCTCTATTACCTTTTAATCCCAATAATTTGGGATAATTCTTGATTCTCAGGCCAGTAATTCTTGTCTCCAGAAAGACTTGAGTCCCAAAGGACTTGGTGTGCAGATCACACAGACAGAAGGACTGGAATGTTGGCTTTTGGCTGCATCTCACCAGCAGTGCTGTTCCTCACCAGAAAATCCCCGGGCTTAATTTCTCTCCCTTATTCTGACCAAAGGCCACCCAATCCTTACAATCTCTGCACTGAATTCCTGTCCAGCCCAGGTATTTCCTAACAAAAGGGTTTCACAGGTAATTCTGCCATCCAGCTTTTTACTTTCAATTTAGAGAGTTGAGCAGATGTGTGTCCTTCAGATACTGGCACAATCTAGAAACACAGATATTTGTTTTTCTATTTATTACTATAAGCTACAGAGCCATTTTGTACCAGTATCTGACAGACACCACAGCACAAACAGAAAGATGATTCAAATCCCATGTTTGGAATCTACAAGCACCACAGTAAAAGTGTCAAAAATTGGCCATATAAAATCTTTGCTACAATTTCTTGCCCCCCTCCCCAAAACATGACAAGGTCCTTTCCATTTTAGTATTACAATAACTGTACCTCCCTCCTCACCTGAACTGTTTTTGCAATAGATTAACAACAGCTGTCAAAGCAATTTCAGAGACTCAGTAGTTTTACACTTGCAAAGGACTCACAAAACTGTTTCACTATAAGAATACTAAATTTCCCAAAAATATTCTTAATTTCAGGAAAAAAATCTGCACATGATCATTAATAATTGTTTCCTGTGATCATAACAGATGCCACAAAGTTGCAAAGGCTGTAGTTCTGCTCTGCACTACAGTTTTGTTTTTCAATCTGAAAGTGAAGCAGCCACCTCTGCAATTTAATTAGAATTACATTCTTCCTTAAGAGAGCTACTAATTCCCATCTTTCAATGGGAGTGGTAGAAATCAGGAAAATCACTTCTCAAATATTAATATAATTAAGAAGCATTAGGTGGCAACATCTTTCTGACACAGTCTGTTTTGAAGTGACAGTTTTGAACAATGACTGCAGACAATGATCATCACTGAATATAACACAAGGAGAAATTCATTCTCTCAGTCAGCAGATCCAAGAGGCATTTTTGTACCTGCAGCCCTAAAACTCTGCCTACCTGGCACAAGGTGCTCCATCAAATGAGTATTTCTGGGTTTTCACAGTTCAAGGACTATAAACAAGAAAGATGCACTATACTTTCACCCAAGTCACATTTCTGACAGTCTGTTCCAGAGAACATAAGAAAGAATGCAGGGACTTTCTGCCAGGCAGTAGGTATTAGAGAAGGGGGGGAAAAATGTAAGAAACAAGAAATCAAATAAAGCCATCAGTGCTCAGAATTGAAGGAAAGATGAAATTTCTTTATGGTGTTTTTGACTTGGAAGAAACTTGCTTTACAGTAATTTTGTTTCCTTCTACTTTTACCTCACTTTATTCACACAACATAGGGGGATGTAAAGGAATAGTTCAAATAAATAACTGTTCAAAAGGAAAGTAAAGAAAGCAGGGTGAAGGAGAGAACCAAGAATGCAGAAAACTACTGTACTACTTAAAAGCATCTGCCTATTTTAGTCTACTACAGAGGGATGCTAAAAGACAACTTCAGAGACATAGCTTGGCTACCTGCCAAGCTTTGTCATATTAACAAGCAAGGGTACAGAAAGCATCTTTGATTTGCTACTATTTTTACCTGCATCCATGTTTTCACCTTCTTACATATCCTGCATCAATGTATCTGAAAAATGTGAGTCAGTTGCTTTAGACATAAGTCAGATAAAACCAACTGGTCCTACTGGATCATGTCAGAGATGTTCAGTTTCCACAGAGCTCAGGGTCAGGGCCAGACTTAGGATGGAATACACTCAACAAGTTTTGAGGAATACATTTGCAGGCACAGCAGGTGGAACTGACATTATTAAATCAGGTATTTTCAACTGAGACTTCCAGCCTGAGTGATTGTCCTCACTGTTGCTAATTAACAATGTCAACATCATCAGATACTTCTCTGTCTTAATTCACAAACCTACTGAGAGTCTACTTTGCAGTAGGCAACCTTAGGGCAAAAATTGTCAGATTGTGAAATATCTCTAATTCCTCCCAACAAAATAACTTTCCTTCACCATCCTTCCCATTTGATGCAGAGCAAAGCCAAGGAAATTGGTGTTCCAGGTCTTTAAATATCATTTAAGTTTACCTATCACTCACACAACAGAACTAATGCAAACACATTGATGAACAGTTAAGAACAGTGAAATTGAATCTACAGACTGTTGACTCTTCTCACATTTTGTCTGTTTTGCTTTTGATAAAGAATATGACACATCATTATCTGTTTACCATATCATATTTATATTTAAAATGTCCTGGGGAAAAATCACTTTTCATTTAAACTTTGTGACAACTTCAAGCTTTCCTTCTCTGTAACAAATCTTTACCTAAAAGTTTAAGTCACACATCTAATGTCATGAGGGTAACTGTAACAGCTTTTCTTAAACAGAATCAAATATGCAAAATGTTCATTCTGTTATTGCTTGGAGAGAAAAACACAGGTAGTGAATTCTCAGGTTGTCATGATAAGAGAAGACTGTCATCACAGATAGCCAGGCTCTCCAAATTCCAAATGCCATAAGAGGATTTTATGTAAACTCAAAAAACAGGTTCCAAGTTATAAGGGAATTGAAGAGATTGCTATTAATTTGAGAAACATCAATCTGAACAGGCATAAACACATTTTAAATTCTGCAGCAGGTGCACAAGCTGAGAAAGAAAGCCAAAACCATCATTTTCTGTTTCATAATTATTCTAATTGTAGAAAATTTCTACCTTTTATAACTTCCTTACAAATAGATGTAAAAGGTACATGATTTCCACTCCCTGACTTGACACTAGCTCATTTATTGCCTCACAGAAAGTAACATAATAAATATTTTCCTTCTGAAAAATGCTTATTACCTATTTTTTTAAACCACTCAAACTTTCCAGAACATTGAAAAGTTTAAAAAGCCCAAATCCTTTTCTTCCTGAAATGCAATTTTCCTTAAGTACATGTAGAACACAAACTCTTCCACACATGCAGAGAGAAAGTACGTGCCTTGAAATAGAAAAATGTCAGTGATTTGTTCTCACCTTCCCCACTGCCCTTAGCAAGCCCAAAAAGCCTGCCCAGCATTTTCAGTGCATTACATTCCCACTGCATTAAATGGTATCTCAGACTTAGCTAAATGTACATGTTTAATAATATTACTGTAGTTTGCCCCTTGATTAAAATGTCAGTGTTTGATTTTGTAGTCCTGACACCACAAACCTGAGTGCCTCAGCTCCTCTAACTACCTTTAATATCCTAATGTGAGCTAACTTTGTAAATGAGAAATTCTTTTAAAACAGACATAATTCTGCTGGGAGACAGTTTTTTGATAAAGTAGTGCATAATTTTAAACATGTTTTCTTCACTATCTAATAAGCATAACATTGGATAAACTGAATTAATTTAAAGCAGGGTGTATGCTCTTAGCATTAATTACTAAGAACCAAGAACTCAATGCCAAAAAAATATAAAACATAGTAGTTAAAAAGCCAACTCTGTAATCAGGATGAAAGTCTATGAGCAAATCATCAGCTTCTCCCAGTGAAAAGCATCACATTGTTATCATGGATCAGCATTAAAATACCAGTTTCCCTGGAACTCTATAGCAAAGGAAAAATTCACAGTCTCTCAAGGCTGTGCACAATCCTGTACCACCAAAATAAATATCTGAAGCTCAGTAGTGCAAACTTCACCTTAAACTTCATCCCTGCCCCAGCTGCTTGGTCTTGCCCACTGTTCATTCACACAAACATGTGGAGGGGGAGAAAGGAACCACAGGTTAAATATTCTATAGCTACATGGCACAAAAGTCATCCTAATATAAATCTTTTGAATAATCCATGTCAAAACCCCCCCAACACCCATGCCCTTCTTCCATTTCTATCAATTCCAAAGAAAATTAGAAGTTTCTGTTCCATAACTGAATCTGTCAATGATGAACAGGCTTGCACTTTGACAAAAAAGTAGAATTTTTGTATGGATTCAAGGCAGGCCAACGAGGGCAAAAGAATAAAAACAAAGAACTTATTAAGGAAAGCTGCTTTTACAATACTAATTTTCCCAAGCAGAGTGCCTTAATATGGAAAAGGTACATCCCATCTTATATCCTTAGTATTAACAGGATCTCTGACAGACATGCCTTGATGGTAATACTGAGTCTCCTATTTTAATATATGGTATTGTTTTTTAAGAACAGCTCTCAGGAGTGGATGGAAATCTGCTCTCCTTGCTCCCCAAGAGAAGAACTGCCTGAACCCCTTCCTCCACCCTCATTAGACAGGATCTTTCTAGACAGGTGTTCCTTCCCCTTCTATGCTAATACACCAAGCTGTTCACAGGATATTAAATGTGAACTGCAGCTCCTTCAGCTCATGCCAGATTATTTCCTGGCATCAGACTGAGTGTGGCTCTTGACTACTTACCTGTATGAGGATTCTTGCTCAGTCAAACAAAGCAAGAGATAAAAACAGATACAGCAGATAGACAATTGCCAGGATTTCCTGACTCAAAGAATTTTACTAATTTGAAGGAGACTCTTGCTGAATCTTTGCTTCCCTTATTTAGGCCAATACAGAGCAAATAATTTATGTTGAAGTGAATCCTGGTGCCTTGCAGAAAGCACCACCACTGGAAAATGAATTCCCATGGTTATCTGGTACCTCAACTACTTCTATGAACATATTTTAGTCTGTATCTGCAACAAGTAGAAAAAATCTACTGTTCAGACACTTTTTCAATTGAGAAAAAATCTCATGCAAACCTTTCAATACTTAAAGAGGGCATACAATAAAAATGGGGACAAAATTCTTAGTAGGGTCTGTTGCAATAAGTCAAGGTGGTTCTAAACTAAAGAAGACAGATTTTGACTACACATAAGAAAGAATTTTTTTACAATGAGGGTGGTGAGGCACTGGCACAGGTTGCCCAGAGCAGGGCGGATGCCCCATCCCTGGAAACATTTAAGGCCAGGCTGGATGGGGCTCTGAACAGCCTGATCTGGCTGAAGATGCCCCTGGTCATTGCAGGGGGTAGGACTGAAGGAATTTTAAATATTCCTTTCAACTCAAACCATTCTGTGATTCATCTGTCGCTCTGTTTAGACTTGCATAGACCTGAGGGTGACTAAGTACAATAATATTATTACTAAAGGGAACCATGTATGTACTGTTTCTGTAAGTAGAATGTCAATAAGCATGTACAGCTAATGCTATAGTGCAGCTGTATCATCATTTAATATGTATTTTTTGAAAGATAAGCCTATGACAAAGGATTTCTTTCAATATTCATTGAGAAAACAATTTATTTTTCCATCAGTGGGTATGGCAAAATTGATGAACAAAATATATACACGAACTGAAGAAGTAACATTATCTTTTTTTTTTTAATCAATTAAATGTAATCAATCAGGAATTGGAAAAGGATTGAAAAAAAATCTGTGTTGTACATCCCAGCTTATTAATGCAAAATTGCAGCTGAACATAGTTTTCAACTTTCAAGAGGCCAAAATCTTACCTTTTTAACTGTCACACCATCCTTTGGAGTTTGCTTGGTTGACAGATTGTACCCAATCATCTGTTTAGCAAGCTGTTCAACAGTCTTAGGGCTACAAACAAAGCAAAAATGTTAGTTTACTGAAAAATATTAAAAGAAACAGTCCATAGCTACTGTAAACAGCCTAAATATTATACAAGAAGCAATTTATTTATTGTTTTTTTCAATTGAAAATACTTACTCTTTAGTTAGATGAACTCCTCCTTTCAATCCACTATTGAAAATACCTTTCCCTCTCCCTCCAGCCAGAATCTGTGCCTTCAGAACAATTTCCTTTGCCTCTGTAAAAGAAAAACACATTGCAATTCTGTAGTTTGTCAATTATTGAGCTTGTTAGTATGAGATCAAAAAGCATTTCCAGATTGGACTCTTAAACCAACAAGAAGTTTTTTATAACTAGTGAGCAATAAAAGAAGAGTAAATTCATCACTTCTATAAAGCAACCTTGCCAAAAAAGAATTGCTCAAGGAATTTAAGGGATACACAGTTTATCAGAGGGATAAAGAAGTCATTGTTGAGATCAGAACCAAGCTGTTAATGCTTCATGGCCCGCACAACAAACCACACACACAGCCAGCCCAGCTCCATGGCTCACACACCGGCACGGTTTTTAAACATAAATCAGATCATATTTTGTCTTGAATACACAACAAACCAATGCTCATCAAGGGAAATAAATTCCATTCCTTGCTCTGAACACGGGGAAGGAAATGCATGGATGTGGTTCTTAAAGAAGAAATCCCAATGTCCAAAGGGCAGGTGAGTGCAGAGCAGAGGCAGGAGCTGTGAAATGAAAACATTTCATCTGTCTGTGAGGCATCACCTGGATCTCTGGCAATTTGAGTGTCACAGTCTCAGTAACACAAAAGAGCAGCAAAACAGTGACAAAAGCAATTGCACCATATCCTACATTCCAAACAAAAGCAATCCTTACATCCTTACAGAGTCAAACAGGGGGGAAAAAGGGAAAACAACCAACCAAACCAAACTATCACTCATCATCCCTGCAGCTCCAGATCACAGCAAATTCTTGAACCATGAACACCTCCCAGGTGCCTTTAAGATGTTTATTAACACCAACCACTGCCACTTTGCACATTCATCATAATAGTGCTGGCTGCTTTGCAAAATCCTAATATGACCAGACCACTAAGTGTGTCTGGAATTGTTACACTCTCCTGCAGTCTGTGGAAATCTCTGATTTCAGTGGTGTTTGGATTAGGTCACACCTCGGACAATAATATTTTATCTAAGTACCAAGAAAACATGAGAATTTGTTGTTAAATTGACAAATTTACTGTTTAATTGGCACAGAGGATACAGATACTTTCAATCAAACACATACAGGCTTTCTAGGCTGTAAAAACACTTTAAAGATTATTAAATATAAGTTTAGAGGTGCAGCAATTTTTGGTGCAGGCAAGCTCTGACACAGCATCATTTCAAAGTGCCTGTATAATAAATTTCAGCAGCTACAAAAAAAAAGTTGAACCTTAGAATAGGATAAATATTATGAAACAAATATTCTATTTAACACAGTTATTGTACTTTAACGCAGTAGTAGTTACTATTATTATTATTATTAATACTTATTTTTAACACAGATACTGTACAAAGAAATGCTTAATTTCTAAGCTTCTGGAGGCTAAAATTTCTCCACATGCTTATCCATTCAGTAAAATTTGACATATATCACTCTGAACTTTAAAAGCATTCTCCTTGAAAATATTTCATGCATTCCAATATATTCATGTTCTGGGCTCCCTATTACTCATGCCCACTGCAGGGCAGATAACAAGGAAATTTAAATGCAACAAAAAGTTTTATCTAAAATGTTTCGTAAGCACACAAATTAAGATGAATTAAAACTATAAATCATTTTTCAACCTGCAGAAGCAAACTCTAAAAATCACAGTAGCTGCTGTGATAAAGAATCTAATATGGTATTGTTAAGAGATGCTGTAAGCATTTAATTAAATCAATTTTAGCTTCCAGCCATCCTGAAAATGTGAGCTTTGATTGTCAGTGATGGCTGGTATCAGTTCTGGGAGTGATCATCACCCTCATTCCCAACCACCACCTTCCATGAACACCAGTTATCTCCACTGGGCTCCAACAAATGAAGCTAGAGAAAGGAATTAATGTGTACATTTTTATAATCCACCAGAGAACTATCAAGGCAATAGAGTAGCTTCAGAAAAACAACTATCAAACCCATAAACAACAGACACAAAAGTGAGCACAGCTATGTAAAGATTAGACCTGAAGAACTAATCAATGCAGCAGCTCAGCAGAGCACAGTACAGCAGGTTCTTCATGCCCTGCAGGAAACCAACAGGAAGCAATTTAATTCCATAATTATTTGCCCAAACTCTCTAAAATTAAATAAACCATCTAGATCTCATTTTACAGTAACTGGGCTTGATCATTCAGTATTTACCAAGCTGATTCACTACTTAATGTCACCAACTTATTTAAAGAGTTGATTTCTAGAAATGCCCACACAGTTTTTGTTTGTTACTGCCTGAATTCCCAAATTATGTTATGAAAGACTGTGCCAAAACAAAAACGTGGGGTTAGCTAGAATATTTGAAGTAATTCACCTTCACCTCCAGGTTTAAGGAAAAAAAATTATAAAAAACATCCCTTAAGTCAGTATTAAACCCATTAAAACCAGAAAGGTGTAACTAATTTCTATTAATAGCCTTCCAAACTGTTCTAGTAACACTGTAAAAAAATGTTTAAGCAGAATTCTATAGTTACACATAAAGTATTTGAAGAAAACTTCTCACAAACAACATGCCTGTACACCCCCTTAAAGTACCTTACAACATTTTCAACAGCATTAAGGCTTCAACCAACTTCTGTGTAGGGCCACTGACTGACCAGCCTGGTGCAAATTAAAACACAAAAACAAACACAAAAACTCCAAAGAAAACCAAATAACAAACCAGCCTGCTTCTTAAGTGTGCATATGTGGGTTTTTAGTCACAGATTTATAATTTTTTTTATCATTAGAAACAATACAAATACCCGACAGCTTTGAAGTGTCACTAATTTAGCAACAAATAGCTGCAAACTGCTTCATGCAGATTAATGACACATTGCTGGTAACAGCATGTGTTCTTCACTAATTATAACCTGAATACATTAATATCTCAGACTGAGCAGCTATCTTATTTGCCTTTTTTACATTAATCTATGGAAAAAAATGAGAGGTGCAAGTGTGGTGTTAGAGATGGGTTTAAGGGCTGGACTGGGCAGTATTGGGTTAAATGGGTGGATTTGGTGATCTTAGCATCATTTCCAAGCAAAGTGATTCCATGATTTCTAAAGAATCCTTTAAAAAAAATGGAACCAAAATACAGCTGGTCCCCAAGTCAAATGCCAATAAATAAGCAAGACCTTGACTCCTAAGAAGAATACTCAGAATTCAAAATTTGAGAACTGGGTCTGGCTCTATGTATCTAAAAAATTTTAACCACAGGAAAATAGCCTTGAGTACTTATTTTTCTATAATAAATTCAGACGTTTCAGCAGGGCAGAATAGAACACTGAGGGACAAAGAGCCTCTACATGGCATCCAACAAAACCTCTCCTTCCCTCAGCCAGCACTGTGAATACAAACAGCAGTGATACTCCTTGCAATTGGAATAAGCTCAGTGCTGTAATGAAAGCCTATTTAAAATCAATAAAATCAGTCCTGCTTTTGGGAGCTATGATTACTCTGGTCCACTGGTACTGCTTGCAGCAAAAATGAACAGCTTGTTCTCAGCCCACTGCTGTGTATATTTAACTACTGAATTCTTGATCATGAAACAATATAGTGAGAAGCAGAGTTCTGCTGGTTATATGCTATGCTAATTTATTACCTGTGAACAACTTTCCATTATTATTGATACGACTGTGTGGCTGCAAATTAGGCATGTTAACAATTACATTAAAATGTGCTGTAGCTTATCAAAAATAAACTGCTGTAAAGAACACGAGATGTATGGGAACAGCTCCCCTGCTCATGAACAAAAGGCTTTCTAGCAGAGGGAACTCAGGACTGCAGTGACAAGACCTCCCACACTACAGAATTAGAGCTTGGGACAAAGGGAGGAGGTCTCACATGAATTCCTAATCAAATTTCTGTCTCACCATGAGACTTTCAGTGGTCTGGCTTCTCTATCTGCAGGGGCTCTGTATAAATTAATTACTATCTGCGCCTTCTTTAAAAAATGCAGAACCCACTCCACCATTACATCAATGTATTTTTACCCCAGTGTAAGGCAGCTGAGCACAGAAGAGTTCACTGCAAACCCCTGACTGCAGTGTAAGCACTGCAGCAGCAGCAGAGTGTCCCTGGAATGTGCCCTGATCCCTCTCAGAATGAGCTTACCACACATTGCAAAGCAGAGAGCAACCCATGGTCACTGGAGCTGCACAATGCAAAGTCAGGACAGCCTTGAGTTCTACAGCATTCTACTAACAAGCTACAAAAAGGCTAACTATCTTTCTATGCAAGGTCTTTTAAGGACAAACTATCCAATTAAGCAATGACACCTAAATTATTTTCACTTTTAACCTAGTAACTAAGCTTAGTTTCCATAATGAACACTGAATCTTAAATTTGTTATAATAACTTTTCACATCTGGGTTTCTTTACACCAGCTTGGTCTGAAATCTGAGACAGCTTTTCCCAAGTATTGCTGCCACTTCCACTGCTGCCCATCTTCTGAGAGCTGCAGGGATGCAGCATCCAAGGCAGCTCCCAGGCTCTGCCAAGTGAGCAGATTGAGATGAAAAAGAAGCTGTCCACAAGGTACCTCCCACACCTACAAAACTATTGTGCTTAAAGGCCTTTTGAATGAAGATAAACAATGATTTTTTCCCCCCTTTAATTTTAATTTAAACTCTCTTCCTTTGTTATTTTCATCCTTCTGCTCCATAACACCAAAAAGAATTACGTTCTTACAAGCCCACTTTCTACAACCTTTGGTTTGGAGACTAGTTTAAAATTAAAGTTAAATAAATCATCCTTTTTATAATTCCATACTTTTGAATATATTGTATATTTATTGCTAGATTATAGGCCTCATTAAAATCTATAATGATAAATTAGTCAGTCTCTTGATTCTGTCACTACTATTATTAATTGCTTTCATAGCCATTACTACACACTTCACCAGTGATAAAAATTTTAAGGCTAGATAAAATCAGCTAAGCTAAAGCTCACTCTCAATATTGCAGTCTTAAACCCTCTCAGAGTAAAAGTAATCAAGTATTCACACATCCTACATGTAAGTTAAACCTGATAAACTACTTATACAGCAAAGGGAGCCTCACTAGATCCATGCACCACTATAATGCATGGAAAAATATGCACACTAAGGCAGGGATCCAAAAGAAACAGTTCTCATATTGAAACTGCTCATTGTATGTGCTTGATTCAAACTCCATGGGATATCTTACTCCTGATATTTTTCAGCCTTTAACAGCTTCTTTTTTAACCTAACTTCTCATTATTTTTTACATAAATTTCCTCTGTAATAGACAAAGGGCTTAGAAAAATAGCTATTTTCACATTTGCTTACAAACTTGAGAGGAGACGTGGTTTGAAACTCAATCAGGAAAGGAACGAATTTGTTCTTTTGTGGAAGAGCACTGAAGTTCACTGACAAGAGAGAAAAAGCTCTTTCTGCCAGCTCTAAAGCAACATCCATTCTATGGGCAAAACAGAGAAAGGCAGTTTCTGTAACCTGCAGTCATCCTGGCATCCTGCAGCATATAAATAGTAAATACTGAACAAAAATAGAAAAATCCATGCAAAGGAATCCAGGGTTCTTTCTTCATTATACCCAGTAGGTCCATTCTTGCTACTTTTAGACTTCAAAATATCCTTTATACTATGCCCAAGCCAATGTTATTTTTCTCCTCTTCAGATGACTTCATTTTAAAGAGGCTGCAAAAGCAAGCAAAGAAGACTTTTCCTTCTGTATTAGTCACAATCCCTATGACCTGACAATACCACCATGGAAGTTTCTAAGGATACTCTGTTAAGCACTGAGAAACCTGGGCATGCAAAATCATGTGCTTTCCTTGCAAGTATTAAATACATGAATAAATCACAAGACTTGATTTCTAAAACTTTCATTCAAAAATTTGTCAGTTCGAACAGATTCTTATCAAGACATTTCTCTCTATCTTTCCCATTTCCTTAAATTACAAAAAAAAATCTAAAAAAATTACCTTTTAAAGATTCCTTGCCAAAATAACATGCAAACCTTTTTTTGCCCCCCCCAGTAAAATATATTTTAAAGTTAGCAGACTCAGGCAGATCAACTGTGCCTTAAATTCTTGACTGAATAGCATAACACAATTTGTTTTAATACAGTTCAGAGAACAGGCTCTATGCAATCTGTAGTGTTGAAGTCAAGCAGCCATTAGGAACAAACACTGCAACAATACACACACCTGCTTTCCTGGAACGTGTTCAAAGTTTCATTCTTTCTGATTATATGTAAGGCAAAAAAAGATACAAAGCCTTCTCTGACTGATTCTAATTCTTTTATCCATTATTGAACTGCAGAGATGATTTTGAAAAAATTGTATGTAGTGTAGAATACATAAACCAAGGCACACATATTAATTTTTCTCACACTTCACTTTCAATCATAAAGGAGCTGTTGTAGTTGGAGATAGTCTCAAAAATGGAGCATGAAATAAAAAAGCTAAGCCAGACACCAGGGAGTTCACATGGTAAAAAAGCAAGTTAAGATGAATTGTTAATATGAATTGTAGAATTACAAATGGTTTGATTTGGAAAGGACCTTAAAGCCCATCTTGTTCCAACCCCTCCCGTGGCAGGGACACCTTCCACCATCCCAGGCTGCTCCAAGCCCATCCTGGCTTTGGACACTTCCAGGGATGGGGCAGTCACTTGTTCCAGTGCATCACCCCCCTGGTGGTAAGGAATTCTTTCCTGATACAAAATCTAAATATTCTCTCTTTCATATCTGAAAATATGCAGAGAATAAAGACAACTGCAATGTTACCACCACTACTTTCAGAAGTGTTCACAAATTCATAATGTGACAGGTGAACCCTGTTCAAGCAGAGACTTGATAATTAGCCCTTTGCCAAGCACAGTCTTTCCACACAGGCCTGCTATGCCCAGCAGGATCCTTAAAATAAGCATTAAAATGGAAGCCAAAGCTTAAATAAACGTGGAGGACATCACACAGTCGAGGCTGGAAAACCAACAGCCTTGGGAAGTGAGAGGAACAGGCCACAGGCTCAGAGGGAGAAATCTCAGTGGGCATCAGCTTTAGACCCAGTTCCTGCAAGGCTGCCAACACTAGGCCCGGACTAAATTCCTTCAAAGGGTTTCATCCTCTCTTGCTGCCTTGTAAAAGCTGGGACAAAGTGACCTGGCAGGTGCCCATGCGCATGCACTGCCCCACTTCAAGGCACCTCACCTCTTTACTCACACCACCACACTGGTCATTTCTCCTCTTCACAACAATTTACAGATGCTTTCATCTAACAGGTAGCTATCTGCTTAATTCTAAGCACACACTGATGCCAGCTTGGCATTTGGGTGCCTGCATAAATATTTCCCTCAGTGGGGCTTTGACACATTTCATGAAGAACTTCTTAATGAAGCTCCAAACCTAAATCTCTTCTACAGTTTGCATTTTTACCCAAAGCAATGAAAATACTGAACAGCTCTCAGCTGAAAATTTACATTTTTAGCAAAATTAACATTTCTCTCCCAGAGACAGTTTTGGTTATACAATTCTGCTCTAGCTCTTAGCCTTGTATCTCTTAGCTTTTGTTTCATTGTGTAGGGTTGCATTAGATAGCACACATTTTGCTATTTAGACCACAAATAAATCAATCCACATCCAAAACTAGAAACATACAAAAGAATAGCAAATCTGGCAGTATTTTGATCTGAGCCAAGTTCCAGTAGGATTGAAATGTCTTCCAGTAGCCTGATTCATTATCCAACTTATTCAGTGGAATTAAGTACAAAGTTTTCAATGTATTGCTGAAATAATTTATTGAACCTCTGAAGAGAATCATGCTAGACTGGTCATTATCTGGGAAACATCTGGATGGGAAAATTATCACATTGAAGAATTTATGTCTGCCTCAGTAGCGCTAAAGACAGAAAGTTGAAAAGTATTACTTTGGAGCTGTTATTCTACATAGGCCCTCGACTCCTTGCCCTGATTTTGAAGCAAGACACTGATTTGCCACCCCCTGCCATAACTAACCCAAAATACCTGACTTTCACCTCCTACAACCTCCTCTTGTTTTTGTTTACTCATCACATATGTGAAATAGAAGCAATTGCCAAAATAATCTAATACTGGAAAAAGGTTAAGAGCAGACCTATTAGAAGAATCTTTAATATCTAATTCAATATTGCAGACTTAATTACTCCATAAAAAGGCCACCTCAGTGATCAATGATACACTGGTTAATTTAGATTCAATGCTGAAAAAAATTGTTTAGAACATAGTTTCAAATCTGTATTACCTGAACAAAGTTATTTTTACAAATTTATAAAATTACCCAGCCTATACAATTCCTTCTCACACATACAGCCACTACATTCAACATAAACCCATCCAGAACATATCCCTAACACTGCATCCCTGCCAATATTAATCAGCCTTCTAAGGAAAAAAACCAGTTTTGGTTATTTTTTCTAGATTTCTTTTGTGTTGTGATTTTTTTTTTTAGTATCACATCATCTGCAGACACTTTTCAAAAATATTGAAGAAAGGCAATTTAGGGAATGTTCCAGATAAGGAGGGAAAAAAAGTCCTGCTGTGCTTTTAAGAGCTTGGTAATTTTTATATTGTGGTGTATTCTTTTTTCACACCATTGTATTAAGAGCCTTCAATTTTGCATGTTTGGTGGAAGCAAGATAATGCAAACTTTATAGTTTCAGCTCTGCCTATTAGGACAGGTTAAGAGAGAAAAAAATTAGGTTTAAAGTATTCCCATTACTTATTGAACGTTAAGCCACGAAAAAAAAGCACAGAATTTTGAACAACTAAGTTGGGTGGACTAAACAAGTTTCTGCTTGAAAGATGAAAATAAAATATAAGACAAGAGATGTTTATCCTGAGATAAACCTTTAATTCATAAACCACCTAGAAGAAAATATAATGATTTCAAACACATGGTAAAGCAACTGTGAAAATACATGTTGTATTCTTGATTTTCACCAGTAGCTTGTTAGCTGAGCCATTCATGACCATGCCCACTACCAACACATGCAGCTTTTTGGCTTGGCCTCTCTCTGCCACTTCATTTTCTCAGCGGTTTTATAAGGATTTGCTTTTTATTATATGCAGCTACAACATGATCTGTATGAGGACACTGGACAAGCTGTTAGTTCCATTAAGTTAATAATAGATTTCTGAGTGTGATTTCCTATTAATTTCATTTTCCTCATTCCACAAGAAGGCAAAATTTCAGACAGCCATATGGTGCTTCATAAACAACAATTAAAAGTTATTTTCTAATTTTTAGGCACTAAAAAAAAGCCCATAAAAAACATATGCTTGGAATGATATAAAGGAAATTATGCTTTGGAATGTCTGCATATGTCTAGGATGCTCCAAGCACTTCCTCAGCCTTTTTCCCATTCACACACTTCTGGTCCATGCCAGCCACTGGAGGTTACAATCAATCACAGTGCCTGCCTCAAAGATCACAATTAAGATTTTTCTTCTAGAAGTGGAATTTCACCACAACAGCAGCTTGTATGAATTGTGTAGCACAACTCGTGTTGTGACACTGATACTCTTCACCTTCACCCACTCCATGAATTTGCTAACAGGATGGCTCCTGCCCAGCCACAAGGACCTGGCAGAGCTCTGCCAGTCAGAGAAATGAAATCCATGGGTTGGGACTGGACTGGGAGCCTGTCAGCTCATTACAGGCTCCCAGTAATTAAATTACCTTGTCATTTACAGGGACTAAGAATTCCCAGTACCCAACACAGCAGCTGAAAAACCAGCTGACTCTAAATCATTGCAAGCTGCTCCTCTGAATGACTCCAGAACAGCCACCTCCTTCTTCCCTGCCCTTTATGACACCTTGTGTATGTGCTGATTGGAGAGCAATTTGGTCTGAGAGTCCCATCTGAGCGCCTGAAGTTACATAAACTCTTGAAGTCTCTGGCTGTAAAATGGAAATAAAAAACTACCTCCATCATCAGAATGGTCTTTTTACTAAAACATCTGTAATGGCAGAAATTTCCTTCAAAGCACCTAGGATAACTCAGAAAACTGCTTTTACTGCTGTCCACTACTGGAAGTCAACCTAATGGGCAGAGTTTTTGGCACACACAAAACATATATATATTTTTATATATATATATATACACAGATATACATTTATATATAGTATATTTGTTCATATACATACACACACACACATTAGTTGGTGCAATCCACTTCAGGGGTGAGTCAATTTAGACAATCCGCTGCTTCCACTTTCTTTCCTTGGTATTTCACACTGACATTCCCTCTAGATTTCCTAGAACCTGGAGCACAGCCTACACAACTCAAGCCAAGCTAGAACATGACACACAATGGCAGAAAAATCAGATGTTCCCTCAGCAGAAGAGCCACAACTCTTTGCCAGGATCCAGCACCTCAAAGGTAATCACACTTATTTGTGCATTTTGCCTTTCAGAATTGCTTTGAAAAGTTTTGAACTAAAATACCACTTTTATGCCAGAGAAGACAGATACAGTCTGAAAGAAGACAACAATTTCCTAAGTAACTCTGGGTTAAGTGCACATTTTCCTTCATTAACAGGGAGAGTATTAAGTATTAAATACTTAATACTTCATTATGTATTTCCTGAAGGTCTCTTTTTAAGTGGCCTGTAACTAATTGTCTGATTAAGGCTATACAATGACAGAACTATGTTTCATATTTCAAATTGCAGCTATCCAACAAAACCATGGGAAAGTGTCCATCTTACAAGGTAATCTTAAGACTTGAATTTATGAACCAATTCACCCTGGGTATACATTTCACCATTCTTCCCAGAGTCATGCTGTAATGAGTTTTCTGGCTGGGGACAGAGGGAAGAGAATTTAAATTCAATGATGTTGCCTTACAGGGCAAAGCCAGAATCAGTAACATTCTTTTTGGTTGCTAGCGTAGTCCCAAGTGAAAAAGATCAAGAAAATCCCTGTGGTTGAGTTTTGACAATTCCACAGTAAAAATAAAAAATGGTTCTTCCTTAGAAAACCCAAATGTTAAATAATAAGAGGTTAAAGGGACATTATAAACCTTGTTGATGTTTTAACTCTTAAAAATACTGAAAACCAGCACTTTACAGAACAGTGCTAATAAAGTTGTCCATCTTGGTGTAGAGTCATTTATCCCAGAGTGACAAGGATATTGCAGTAATTGCCAATCAGACTCATAGTTTTCCTATTTTTTCCCCTAAGACGGATTAGCACATGTCCTAAACAAACCTACATGAATCTAAACCATTCGTATTTTCTTGTGCACTTCTTTAACACAATCTATTTTTTTCTTTGTCAGTAAAAATTCCTTTGTTTCACAAGGAAAGATTTTTTTTCAAATTAATCACAAAAGTAGCTTTTGTGATATTAATAGATTTTTCTTCAAAGTAAATCAGATGCAAAGCCTCTGGACTACAGTTTTAAAGCCAAGTATTCTGGATATATGAGAAATGAAATCTGATAATGCACATAATAATTTTCTGTTGCTTTATTACCACTGATCTGAAACTGAACATCTACAATCACACCTTTTCTTTCAATTGACTAACACCAAGGTGATTTTCTGACATCACCTTGGCTGGTTTCTGCAGAACCAAGTCTGCATTTGTTAAAGAAATTTTGAAGCATCAGCAACTAAGTTGAGAGTAGGTCCTACTCACCTGCAGCCTGTAGAAAGGTTGAAATATCAACAATTTCCTGAGTTTTCAGCAAAGGAAACATTAGGAGGCATAACAAAACCCCAGTATGTTACAGAACAATGGCCTGAGTAAAATGAAATCCTCCACCCTCTGGGGCAGCCTGTGTGGAACCCCCAGGGCCAAGCCAGAAGACAAAACAAGGCATGAAGATCCCCCACCCTCAGGGCAAAGCACTGCCACTGTGCTTGTAACCCAAAAAAACAAAGCTGCAGGGGGACAAGGGACCTGGCAGCAGAGAGGAATACCAGGATGCTGGTGTGAACTCAAGTAATTTCCCCCAGGAATTGGCTGTTGCACAGCTCTGTCCAGGACAGCCCTGGAGGGAAGCTCCAGCCAGCAGTGCAGGACAGGCGTTGATAGAGAGAACAAGACATCCAAGGCTCTGACCTTGGCACCCTGGTCAGTCACCTGTGCTCCATGCAATAAGCTTTTCATAAAGATGCCCCAGACCAGTAAAAGAAGCAGGAAAACAAATAAAAATGGAAATGAAGAGTGTATTACTTTCAGCAGAGAGCTGAAACCAACCTCTGCTCTCCTGTCTAAGAAGTGAAGTGATAAAGCACCACAATGACACTTCCATGGCACTGCAGACTGAGCAGGTGGAGCTGCCAGTTTTCTGTTGACACCTCCCAGGAACTCTCCTGTCACACAATTAATTCATTAATAGACAAAGAAAGAAAAATCTTGCAAATGAGCACAGTTACAAAATCAGGCACATTTCATTACTATCATAACAATTTTCCAACATGGCTTCTTACCACTCACCTAATTCAGAGCACTTTGTTATCACAAATCAAGATTTAACTGCACAATAAACAAGCTGCAAGCAGTTTGAAGTGCCTCAAAATCTACACAGGTCAAACATACAGACCTATTTTTATTGATTATGTAATATTGACATCAGCCTTACAGAGCTATTACGCAGGCACACAAATTTAAGGCCTTAAATCAATGGATTTGCTTTCATAACTTTCCTTGGACACACCTGATGAGAATGGGGAGGTCTTGGAGCTAATCAGAGCTTGAGGAAAAAAATCATAGGACTAAACATTATAAATCACTGGTCATTTGTGCCAATCATCTGTCTAAAGGTTCTGCTTTTCAAATGCCACAGTGCAGAGTGCCTTTCCCTGCAAACACTCCCAAAAGTTCCAGAGCTGCCAGCTACAGTTGCTGCTTTTGAAACTTGGGACCATCTGTATTTGAAAAGAGCATTCTGTACATTATTTGCATCCCTACCATGCCAAGACATGCCAAACACAGAGTCCCAAATGTAAATGCATTCTGCCTGCATGGGTAAAGACCCAACACACTGATATACAACATACAGACAAAAATATTTGCCTGCAAAGGGTGTGCCTTGAGTCAGATGCAGCCTCTTTTGTACTTCTAATATCCATTGAATTAACATTTAGTATGGTTACAAAATTGATGTCCACACAATAATTCTCTCAAAGAAGTGAAAATACATTAAAATCAAATACTTTTATAACAATTTTCAACTTTTTACATTTATGCAAAAGATAATTAATATACCTCATAAAAGCTATTCAAGTTGTTTTTCAGTTTGTGTGTTTTAAAGAGTTTTCACATTCCTCCTTTCTGTTTTTCCTGCTGACACTTTAATCTCCTCCTCTTGTAAATATGAGCTTATAACAATAAATCATGTTTTATTTATTAAAGATATAAACAGGAATCAATACAAAGCAGGAAAGCCAATCTCCATAAAGTTTCCCTCCATACTGACTGAAATTAGTTTTCATATGAAGATTTAAATATGCATCTGGTTGGCATTTAAGCAAGAATGAAGATATTTTCTCTCTTGCATTACATAACATGCTAAAAAAAAAGAAAAAAAAAGAAAAAGTACTGGCTTTGGCCAGTTTCAGTGAAGCAAAATCAATGACAATTCTTCAAAACATAAGTATTGTGCAAAGAAGAACCTGACATATCTGAGAACTGTTACCTAAATTAGCACCAAAGAGCTCCACAAAGTGTAATATAAAGTTGGGGTTTTTTACTTTTATATTCAGGTCACTTTTAGTCACAGCATTGTTGATTTGGAGATACAAAAAAACCCACCCTTGATTCTTCTGTAAATATATTCTGCTTGGAAAAATGCCTGTATGAAGCACACCAAGGAACAGGAGTGCAAGCAGCCCACATCACCTTGCCCTTTGTTTGGATTGTCAGTTTTTCCTTTTGATCTTTCTTTGCAGTTGAGGAACCAAAAATTGATTTTCCCAGCTGAACTAAGGTAGAAAAAGGACAATGTTTTATTTAAGATCCTTCATGCCTGCACATAAGCCTATTTCTTTCTTTATATACAAAAGAAACTGTCTTTTTGTTCTTGTAAAAAAATATTTCCAAGCGGGGAATGGTCTCAGTGTACTGACTTTGGATTCATAACAAAAAAGGAGGGAAGGTGTTTAAAAACCCAAATACTGGCCTCCTGCAGAGAAGCCCACACATCTCAGGAACCTTCCAGAGGCACAGAACCTTCAGGGAAGCAGGTCACACTTGTTAGGTGTCTGCAGAAACCTAAGCCATGAGCAATGTTACACTCAAAACCTTGTTTACAGGCAAAGAGAAAGCACAATTTACATATTTAGACACATAGAAAGTCAAGACTATATTGCAAATATACCCATGATCTCAACAATGTAGTTGCTTTTTTTTAAATTCCAGATTTACTTGTCAGAACAGGAATAAATGCTTATATGCAGGGGAAAAAACTCTATAATAAAGCAGTTTAAATTGTTACACAACTATTTCCTAATTGCTACCTCTTTTCCTGGTGTTATGCTCATCCTTCCACTGAACCTCTGGGTCTGTGGGCAGTTTCATTCTGGTCTAGGGCTGTTCTTCATTGGAGTTCTTTGTTGGGAGGAATAGGATATTTTTGATGGCTCCTTCTTCCTCACTCTTTTAAAATGGGCTCTTTCTTCCCACTGAGTTTACTGTATACAGTGAGTAGTAGGGACATTAGATACCAGGGGCACATTTTAACCCACTGTGAGCCCAAAATTATTGCATTTACCAATTAATTTCTTTGATTACTGTCACAACTTGTATTACAGAATAATGTGTTGATATTGGCAGAAACCACCATTCCCTAACACCAGGTATTATTGGTACTCCCGGACCACAAATTTCCTGAGTTATTTGCACAAATTCTCCTTAAGTCCTTGAAGAAATCTGAGCTTACCAACTGCTGACCTGCTCTTGAACCTCACAGGAAAGCTGAGGACACACAAAAGCCCACAGAGAAGCACAAGAAGCTCCTGTCAATTCCAGGTTTCCCAGTGCTTCCCTTCACTCCTCCAGTCTTTTTAATCTCTTTTTTCCTGTGCACTTGGAAGGGTTCACATAGCTTTGCCCAAGTGTTTAATCTGAATCAATTCAGCACCTGACTTGCCACAGAGGGCAGTTCAGAGCAGATTTCTGGACAGCACAGCAAATTCTGTGTAATTATGACCCAACAGGCTGCACTGAGGCCAACCACTGCTAAGCTGAAACCCAAGGAATGCAATCTGTGATTCTCCTTCAGATATATGATCAGCTTTTAGAGCTTGGAAAGAGCAGGGAGGGTACATAAGGCAACCCAATTCTACTATTCAACAGGGCACTCTGCAGTTAGTTAAAGACAGAGAGCAGTACATACATTCAATTACTGATAGCACTGTCCTGATTAATTAAAATCCTCCATGACTTTCTCACACCCCAGCCCTTTCCAGTCCTTTGAGGGAATACAAACATTCTACCCCCCAGTTCTGACAGCTTGGCATTTGTCTCTCAAGCTCCAATCACCAGCTCAGCAGCAAAGATATAACTATATACATTAAACCTCATGTTTTAAAGGTTTCATAACATTAAATTAGCCTAGAAAAATGAATATAAAAGCAAGAGAGAGCTCTTGGTTTGGCAATCAGCATTTGCAGGAAAGGATGTATCTCAACATGAAGTGGAAACCAGCAAAGCTGTTTCATTTAGGCTTCCTGCAAGTTGAGCTCTGTGGGGATTTTGAAGGCAGATATTATGCTTGGAAATTGAACTCTAGATATTTTAATGAAATTGCACAGTCTAAACACCACAATGAGTGAGCAATCATATCAAAGAGTGGAATTGGGAGCTTTCCCAATTACTCACATATAAACGGAACTTTTCTGGGTAAAAAATACAGATTTGGAATTAAACACCAGGTTTGTTGGCAAAGAAAGAGAATGTGCAGCTGATTTAAGTGCCTTGAACCCACGCTGAACCTATAAAGGGGCTGACACAACAGGTGAGTGAGGACATCTCAGATGGTCACACCCTTCATGCACAGTGCCCTTCAGCACCCTCTCAGCCTGAGACAAGCAGGATCACGGGTCAAATGTGTGTCAAACTTGTCAGCAGCAGATGTGACCACATCTGTACAGCAGCTCTATAACCCTGGCAGCTGAGTGTGTGGGATCAGCCAGTCTGCCATTTAAATGACAGGGATGTGACCTAAGCACCATCCCAACGTCCCCTCCTACAAATCCTCAAAAACAGATGCTCTGTGTCATCCTGACAACTGGTTAATATTTCATTAGCTCAAGGTCAGCAAGCTGCTTTGGCACATCAGAAAGCCCACTTCTCAGCTTCTGCAGAGTCATGGAATCCTGTCTGCCTGGTTTACAAATCACATGAGGTAACAGCTGAAAATAAACCTACAGCAGATTACTCCTCCTCTCTGTGCTGCTGGAAAGAGCTCCAGATTTTATTGAAGTGTCAGATACAGAATAGGGCAACCTTTATTTAAAGGCAACATTTTTGCATGATGTTTTGTTCATGCTTCTGCCATTTCTTACCTTCCAACCTTCTCATCTCAAAATCAAGCTCAGAACTGGTGTCTAAGGGAGCATAAATCACATTTGTATAAACTGTGGTCACAGTTTACTCTCAGAAAGCCTCTTGAAGTATACCTCACTTAATAGCATGCAAAAGAAGAAGGCTCTAAATAGCTAAAACAATTCATAGAGACAAAAGAACATATAATTATCATGCCCTACCTGCTGTTAACTGCACTAATTGCATCCTTTCTGCACAACTGAAAATTCTGACATCCAGCCATCTTCAGTGCTATGCAACTCATGTTCAATTACCACTGAACCTTGGCCCTTAAAAGTCTCTCTCTAGTATTTCATTTGACTGGTTTATTTTGTTTCTTCAGCAGCAGAGAGATTTCTGAAGGAATGCTTACTCCAGTCTGTGGAAGTCCAGACCTCTCCCTATTTACAGGACTCAAAACATCAGAAACTCAACATAAAACTCAGCCATAAATCAGAACCCATAAATCAAAATTGTGAAAATGGTCACAAAGCTGCATAAGCTCAACAATTCAGGAGTCTCATCTTGTAAAGCAACAACATAAAATATGAAAATACATGAAATTTTTTCATCTTAAAATTGTAGAACCACTTTTTCATACAAACATCTTTAAGCACCTAGTTTGGCTTCTTAAGGATCAAAAAAACAACTAAATAAATACTATCTGTATATGCACTTCAAATAGGAATGTGACTCAGAAGATAAAATAAGCAAGTTATTTATAGTATAAATTAATCATCATATTCAAATGGCAAATTACTTTATGGCATGAGACATAAGCCTGTATTTAATTGCGGGGGGGGGAAGATTGCATAAGAATAGTTTTTCCTAAGATAGTCAAATTTGCAGTAATCAGTCTCAAGTCTCTCATGTCCCACTTTTATTCCAAAATACCCAAGCAAAACCTGTATTATACTGAAGGCAAGATGTGGAAAGGCCAGTAAGCAAATCAAGCACACTGAACATCTAATGAGCTAAACCCAAAACCCGGGTACAAGATTTATCTGTGGGAAGAAGAACAAGAGGGGGTGTTGGGCATGCAGACATGGCATCAGGACTTCTATGAATAACCCGCAGTGGGGACAAAGCACAACACACCAAGATCAGGAAAGCTACTGCTAAACAGGTGAATAACTGGAGGAATAGAGGGGTCAAAGACTTGGCAGGAGGAGAGGGAAGTGCAGTGCAGCACAGGTGAACCTTCCCAGTTCACCTCTGCTGCACTTTATATTGTTAACTGTTAAATGTAAATAACTTTATATTGTTAACTGTTTATACAGCAAACTCTTCTTGGTTGCCTTTCTCTTCTCTTTCTCCAAAACCCCCAGGGCTGTTCTTAAGTATTTAGAACAATAGATAAATTTAAGATTTATAGCCTGAAGTTTAGCCATATTCATCTTACTCAGGTGAGCAGTCCAACTAAGCCCAGGGGAGGTGCAAGAAAAATGTTCCCCTTCATAATGATGCACAGAACAAAAGCTGACTTTAACTGCAGGACCAGGGAGAGTGTGCCACACAGAGGTAAAATTGTCAACTTCGGATTTTTCTTAATAAAACAAAAATCACTTAAAATAAGAGCATAGCTAACTTCTGGAACTACCCTGAACATGATTCTGACTAAATATTTTTTTGTGGTGACATCCTCAAGGGTTAGAGCATCATTTAAAATATACTGTGATGCAGAGAGTCAGATAATATCTCCCAGCTGAATCCAGCAGGGTTACAAAGACACATTTTGTATTCATAAATGTGTTGAAATATTTTACTTTTCTTGAACTGCAAATATTTGAAGAAATGTAGATAAACATATTTTAAATTCACAGCACTTTCTCAAATATGAAGTAGCAGATTAACAAAATGTCAGAACATCCTTAGCTTCAAAAACTGCTCTACCATTTTAGGTAGAGATTATCTACCAAAAAAAAAAAAATCACAGCCTCTTATGATCATACTTCTCAACTGCTGATATATTCAACTTGTAAATTACTCCCATCTTTAAAGATAAAACAAGCTCTTGCAAGGCACCCTAACCTTTGCAAAATACCAGTTAATATTACCTCATTGACTGGAAGAGGCTGAGGAGGAAAGAGGGGATGGGAATCATGGCATGGGGGCTGGATGCTGCATGTTCTCTGAGCTTCACAAGAGTTGAAAAGTCAGCTGTGAGAGATTCCTGGCTTGGTTCCAAGCCATGTGCTTTTATAGCAAATGTACAAGTTAATATCCTTACTTGTCAATCCAGCCCATCCTAAACCACCACCTGGTGCATAAAGACAAAATGTGTAATAAATTTAATAGAAACAATTGACAAATTAAAAAAAAAAAAAAGGAAACTTTCCCAAATAAATTATATATAAAAAGTAGATAACCAACAACAGTATCTTCCTGCTGTACCCTGTGTCACTTGGGGCACACTACAGGAAAATCATGACAATATCAATCATAAACTCTCCTATCTTAGGACTGCCATCATTCCTTCTTAGATTTTATTCAACATGATTGTGCTACTAGTCCTTCTACTGAAAAGTTTAAATGAAAAACAGTCATGAGCATCAATTTTGTATTTGAGAGCTCTACACATGGGATTATCCACTGGGACTGATCACACAGAAGATGCAGCACAACACAGCACAAGTAACAAACAAGGAAAAGAAGAAAGAAAACAAGAGAAGAATGAAACTTGCTTTCAGTAATCAGGCCCTGAACATTTAGAAGTTGATGGGCACCTAGAGAATATAGAAGAAGTGATTTCTCTCCTTTACACAGCTGCTAGTACTACAGAGAAAACATTTTTGTTTAGTATTTCGTACCTTATACATAAAGTGTGTGTAATGGTTCTGATTTTATGCATAAAAAATGAAAATTTCATGCAGCTGCTTCTCAATTACGCATCTGGTTATTGTTCTGCAGCTGCAAAACTACCTTGAAGAACCATAAAATATGGTGTGACAAGAGTGGAATAAATACCAGCAGTCATCTTGTACCCTTCTTGTAAAACTTTGCATTTTTCACCACATGATAAAATTCCTGAATCAAGAACTATAACTTCTGTTGTCTCCTTCTTTTTTGAACAGAAATCCAGTAGTGTACTTGACAAAACTGAAATTTCCAAAAGCCCACACTCTGTGGCACACATTATGTTTTGAATTCAGTACCCCATTTCTAAAATATTTTTGACTTTGTGTTTTACTTTCAAGCAGCTATTTTGGTAATTTGATCAGAAATCCAACACAGAGAACAATAAGTCAGCTCAACATTAGTGTCAAACATCTGAAATGAGATTTTGATTTGTTAGCCCCCAAGCCATTACTCATATTACTATAAATCTATTGAATATGAAGACATTTGGTGACAAAGAATGGTTATAAAATATCCAACTAATGTAAGCAGTCTCAAGCTTGCATTTACTGACTCACACTCAGCATGTAATTCTCTAACGAAGGGAATAGATAAGAAAAACAAAACAATTTGTTTTTCATAACAATGCATTTCAAAATAACTATTTCTGTAATTTCTCTGGAGGCAGAGGGTCTTGCAAAGTACGTTCATTTCTAAAATATAAAAAAAACCCCACAATTTTTAAGTTAACTTGAAATAAAAAGGTTTAACTTGAAACAAAACAATACCCAGTGGTGAGCTTTGACAAAATCCATTATTAAGTTTCTTTGGAAAAGAATAAAACTCAAGCTCCCAGCTAGAGAAGCTGGAAGTTTCTTTACCTGTTTTTTCTGGTACACAGGATGCAATACATTGGCCATTACCAACAAATGCATGTGTGGTTCCACAGCTGCCTGGATTCCACAGAAAACACAGAGGTGCCAAGGCTTTATGTGGAAAAACATTGGTGGAATGAGACAAGCAGGAAAGCAAAGGCAGAGAGCCCTCCCAGGGTGTACCAAGGATGTTGCACTGCTAAAACACTGCTGCACACAAAAGTTTTCCAATTCTCTGCCACCTCTGTGAAGCAGTTTCTCAGCATGAGACACAAAGGGAGGAGGGAAGCATAGGCAGGATTACAAGATTCAAACCCAACCAACCCACACAAATACAGAGGAGAAAACAGCACAGCTTTAGGGCTCCTGTCCAGGGGAAAGGTTCTGTAGCACCAACATTCACTGAGTGTGAAACCCTCAAAGGAAATCTTAATTCCACCTTGACTGTGCCTTGTGCAGTTCAGCTTCCAAGACAGATTAAGCTAAAGCCCCAAAAAGCAATGTGTGAGGAAATCAAGAATGTGCATAAAAATAACTACAATGCAGAGGTGCTTTATTCCTGGTTTGTTCTGTAGCTGTATCACAGCAAATTCCCCAGGACCTTCCAACAAACTCGCTAGCACAGCACATTTGGTAAACAAAACCCTATAACACCTTTTCTGGCTCCTCTGATTTTCCAGGACTGATCTTTTTCCTCCAGTATATGAGGTAAATAAATTGGGTCACTGACATATTGATTACCAAGCCTCCTACAAAGGATTACTGCAACAGCAGCAAACAACACGTTGCCTTCATAATTTTTACTCTACTTAATTATTTTCATCATTTTCAGACACAAATGAGAATATTAAAGTTGTTTGCACAACTCTGATACTTGGGGATTTTTTCCAAAAATCAAATCATTGCAACATGGACAAATGTAGGAAAAAACTATTATTTGCAATATTGTTTGATAATATTTAAATATCATATAAACCATGGTTAGCAATCAGTATTTCTCTTCTGATCATACACAGAAAAATCACCTTCTGTGATTGCCAAGCCAAGCAAATGTGGGTCTGAGCAAAGCACTCCAGCAAGCAAAAAACCAGTATGCACAAAAAAATGGCTTTTAGCAGTATACAACTGCTAAATACGTGCACTAACTATGCTAAATAGGGTAACAACTGACTGTTTAGCACAAAAAAAAAAACAAACAAAAAAACAGGGAAGAGGATTTTCCCAATCAGAACTCATAAGGTGGGAGAAAGGATGAGAAGAAAAGAGCAAATGAGCACAGGGAGGAGAAGGCTCTGAGAAACAACAGGGAACTGAGCAAGGGACAGAAAGAGAGCAAAACCACTGACAAATTCAATGCTTTGAATTGATGCATTCAAGGGATGTGTTATGAAGACTGCAAATAATGGAGCATTAACAGGTATTTTCTATCATTGAGAAGTGGCTTGGAAAAGGCAGATTCACTCTAATTTTAGATTTCATTCCTCTGACAAGGCAAAATCCATTAAGTGGAACAAAGGAATACTCATGTACTCATGTTCAGTAACACTGAACGTGGTCCAAGGCAGCTCATCCACCACCAGTTTTCTATTAAATTTAAAAGATTGTTTTCTAAATACTTACCCATGTGAGAATAAGGTCATATTAGTCAATAACTTAGAGCATTATTTTGCCTGAAAAGAACAGTTTCAGAAAGCTATAATTTAAGTCTAAGGAACTTTAATAAAAGCTGTCAGAGAAAATAAGAGGACTTGTGGGAGAGCTGTTGCTCACCAGCAAGCAAAGTTCTGTGCAGTTCCCTGGAATGCTATTGCAGCAACACATGACTTTTTCAACATATGCAGAAAAGGATTACCTGAGTGGCTTTAAAAAATAACTAGTTATAACCACGAAGTACATGAGGGTTTTGGAGAAATAACTCTTTATGCACAGGTGAAAAATTATTACTTCACAGTGAGGCGTAGAATGGAAATAAATAAGAAAATCATAGAAATGCTAAAAGAAGCAATTCTGCTACCTATCCTGATGGACAGAAACAGAGAGAAAATTAAATCACATAAGGAACCCCATGATGACAGTAAAAAAAGATCAGCTAAGTAGCCAAGTTTCTCAAATAAAATTTTATATAGGGGGGCACTCTGTACAGGATACTCATAGAATAGCTCTTCCTGATATAACAAAAAAGGACTTGAAATCACATTTCAAATATCCTCAGAAACATCAGGTTCAAGGATGTTTTTAATTTTCCCAGCATAAAAGCTTAAATTAAATGCAGACAGCATTATCACCAACAAATTGTTCATGATCTACACAAAAAGGACACCACCAGCCTAAAGGTCAATTTTTGATCCCTGCTAAACGTAAATTGCTTTCAAGTGGTTTTCACAACTAGTACTAGAGAAGTGAATTTTCAGATAAGGGATCTAAAACAGCATCTAAAAATGCAGCTTTCCCTTTAAATTAAAAAGCCATGGGGAGAAAAAAATCTTCAGGAACTGAGAAAGGAAGGAGACTGGTGCTCACATGACCAAGAACTCTTTCAATATTCTAAAAAATGGTGACTAATAGGTGACAGGTAAATGACCTCATGAAAAGATGCTTCAATAAACCTTTTCTGTTCCTTATAAAATACATGTTTACCTCTCCAGCCTGATAGAAAAAAGCACACCTTCAGTCCAAAGCTGAATTTTATGAGTTCCCTCATGCATAAGCAATAGAAATAGGACATGCAGAGGCTATATTTTGTTTTATTATTTTTTTAAGAAGAGTGAATAAAAACCTTGCTCTCAATTGAACTGCATTTCTCTGTGATAGAGTGTGAACACTGCACCTGACTGATTCCTAAATGTAATGAAACACTCTAAGTGGCAACAGGCAGCATTCTATTGTTTTTGTTAAAATTCAGAAAAAGAAACACGTGCCAAGTTCCTGGCATCGATTTAGGACTGTCAGCAGTGCCAGCCACCTCTGTGCTCTCTACTGATTCAAAGAGCCAAATGACAGTGCACAGCAGCCCCCTCACCAGAATCACAGCCCCTCTCAGCTCTGCCCACCTCCTGGCTGGAAATGATGGGCCCTTAATAACTTCTCCATCAGGCAGAGCACAAAGAGCAGAACACGAGACTCAAGGGGTTGTGCTGAGGACCCAGAGCAAACGATGCCCTGAAATGATGCACAGTGCACACATTTTCCTTTCACAAATGATGCACAGTGCAGGCAGTGCAGGCACACACAGTCTATATAAGGATTATTTCCTTAGGTGTTGGTGCTACAGTACAAGGAAAAGAAACAGCAAGTAAGGAAATGCCTTCTCTGGCTAAACAAGCCCTAAATTATGTGAGAATTAGATCAGAAGACTTGTGAGTTAATATAAAAACAGCCACAGGAGCTTATACATCAGACAAAAACTTGGCTCCCAAGTATTTTTTTTTTTTCTATTAAATAGTTGCGCTGGAATTGTAAGAACTTGTTTAGAAATTAAGTTTCTTCAGAAAGCAGATCAAGCAACACCATACTGTGCAGCAAAGCAGGACAACATCTTTCCTTCCTCTCTTGAAAAACAAGGAATTTTAACACAAATGAGAAAACTATTGTGACTGAATTTCTTGGCACTCTGCAAATATTGCCTTCTCTAAAAAAGTTACACTGGGAAATTGCTTAGCACATAGAAGGCAATGAATTCCTTGGGGCTTAATTCTGTATTGTGTACAACTTCTTTTGAAGTCAATATTAGTGATGTCATGTTAATTTTTCTTACATCTGCCATTCTTATCTTAGAAGGGGAAAAAAATCCTTTAGTTCCATTAAAAATTCCTTGCAGACTGTCTTTTGTGCAGTTGGTAAGTTTTGAAAGTATCTGAGAAAAATTAACATTCAGCGTATATATTAATAAAAATAGAGAAAAACAGAGGAAATGAGCAAAGTGTAACAAAACTGCTGATACTGGATAAAGGCAAACCCTTTCAAGAAGACATGCATTAACACCTTCCTGACAAGTGAAGACAGCAGCAAAAAATCATCTCATCTCATCTCTTTCCATTGCATCAACAGGAAATCCAACAATAGCAAAGCTGGTGAGCGCAGGCCCTGCAGCAGTAAAGACAGCTCTGTCAAGCACAAAACAGTTGGTGAAATTGTGAAATTAAATTGTGAATTCCAGACTTTATGCAGACTTCCATGACAGAAATTCCTATCCCCTTACCTGTACCCCTTAATCACACACACAGACCCATATGAGTGATGTAATGCTCTAAGATTAAAAAGGAAAATTCTTGTTTTCTGTATTTCTTGTATTCCTGAGGGCTATAGAAAGAGTTTTCTTTCACAAGAAAAATACTGAACCTTTGACTTTTAGAACTTTATCCTATCTTTACCCTTAAAATATGCTGACAAGCACCTTTTCTTGTTTGAAGAAGCCAAAGTGAAGGATAGCTGCAATGTGGCACACAGCACCTGAAACATGAGATTTTTGAGCAGGACTTGGCAGGGGAGGTTGGCCTCTCCCCATATTTTACTGCAGAATGCCTGCCTATCAACAACATCCCCAAAATGCCTTCACTGGTTATTTTATTTCATAATATTTCATGCCTCCTGTAGGCTGAAGTTTCCTGTTTTCCCATGTCTTTTTACTTTGTGTGGTTGCATATTCAGTTGCAAATTGTGCAGATAACCCTGAGTGACAGAGCCAATATTAATCTGAGGGATCACAAAGAACATAAACCTGGCAAAATCTTGGAACAACAATGACCACAGCAGCAAAAGTGATGTTCTTGATTCTCAGTTTTCAAAGTGCGTGTTAGAAGTACAAGGACAGCACAGCACCAGAATGATAACGAGGATGTTGTTAATTATTAAGTGGATCAATGGTGTGTCAGTCATTCCAACATGAAATAGATTCCACACCATAAACCACAATTCTTTCATGCTCAGTAGTGCACCATGGCTGAGTGCAACTACATCAAATGAAGAAAGGTATCACTAACTTCTACTTCCTGAAGTGCTAGCAAGCCCACACAATTAAAATAAAAATTACCTGATAAAGTTGCGTGAGCAAACGTTTTTTAGTTATGGATTTTACTTTTAGTTATTTAAACACTGTTTATTTGTTTGTTTCTTTTTAACAGACAGGTATTTCTGTGATTTGCAAAGCAAGCAAGCTACAGAGGTTACTTAAAATAAACCTAGCATCATAAAACAGAGGAGGTTCACTGCCTTTAATGGAGTAATTTATATCTCCAAATAGTCACAGGGATCAAGAACAGCAATTGTTATTGGACAGGCCAATCCATTTATGAGTTCAATCACGAAGAGGAGAGTTTAAGTGCTGTAAGAATGGTGATAAACCTGCCACAGCTTCAGTTAGCATTCCTTGATTTCCTCAGATATCCAGACATGAGGAAACACTCCAATTTCACGTGCTTTGCTTTATGTCCAAATTTGCCATTTTGTACTGCTAAATGCCCATAACACTTGCATTTAGTTTTTTATTTCAGATATATTTTCAAATATACTGATTGTCATAAGAAGGTTTTGATCACTGAAAGATGTATCACCTTAATGAAGTTCTAGAGATTGAACAAGCCATTATGCTAATGCTACTCAGCTACTTGAGCTCTGATGAGATCTTGGATATGAGTAAGTTGTGTTAATTTACCTTCCAGTGTGCAAAACTGAAATGCATTTAACTGAGTGGCCTGTGCATTATGTAAAGCACAAACCAAAAAACCTTCCTGTTACTACACAATTAGACTACAATAATGTCTGGCCTCTGGCATTTTGAGATTTGATATATTAAAAAACTCTGAATGAAAAGAGGAAAACTGTGCAACTTTAAACAATAGAAAAATTATTTCAGTTAGAACAGACTGAAAAAGTACTTTAACAATTTATTTTTGAGAGAAAAGCTATTACATAAATTCATTTCTGACCCACATTATCATCTTTTGTTCACCACACCACAATGAGGATGTTGTCAGAGAAACAAAATAAAGCTCCAGATGCAGGGTCTTGTCTTCAAGGCACTGTTACATCCTTTTGTGATGGTAACTCAACTCACCTTTTCTAGTTCTTCATTTGAACACACATTTACAAACATCTAAATATCTTTTAAAATGGAGAGGCCACAACCTTTTCCTTCCTTTGCTTTTGAATACAGCAAATTTTTGTTTGAAAACAGCTTGTTACATAAGTTCATTTATTTCAGGTCCTTAAGTTATATCAAGTATACAAAACACATTTCCTCCACAACAATTTATTACATTCTCAATTATTACAATGTTAATTAAAGAATTCATGTTATATGCTGCATGCAAAACATTTGTGAAATAAAGTTCTAAGTACTGCCACTAAAAACTTGTTCATATATAAAATTGAGCATATATTTATAGTCTGGATGAAATATCAAAGCTTTTCAGTAAGCATGAATTTAAAGACTGTTTAAACTTATTAGAAAACAATTTATTTTCCAGATTGCTACCCAGTGAAGCAGAGTTCTCCCATTATCAGTCAACTTACTCAGTCTCTGAGCAGCCTCCAGGGCATCATTTGCAGAATCAGCTACAAAGAATCTCTGAACTGTAACCCCATGGTCTGCCATTATTTTTTTGCTTTGGTACTCCTGCAGGTTGAGCCGTCGTCTGGGGGTTAATTGAACAGCCTAGAAACAACAAGAGGGGAAAATAACATAATGCTCATTAAGAAGAGTTCATGAGACAGCCCACTGAGCTCTTCCACCTTATGGTTATCTCAAACCAGCAGTTAAACAACACCCAGAGAAAAGGTAAAATACTTATTGATTTACCTAAGCGTCTTTTCTTAACATTTGTGCATCCCAAGTGCTCTGAAAGCTACAGATATTTTTTAAAAGCTACACAAGGCTCACTTGGCCAGACAAAATGTCTTGCATTTAATATCAAGGCAAATTTGGCTTGAACTCCAAAGTCTATTTATGTTTCAATGTTTTCCTCTGCTATAAAAGTAGTAACAGACTCTTACATTGAAACAAATTCAGTTTCATGTTAAATATCCTTATTCTACAACATTTCACCTAATCCTTCCCTATAAAATTATTTCCACTGATTCTATGCATTTGTTGAAGCACATCTGAGAAGAAAAACAAGTGGCATGGAATTAGCATTATTCTGTAAGAAACTATACACTAATACATGTATTTTCAGTGGTCTGCTATCTCTGGTTTGTTCATTGTGCTTCTAAGCAGCAGGACACCAGCAGAGCCACATCAGCCATGCCAGGCCAACAACAGCTGGTTATAATAATTAGAATAATGAGAATAATTCCCTCCTCGTTCCCGACATGCCAGTTTAGATGCCCCTGTGGGAATATAAACACATCCACACCCCATGGGTACAAAGATCTTACACACACAAAGACACCCCATTTGCTTGTCCTGGCAGGAATCCTTCAGACACTACAGAAGTCAGAGATCTTTACTGAATGGTTTTAAGAAAGGACACATTCTCCACACAGGATGAATTGAAGCACACAAAAGCAATAATTAAGGAGCTAGAGCTGACTCCTGGCAATGTTATAATGGCAAAGGTGGAGCTGGCTCCTGGCAATGGTATGATTCCATTTTGTGCCAGCCAAAGATGCTTTTCCCACATGGAGAGACAAAGTGCTGTCCCCCTGGCAGCCAGCCACAATCAGTTCTTGGTTTCTCCTGAAGTAAGGAATACAGCATGCAAGCCAGTGCTAGGTATTTGAAATGTTGGACAAAGAGGATTATTTACTATACTTTCATCTCTAACAGCATGATTAAAAAATTATCAATCTAATGCAACTTTATACTGGAAACAAAACCTCTCTGTGCTATCAATAACACACCCTCTCACAACACTCAAGGTTTACAGGCTGAGTTGTCTCAAAAGCAAACTCCCATCTGTTCTATTCTCTTTGAAACACAGCACAAAAGATTGATGCACAAAGAAAACACAAACCCATCTTCTACAGTATAGAACTGCATGTTTTCTGTAAAAGTGACTCCCACTGAACTTAAACAGTTACAAATAGCTCAGGATGACATTTTAAATCCTTTTATGCATAACCTGATTAATGTATTTTAGAGGAACAAAATGGCATTGTCAGTTTGCTCCATGGCTATCTCTAATTCTGCACATCATACAGACACCTCATATGATTTATATTATTCCATGCTATTCATGGATGATATGTTATTACAGTTATGCAATACTTCAAAGGTAGGGTCAAAATTTAAAGTCCCTTTCATAATTGTTGACATTTAATTTGTTTCCCTATTATAAATTCTCTGCTAGGCTCTAACAATTATCACTTCAGGATCATTCCCACAAAGGGATTAACACTAGGGGCCAGGAGGGATCCTTTTAGTTTATATAAAAAATTCTACAGGTCAGTAATACTGCTGATAAAATTCTGGTCACTGGTTTTATAATTTAGACCAAGTCTTCAAAACAACTTTTATTCATAACTTAGAAAAATAAACCAGTTTCACATATAAGTATTACTAAGCTGATCTAAATCAAATAAATAAGAAGGAAAATATTTTTAAAAATTAATTCTGGGGAAGATTTTTGTGGCTGTTGCTTAATGGGAACTGCAGTGACCTCTGCTCCCAAGAACCCTCTCAACAGGTGCTTTTGGGATCCAACAGCATTAAAACTCAAAATATAACTCAAAATGTCCCACAGAGATACTCCACTGATGAGATGCTAAAAGTCTTAAGCATAAAGTGCAGACAGACATAAGGGACATTTCTTATAGAAGTTGGGCAATTAATATTATGATATTACAAAATATTTCTTTCCTAAATTATGAACCGGACTAGTCTGAAGAACACAGAAAGAAAATAAAAGAATCATTCCTTAGAAAAGGGTCTGTGGGGTGATGAGACAGTCCTAAGGGTGATGAGACAAAGGTCTGCTCAACAACTGCTGGCACAGAAGAACAAAGCCTACAAACTCCAGGTTAGTTAGAGGTTTTTTCCCCTGCTATATCACATAATTCAAAGAGAGACCATCTTACTGAGTGCCAACTGAGCACTTTCAATCAAGTCTTTGCACAAAAGACAAACTCCTGGTTGTGAATGAACTGCTTGATATAATTAATAAGTATCTGAAGTCTGTACCAGAAGCTCTGAAGAGTAAGGAACATGAAAAACTTGCTTTAAAGCACTTGCAGGACATACCCACCATATGTCATGGGGACAGCAGGAAAACCAAAGCAGGTACAAGAGATGAAATAAAGCACAAGCTTTGAATCTGTAAAGGTGACTGCTCTTTCAAGACTATCTTGAAAAATCAAAACAGCTGTGGACATGCGTTTTAGGGTGAAGACAAAAAAAAGGTGACCATGAAATCACAGAAATATGAGATGCTGCTTTGAACTAATTTCCAGCCCAAGATGCTTTGGCTGCAATAAATCTGTATCTGAATTTATACAAGAACCTTGAATCCCTACCCTCCAAATACATTTATACCAAACATTCTCAAAAATCTCAGATCAGCTTCAAATGGCCTAAATTCTTGGGCATCATAAACTTTTATGCATTCTACAGATAAATCAACATGTGAGACTGACAGTAAGATGCTAATGCACAAAGGTACAGCCCCAAAACTCTAGAGAAAAACCTACAAGGTTTGAGAGAAAGCTATTTCCCATAGATAGTCTTCTCTGGGCAGCCTTAATCCAACCCTTCCCCCTGAAATTTGTTAGAAGGAGACTTTAATCTGGCACAGAACACAACTCTGCCATCACATCTTTGTTTTACTCATTTTCCTGTTTTACAGCTGTTCCATTGCTTGCAGCAGCATCAAACAGCACTGTTAGATTGGCCAGTTCAGTTCCAGCTCTCAGCAAAGACAGACTAAAGAATTAGATGGTAAATCAGCATCAGAAAAATAATCTCAATGTGAAAAAGGGAATGGGGAGAACAGCTGAAAGAGAACCTACAGCACAGGAAAGCAGAGTCTAGCTTTTAGTAATTTCTGTTAATTGTTCTCATCACCTTCTAATCCCTGTTTATCCCTCCTTGAATATTTTTATCTCCTCACACATTGGTCAGAAAACAGATCAGAAAACACCAGAGATGTCTCAGATCTTTCCATGAAGCTCTGTCCCAGCTGACACCCAGTATGTTCCACAAGTTCAAGCTGTATCTGTGATTCATCTCTCTCTTTATTGCAAGGTTGGGCTGCAGTACAAGGAGTAGATCCTGTCCCACCACCCTGTGAAGAAGAGACTGGAAATTGTGTGTGGATTTTAGTAAACCCTGACTCCCAGTGTGACATCTCATCTTTCATCTGCATAAGATGACAGACATAGAACCAGAAAATTTTCCACTGGTAGCATTTTCGGTTATTCTTTCATATAGGAACTTTGTGTTGTGTATTGATGTACACATTGAAGATGCAGAGTGGATCTTATTTGAGATTCAGATCTGCCTGGTAAATCAAAAGGTGTTGTTTATTTTCAAACCACAAATAAGGTTTAAGAATAAATCAGTTTTTGAAACTAAGAAAACATTACTAGCAGCACACAGAAAATAAAATGTTGTTATTTAAAATAATAAAGCTTTAAAGAGGATTTAAATTCATCCTAATAAGATATTTCTTAAGATTAAATTTCTAATGAAAGTGCTTATCAAAGAGATTAGTACACTTAAATAGAGCTCTTTTACAACTGATAACATTTCCTGAGAGCCTGACAACAACATCAAAAATCCCAAAACTCAAGTAAGTGGAACAAAAGGCCTCAACTGAGCAGTAACATGAAGTGAGATGAAGGCAGAATTATTTATTCAAGTACAATTTTCAAACCAGATTTTCTCCTGCTGGCTAGAATTATTTGGCATTTTCCAAAAGCACAAAATATTGCTTGGGTTTCACCTCTAATCTCTCTTCCCTTCTCAATATCCAAGATTTTTGTTACCAGTGAGAATCACACTAATGTAGACCAAAAATATATATAGTGAGGAGGATTTAGAAAATTGCTATTAGTGGGAATTGTGTATTTTGTTCTGAACAAGCTTTCTGTCCAAAGTTCCTTCTTTATGTAAGCAGAGACCATATTTAGTCCCACAGCATGATTAAATGAGTGGCACACACATCAAGAAATCAAATATTTCTTTCTGATCATCTTAACAAGGTCAGGTGTTGCAGAATTGTATCTGTGGTTTATTGACTACTGCTAGGAAAAAAATTGATTCTTCATATAACCTGCACAAGCTCTTGCTTAACACTTTTTTTTTTGGTAGTTTTTTTTTTTTTTAAAAATGCTAAAGGCTCTGCACAAATAATGTATTTGGATTTGCATTATTCTTCCACTATTCCATTTGCCAATTCTTTAGCTGTCACATGACAAGAAAAAATTGCATTATTTAAATAGGGCTGAAAAACTAGCAACTTAGTTAAAGCAGAGTGGAACTAAAAGTACATCTTCTAGCAAAAATTTGCTTCAATATAAACAAAAAAAAAAACCCCAAAAGACCCCAAAAAACCAAAAACAAAACACCAAACTTCTCCCCAAAAACCCCCAAACAGATTTAGAAAACACTGCAACAGAGACATCGTTGTTATATGTGCAGCATTAACTACTGAGATGTAAAACATCTTACCGATGACCCAGGAGGTATCTATTGAGTGCTTGCTTTTGGAAAAAGAAAACACACACACAAAAAACCAGAAGAAACTGTCTTAACACATTCATCAAGAAGTTTGCAAGTTGCATGTTAACTACTTCAGCAAAACTCTGCTTGAAAAGAAATGTTAACAAATGTTCCATGTAAGCACCAAACAGGAGCAGCATCAGAGAACCCAAACTTCATCAGAGTGTGGCACTGACTATTTCTTAGCTGAACCTATATGCTCAGGATGAGGTTTTCTCATTCCTTGGCCTCCCTGGTGAAATATCCAAGGCTGACTTTTTAAAATGGAATAAATAGAATAGAAAGAATCACTTATGTCTGTTCCTCAATAAGAATATGAAGAAGCTGTCAAAAGGAATAACTGAAAGGTCAAGTCTGACAAACAACTGAAGATTCAAATTACACCCTCTATTACAACTGAAGCCTCCTGGTCATAAAAAAAAAATCAAAATTTTAAAAATTTAGTGCCATTTCATGCCTAATTCCATGTAGAACTACCTTGGCTAACCATCCACAACCAAATATTTCACCTTATTAAGTCCAGAGCTCATGTGTAGATCATTTCCCTAAAAAAAGCCCTAAATATAATACTTATTTTCTCTTGGTAAGACTCTACTTTTGTAAAATGCCAAATGATTCTAGCTTGGGGAAGAGAATCCAGTGTTAATCAACACTATTAAAGAAAACAAAACCACCACTAAGCAAGTTTCTAGGATAATTGAACATCCCTTGACACACCTATATAATTTGAGCAGCTCTACTGTTTTCATTAGCATAGCTTAATGCATTTTACTGCATCACTGTTAAAAGGAAGACACACTCTAACATCCAACATCTCCTTTTCATTTACAGTATTAGTGAAAACCAGTATTAGTATCACAAAAAAAAGATGGACTTTTAAAAGCACCTGGCAGTAAAGTTGGGCAAATAAATGCCCACTTCTTTCTTCTCCCTCTGCTGCTCCACAGAAGCCAAGGAGCTGTAACTGTGCTCATTGATCCTGTGCCAGTATGAAACAGCTCTAGCAACACAAATTAGCTCTGCATGAATGCAAATTATATGTCAAATATATAAGTATCAGGTTTTATAAACTTGGACTTTTTTGTAATGGTTATATTGGAAACAAGTCAATTGGGAAGAAAAACCATGGTGTTTTTGAGGAGGTGAGGAGATGTAGTCTGTATCTGAAATTAAGAGGAGATGTATTTAGTGTACGTGATCAAAAATAAATGTCTGTCACCAAAAAAATCTATTTGCTTAGCCAACACATTCTACAGCATTCCAGTTTATTCAATTTGTGCACTCTGCCCTGTAATACAATTCCAAGCACATATGAAGGAAAGCAGATACACAAAGATGACAGTAATGAAAGAGCAGACCATTCATCAATGTGAGGCATAAACCTTTATTATATTTATTGACATACAGTCTCTGTAATTGACAAAGATGTAGAAGTTTCTCTCAAAAAGAAACCATCAGAAATAAACTAAACTGAATACCCTCATATAAACCACTGTAGGTACAGACACATTTTATTAGGTCATGTATTTAAAATATACCACATAGGCCACTGAAAACAAACTAAAGCACTTATTTCAGTTTGCTGGCAGTGCCCACAAAATGAGTAAGTTCATTCAAGAAGAAACAAAAATGTAGCAAAATGGCACCACAACTAAACAGAAGTTTACCACAAATATAGTCATAAAATGCAAAAATATGCTCTGTAGGGAACGCAAGTCTTTGAAGAAGAAAATTAACTGGAAAGAGGTAAGGCTGATGGGCTTGAAGCTGTCCCATGAGCCACAGCACATATCCCCTTCTCTTCAGAGAGGGCCAACACTGCAAACCTGGGGCCACATTAGGGACAGCGGGACAGAAAATGCCCTTCCCAACTAATGTCCTGCTGGCTGCCACAAACCAGCAATTGTCATCTTCCACAGCAGGAGCCAGCATCCAGGTCATGCTGTTTAAAAGCCACAGAGCAAACTGTGTTCCATGCCCATCCCAAATTGCCTGCTTGGGCTGGGATGCCATATGGCAGCAAGGTCCCTTTGGTACCAGCAGGTCCAGCAGCCTCATCCAATACTGAGATTATGATCAAAGCCTCCATCTAGACCTCTGTGATATATTTATGAGGGATAAAATTGGTTCTGTGAACTAGTTTAGGAAGAAGCCTTGAATATTTTCCTGACAAAATCAATTTCCATACTTTTGTTCACAGCAGCCAGGAATTGCTTATTTTTTAGTCTGTATCAAAGCACCATAAGCAGATCAGGCCTTAAATAAGAGCATCTGGTTTTAAAGCTACAGGTAAAGCTGAAGACCTTTTAACATTCTATTACTTATTCCTACAAATGGGAATTCATTTTAACTGATTAAAACCCCCACAGAAACTCTAGTTAACAGCTATAGGCCTTTGAATTCCGTATTTATTCCTGAAAATATAGCACACAAAATATCCTGAGCAGTAAAATATACCGAAAAAAAATACCTATCATATTTCCCAGTTTTTTAAAGGCTAATGCATTTTGATCAATAAACTGCAGGGTAATTTACTGTTTTATACCAATAAACTATACACTCACTTTTCAGAACAAGTGAGATCTGTCCAGCAACAAAGGTTTATGAAACCTAACTTTAAATAAAATACATAAAAAACACACATGAAGTATGGCCCTACCTTTTTGTCTAGTAAATCTGGACTGCCTGCTCTGTTGGATAATTGCTACTATTCCTAACATCTATGACTCTTTGAAACAAGATGTGTTACATAACTAAATGGTTCTCTCCATATACTGACAAAATATAGAAAAAAGAAATGGGGGCTTTTTTATAAAAGGAGCTCACAGTTACTATAATTATTAGGATTGCTGTTGTTAAATTGTTTAAAAAATTGGGCTCAAATAGTTGAGAGTGTGACCAAGAGCTTGGAAAGCATAAATTTTAAGTATTCCAAGTTGATCAACTTCAGAGGAGTGGAACAAGCCACCACCTCTGCTCAGAAGCTCTCATTCCTGAAAATGAGACTCATTGCCTGCTGCAAACCAAGCCTGGGAAGACAGCATCAAACTCCCTCCCTGCTCAAGAGCATTTCTCCTTCCAGAGCAATCACTCACATTCACTGCAATTCTCTGTCCAGAACAGCAACACTCCAGAAGAACTTCAGAAATGTGGTTTGAAACAATCACAGGATTGTTTTTATTACTGCATTAGGTGTTTGTGTCACCACTTACTTCTAGTCGAGGCAATCAAAACAAGTGCTTAGTTAAATCTTGCCCTCAATACTTTCCCACAGTTCAAGGACAAGCCAATTTCTCTTGTCACACATTGCAAGATTCTTTTTAAGAGGAGCTGCTGCAAACCAGAGAGAGGAATCAGAGTGCATCATAGCAGAAAAAAAAAGGTGACAAACATGAAAGAAACAAAGAGAAGAGCTTTGTTAAACTAGTAAATGTCAATTTTAGGGAAGGAATGTATTTAAACTGAAAAGCTAAACAAGGTATATTTAGGGATCTAATCCTTTTTAGTTAAGAGAAACTACTTTTCTCCCATCACCAGGCAGCACTGATTATTTTAATAAAACCTAATAAAGCAAGGATTATCAAGCACAGATTACCTACCTGTAGGTAACAAAGCACACTAAACCAACTGATGCCAGTTGACATCACTCATCTGTTGAAAAACAGGCAGTCACCAATTACTAACAGAACAATAACTTGTTTGTTTAATGAATATGCTAATTTACTGAGCTCTCATTAGACAGATATGCAGGCAATATTGATGAGTTCCATAAGGCATTATAAAGTATGGCTGAATTATTTCAAAACAAATTAATGCAGAAAATATTGTACACTGTTTAATGGAATAATAAAAGCCTGGTAGCAAGTGAACCCTCTGGGTGAGCCCTCTGAAAAAGGCCCAAGTTAAAACCACGACCCATCATCCATATTTGGGTGTGGTCCCTGGAGAGGCTTCATCTGCCTGAAATGTACCTGAAGGCCCTTCAATAAAAACAAACCAGCTTTTTATTATCTTAATTTTGTCTGGTTTTAGGTAATCCCAACAAGGCATCAGTAGCAGTAGGTGTTTAGGTCCTCCAACAGGGAGAACTTTGCATTTTCCACACAACCACCTGCAGTACCTCTGTTACCAATAAATCCTAAGGAAAAGCTGGTTCATCTGCATTTAGTGCAATGCAACACAGCCCTGGAAACAAAAGCACTGATTAAATTTTCAATTCATAGTTCATTTTGCTTGAGTTGGGACTGCATCTATTTTCTGTTTTTCTCTCTTAATAATTTTAAGTTCCTAAATTAAGAAGGAAATAGAAATTGGTTTTTCACTCAAGAAAGAGCCATATCTGTCAATTTGTAATCATTTATTCATACACAATTTAAATGAGAAACAATATTAAGTTCCCCTTCAAATTTCAGTTTTACCAAAGGAGTTTTATTTCAATAATACCACAGAAACAAACAGAAATTTCTATCAAATAAACATAAAATATCCTCTACATAAGATAGCCATATAAGCCACATTTCTGCTTTTTAAGAAGAAAATACAAAGTTAGACACAAGGAACTGCAGCAGGGAACACTTTTAGGCAGAGTAGGAAGGTCTGACATTTTTGTGTAATACAAGACAGTTCAAAGTAGCAAGATCCTGCAGAAACCAATTATAAAAAGAACAGTTTCAGCCTCAACCTGAACAGCCTACCCAGAATGTTAAAATTAACCTGGGAAAGTGAATGATTTAGCTAAAGAAATAAGCCTACTGGATTTGACCCCAAAGTCAAGTCATGAATCAAACTCCCTCACTCTCCCCCGATTTGCTCACTGAAGTGGGAGAACCTTCCCAAAACTCACTCGCTAGCTGAACTGCCAACTTTCCAAGGTAATTGAATCTAAAAATATGTGGCTCTAGTAAAGGTTTTCCACATTAAAATTAAAATGCCATCATTACTGGGGGGGTTTATACATTTAATTCGCTACCTACTGCTTCAAAATTAATTCATTAATAAGTATATGAAATATTCATGAGGATTTACTTCTTCCATCTTTAAAACAACATTCCCTTCCACTAAAAGATATATTAAACTACAATGACATATTAATCAATATTTATAGGAAACATACAATGATACTTCAACATCCCTCTTTATTTTTGAGCCAGTGCTTTCTTTCCTCTCTCAATGGTAGAATCCCTCATCTGGAAATGAGGAACATCAGGAGTGTGTGAAGTGGCTGGATGCTGGGGAGGCTTTCTTTGCTTTATTTCTCTCTTTCATGAAAGCACATTAAATTTTTCCACCATAGCTCTAACAGCAAAAATTTTGCTGTGTTTTACCAAATATCACAGAAACAGAAGAGGATTTCAGAAGACAGCACCCATCTCTTTCACAATTCCAAAATTTAGATTACCAAACCATATTAACTGGATTAAGAAAACAGAAGAGTGTCTATTCATGAACCTTTCCCTTTAAACAAAACCATAGCAATATGCACATGAAAACCACAAAGTTTTATAAACATCTCAGTTATTTCTTGTGTGTTTCACAGTATTGCAGATGAAATTGTAAGAATAAATGTACTCAGGGTGGAAGTGGGACTGAAGATCCTGACTGCATTCTTAACAAAATGTATTGACTCCCTTACTAGTTTTCCTCAATGTTCCTGCTTTCTACTGCAAGAAACTTTTCTACCTCAAGGGTTTCTGAATGCCTGCCCTACTATGCTCTTTTGATTTGATCTTGTGCCCCTCCTTGTCCTTCTAGGTTCAGTCTGATTGCAAACTGATTATCCCAGGCTTTACCTCTGCCCTCTCCTGAACCACAGTGAGTGTGGTGTGATGTTCTTCCACTGCAGAGCTCAGTCAGTCATTAGCTCCAGAAAACACAAATGAAATCACACAATCCTCTTCCAATGTGCCTTTATATCTTCCAGTGTGCCTATATATGTACAAACTCAGCTTTCTGATTTATCCCTCTGTTTACTTCTCATGCAAGGAAGCAGACACAAGAATGAACTTGAAGCAAGTCCTTCACTCATTGCAGATTTAAAGTCTCCAGTAACGATTACACTTTATAGACTTATTTACAGCTTGCTTACACTCAGGGATTTTGACAGCTATTCTGTAAATACACTCTCCTACCCACTAAGCTCCATTGTAAACTACCAGGAACATGCACGGGGTCACACTTAAGCTCCTTCTGTCATTCTTATTCTCCTTATCTCACAAAATCAGAATCTGAGCCCACATCCTCGTGCTTTACAAGGCAGATCCTAGCAGATCATCATCATCCTGGATGATCCTTCTGGGTGTCTGCATGTATGGGTTTGTGAGGACTACAGTCCTCAAAAGCAACAGAGGAGAGGGTGGGAAGACTGTTCTCTTGAACAGCAAGACCCTGACCTCTCTTCTCCATTTCCCACACCTTGTTCAGCAGCTGTTTCAGTCAGGCTGCTACAGACTGACCTCCAAATAAAGCAGGACATCACCAAACCCCTGACAACTGCATCCTGCTGCCCACCCAGGCGAGTATTCAGGACTCTATCTATAGGCAATCAGCAAAATAAAATTTCTGCAAATTAAGTGACAGCAGCCTCGTGACCCTGAGAAGCCCTGGGATGCATTTTGCTTAGTGTGGACAGGCTGCCTGAGCAGGGCTGAGGACACCCCAGCCATGAACCTTCACCTGACCAGTGAACCATTAACAGCTTCCAAAAACCCTGACACAGGGCAGGTTCCTTTTTCTGCGGGATTACATGAAAACTATCTGGTTGAAACAACATGCAGAAGGTCACCTCACAAACAGGATGTCACAAAACAAAGCTGCCAGCCCAAACACCAAGCTGCCAATCCACCCCAAGAGCCAAACAATGCCCTCCGTCCTTACTGCAGAAATTGTTGGCAAAGTATTTTTTCCTTGCATTTTTAAACCGAATTTCAGCCTAATAAAACAGAATTACATGTGCCCAAAGAGCAAACATGTCTACAGAAGCTTTACACCTCTGGAATCGATTTTCAGAGCTTTTGCTTGGGCAAAGGAAGAATATGAATTCCCAGATTCAATTTCTGCTTTTGTCAATGTTCTCACCATCAGAAGTTCTGCTTTGCCTTAGTAATTAATTTTAGTCAAATTATGTTCATTTTGCTTATTTCATACTTCAAAGCTTTAAGAGAAGCATCCTTTCCTGACCTAAAAAAGTAAGGCTTTGAAGTATCTGATGAAAATAAACTCACTACCATACACAACTGCATAATCAGTTGCAGAAAATACTGTAACATGTTCCCTGCCTTGGCAAATGAAAGAAGATTGTTGGTGATATGCAAAACACATTCAAAAAGTGAAATAAGCCATCTTCTCCACATATTTTAAGTATCTTGAGGGGAAATTTTATATTTTTGTTCTGATCATAAAAATGTTTAATTTCCTAATTTTTTTACAAGATTAAAATGATATTTTTATGCAACTATGAAGAAATGCTCTAAACAGTAAACATAGCCAGAAAAAAAAATTCTGAAACTATTGTACCACCAAACATGAGACAAAGTAGCCACTACCAATTTTTTCTTTCCTGTATGCAAATTCAGCTTTCTAAATTGTTACAAAACCCAAAGCATATTCAATAAGATTAACAGAAATGTTTCTGCATTCATATCTCAAGTAATCATATCTATCAAAGAAGTGTTCACGCCTACCATACCCTGGAAGAATGCTTTTTCAAGTGTTAGAAGTCACTGATATTTTAAGAAAAACACTGATAAAATGCCAATTTAGACAGTTTGAGCTCCATTTTTCATCACAGAGAAGGAAATATGAAACATAATCACAGCTTTTTTGTTCCAGTCCTTTAATATTGAAGTCAAATAATGATAATTTCCATGCTACCTGACTATGTCATCACAGAATATGACTTTGAGCACTAAGCAACATAACACTTCCAAGCAACAAAAATGCAAATGCCCATGGTAGTAAAATAAAGAAATACAGAAAAGTATCTACAGAAACAGTTTCAGTGCGTGCCTAAGCCATATCTGGTTTATTAAACCAGTCCAGAATGGTCTATACCAATTTCTTTCCTGGAAGCAGTAAGAAAAGACTGGTACCCATTTTTTGTTTCAGTCTGAATTGAAACTCTTTGTTGTTAATAAGTCCTCATTTTAATCAGACCATTTGACTCAGACTGACATGAAGCCAAACATTAAGAATATTTTTTCCTTCCTTTGCTGGTAATTTCTTTATTAATATTTTTCCATTCTTTATACCTAATTATATAAATTCACTCTGCTGCCATTCTCAAATTTCAAAGCAAGCTTAGGACACTACAAGAAGCATCACTTCATCATCCTCAAAGACTTTGACCTAAAGCAGATTTCTACATTTCTGACTGTATGGAGGGAGACAAATGTAGACTTTAATTCAATGAAACAGCACTTCCAAGCCCAAAGGATGATGGCATTGGATGTTGGCAATGGGTTAAGGAAATTGGGATTGTGCCCAGACTTGTTTCTTGTGTCTTATTGCAGCCCATGCTGTATCCAGAAATAAACAACATTAGAATAAACAACAGCCACTGTTCTTCCCTCACCTTCTCCCCAGAGGGAGCTGCCAGGGCCCTGACCAGTTCTTGTTCCCACATGTTCTCCTGTTGTCAGCCCCTCACACATCTGCATTTGGAAGTTATCAGAGCTCTCCAGAAACCTCCTGGAACTCCTGATATGTTCCCAGCTGTGCTGTCCCTCCAGGAGGACCTGGGGGGAATGAAGTCCTCCATGAGGACAGGGCCTGCTGAGGCTTCCTCAGGCTCTGGCAGCTTCATCTGCTCCTTGCTGATGCAGGTGCCTGCAGCAGAAATGCACAACAGCCCTGTCAGAGATGTTGGTGTGCCCCCAAATCCTGACCTGTGGGTTCCAGCTGGGTCATCAACCCTCCCTAGATGGAGCTCCAGCACTCCAGCTGCTCTGGAGTCATGTCCAATCATCTCACATCATGTTTAAAGCAAGCTCTAAATAGCTGTTCCTCTGCTTCCAAAATTTATGGTGTTACTTTAGACTATTTTAATCTGAGCCATTTAACTGAAAAACAAATCTAGACTGAAACTCTGCATGAAAGAATTCAATTAAATAGATTCACTGTTTCCAATGTGTGTGGAGTGACAGAATTGACGATGATAGAAAATTTAAGGGAAAATACATTTTTATGCCATCTTCAAACCTTAGCAAGTACTATCTTGACAATAAAAAGGATATGGTTTCTTTTAATAGGCCTTTCATCTTTAATTATCATGAATAGCTCTATGTTTTACCTATACCCATCAGTGTTATGTACAATTGGCACATAGAACTCCTTCAATAACTGGAATTTCCGTGACATTTTCATACCAATACTCTGTATGAACAACTTTTTTTTTTACACAAGGCAGTAACTGCTTTCTTGGCTGACATGAAATTAGCAGATGTCAAATTAAACTGTCCTTTTGTCCACAGATCCTTCAGAGAAAGATATCAAAAGATAATGAAGTGTTCCATTAGTAATCTGTGTCTGGTTTTTAATTTGCAGTTTCATATTTTTCAGTCAAAAGTCTTGGACAAGCAGGCAAACCTAGCAAACATGATCAAAACTCTCACTTAATTTTTCACTCCTCCTGACAACTCTTACAAAACTTTTGCATCTCATGAAGAATTTAGGTGGACAAGTGATTTTTCTCTCCTGACACAAACTGAGGCTGATTCTCACAGTTTACATTGCTCAGACTCCAACCCAACCCAGACTGTGATTCTACAACACACAAATTAAAGACAAACAGGGTAGACAGAAATTGATCTGTCACCAAGTACTACCCATGTGCAAGGTAAGTAAACACAACTGAATAATAATGTAGCACAAAACATGCTTAAAAGTCTTTTCTTAAATGAAACAGTCTTTGAGTGAAACATCCCAAACCACATTCAAGCCCAATGGGGTTGTGAGTGCCTAAAGCTTTATGATTTTGGACTCAAAGCTTCCAAACACGCAGATCATCGCAGAATCAGAATTTAATTCAACTTTGGGATACAGACTCTTATAGTTTAGGGAAACCTATGAGCAATTAGGAAGAAACCAGAGAGAGGACAGGAAGAAAAAAGCTCATGGGTAAATCTGCTCAAAACAAAACGTGGATTTATTGAATGTATTTTGTGCTATCAGTATAAGTTGTTGACTGAAGAATTAAAAAAGATGTTCCAACAAGTAAGTGGAAAAACAGCAAGTCTTTAAATTCCTTCACAGTTAACATTTAGCCACTAATTATACGAAAACATCACCATCAGCATAATAGCACAAACAAACTACAACACCAATCTAGGGTTTTAATTTTCATTACCACATTAAAGGATGGCTTCAGCTTGCAGTTCAGAATCTGCTTTAAGTCTCACTTGTACAACAAAGAATTCAGCACCACAGCAAAACTCCACTATTAAGGAATTTTTCACAATAGTCAATCTTAACTCCTATTTGTTTCATACCCACTCCTGCTGTTATCTAGTTAAAATAAAATCAATAGCTACTAATCATGGATCAATGCTTAATAACCAGTTCCAAAGCTACTGTCATATGCACTTGGACAGGTAATATGACTTCTCTGTCCTGTGTTTTATTAGAGTGCTATGGAAGAAATAAGCTGAGTCACCGATGGTTAGAAACTGCTTTTAGAGAATTAGAGGAGGAAACTTTCTGGAGAAAACCCTCAGAGTATGTGCTCAAGTCTGTAGATGATAGTAACAGTCACAAATATGCACAGAAAAATTGGACTGGCCAAGGCAATAACGAGCTGAGCTACTCACTACAGGTGTGGCCAACAATAAAAATTATCAGTTGAGGTTAAATCACTTTAGAATGAGTGAGTTCCCAAAACAGTGAGGGAGACAACCTCATCTCTATACATTAAATGAGGACATTGCCCATTTTTGTGAAAATGAACCTTCTAAACAAGAGAAAGGACAAAATAGCAGAAAAATTAACTACTTCCAAGAAACAACTATAACCCAACTGTGTCTAAACCTTCATCTCACTTCTCTGTATTCCCAAAAGAACCTCAGCAGCTTCACACATTTCAGATAAAATCCCTGCTGGCAGTCATCAGCCAGATAGACCAAATGAAAGGTGACTTAAAAAAAAATTTAAAAAAATGAAAACTACCACATACACTGACATTTCCAGAGAAAAACAAGAGGAAACAATCACTCAGATAACTGTAAAGAAAACACAGTTTGTCTATTGACAGTTTATCTAGTTCCTCAGGAGGCAGATCAATGAAAAAAAACCACTTGCTTTTATATAAAAAAACTTCAACCAATGCTAAACATACCCAAGGAATGTAAGGAGTCTCTGGGTAAACTGGTTGGGAGTTCAGATGGGGGGGTCAGGAACGATTTATTCAGAGCCATGTTTAAAACCACAGGTGCAGCTAATTCTCCATCTAATAACATATTCATGAAGGCTCTCTCTTCTTATCTAATTAGCCCCATCCCCTGATTATACCTCCATGAGGTAGAAAGGAAGGTAAATCAGTGCAGCAAAATGCAGCTTTTCTGCTTCAAGACAGAGCTGGGATATCTGTGTCAGAGCCAGATTGCTCCCAGGGTAGAAGTTCCACTAGTAGAAAACTAACTGGGAGAAAAAAAAATTTAAAAAAAAAAATCACAGTCTGAGGTTATATTTATGTTTTCATTTCCTTTTTCATCTCAAAATAGGATTCAATAACCATGTGTTTAATGGAACTGCCGGGGAGGAGTGGGCCAAACATCTGCTCCACTTTGGCATTTCAGTTTTGTCTAGAGTTTGAGGAGGGCTTTCCTGTCATTTGGATGAGGTGCCTGTAGAAAAAGCTGTTTGTGAAAGTCTGTAGGCTCATGTATTTCCTGCCTCTAAAATGTAAAACCTTGAAAATATAGCAAAACTGCCAACCAGGAAAAGCCAAATAGGGAAGCAGTCCAAAGAAATTTTCAAGAACACCAAAGAAAACTGGGAAAAAAAGAAGAATTCAACATTGAAGCAGCTTCTAAAGCTATGAATTGAAAAGTTTTTTTCAGTTTTGCGTCACATGGAGGATCAGCTATCACAGCAGATAGCTTCTTGCAAAAGGCAGAACTTTCTCTGTTCAACATTAATAAGGTTTTACAGATATCCAAGTCTAGGAACTGAAGGCATCTGCAGTGAGCAACCTTGCAGTTCCCTATGTGTAACTTCTTTACATTCCGGCAGATTTTATAAGAAAAAATCTTGTTTAATTTCATCTTCTCCTTCCTTTTTTTTCTCCTTCCTTTTTCTCCTTCTTTTTTTTTTTTTTTTTAATATTTTCAATGCATGTGGAATCGGGATGTGTTCTGGCAGGACTGAGGCCCATTTTGAAGGTTGGCATAGGGCTCATAACGCACCAACCAACCTGCTCACCCTATTACAATACTGGAGAGTTACCTTAAGCACTTTTTTTTTTAAATGATTCTGATTTAATTGTCCCTCGTTTATATTCATCGCTGAATTTCACTGCATCTGAAGCTATTTTGAATACACAGCATTCTCCCAAAGGGCCCAATCCAACTCCCATTCAAATAAACAGCCTTCAATGGAGCCTATTTGTTGCCAGCCAACAAGATTGAATTCTGCTGCCGAGCGGTCCCCGGAGCGTTTGTCACAGCTCTTCACAAATATTGCTCCAGCAAGAGCAGGCCTCAGTGCTCCAGTCCACATGCACTGCAGACAACTCAAACCTATCTTTTATCTTCTTGAAACGTTTGGTCAGGTTTAAAACTCCAGCAGCACAAAGAATCGAATCTATCAAGAATATAAAGAGCAAAAGGAGTAAAAGAATATTTAACAGTTATAAAAAAGTAAAGGGAAAGCAAAAGGATGATAAAATAATTTCATATTATAGAATCAACTACCATTTACTCCACCCCTAAAATGAAGCTGCACAGGAAAATGTGTTCAGATTACAATGACAGCATATAACCAAATTTCACAGCTACAGTTTTGAAATAATAAGAAATATTGCAACAAAGTGTAGAAACATCACTCCAACAGTAAGTCATAAGGGCTATGAGGAAAGAATCTTAAATCTCACACAGGGTTACCAAAACAACAAAGTTGGAGACTGGTATTTCTTGACTGCATTCACACCATATGGAAGACCCTCATCTGTGAAAGAAACACTGTGATGGGCTTTGAGGACAGGTTTTGGTGGCTTGTGCTAAATAAAGTAACAGTGTAACTTCTCATCTGAGCAACAGAATGAGTGACAGAAATGAGAAAAACTTTCAATGGACGGGATCTTACTCTCAAATCCTTTATCCTATTTTCTAGCACAGAAATCCAGACTCTGGCTGATCAACTCATTTGTAGCTTAAAGTCTGAGACAGTGGAAGATTAGGGGACTGTTTAGATGGGAATTCTATTATGCAACATTGCCGAATTGAAGACCTTTATAAAGGAAAGTGGTTTGCTTTGAAGTTAAGAACTTGATTTGTTGTTATACGGTATTGATGTGGTTCTTGAAAATAGCCTACTTGGAAAACAGATCTTGGGAGATGCTCTCAGTATCTGGCAGAGTGCAGAAACAGAATTAAAAAATGTGATTTACAATACAAGCTCAACAGCTCTAGTTCAAAAATAATGCACAAAAAGAAGGTTTGTTTTTTTTTTTAAAGTTGGCCACCTTGATATCTTAAGAATACTCTTGAGTATCTGAGCTGATAGCCAGTTATTTCAGTGGGGCAATTTACAGATTGCCTCCATGCTTTGAGAGATAACAGAACAGACCAGGAGCTCCTAATTTCCACCTATATCTCACTGCACCACCTGGTAAAGACAGGGCTTGAAACCCAACCAAAGCACCTCAACCAGAACATCTCCTAAGTTCACACCAAATGACACTTTTCAGACAATGCTCCATACTCCCACCTTTCCAAACCCTACAAGAACAGGGATGTTACATCTAAATTCCTTACTGCAGGATCAGACTCACCTAACTTGATGGCAGGAAGACATCTTCAACCCTAAAATGATTATTCCCCAAACATTGTTGTGACTGACAGCATTGCCCATCCACAGTAATGAGATTAAATCTGTATATATATAGAAAAATGTATGTTTATAGATATCTTTGTTTTAGTGTGTGTATATCCACACATAAACAGTCTCCCTGAAAGAAAGGAGGTGAAATGGACGTGAAATGGACGAATGCTAAATCAACAAATCAACTGCACTGAGTTCTGTACCCAGCATTCAAATAGGAAAGCTGGGCATAAAAGATTTCAGATTTACAGCCTCCTTCAGGTTAAAAGATTAACCACACAGCTGCAGTTGTGCAACACAGGTTAAGCACCAACATCACCCTTTACCCCAGAGCCCTGCACCTGCAGCCAGGAGCGTTCCCAGCAGCGGCACCTGTGCACAGAGCCGGACACAAACACGCTTTGCTTGTTCCAGGGGCTTTTGCTTCGTGGAAAACATTTATGCTCAGAAGTGTGGAGCAAAGTAAGGTTCTCATGCAGGTGCTCATGATGGAAAGGTAAAATAACAGAGTTGGTTGCCAAAGGCACAAGGGCTGTCCAGAATGTGCCTATCTCATTTTACCTCGGCGAGGCTGCTGTCGAGGTGAATAATGAACTCCTGCTACACCTCAAGAGAGCCCCTGAGCCCTTGCAGGACGCTCAGGGGCTCTTTCCCACCGCTCTGCTGAGGCTCAGGACCACCGGGAAGCCTGGGCTAGGATGGATTTCCCAGGAGAGCACAACCAGGCATGTTCACCCCGGCGTGACCTCAGCCAGCCGCACTGAGCCAACCCACCGCGATGCTGCCACCGAAACGCGTTCAGACAGACGCTATCGCTTCGTGCACAGCGTCACCCAGCTATGCTGCTGAAATAATTCAGAGTTCTGGAAGGTGTGGGGGGAGCGGGGCGCTCCCGGCCAGTTTTGGTCTGCCCAGCCCTGAGCCAGCGCCGCCGCCACAGCTTCGCCCCGACCCCGCAGGCGCCGGGGCTGCGGGTCGGGCGCATCCTCCAGCCCGAGCATCGCAGCCAGCGGGAGCACAAAGATTCCCCCCGCGGGGCTCAGGCGGGCACGGCGAGCGGGGACGGCGGGGCGCGGGGCCGAGCTCGCTCACTCACCGGGAATCGGGCCCGCAGGCGGGCGGATCGCAGGGCCAGGTCCCGCAGCATGGCCCCCGCCTGCCCGGCCAAGGGCGCCGCCATCTTCGCCGCTGTCCCCGCCCTGCCCCGCGCCCCGGGCGGAAGCCCCGGCGGAGGCGGAGAGGGGCCGGGCGGGGCCGCGGCACCGCCGTGAGGGGCTGGGGGAGGCCGGGACAGTGGAGTCCGCACCTTGGGGCAGGGTATAGGCCCCTCTGAAGGAGGGTGCGCTATCTCTGACCAGGAAACACCGAGGGAGTTGTGCCTGTTCAGCCTCGAGAAGAGACCACCGAGAGGGGACTCCGTTTGTGTGTGTAACTCTCTAAAGGTTTCTAGAAGATGGACCGGGCTCTGCTCGCAGCGACAGGACAAAGAGACAATGGACAGGGACTGATGCCCAGGAAGTTCTGCCTGAACATGAAGAACTTCCTCGCTGTGCACTGAGCACTGACCGACCGGATTGCAGAGGGAGGGTGTGGGGATGCTCCAGAGCTGTCTGGACACGATGCTGGGCCCTCTGCTCTGGGATGAGCAGGGAGGCTGGACCAGAGGAGCCACTGCGGTCCCTTCCAGCCCTGCCCATGAAATTGTGTTTGAGATAAGTGTGCCCAGCATGGCCGGGTTAGGGACTGGGGCCCAGGGCGGTGACCAGAGCAGGAAGGGCTCTGTGGAGGAGGCAGCGCCTCGGAATGGGCAGGCAGCCATGAGTGGAGTGCCTGGGGAGTGTGAGGTGCCAGCCTTGCACTGCTGGAGGCTGTTCCGACTTCTTTTTTCATGACTAAAAGGTCTTTTGGTTTTTGTTAGGAAATATCAAATTAACCCAATCTAATAAACCCTAATAAGGCCTCACGGGATCCAGCTGACTCTTCATAGCCACTTTAATCTGAACTCCATAAAACTCTCTTCTTAATCTACAGGTGAAATATGTCACTGTCAGGTTGAATATTAGGAGGAATTTTTTCACAGAAAGGGTTGCCAGGTGTTACAATCCAGCTGCCCAGGGTAGTGGTGGAGTCACCATCCCTGGAGGTTTTTAACAAAGGACTAGATGTGGCACTTGGTGCTGTGCTCTATTTGTCAAGGTGATGATTGGTCACAGGTTAGACTTGAATATCTAAGTGGTTTATTCCAACCTAAACAATTCTGTGAAACCTGTGAGTTAATGCCAAACCTGAGACACCAAACACAGGCCCTCTTGGAGGATGGAGCAGAAGAGCAAAGCCCATAAAGCTTTATGTCCATAATGTGGACTTAAAGTCTGACATGAGTTCACAGTCGGAGCAGAGGTTTCATGAAAGTGAGTCCCAGCAGCCAGATTTTGAAGATTGTTCCATCCATCAGGAATGACTTGGGGGCTGGTGTGGACACAGGTGCACCATGTCTACAGTCTGAAGCAAACTCAACAGTCTGATGGCCTGGTCTTTGCAGATACAGTTGCTATGTCACTCAGTTGAGTATTTCCTTGTCTGTTTCTGTTTAGTGCACATTTGAGATAATCCACCTATGAGTAATAGAGAGTTAACCAAATAGCTCACACAAATCGTCCGTTTACAATCATGGTTTGAAAACAAAAAGCTAAAACTGAGCAGTGGCTGAGATACCCTTGCAATTTTACAACAGTTCATATTAAATTCACCTATATTGAAGCATGCAGAGTTAGCATTATATGGAGGCATTATTTATGCTGAACATTATTTATTCAGTGGTTTATGATGAAATAGCTGGATAAACACTTAAATCCTCATCTTCCAGTCCAGGATGTGAGTGGGAACAAAGGAAAATGCTCCTGTTGGGGCTTAGAACTTACACTCCCAAACATGTTTTTTAAAAAAATCAGGACTGAACAACTCCTTTATTGGAATTTAATCAGCAAATAAATTATACGTCTAATAGAGAAAAAATTTGCAATTTCATAAAAACTGAGGTGCTAGAAAAGTCTGAAATTGAACACTTTTGTCTTTGTCATGACAATTTAGGTAATGTAATGTGTTTCAATAAAGAATCTGGAGATGCTATTTTTGATAGCATTGAGCAGTAATGTATGGTGCCAGTATTAACCCAGGTATTACTGTGTGCTTGTTCTTTCATAATATTATGTACTGACTTAGGTATTATGATGGAGGAACTATAATTTCATTTTTAGTTTCATGGCTGTGGTTCAGTAAGCACAGCGTTCCCTATTCATACAGACTATTATGGCTGTCTGCATTAGGTTTATATATATAGCAGGTATATAAGCTTTCAGATAATGTCTGTGAATTGCATGCAAGGCTATCATTTAATGCTGTGAGGAGCATTTTCACTGCTTAATGTAAATAATGCAGAACCTGCTTTACTATATTTTTTATTGTTTAGATTTAGTGGAAAACCACTGCACAGTGTGGAGTAGTCACCAAGACATATTCCTTTTTGTATCTTTGTTGCAGAACATACCTGACCTTTAAAGTATGAGGAGAAAAGATAGATTCATTGTCTTCACATCCAGTTTCCTTCTGTGTATGTTTCAGCCAAAGCAAATTTAGATGAAACAGGTCTCTGAAGCAATTAGAGCAAGCAAGAGCCAGAATTTTTGGATCATGGAGTACAAGATGTGTTGGTGTGTGAGAGGAGGGACAAATGATGAATTATTGTTGGGGAAAACACTTCCAATGCAAGAATTTGGGAGCAGCTGAGGAGTAGTCTCAACACACCATCCTCACAAATAAGGAGGGGGGTGAAGTGCAAATTATAAAAGGATAGAGGGAGAGGCTGGTTTCAAAGGTCTTTCCTTCTAGACTTGCAGACATTTCTCCCTGTATCTCTCATGGATATGCAGCATTTGAGTGTGCTTCTGTTCTGTCTTCCCCAAGATACACAAAAGGCTGGATAGTAACTAAGTTTTTTGTAGTGGTCTATTTAATGCAAAACAACCAGGAATGGTTTTGCAATTAAGTTTAAAAAAGAACATTGTCTAAGGTTTATACCTCTTTAGAAGTTATCCTTAAGGCTAAATGGTTGATAGTGTTCAAGTGAAAACATTTAAAGACAAAAGAAATCACCTTATCACAGGTAAAGCACAATTCTAAGTGTTTTTGCAATGACATTGCATATTCATTTTCTTATCTGTGCAGATTACCTCCCAAACCATGGGGTTTTTTTTTTTTGGTTTTTTTTTTTTAATAATGTGTTCCTCTACAGAACTTGAGCTTCACATTCACACGGATTTCATAGGGAATAAGTTTATAATAAATAAGTTTATTTGACAGATACCCCACGCACAGCATCCTCAAGAATAACAAGTGAGGGTAATAAAGCTGCAGCAAACTCCCTAAAATAGTCCCACTGTAGGTAGTTGAGGGACAGGAAACAAGATTATAGGGAGAGTCTGACAGTGCCACTGCAGAGCATGAGTCCTGATGCTCAAGCACCTCTCAGATTATGGTGTTCTCCCAATCATTCACTATTTCTCATTCCCTTTCTCTGTTCAAATATTAAACCAAAAAGAAAAATAGGTGATAAATGGTAAATATACCAATGGGTGGAGGAAGGGTAACAAAGGATTAAAATAACAATGTTTGGGTCTGAAAAGAAGGATGAAAATAAGGAATGAAAAATAGTGTATTAGAATGATAAATTGTCTCCTAGGTCACTGAGTTCAGTGATTGCACACAGCCACAAATTCCCCATTCATTAGAACATTATTGAAATGTACTGGAAGGTATCCTGGAAGGAAGCAGGACAGGGTGGTTTTGGCTAGGTAGGATTAAACATCCTGGTTTCTCTTTCTGCAGTGACATGGGAGCTCTGTGTGCTGCTGTATCACCAGGCTGTGTATGTAAATATCAGTCTGCCCTTTTCATTTTCAGACTGCACCTCTGCTGTACATAATGGAACTTGTGTGTGGCTCAGAATGAGGGAACCAAGTGAAGCCTTAGAACAGTATCTTCTGCTCAATGCTGGGGGAAGCCAGGGTGCTGCATTTTAACACTGTGTGATAACTGTGACTAGAAAAGTGAAAATAAGTGTCTAAAACAGGGAAATAATAACATGGAAAAAAAAATAAAAAGTAGTGGAATAAGCAAATTAAAAAATATGTATAGCAAGAGACGCAACATTAGGCATAGCAATAGTAACAATTATGCTCCACCTTTTTTGATATCTAACCACCTGACTGTGTAAAAACAGAAATTTCAGGATTTATAACATAAATAATAGGCTGAAAACAATAGAAGTGATGCATCAGTTTACAGGAGAGCTACTGCTACCTCTTGCCAGTGGCCTGCTGTATAATGAGGCAGACAGGGGAGTTCAGGTTTCTCAGCAGAGATAGACTGTAGGTCTATAACACTCAGTTCCCACAATGCTGAGGACCCTGATATTGAGGGTAGAAAGACAATTTTATTGAACTTCTGTCAGAGACGATACAGGACTGTGAATACAAAAAGTGTAAAGATCTGAGCTGTGGGATACATGAAAACAACATCTCAGAGTCTGGACCTCTTTGATAAGATGTCACTGTATCCTTACAAAAACTTTGAATTCTCTACAAAATACCGTGAATCTAAATTCAGGAAAGAAATGTCTAACAGACATTTTTTTAAATGTCTAAAAAAAAGAAAGCTAAATTTACTTGGGGGAAGGAGTGGAAGTTAGAGTAGCAGCAAAACAGTGATGCAATGAAAAGACAGCCTCTGTTGTATCTGCTGAGCAACTCAGTTTATTATGTAGAAAAACATTCCAAAAAAGAATTAGATTTATTAAATATGAAGCAAGATCTTGACTAGATCAATAATCTTCTGTGCAGTGTATTTAAAAACATATTTAGCAGCAAGGCATTATATTTAGAAACATTCCTATCAGCAAGCTCTCTGGAGTGTACAGGAAAGTTCCCAGATGAAGAGTTTGCTGAGGCAATCAAATGTGGAACCTCCACATCCACCATGGTGGCTGATAGGAATCTGTGAATCCCACATGAGCCATGCAGTAAAGCTCTTTAACTCTTCTCCAGCAGGGCTGCAATTCCCATATGGAAGAATAAAGGCAAGATGGCACTGCCATAAGAGAAATTACTTGGATGCTGATAGAAAAAGCTTTGGTTTATGGTGTTCTGTGTGTCCTGCACAGTTATCTGCAAACAGGTGAGCATTTTCCAGGAATGAAACCTGGTTACAGCTTGAGACTGTTGAAGCCTGTAACTAAAAAAACATTGTTTACCCCTACCACAGGGAGGCTGGACAAATCAGGAAAGCTATAGGTGTTCCCATCACAGCTAATCCATGTTTTAATTCACAGGTTGCAAAATACCTTGTTGCACCAACCTGTTACAGGGTTTGAAATTGTCTATTGTAATTAATTTCCAAACCAGTAAGGTGAAAGGGCTGCTAATATGTGAGGGGTAATTTTTTCCTGATGAATTTTATGGATTGCAGTGGCAGGGAAATTGATTTTTCTGCCAAATGAAGTATTGATCTAAAAGAAGCTTACTATGCTACCTAGTTTGGGGTCATAGGGTACTATTTCTGTGGATTTTGTAGATTGCTTGCTGTGTTTTCCTATTTCAATAAAACCTTTTGTCATGGAGGCAGGTTTCACTTTCATTACAATTGGTTGGACACCTGCAAGTGGTTCAGTGATCATGGAAGTTTATAAAAGCCATAACCTTTCTGAGGAGCCTAACAAAGAAATGCAGCACTGTGTGGAAAAGCTTGTAACAAAACCTGAATGCACCAGAGGAAACTGAACTGCCTAAACATAAAGCAGGGTGACAACAGTTACTATGGCATTTGGTGCATATGCTCACTACTTTGTTGTCTAGACAGCATCTTTGGACATTTACAAGTGTGTAAAATAAAGGAGAATTTTTTTTACCTTAGCTGGTGGCAAGAGCAGTTACAGCTGATGGAGCCAGGCTGTCCCCAGTCACAACTGCAGGCAGACTTCATCTCCACTGCTTTGAAAAGACCTCAGTGCCTCTATATAAAAATGCCAAAGTTTGTAAATTTTTTTCTGGTTTTCTTATGTTGAATGGTGTCATCTCTCAAACCAGCTGTGAGAAGAAGGAGAATACCTACAAATGCAATCACACAGATGAGACTGTGCTGATTTTTTTTGTAATCTGTTAGATTACAAAATCTAACAAATGTTGTATAGAATAAATCTACCCTTTAGAATAAAACTACCAGCAAATAGCAAATAGCAATCTTCCTGCACAAGGGACTGGCAAGGGGTACTTCCAGTCTCTCTTTTGCTAGTTAATGTATCAGTTACCAGCTAATGTATCAATTCTTTAAAAATGTAGTCAAAATGTAAGTTCATGGAATAATAAAAACAGACAGTGACTCTTTCTGAGATCCCTACAAATTTCATGCAGGGAACCTTTAGTAACCTGAAGAAAACATTAAATATAATTGACTAACAGCTGATCATACCCGTGGTGAATGTAATTTCCTGACCATATAGACTAAATACTTTAACAGAATTCCAACTACATTTGTAAGCATCACCTCCCCCACACAGAGGTTTGTAAATCAGCTGCATTAGTATTTTCTTTTGAATGGTGTTTGCAAATTTTATGGAAATTCAAAGAGAAAATGGGCAAAAAGCAAAGTCTGTATCCTCAGGGGACAGTATCTATATGAACAGATGAGTAGGGAGGGTAAAGCCTCATGCTTGCCTTCTATATTGATGCATTTTATCCAGTAAAAGAAGCCCATATCATTTATTAGCTTCATTTCTGTAAAGCTTTCTTTACCCTGTAAGCAGAATAACTCCAAATTGTTTTGCTTATGAAGATTGTTACAACATACAGCTAACTATCTTCATAAACTCTTGGAAATGGACATAGATTATCTCACCTTCAAGTCTTATGTGTGTGTACACATATAAACTACATTTTTTTCATCATTTGGGAAATCATAATATAAAGCTTTCTTCTATTAGTAGAGCTAGGAGGAATCAAAAATCACTTCCCCATGGCCTATTCCTTTAATAGCCTCTTCAGAAGTACATAGGAATTACCATAGTTTTAATTAATATGCATTTGTTATAAAGATCAAAATGGGAATGCTTTAGCCATCAGCTTGGCTGTAGCAGAGCCTAAAAAAAATTCTTTTGCACTCTGCCTCACAAAGAAATTGGAATAAAATTTCTCTGAGCAACAAGTTCTAGTATCCATCTAAATTAGTAAAGTAGCATTTGCAAGCTTAGCTGTTAAATATAGCACTGTCAGGTACAGCTTCTGCTTTGTGTATTGTTTGTCCTTAATAAATGTGTTTTGATGATTTTGTTTCTCTAGGAACACTGGGAATGTTTTAGTGCATACAAGCAAATTTGCAATCAAAATTCTACCCCAAGAAGCATTTTTAAGCTACCAATCTGTGCTTCAGAAAATGTGGATTTTTTTCTTTAGCAAACGAGTGAAGACCAGTTCATTGACAAGTGCCATAGGAGGTATGTGATTTCTTTGGAGAGTCATTTAGGATCAAAATCCTGTGTACTGTGATAAAAATTCATGGAAACAACAGAAAATATCATGGACAGCTCATTTAATGGCTGTGATGATTTTATGTTTGAGGTAACATGCATCTTTAGTGTAGTATCCTGAGCAAATCACTATTTATTCACTTTGGATTTGGCTTCCTTAGACTTTTAATGTATGTAATGAGTGTTGAGCTCTATACTGGAATGAATCCTTTTGTTACTGAAGGCTACATGTGGCTTACTTGATGGAATTCAGAGTAGGATTCATAACAAATAACAGAGTTTGAAGGGATAAATGCTGAGAGAAACCTTCCTTATCTCTGCTGGTGTCTGGGAGCACAGTTATTACAGTATCTATGGCCCATGGTTCAGTTCTCTTCCAAGGAGAGAACTTCACTACTAATCATCCTGCAGACAGTAATGTGAGTGCATAATGTAAGAATGCTCAAGTCTTGTTTATGACTGAAAGAATTTAAAAGAATTTTAATATTGCCAATGAATACTCCCCCAAATTCCAATGAAATTTATATCTATGTGAGAGTTTGTGCATGTTTCATTCAATAATTGCATCTAATATTGCCAGCAAGGAAAGAAAAACAGTAATGTATGCCTGGTATGACACATGCCATGTTTCAACTGAGAGCACAACTGTTGCCACCCTATAAAACAGAAAATTATTGCAATTAATTCATTACTTCAGAACAACAAATAACTGAGGAATTTGCAAAATACATCAGTCTTCTGTGAAGAAGAGAAGACTTTATTAGGCAGTAATTGTTATGAATTAATCACTTAGCTTTAATGCTAAGTATGATCTTGTGATACAACATAAAAATATGAGTGCCAGTCAATAAGCAGACAATGAATAGTATGGGGAACAGATTCATCTCTTCTCCAGAGTTCCTGGAGAATAGCAATGACTTTTTATTTTAACCTCTCATTGGAAGGAGAAGTGCAGTTCATGCTGTCTTGCATCAGAAGCACAGGCTTCAGCAGTGGCACTGTGCCTAATGCAAACTTGTCACCACTGTATCCTGCAGAAGTGTCTCATTCTTTTGAGGCCAGTGGAAATGATAAGTCAAATATTTCTTGCATCATTTCAAGCACAGAAGATACATGTACATATATATGTGTGTGTCAGTACATGTGTGTGTGTATATATATGTGTGTGTGTGCATATATATATATATTTATTTAGTGAGACCTTTACTGATAGAAGATTTATATTAAAATATATGCTAAATATTATTTAAGATCTTTCTTCTGCTGGTTTCTGTGACATTATGAATTTTGCAATACTTTCCTTCCTAATTCCTCAGGCTTCCTCCAGTTTATTCAAAATGGTGAGGAAGTTTCAGTATACCCAGTATTCCAGGGATTTCTAACCAGCATGAACAGATTAATTGCATATAGCACAGATCAAATTGCATGGAATTGTTAATGTAGCCCAGTCATGCCCTGTTGCATCTGTGCTGTCAGACTGAACAGGTCTGTCTTAATAACCTGAGAGAGGTTGAGAGAGTGAAAATCAGCTCCATAAAATTCCCCCCAAATGAGAAAATCAGTCCTGAATGAACGGTGAGTACAGACCATCAGAAATCATTTTTCTTGATGAGCAGATGGAGAAATGTGTTTTTGAGGGTAGGTTGTTAAGTGTTTGAAAGGTAACTATCAGAGGTCATTTCAGCCTCAGCTGAGTATGTCTTAGGCTTTAGCTAATACTAAATAGCAAGGTCATAAGGCTTATATGTACAGCTGTGGTCTGCAGAGTGAGAGGTGTTTTTAAAAAGCTGAAGAAAAGTGAAAAAGTCAAAGACCACAAAAAGGACCTTTGAGGACATTGTGCTTATCTGGGAACTGAAAGCCAGGGACTGTTTATGTTGTGTGACATTTTGCTCCCTTGTCTATGTAGAACCAAACCAGAGGTCCTGTTTGTCATGCAATTTCTCCCTGTTTTGTAAAGAATGCTGGGTTTGTATGTCTAAAAACTCCATCATTCTCCATGAAAATAAGATGGTCTGCAACTTAGAAAAAAAAAATACACAAAGGAGGCAGCAGGAGAACACAGAAATTGTCCTCCTAGTCAAAAGGCATCAGCAGCCTGTCCTTATCTTCATGATATACTTCATAGCCATGGAACAAAGATGAAGCAAAAACTCACAGAGAGATTTGATATTCAATTATTTTGTCTCATTTCTTTCCTTATCTGCCAAAGTGTACAGCAGTCACATATGACAACTGTCCTTTACAGACAGGGCTGCCATCCTGACTTCATCCAGCTCATCCATCATTTCATGGCCACAGTGTTTCAAAGCACTGTGGCTGCAGTGCTGCTGAGACTTCTGCTGCTGCAGTGACCCCCAAACAACCATCCAGTCTTAGGGCAGTTCCTCTCAATTGTTGAAGTAAGCTGAAATTTTCATCAGGGAGCTTTTGCTTCTCATTTATAAAGAAAAACATCGGCTATTATGGTAATAATACAGAAAGCCTCATTAATTACAGCACACAATAAAGAATAAAGCGAGTGTAAAGAAGCCAAGCAGATGGTTCATTATAATCAGACTTTTTAAACAGTAACCTTCACAGTAGGGAATGCTGTAGGTAAGAGTGCAACTTAACTTTCATTAGAACATTTTTATTTCTATGTTTAGGATATAAGTGTATTTCCAGATATGGTTTTTGCTGAAAGTTGAATTATTCTGGAAAGTCTGAGAAAAACAAAAAGCAATACAATTTCTTTCTAATTACAGAGATTATAGAGTGTGAAGTGGGGGAAAAGTGGAAATGCTGTAAAGTTTTTACTGGTTTCTGTCATTCCTTCTGCAGTTTTGAAACATACTGCAGTTTTGAAACATAAAGAAAAAATTTTAAAAACTTTTTAGGAAGAGACAAAAATAGGGGCAACTGTAGCTCTCTATTTTGGGAGTGTGGAGTTGGGGAAGAGGAGGCTTAGAGAGCATTGCATAAAACTAGGAGCCTTTGAGGTACCATTTTGCCTAAAGGGAGGGAAGAGGAGGGTGAGAAAATACTGCTATAGGTTAGTGGCAGTTTTAAGAGAAAACCCAGCAAAGATTCCTCCTCCCATATCCAGCACTCCTGTGTGCCCAGGAAATGAAAATGTAACCTGTCAGTTGCCCTTGCAAGTATTCAGAAAATAGCTGTAATAGAAACTTGTAAAATATTTTGTCAGAGAAATGATACCCAGACATTTGTGCATACCATAAAACAAGCAAAACTAAACCTGTGAGGTGTAAGACTTCAATTCCCATACAATAATTTATTAGGAGGATTCATTTTACTGAATGAAATGAATGCTAAGAAAAAGCCTCTCTCTGCTTCAGCACAGCAGTAAAGAACATTGTTCACCTCTGCTGGGTAACTGAAGTGTCCAGCCCCAGGAACAACAGCTGCTCAGAAAGCACTTTGTGTCCACACCTGCAGCCTCTGTGGGCTGTCCAAACTCAGCCTGCATGCAAATCCCATCTGCCTTTGCTGATGCTGCAGTGGGAGCAACCTCAAGCCTTTTTTTTTCCCCCAGTATCCTGTGACTTCAGCAGGATAACAGAGAGGGTAACAGAAGGACTAACTGTGCTGAGAGCTGAGGAGGTTCTATGAGAGATGGAAATTTTGGCTATTGGAACAGTTTGATGAAATAGCCTGAAAGCTCCAGAGCCACGTTTGAGAGCTTTTGCTCTAAGGTTTATTGCAAACTTGGGCTTTTTGCTTGGAGACAGTGAGTTTAAAATAGTTGCTGTTCAATCTCCTAATATTATTCAACCAGTTAGGTTTTATTAGATTGTTCTTGAAATAATGTGTTATAATGTGTAACTCTTCACAGAAAATTCTCCTGGTCCTTTCAGCTATGAGCTTTCTATGGGTGGTACATGTCTTACCCTTTGTTGTCAATGAAAATCTAAGATTCATGGCAATATTAGGTTTTATTAGATTGTTCTTGAAATAATGTGTTATAATGTGCAACTGTTCACAGAAAATTCTCTTGGTCCTTTCAGCTATGAGCTTTCCATGGGTGGTACATGTATTACCCTTTGTTGTCAATGAAAATCTAAGATTCATGGCAATATACTGACATTCCATTTCTTTTTTTTTCTTCTTGATGTTTTAGAAATTAAGTCCAGTATATTTTTAGTCAGGACATTGAATGACAATAAAGCAACAATCAAATAGTCTATATGAAAAAAAAAAAGAACATATTAAGAAAATACATCTATATTCAAAGAACTTCAATTCTTAACTGTACAATCAGGTGGAATTGGAGAAATTACTTCTGTTCAACTTTCTGGGTTGGCATGTTTTCAAAATGGGCAGTAGGAAGCTTCCTTATGCTTTGTCTCACTGCAGTTCTCCTATATAAATATCAGTGTATGGTAGCATGTACAGAAAAGATTCAGAGCATTGTTGGGTTTGTGGTGATTCTTCCTAGGTCTGGAGTGATTCACTGGCCTACCCATCCATACATCATACCTTGTTTTACAGGTCAGAATGTGAAAGGCAGCTCCTGGGATGCTGCACAATTCTCCTTTGGGTACCTGACCACTGACCTTGCCCTGCCCTCATGGCAGTCATGGGCAGCTCATGGGGGTTTTTGATCCATCAGTGGTTGTGTTTATCTGCTCCTTGAATGTGGCAATAGAAAGAGACAAATCTCTATTTTCCCTTGAAGAAAATCTGCTCTTGTTAATGAGGCTTTCAGTCATCCATCTGAAAGGATATTTAGCTCATGTGTTCACAAAATGCGTGTTTGCAACTGTGGCAGCTCTGGAACTGAGGAAAGGAGCACTTTGCTGCCACCTCTCAGTGAGCTGAGAGGGAGCTGTATGTACAAACTTTGGGGCCTATTTGTTTGCCTGCTTTCTTTCTGAGGAGCATTTCTATCGATTTCCTAAGGAATCAACTAAAACTTGAAGAATCCGAGAAATTAAATATCGTTATATTTGTTTTATGCTGGAGAAAATCAGGATGCTATTTAAATATTACCTGTTTTGGAGTTACCACAACTGAACCTCAGTCTTGCATGGGGTAGTAAATGGAACTGAATGAATATGAATATGTAAATACATCTATTTCTAACTGATCTGGTGTATTGAGTGTGCTAAAAAATGAAGTGCAGGCATCAGCATGACAGAAGAGGATGATAACAATAATAGGGGATTGGCACTGACAAAGGCTGTAAATGGGGGAGACAGTAAACTACTTCCTTTATGAAATGAGGCAGCCCTTCCTGAGAGTGTTTGTCAATTTGCCTATTCCCTTTCTTTAAATGATGAAAGGGGTGCAGCTGATGGATAAACAACAAACTCATTTGTTCATCAAATGTTCAAACTGAGCTACAGGATGTGGTATCTGAGTCTGGTCCTTTTTGTTAGCACCAATATTTGGAGGAATAGTTCAATGCTTGTGTGATTACAGGAAGTTTTCTTAGCACAGTACTCATGAACAGCCTCATTAAAATCAAAGACTGTGACTCTGTGGCTGTGCAAACACCCAGAAGAGGAGAAGTGCTGGAGTTGCTGTGGCACCTCCAGGGATTGCACCACTGCTATTGATTTTACATGAAGGCTCTGGGATGGCGCAGTGATGGACGGCAGAGTAAAACCCTGGGAGAGATGGATAGACATGATGAAGTGTTTATTGGCCAGCAGTCAGTGCCTTTTCCTATCCTCTTAGGTCCCAATCCACAGATGATATGCTGTTACCACTTTTAGCTCCAGGGCTGGTCGTTAAACTCAAGCACAAGGAGCTGATATATTTAGGACCAGAGGTCTCCAGTTCATTGCTTGTTTATCACCACGCTGCAGTCTGGCATCATTACAATACTGAGGCCTAAATAAACAGAGTTCTGAATATTTAATTTGCAAAACCTCTTTATTCAAATGTCTTAAATCTCTAAAGTTTTCAGCTCTTTTGTTTGTTCCTTGGAGAATTTACAATTTCCCTTGAGATTGTGGTCTGTTGTTATTCTTTCCAAAGGAAATATAGAAATCATATTTTAACCTGAAAGGGTTTTATCCTCCCTTCATGTTCTCCTTAATGTTTTTTTAGTTGAATAGTGTGAACTTTCCTAGACACATTTCTGGGATTTATGCATTAATATCAGGCTCCAGGTGGAGAGGCTTTTTATCAGATAAGCAAACCTGGGAGAAAGTCCTGAATGTTAACACTGAGGATGGAGATGGTATGGCACTTTTTCTTTGAGCAAATCTGATCGCATTTCAATGACAGAGAAGATAGAATACTTTTATTTTATTCACTCATTCTATTACTCCCACAATAAGCTATATAAGCTCAGTAAAAAGTTTCTGAGATGTGGAAAAATTTGATAGCAGATGTACTAAGGAGCAATGGACATATTTTTTAGTTTGCTCCTGCCTGATATTAAGGTGGCCAAGGTTCTTAAGAGTGCTTTCAGATCCTGCAGATCAATATTCTGCTGGGTTCTGATTTTACTTGAATTGATGGTACTGCTATCAATGCCTTGCAATATAGCAAGAAGTCTCTCTGGAAGGAAGCATATGGGTATCATTCAGAGAATATTCAACTTCTTTTTCAGCCCCTGACATCAGCATCGCTGGTGCTTGTCTCATTATGTCTGATTTTATGATACAGCATCAAGATCTTAATTTCACTGAGGTTTTTTTATTATCTGGGGGAGAGAATAGTAGAGAGTTTAATGTTAGAAGCAACAGGCCACATCTACCCTGGGTAAATAGCCATAGATGATACTTGTGTAAGCCACAAAAATATAAAGAAAACTGCACCCCATTCACCTTTGTTGCACTCTTAGTTAAACATAGTTTACAACTGATATAGAGCATATATCTTATTTGATTGGACTAATTTGATAACTCCTGGTGAACACGAAATTAATGCAGTGTTTAATTGGTATTTTCTGCTTGGGAGAGGGCTGTGAACTTCCATCATTTCATTCCTCATAGTTGTTATTCTAGGCCAGTGTTCTGGCACTTCTGGAATCAATGAATTTGGGAGGAAAGTTATATCTTAGAGATGTTACCCCAGTGTCCCTCTTCAAGTGAAGCCATATGAGGTTGTCTCAGACCAACACTCTATCTGTCACTCCTACTAATATTCTCTAAAACCTGCTACCCCCAATTCTGTGCCTCAAATGCATTTTAGGCACTAAAACAGGATAGAAATGGTCAATTGCCAATGCCTCAGAAATGTTAGGTAAGCCAGTGACTGAATATTCATAACAACCTTCTTTTCTTTCTTTTGCACTATGTATCTTTTTGCAATAAAAATTGTGTTATTCATTTGCTGACATTCCCTAGTGACATTTCAGTGGTTCTGGGAATAAAAGCCTTTAAGAATCTTGGTGTGCTTTTCTGTCACCTGAAAATACAGAACTACAAAGTCTTTGCCCAGACAGCCTGGCTTGTTGTCTATTGTCAGTTGCTTCCATTTATCTAACAAATGCTGCCAGTTCCTTAGGTTTATCACAGATTCTGCTTCACTTTCCTTTCACCTTATGATGTGACAGCTCCATCACAGAGCTGTTTAATAGATGGCTCAGCTTCATTTCTCACTCCCTTGTCCACACAATGTGGGGAGAATGCTTCTGATCCATTTTGCTTGCCAGGGACTCTGGAGCAAAGACATTTTTGTTGTAAGGAAGTACTGTCAGCCTTCCTGTTGTGACTGAACTGCTGGCTCTTCTCAGGTGTACCCCAGCCTGTGTGTGTTCAACTGCTTTCCACCTGATCTGATCAGATGCACTTATTTCTTTAGTGATGTACAGGTGTGAATGTTTGATTCTATTTTATTTTATTGTATTTTTTCTGTGCAGCTCTTTCTTGATTTCTTTTTCACATTTATTCTTCCACATTGTGAATTCGATGATGCCTGGAAAATTCATTTTTTCAAGTCTGCTCTGAAACTTCATTGGAAATATTGCATTGTGTATGTAATTACACCTTCTTCCTCAAGATCACTCAGTAATTTATACCCCACTAGGATGTATTTATCTGGAAAATCATGGTTGCTTGACCATCTCAGTTTTACTGTGTGTTACAGAAGATTTTTCCGCCATAAAACTCCACAGTAAAACGTAAATAAAAAGCTGATTAATCCAAAGATAGCTGAAAACTTTATACAAATTCAAGTAGTATGCCAACAGTATATAACATTATGTAAAATGTACCCAAGCTATATTGGTATCTTCCACCCCTACAGTAGAAACAAGGGCAGATATTGTATTAAACTCCTTAAGTGCTTCAGCCATTTCACCTTTTGGTAGGGTGTGTATTGTAAGCAACCTGTGTCCTGCAGCAAAGCAGCTTGCTTGACAAACTGGTTTATAGCTTTTCTCTAATAGCCATGCATGTTTTACAGTTAATTTTTACTGAAACCATGGTATTTTCATGGGATTTTCACTACATCAAACTTGTTGATGGAGTATTTAAGAGCAGGCAGAAAAAACTAAGTGACATTCTGCTAAATGTGACAGTAACTTTATGTTTTCATATACACTTCCAAAGAAAGGATTTAAAAGGAGCTGAAGAGCTCCTACAGAATGTGATGTATTTTGGACAATTGTATTATTATCTCAGCAGTTGGAGAGGATTGAATTTGATTTGTTGGGAGGTGTTTGACAGTGACTCTTGATGGTGTTATGGTCTAATGGTCTCTGGCCCCAGGGGCTGTGTCTGCTCCTTCTGGCACAGCAAGAGCCCAAGCTCACATCTCCTGAAGCTCCTGAAGAAGGAACACTGTGAATGGAATGTGAAGAAATGCTCCTTAGCATTTGTGGAAGAAAATGACAGACTAAAGTCCACAACTCTTCCAGAAACGGTGGGTCTGTTAGTTTACTTCAGACACTTTCTCCAGAGACTCAGAGAATTTCAGAGGAAAAGACAGTTACAAATATTACATTGAACTAGAGAACAGTGATAAGAAACTGATAGAAGAATGTGACCTCCAGCTGCAATTTGAGGTTGCTTGCAGAAATCCTTGTGAATTCCAATTCCTTTCCTCGAGCTAAAAGAGGTACATGGATTAGGATGCATAATTTCTGTAGGCAAAGGAAGAAAACCTTTGGCATCTTGCTGCTGCCTGTGTTTAGCTCTATTATTCCTCCACCATTTCCTTTTTTTCAGTGATGCATCACCTCTCCAGGTAATAAATCTTAGAATCTTTGTGGATAATGTCTTCATTTTGCATGGCAAACACATGCCATAAATCTAGGTGAAACTTAATAATTGGTATATGACATCTTTCTTCCTGTGAATGGCAGAGACAGAGGATGCCATTTCCACTTACTTTCCCACTGGCAGAGAGACAAAACCCGTTGATTAACTATTTGAGTACTGCCGTGATTGAGATTAATGCTCAAAAAAAAAAAAAAAAAAAGATAGGGGAAAGACACTAATACTGGCCTGGCCGCTTTCCAAAATCCTACTGGAAAACTCCACACTGGTCAATGTGTCTAGGAGAGGGTGGCATTGGAAACACTTGTGCCTTGTCACTATTCATATACCAGCACTGACCCAGTTCTCTCTCTCTCAGAACTAGGGACTAGGTATTTTCCTGGGGACCTCCTGGTCTTGCTTTTCCTAGAGCACTGTTGGCCATGACATGGATGTGTGTTTCTCTGGGGCAAACTGGCCAGGTGTGAAAGGACTGCAATGATTCAAAGTGCTCTAAAATGGAGTGGTCTAATTCTAGAGTTGACTGGACTGGACAAGCATTTTCCTAAAGACATGGCATCTCCACGCTCCTTGCTCCCTGACTGCTTGGGATATTTTGGCAGCCAGATGCTCACTGTGGTATGAAGTGCCAGATTACAGAGCCATAAGCTCCCAAAGTGGAATTGACAACGCTGAAACAAAGGCAACGGAAATTTCCTCTGAGCAGGAGTGGTTGTATGAGGCCCATCAATGTAAGGCAATTACAGTGCCAGCTAATGAAATCAGATGCCAGCTTTGCTGATGTAACTAGTTTCACAACCTCTAGCCTTCCTAGCATAACACAGAATAATTCATAATGAGACTGCACAGAACTCTTTCAATTAGATTGCAGCAGTGGAGCAAGTTATTTTTGCTAGGCAGAAGCATGCAAAGCCTGTAGGCTCAAACACATGGTAATTGAATAAATAGACTCAGGCTTCTGCTATCACACAAAGAAAATAAGATGTAAGAGTCTTCCTCTAGAAGACAGCCATTCAGCTGAAATCATCTGCCTGCACTCCATTCAAAAATCACACTTCTGGATGAGGGGACAGGTTGCCATTTCTCAGAAAAGCTCTCAGTGGTGAGGATGCCTTCAAGTGAAGATTGGGAGAGCAGCTGTAACTTTCAGATGGCACAAATGTCAAGACTGCCTGCAACACTTTAAAAAGAAAACAAAACAAACAAAAAAAAGAATGCTAATCAGTAAGCAGGGATTCTGAAGGCAAGCTCTTTCATGGATACTGTCTTTATTGAAGGGGATACTTGAGCATTTCAGGCAGGCATCTGTTTTACTCACATGAGCACAGTAAAGCACAGGCATTTGTGTTTCTGTATGGGGTTTTTTTGTTTTTCCATGCCACCACCTGCAGCCTTCCTGCCAAGGGGATTGGAAACAGCAGCTAAACATCACAGCACCTCAATGTTTCTGGCCCACTGCCATAGTGCATGGAAGGTTCTTTCTGTCTTCATGGTGGTTTTTGCTTTTTCCTGATAGTAACTACTTCTAGGATTGAGTTTAAGTCACCTTATTTTTCCCATTGTGATTGGAATTCTTTCCCATGGTTCCCCAGACAGATTGCTTCAGATAAGCATCTTTGATGCAGAGCTTTTATTCTGAGCTTCAAAATTCTTTCAATCAGCAATTCAGAGATGAACATACTGGCATAGCTGATTCCTGGCCTGCTAATGGATTTGAGGACAACAAGAAGATAACAAATTCAGGGCACCGTGGAAGTCCATAAATGATTGCAGTGTTATACTGGAAAGGAAGCAGAAGTAGTGTTGATTATAATAGTTTTACACTGTTTTGCAGAAATTATCTATATCATTCTCTCCAGTAGACAAGGCAGCATTGCAGAGGGAAAGAAAAGTGTGGTCAATTTGCAAGGAAACTCTTGGGAGTTTTGGTTTTGGCTTCAAAAGGAGAGAACAAATTATTTTAGCTTCTCGGTTTGAATAAGAATTGCTTATAGTGAAAGAGATTTTACAGCCCATTAAGTTCAGTCAGTACAAAATGAACTTAACTGGCCAGATTGACACCTGGAGAATACACCTTGTGCTACAGGGAATCTTCATCTGTGTAAAGTTGATGCAGCTAATTCTGTTATCTCTTGCTTTGGATTTGGCACGTGTGAAGGTTTTGCTGCTGGAGCCATATTTCCTGGGTGATTTGAGACAGGCTGAGACCATAGTAAATGAAGGAAGGGTTGAAGGAGAATCAATACTATTCTGGTATGCCCCATACTCAATGAGCAAAATAGGCTGCCAGGAGCACAAGGCTCACACTCAGTATCCTACAGATCTAGAGACATCCAGCTCCTAGAAATTGCTCCTCTGATGGTTACTCCTCTGAACCATGAAGGCTATGATAGATCCAGTCCATTTGATACCCTGTCTTTCTTAATTATTGTGAAGAACAGACAAGGGCTAATGTCCTTTCCCTGGTGGAAATGGCATGTGACAAACTGATGTTGTAAATTACCAAATGGTGTTTAAGATGCAGGCACTGAGAAGAGGATGAGAAGGCAGAATTCTTGTGTAGAAAAGAAAATCCTAACTCTGCTCAGCTCTTAAAATGAAAAATTAAAAAAAAAATCCTGTCTGAAAGTGATCCAGAACATTATGTCCTTCACAGGAATGAAAAATTAGGAAGTTCAGCTCAAGTGTTGACAGAATAGTTTATCACAAGGTAAGCCGCTTTCTTTAGATAACTCTTGCTTTTTAAATTCCTACACATGCAATTGTTTTCCTTTTGAGGACATTTAAAAATAAACTATCAAACAGGATATTTCCAAAATGACAAGACCCTGAATCTGCAATTGTAGACAATAATATTTGGCCAATATATTGAATAAAATTTCCTTCTACCATAGAGTTAAGTGGTAGAGTATGAAACTGGCCATGCACATGGACAAAATCAAAAGCCTCCAGAATGAGTCTTATGGCAATCTATACAGTCAAGTTTTCCCAGAAAATTTGTTGCCTTGCATATCTACAGCATCAATCACAGTGTTTGATGCCACCTCACAGAGAATTTCCATTTTCATTTCTTTGCAGTGGCATGGGATCATCTTTGCAACAATAGTTGTGGCTATGTGTAAATTGTTGTGTAAAAATAAAGGGGATGGAAATGACAGGCAGTGAAGTCTGGCAGCACAACTTCTATCACTCAGGATTTGACAGGCATTGCACCAAGTCCTGCACTCAGCTGACAGGATCTCTCGTTATTTGGTCTTTGGAATTTGTAGTTCATCATCATCATGCCAAATTGTTTTTTGTAAAAACAAGGACCTGTGGAAGCTGGTTACTTCTTCTGTATGTTGTTTGGCTCTCTTTTGTATGTTTTTTTTATTCAATCACAAGGGGAAGTCCTAGAATTCATAGTGTTTTCTTTATGAACTTAGGTAAGAAGTTTTCATCTATTTAGATACTGCCACAGGGACAAAGAAATCATCCAAAGTGCTTCAAGTAGCCGCTGAGCACCAGTTTTCAAACACAGAGGGAAGTTGTGTGGTTTGTTCTGCTAAAAGCAGGAGCCAGATTTGATACCTGGCTGGACTCAGAATTGCACACAGGAGGACCAAGGATGCCTCACTTCTGAGTGCTTTGTTTGGGAGACACCTTTTCCTTGTGCACAAGTGTAAAGGCAGAACTCCCTGTCAGTCAGTTTCTCAAAAGTGGACAGGGACTATGGGATCCTCATCCCTGGAAGTGTCCAAGGCCAGCTTGGATGGGGCTCTGAGCAGCCTGGTCTAGTGGAAGCTGCCCCTGCCCAGGGGGGCTTGGAACAAAATCCTCTCTAAGGTCCTTTCCAGTCCAAATCATTCTATGATTCTATGATTATTTTCACTGACTTCATCTCAAACATTTACATTCCCTTTTTTTTTCATTGCCTTCCCTTTTGAAGAATTGATTTCAATAAGGGAAGCAGCACCAAGAGAAGATTGGCTATATTGAATTCACATTGAACTGATTAAAAAACACTGAACTTATTAGAAAAATAAATATATTTCCTTTTTCATTATGCAATATTTCAACAACAAATTTATTTGTTTAATATAATGTCTAAGTAAATATGATAGAGAATATTATTAAACATGAGTGCAGAATAATTTTGGAAGCTGGAGAACATGTTTTTGTGTGTGCAATGCAGTTTACAATTAAATACATCTTTTTATAAAAGTGATCATATAATTTTTCACCTTCTGTAGCAAAAAATGAATAGAGTGAGGACAGTCTAAATCTTCATAAAAGAGCCTGGTTTTGTTCAGATTTTTCCAGATTATTGCAATATCCTAACTACTGAAGAAAATCTATGTAAGAATAATTTGGACAATAAGCAAGTGGCAGTCTGAACAGACAACTGCTGATCATTATTTCCAGTGTGAAAGCTGGGGTTCTGGCAGTGAAAAAGAGGTGCTGTAGCTGAGATGAAAATCTTTTTTGCAACTTTCAGAGTAAATAACTAAAGATCAGGAATGGGAACTGCTGTTTCATCATTCCAGTTTGTTCCTTTGACTTTCCATAGATTTTCCATTGCTCGGGCTGTTACTGGTTATTAGCTGATACAATTAGACTTGGGAGATGAGACCTTGCTGGTGAAGAAAGTGTAAAGAATTGAACTGACACAGTTGTACCAGCTGTGTGGAGGCTGCCCTGGCTCCAGCCTGGTTGTGGGTTGTGCTGTGATATTACAGATGCCTTGTTTTGATGCAGGGAAATTAGATCAGTGCCCATGGGCCCCACCACAGAAGTGTGAACAAGGCAGTGTTCCATGTCTCTGTACCAAGGATATGCACTCACTGCAGAGTGACTGAGCTGGTACAAGTGTTAAACCAGAAGAAAAACATCATCTCTGCAAAGTGCACTGACAAAAAATCAGGCAATGTTCTACAGCCAGTGCTATGTTCTTATTGCTTTTCATAGTTCAATTTTGGATTATTCAGGGTCTAACACAGTGTTTGGAGCCTCAGAAGCAAACTGTTCTTTGAGTATCTTTGCTTCAGGCACAGACTGTGATTCTTGGGGCTGTTCTGTGCAGACTTTGATGGTCCTGCTGGGTTCCTTCCAGCTCAGGATGTTCTCTGCTTCTCTAACTCTCTAGTGTTGAGCCATGATCTGCACATACCTGGGTGTAGACTGGCGTCCTGAACCTCTGTGAGTGATGCCTACAGGCACCAGTCATTTATAGCCACTGCAGAGCTGTGAACTGGGACAAAGACTTGACTGCAAATAGTTGTTAGGTATTGCTGCCTTCTAGGTGGTGCTTTGGTTGTCAGGCAGCTGGAGTCTTCAGTTAAAATGTCTTTCTGGGTGCTTTTTCAGTGGTAGGAAATCTTGTCTTGGATTGCATTTGTCCTAAAGACTTTCCTAAGACAGCTTAATGCCTTTCTCTTCAGACTGTAGGGCCAGACACTCTGTTGACATAACCTTGACGATTTTCTCTGATGTTGAGGGACCTTTTAGGGATTTGGACCAGCTGAACAAATGATGTGTAACTTTACTACCAACACTTGTTTTATATATATATGCACCCATTAGCAATTCAGACCCAAATATTCCTTCATAAAATGCTTGAAATCACAAGTTGCATATCTATTTTGTACCTTCATACTTTGGCCCTTCACAAGTGATAGTGCCTGCATGCAATCCTACCAACTTAAAAATTCATACAGTCAGTTATACACTAGCCTTGGAACATCCATTGTCATTAGAAGATAAATAAGGCCTGTAAAAGTGCCTTTTCTTCCACAGTGTAAGTATTTTTTCCATCATTACGACTGGGTGCTGAAGTTTGCTAGTTCAGAGCAATAAAGCACATTCTGCACATATGAGTGATGTGGAAAATGAGGAAAATCAGGCTAATTTAACCTCTTTCCAAATTTGTTCTAAGACCAAAGAGTTATTTAGTGAAATTAAGTTTTGGGTTGGAGAGAAGAGCACTTGCTCTGCATAGGCAAATGACAGCATATACCACAGATTTAATTAAACAAAACAGAGATAAGTACTGCATTGTATGCTAAAGTAATGTTTACTATAGCAACTGATTACTCTGCAGACAGCTTGTTTTTTTCTTTTCCAATTTAAAGTGAAGATAAGAAATATAGAAGGGTGATAAATATTCTATCTGAATCGTACCTTTTAGGGAGGTGACTGAAAGATATTGGGAACACTTACATAAGAAATAAAGCTACAAAATCCTTGGGCAATATATATTGGCCTATTTCCATTTGACATTACTGAGTGTTGTTTTATACCAGTTGAGGAGCTACCTCCCAGGAGAGCTCATAAAAAACTTTTGTACCTTCAAACCTTTCTGTGAAGAGCTGGACTCTTTAGATCCGTGTGCAATGGCCTGATAAATCATCGTCCATTTTTTCTGAGAAAGTGAAGAAGTGATTGGAAACAGTGCTGTTGTTCTCTGGAAGAAAGCTGTATGACATAAGAAAGAGATGGTAACCAAATTCTGGTCAGTCCTTGTCCTGTCAGAGCCTCCACCCTTGTCATTGCTGCAGTTGCTGTACAATGTCCCCTCCTCTGTTTTGTTCTGGTGGTTGGTTACAGGTGGTATAAGGGTGGCTTTCTGCTGAGGGAGGAGATTGAGAAACAATTCTGTTCCAGAGCCATTCCATGACTTTGGAAACCTACAGTGCTACTGTGTGCCTGAATTTCTTCATCAATGTGATCCTTCCAAGCTACCCTATCTCATTGCACTGTCCTTTTCTTTCTGAGGGGCTGCAGTGAATCACGAGCAGTCCATGGCAGAGGTAACGCTCCTGTGCAAATCAATTGAATTTAAACACCAGACAACTTCTCACTGAGAGCAATCCTGCCTATTCTGTCCAGGTTAGGGCCAGATATATATAAAAAAGGGACAACAAAGCTTAATTGTTGCCAAATCATCTGGGAATAGGTGGGGCCCCAGCTTTGCAGCTCCACAAGATGGTGGTGGTTGTGGGAAACAGCTTGTATCCTAAAGTGAGCAGTGGGAAAGTAGCCCCTTGTCCTGGTGCAGCAGGACTTTCAGGATCGTGCACGAACCATGAGGTTCAAGTCCTGCAGGAGGGGCAGTGCAGTGCTGGCTCTGTGCACTCCTCTCAGAACCATGCACCAAGCATGAGTGCTCATCCAGAGTGTTCCAAGCATTCAACTCACGTTTCCAATGTAGCAGGGCAAAGCCAGACTTTCTATGTGTCAGATTTATCCAAGAATAAAACCACACTATGTGAGCCTCATTATTCTTTTATTATTATTATTATTATTAACTCATATGTATTGCATTTAATTGTGGCATAAGCTGATGCTAACTACTTCCAAACAGCCTTTTTAACTAGAAAGTTTATGTTGTATTTTATTAATGCAATAGGTTCTGACTTTCCAAGTTTCTTCAAAATGAAACAATTTTCTTTTCAAGTGTACATCACTGAAGTCAAAGAGACATAATATTCCCAACTGTATAAAACAGCCTGTGGCAACTAGGTTAGAGCTGTCAGTTTTACACATGCGGTGCCTGACAAACATATTATACATACAATTCAAGGCTGACCTTATACTGCACCTGAATTTAAATCTGTGTGCTGCACAATGCTTTATATCCTAAATAAGCTGTTAACACCTTCTTGCAGCCCTTCCCTTTATAATGGTATATAACTGCAAACTCTATATTGTCACGAGCAGCAGCCAGAAGGTAACACCATAAAATTAGTTAATTTTAAAATAAAGATGCCAAATCAATGCTGCACACATTTGAAAAATACATTTTCTTTTAAGGAGTTGAGTGCTTGCAGATAAGAAGAATGTTCCATAAAAATTCACCATTCCCTGCTGTGTTTTAAAGTGTCTGGTATCTCCAAAATACATGGGATAAGAAAATGGTGAACATACAGGACTGAGAACCTTTAAAACAGAAATTCAACTTTGAAAGAAGCACAGGCATCAAATAATTATTTCAAAGAATTTTTATTCCAAATGTTGCTGTAAGGAAAACTGTATGCAGTGGGGAAGTGCCAATAATCTCTACAGACCATGGGGATAGGATACAGCTTTTCTCAGGAGCTTCTGCAAGTCTTGTGAAGGCACTTCATGAGCACTAGGCTGTGAGTGGTCACTGTGGGGCTCTTGTTCATCTAATGGGGAACACACTTTGCCAACCTCTCCTTCCTGGAATATCCAGGGGGTTTTACCCACATCTCTTAATCCATCTGTGAGATAATCTCCTCTAAACTAGAAATTGCTGTTTCTACTTGTTTGGAGATGCTGAGATATAAACCAGTGCTTTCCAAGAGTGTAGCACAGTCATTTTTCAAAACTCCTGGTGACTTCAGCAGGGTAGAAATTCTGCTGTAATTAATGAGAGCACCACAGAACCAACCAGCAGTGCTGCCTCTGCTCGTGTGCTGGGGAAGGAAAATTGTCATTCCTCTCTTATAATGACTGGAAGATTTTCAAAGGGAATTTTTGCAAGGGATGGTGTGACTGCAGCCAGTGCAGGAGGCAGGGGGAGGTGGGAACAGGGAGGATTTGAGCAATACACTAAATCTCAGTGTAAACTTCTGTAGGGTATGTAGGAGGCTAAAGAGGGAGGTGAGATGTTGAGACCAATGTTTTGCATCTCTTGACTCTCTCTGCCTGTCCTCCCTTATGCCTTAACCTCAGGCAGGAAGTATTCAAAGCGTAAGTGTGGATTCAGCTTCTCTTCAAAATGGATTCTTCCCACCTATGGTCACAGAGGGAAACTGTTTGGAGTAGGTTTAGGATGTTTGTTATATAAAATTTAAGCACTGCTTGTCCTGACTGCCACACATGCAGTTCATTGTGTCACATAGGCAAAACTGGGGCAGAACTGGAAAGTGCTTCAGGCTCTGAGTATTATTTACACTGCTTAGTATCAGTGCATCTCTTCCTATGCTGAGTAATAGCAATATGGAAGGAATCATGGAATCATAGGGATCCATGTACTTTGTCAGTCCTCTGGCCTCTCCCTCCCAGGAGGCCTGGTCCAGTGCTGTAGCACTGCACACTCAGTAGCTGTGTCCTTGTTCAGAATCCAAAGCAATTCTGGGGCTTACTTTACAGCGCTATGTCTCTTATCTTTCATGTCCTTGTTGTTGCAGAGATGTGCTGCTTGCATGTCAAATTACCCCTATATTCCTGCTCAGAGGACAAAAAAAAAAAAAAAAAAAAAATCCAGCCAAGCCAAGCCAAGCTGAGGAGAGGCTCCAGAGCAAGGAGCCTGATTTCAGACTGACCAGGCAGTAGGAAGGTTGAGATCAAGATCTCAGCCTGAGCTCTGTAAATTGGGCTTGGCTCTTTGGCCAGTTTCCAATCCACAACAGGAGCTGGCTGGGTCTGGCTTCCTGCCCTGTCTCTGTGAGCTCCAACATGCCTGGCACCTTGAGCAACAATGGAAAAAAGACTGCTTTTCTTGGCATGAACAAACCCTTTTGGAAATGTTTTCAGGCATTTGGAAGAACTGTTTGGAAGTATCCCATTTCAATCTGTAAATTCCCTTCTTTATACTCCTACATGCTCCTCTCAGCATTAATAGGTACTGTTTCCTTTCAAATCCTTTTGGAAGTAAAATCCTTAGGATTATTGGGTTTGTCTTTTGATTTGGGAAGTTGCCACTCATTGATTCACATCAGACTTTAGAAAACTAGCTGACCTAGAGCACAGTGTAGCATGTATATTTTTATAGTTAATGAAATTATTTCTCACCAGTGGTGCTTTGCTAACAATCAGTAGTAATTCATTGACTGGATTAGTTTCTATAATTGATTGCCAAGTTTCTTAACAAGCTTGTACTCCAAAACTTTGAAACATAAGACGACTCCTCTCCCTCGTCTGGAGAAATCCATCTTGTATGCATTATAAAATGGGTACAGCCTATTAAGGTATTCTTCCCTGCTTGGATATGACAGATATTCTCAAAGGAACTAAACTAATTTCTGCACACTGTGCTAGAGATCTGAAGAAGTAAACTATAATTTGTCCTCCCCAAATAGCACTTCTTAGTTCAGTGCCTAAGCTGGATCACCATCCCATGGACTTCACCCATGGATGTTTATGGATCCAAAGCCATATGGATTTATTTTCATAATATACAAATCATTTTGTAGATAATGTTGGAAACAAACATTTTATTACTGATTTCCTATAAATTAGACAATGTCATTAACAAAAATTTGACTAGTTACACAGATTCCATTACAGTTTTGCATATTGGCTTTTAATTATGCACTGTTTAATCAAACAAATAACAATGTCTTTCCCATCAAATGATAGGTAAAGTATGCAGTGTCTATCATGACTCATTTTCTTAGCTCATCCTCTAGATTTTTGAGTTGTATGAAAAATGAGAATTTTAAATGTGTGTTGAAAAATAAGAAGGAAGCCTCTAATATTGTACAATATTCTTACTTGGAAGAATGCTTTGTTGAAGATGGGTTAGATGTTTGATTGGCACTGATTTAACTGGCATAGGTAATCTGACTGTTTAAACTTGGTCCATATGTCACAAAGAGATTTTTTCAAGGCACCCTTATGCTGCATCTCTTTCTTTAGGAATTCATTTTTGTAGGCTGAGGTTTTGGTTCAGGACAGAAATTTTTTATCTGTTTTCTGTGATTAAAGAGATAAAATATGCTGGGTGTTAAGCATCAATTTTCCTGGTAGGATTAGCATGTTCACAGACAGATACTAACCCTCAGTGCTAGTGGGTAAAAGGGCAGCAAAGTGTAAGCAATTCCTTTTGGGCTTCTTAATCCAAGCAGGGTTGTTTAAACAGCTTTTCCTCTGGGTCAGATGATCACTTAAGCAAAGTCATGGTACTGCCTCTCAGAGAAGAGACTTTGTCCCTAGAGATGAGCAGACATTGAAATCAAGACGTGTTGATTGTCCCAAGTGTGACTAGGCTGGTGGTTGCTGAATCCCAGTCTCAGTGTCCCTCTGAATAATCTGAGCTTGCTGCTCTGAAGCCCAAAGCCATGAGATGATCCAGCAGGTCAGTGCTTCTCTGCATGCTCTTGGCCTAATTCTGACCCAGAGATATTCCCCCTCTGCAAGACAGGTGGGAGAAGTCACAAATACAGAGAAAATAGCTTAGGAAAACAGAAAATCCTTCTGGTAGCCCTTCTGAAAGTGGTAGAAGTCACAAGCATATTACCTTTCAAAATAGCCATCCTTCAGTTTTTGGGGTTTCTAGCCTGCTTTTGCTCATCCCAATATTCCTCTCAAGATCACTGTTTCCCTGTAATAACTGTAATTCCTCAAGCCATTCCTAAACTACACTTTAAAAGGACAAATAAAATGAAACTATTATGAGAATGTTATTCACATATGAAACTGTGGCCTGAACAACTTTCCATGTGTTTTATTTGTTAATTAATCTGGAAGCTTACAGAGTTTATTTTAAAGAGTCCAGTTTATGGACACATGCACCCAGTGCAGCAGCCTGTGCTAAGGAATATGTTTAGAATATATGCATGGAATTGTTTTATGTTCATATAAAGTATAAATGTTGTTTTCTCCAGGTTGTAGTATCATGATTCTAAAAACTGAAGACAAAGGGTTCTGTACTAAAATCCTGCCAACAGAATGAACAATAGTTATTAGTACTTAAGCATTTTTTATTAGAGTGTTAAAAATACTTATCTCTGCTCACCTCTGCATGACGTCGGGGGGGAGGGGGGGCTAAGAGGTGCTAAAACATTTGCATTTGCTGTTATGTGAAACACACAACTATTTTCCATTGCTCTCACTGCCAAGCACCTTGGTAGCAATGAATTCTTTGAAAAGCAACCATTTTCTTCAAGTGGCAGAGCTGTTCCTTTAGCAACTCCTTCTGTTAAAGTTACACTTAAAGCCATAAGAGAGAGAATTTCCAACCCTCCCTTTGTAAGAGAGAGTTGGCCTGTAGACATAGTGGGTGGGTATTCTTACCCTTTAATTTTAATTTTAAGGTTTCATTGAAATCAAATCCTGACCTTCCAGAGTCAGAGTTTTTTCAGTGCTAAGGGGGTTATGCAGGCACTTTGTTAAGACTGTTGATAAGTTAGCTGTTGCCAACTGCATGTTAATTTGCTATTAATAATTGTTATTAAATAACTCAAGGACAAATGCAAGAAGTGTAAAAGGTGCAATATCATTCTTGTCTGGAATTAAGCCCCTACTGCAGTCTCTGGTACCACAGGGAGCACAAACTCAGTGGGCAAATTCAGATATGTACCTTTCATGACATGCACTGCCTGCCTCCAAGAGGTGCACAAGCCACAGAGAGCTGAGGATCAGCCAGATATCCAACATATTTTTATTCTAGCACTGCAGCATATGCATGTGGGCTCAGAGTCCCAAGTTAAGCCCTGACAGCCAGCTAACCTGGGCAGGTGCAGGACATCCATCAGTGAGAACAGCTATCTTAGGGCCAATGAAGGAAGTCTCCAAGAGCTGGGACTTGCGTGCTTAATAGTTTCCTTGATGTACAACACAGGTGCACTAAAGCATTTGGGAACTGGAATCCCTTGGTTTTGGCTGTGCTTTTCTGAAAGTGGCAGCTTCTCTGTGCTTCTACATACAAGAAAAAACAATGGAAATATCTTCAGAAGTGGGCTCAAGAGGCTGAATCATAGCTCCAGCAGAGATATATCCCACTTTTCCTTATTGACCTTTAATATAGCTTCCCTGGCACTCTGCAATCAATGTAATCTTTTCACTATGATCATAATGGCCATTATCCTGGAGACAACAGTTAGAAGTGGAAACAATATTAAATTAGAAAAATAGCTGAAGGATTTCTTTGTTTTCTTTGTGGATTTCTCATGAGTTTTTCTTTTTTCTGTCTCTCTTTGTTCTTCCCCTGGAGTCAAAAATATTTTTATACTGAAGCAAGTGGTTGGCCCCATTAATATTGCACACTTTCCTCTGTTCCAGTACGTTGCCAACAGTAAGGTGTTATTTAGGGAAAAATATAAATGCATAATAAACAGATCTATACAATCATTACTGAACTAAAATAGCAGTTAGGAAAGTATTTTTATTGTGAAAAATGGCCCTGTAAGAATTGCTGGCTATTTGTAATGTTGCAATGCAACTCAGATAAATTGGTGCCCAGGAGTGTGACATTTCAAAAGCTTGAAAATACACTAAATTTTTCTGGGCCGCCATTTTTGTAATTCTGCTGGCTATTTTGCAGGAGCAAGAAGCAATTCCTCTATGCCCAGGCAGTTCAGTTAGAGTGTTGTAGATGTTGTCAGAAAGGCTCAAACATGAGTGCCCCTGAGCAACAGTTGTGATTACATGAAGTATCCTGTCCCCCTTCTCCCTGGTAATTGACATTTCTGGTCATTTGTGTGCAATGTTATTCAATAAGTTTTTAAGTGATGACTCATTTTTCTTGTAAACTTTGTATGACAAGCCCTCCCGTTTGGGTTTAGACATGCATTTTTTAGTAAAAATTGGTTAATAGATGAAGACTTCCACAGGGACAAAGGTTTTCTTCTATTAAATATTTCTACTAACATAAGTAAAATTTCACCAGATTCTGGAGATGGATGTAGGGCAGCCTGGTAACGTTATCTGCTTATCTGTCATTAATCATAATGCAGATCAAGAGTTCAGGAGATATCCAAAATCCATAGTGAATGCAGTTTGTGGGGTAAGAAGGGGAGAAACAGATCAGGCACTGACATGGCTGACATGAGGGTTGAATAGCAACCCCAGCTACCTGAAGGCTGGGCAAACAGTGCCCACTGCACTTTAGGGGCAGAAATCAAGAGCATCTGAGAGTTTGGATGTGCAGCCAAAAGCTGGATAAACTGTGCAGAACACAGTGGGAGTGCAGCAATGGATTGGGACAGGCCGTGCTGTGGCCCCTGCACTGCACTCTGTAGTGAGGCATCACTCAGGACTGGATTCTCTCTGGCTCCCTGGACCTTCCCATCACTCTTGTGCTTTGCTGCTTCCACCTCTCACTTCCCAACAGGGCTGGAGCCCTTTGACCCCTGTGCTTCTGTGTACACCTGATGCAGGGACCATGGGCAAGGCAGGGCTTCACCACTGTCCTTGGTCAGACAGAGCTCCTGCACCTTGAAGCACCTCAACCACTGTCTGGACCCTCTGCACAGACAAGTGCCAGCCCTGGAGGTTTAGGAATTCAGCTCACCAGCAGCACAGGAGCTCTGAACACATCCTATTTCACCAGCAACCAGTTTCAGTTCCAACCCCTCCATCCCTGGGGATAAGGAGATGCAGCCCTTGGTCTGAGTGCTGAGACTGCTTCCAGGGCACCTGCTCTGATCCTCAATGCTGCCCCAGTTGCCTGAATAATTGCAGCCTTCAGAACTTTCCCCCATTGTTTCTTCACTGTTGTCTTCATGCAAAAGAAAGATGATTTGTGCACATTTAGGAGTCATAGATTTGCTTCATGCTTCTGCTGCAGTTTTCAGACAATGGCCTTGATTTCCCTGCTCTGAAATGGGACAATAGGATGTTTTCTGATCTATCTATGTAGTTGCTTTGAAAGGACAAGAACGTTTTCCTACTGTATGTGCATGCAATGCTCAACACAACAGGATGCTGATTTTCTAAAGCAAAGCACAAACTGTCTTGTTAACCTCCAGAGTCTTTTGAAGCCAAGAAATGGGAAATACTTCCTATAGGTGAGATGTGACAAGCCTATTCCTCTTAATTTTCTAATTTTCTACTAGAAGTTTGCACTGACTGCTACGAAAAATTGTTACTGACCAGTTGTCTAAAATCCTCTTGATAACAAGCAACAGTTGTATTTTTGCAATTTGGAAATTGATTCACTCTTCTGATGATCAGCCTTCCTAGAGGTGTGACTTAAAAATCCATTTCCTAGTCATGATAAAGAGCAGTCTGGATTTAAAGCCTTTGAAAATCTCTGTATGTGACTTAACACCAGGAGATGAGACAGCATGACATGATGCAGACTTGGTGTTTTAACCCCGAGGCTTAAATGCTATAATGCAGCATCACTTGCTGTTACTACTTAAGAGACATACAAATAATAGAAAATAAAATTATGGAGTATGGTTTCAACAGTTTCAGCAATCAGAATATGTCATAACTCTTGGAACTACATTTGTCATGTTTCACATGGAATCACTTCATGTCCCATTATTTTTCTCATAGGTATCCACCCAAATGACATCAGCATCATTATCTTCATCAAATCCAGCACTAATATTGAGTTGAGAATTTGATCTTAGGTATATCTTAGCAGGAACTGCCTATACATTCTGGTACAAAGAAAAGACTAAACCAAAAGTCCTAATCACAGTTTCTGCTACTATCTGCTTTCTATCTCAACATTCATTTGACCTAGAATGTTCCCTTAGAGGAAAGCATTACCATTTTCTGTTGACAAAAGCACAGTCATGAGGTCTGAGGGAAAAAAGCAACAATTATTAAACAAGCACACATCAATTCCTAAAATTGCTGTTATGTTAAATACATGGTGTACCACTTCAAAATCTGTTATTATAGGTTGCTGCTAAAGAGAGCAGCAATTTTTATTCTTGTGCCTGTGGCCTGATAAATAATCATGAGATGAGGAGCTTGGAGAAACTTTCTAGTGCAGTGAAGGGTTAAATCAGATTTTACTCCCTAAATCCAATTCAAAAAAGAATAACTTACTTTTTCTAGAACATATTCCAGTTCATATTCCAAATCATTCCAAGAAATGATCCCACTTAGTCTCTCCACAGTGGTTTGAGATCAATTTGGGATCTGTATCTAAACCTCTGTCTAGTGGGAGCTGTAACAAAGGTCACAATATACAGACATTACCCTGCATCAGAAATAAAAACCAACCAAGGCAGCAAACAAACAAATAAACAAACTGGAAGAGGGTTCCTCCAACAAAGTTATTCAGAGGATAATAGTACTACAGAGACGAGTTCTTATTGTTGTTATAATCATTGTGTCTGCAGTCTGTCAGATACTGACAGGCGCCTCTTCACCTTTGGAAAAGGGAAAAATAGATGATCAGATTGCCAAACCCATAGACTTTGATATCTGATCATGTCTAGACAGCCTGTGTCCCTGCCTTTTAAAGACCATTGTCAAACACTCTGCATCAATAATTTGAAATGCTGCTGTTTTCAAAGCGTTGAACATTAATGTCACCTCCCTGGGTCCCAAGTGTCTGCCTCTTCCACACTCGTTATTTTTAGGTAATAAAGGATACTTGCTTGTGTTTAGTTTTAATAATCATGCAGAAGCAGCAGCTTCAGAATCTGAATAAAGTGCCTCACAAATTAATCAGTGCAGAACAAAGCTGTTTTAAGCTATGACAGCCGATAAAGTAGTTTGTGATGCATTATCTCTGCTCTGTGCTAAATACTAGTGTGAGCTGCAGAGATGGAAAAAAAATATATTAGAAATCAGATTCTCTGGGACTTTTTGCCAAACTGTAAAACTGGATTTTATACATTATACGTGATCATTTAATGTAAGTCCTAAACTTTCAGAGGATTATTTAAGAGACTACAAGCTTTAGGAAATTAAGTGACAGAGCTGACAATGGAATTGCCCTTGTGATCAGAAGAAGTTTTGGATAGTTTAGATGCCTTGCAGGCAGTCATAGTGCAAATTTCTCTCACTGGCAAATAGAATCTTCTTTGAACAGAACTGAACTGTTTGTGGTTGAACTGTAAGAAACCTCCCTTAGCTCAACTGCTCACTTGTTGGGCATTTAAATTGTATGGTTGTAGGAAATAGCTGAGTTATGTGCAGCAGTTTTGCATCAGCTCATCAATGCAGAAGGAACTGACCAGAGCCATCGTTCATTTCTTTTCATTTTTTATACTGGATATAGAAAAAAAAAAGTTGTATATTGAGCTAACTATTTCTCTTGCTTCTGATTATTCTCAGATTACATTTAACTCTATCATCTATCTGTTCAACAAATCTGTGTCCCTAAAGCATTTATGAAAATAGCATGGGGTAGAAGCTGACATATTAATGCTGATAGATATGCAGAGATAGTGAGGGTTTTGAATGTAGCACATTGTAGATGTGAAGACCTTAGTATAGAAATGATCTCCTGAGTAAAATCTATGTGAGATATATAGGAGTTGCAACACAGAATATTGGCTTATTGCACTCCATAGATTTGAAACCATCTCTCTTGGATGGCAGTGGAAAACTTCAATATACTTACATGAATTATAAATGATGTCTGATCCTCTTGCTGAAGTAGGTACTGTATGTTTTTCTAACATAGGCCCTTCAGCCTTTAAAAAGCTCCTTTGTATGTGCAAAGGCGAAAGATCTGCATTTGGAAACATTTACTGCTGTCAATACCTTTGTATAAGTTGTGTACCCTACTGGAAATATTTTTGTTTTAATTAGGAATGCCACAGTTATTCCCTTAAAGTCATGGCTCTTAAACAATTAGTTTGGATATGGAATTGATCTGGAAGAAATAATGCTCACAAAGATGCAGTGTAGGAAACCAGAATTGATTGAAGGCGACAATTCTTAAATGGTTCAGACATTTTGGTGCCTTGAAACGAACATCTTTTCTGTCAGCTCAGAAATATAATAATGTGCAACAAGGCAGATCAAAGACAAGAAATCATCACTTTGCTTATCGGATTCTCAGCAGCGATACAATTTACATTCTTTTAGATGTCTTTGCATTGTTTTTAGTGCAAAACAGTAAAACTGGAAGTGCCCATTGCCAGCCTGGATATTAACCCTTCATAATTACAGTAATGGCCTCAGGACATGAATGGCTGGATAAAATTCTGGAGGCTTTTGGACAGGATCTTTCACATCCTATGGTGATGATGAAATCGGTTCTTTTTCTTGGCAGAAAGAGGAAGCCTTTCTGATCTTTGTTTGGAGCATGTGAGGTTCCAGTTAATTCATCAACCAGCAGAGCTTTTAAACTTTGCATGTACTTCCTTAGGGCTGGATGCAGATGACTTTTCCCATACTGAGCAGTGCCATAGACCCTTCACAGCCCCAAGTGAGTTAAGTAATTTTGGCATAGTGAGGTGTAATTTTGGCATAGTGAGGCACATCTATGTCTAGGCTGAGAATCTGACTTAAAAACTGAAGTGTTGCACATGGACAGAAATATGCAAGTGGCTTCTTATTAAGTTGAAACCTGAAGATTTTCTCCCTGTGTAGACCTCATCACAATAGCAGCTGGGGGAAGTGGCTGCTTGCAATGCTGTAAATCCTGGAAAGCACTGCCCTCAATATGAACAGTCAGGCTGGGAAAAATGGAACTGGTAAGCAAGGCATTAGCCAAACTACCCTAGCAAAGGTCAGTTAAGGATAAAGGAAGCCTGGCAGACTGCTTGATGTAAGAATTGCTTTATGCAAAAAGGACTTAATGGAAAATAAAATGCATTTCCTGAAAGAACAAACTGATAAGGATGCAGTGGAAATTGTTATCATGTGTGCCAAGAACAGAAGGTGGCCCACACTGGAAGATGCCAGTGGATGACTTTTACTGTGTTTCAGGCCCATGCAAACGTGGGCAGGCTGTGCCAGACTCCAGCAAACCTGAAGGATGTTTACCTGGCTTAAAGAGGATATTGTCAGAATTGTGTGGCTCTAGAAACTGTCTGGTTCCAGTCCTTGCATTGTCATTCAGCTATTCCAAAACTAAATGTGAATCAAAAACCCAATACATTTCCCAGTCTGATGGCACAACTTGGGTCATTATTGTTGATTGCAATGCAAGGCTTGCCCTAAAAGATGTGTGAAGAGCATTATGGTAAAGAGTCTGAGCAGTTCAGTGGCAGAGGGACAGTGTGACTGCACAGGAACATGCCCAGAGCCACCTGTGCAAGGGGTGGTCACAGAGGGACTGAAGAAAAAGACACAGACTTGAAAACAACCTGAAGCCTTTTAAAAGAACCACAAGTTTCAAACAGGTGCCTAACAGAGTTTGGAAAGAAAAATGGAGCCAAATAAGGAGAAAGTTGCCTGCAACACTACATTATCAAAGCTCTGACAGAGCACTTCTTCATCACAGATCCCAAGACATCTTAAAACCAGAGATAAATATCATTATTTCTGTTACATAGCTTGGCAAACCCAGAGAAAGAGGAAATTCTACTTACTTATTCTCATTCAAAGTGAGTCTAAAGCTGGAAAAGATGGGTTTCCTAATTCAATCCATGCCTGCTATCATGTGACCCCTAAGTCATAGATGAATGAACTGTAAAATACAGAAGAACAAGTTGATGAATATTAAAGTCATGTTTGAAATATTTGAACTGATATTTTTGCACCTTGATCTCTCTTCTTACTCTACCCAGCTGCCTTTCATTTTCTGCTGCCTGTGTGCTAAGCTTTTTTTTATATTCATGACACAGTTTAGCTCTGCTAATGGTTTTAAGGAAGTTGTTCAAGTTTTGTTCTGCATTCCTTTGATGATTCTGTACCAAAATCAATTATATATCAGAAGATGTTGGGGCTTTATATAAATTATAAGCCAAATTCCATGTTAGAAGAGGCTGATTAAAATAAAATAGCTGGAACAATATCTATTTTTCCTAGAAAATATTTTCATTATAATAAATTATATTAAAATATAAATTATATATATTATTTTATATATTTATATAGTGTATTTATACATTATATATTATGTATTATATGTATTTATTCTATATAATATATTGAATATATATTTTATAGATGTATATGTAAAATTTTATTACAATATAAATATTAATTTAAAATATAAATGTATCTATTTTATATAAAACCTATTTTCTATAATTTTTATTAGAAGATATATTTTTATTATTATTATTGTCAGTGCCACAGTCATTTTCAGACTTCATTTCTACAAGTTCAAAGCCTTCATCTAGAAAAGATGCCTTTTTTCCCATTTAAGACTCTCATTGCTGTCATTTCTTAGTGCAATGCAGTCTGTTCAGTGGTCCTGCACCCTCAAAGGGAGCTGATAGGAACTGATGGACTGTGGCAAATGCAGACCCAGAGGAAGTGTTTTTCCAAAAGAGAAAACATGGAGTGTATTGTAAATACATTGTCAGAAGATATTACATCTTCTTATTTTAGTGAAAAGACAGTGATCCCTCCATGTTACATGTCAGCTGCCTGTATGTACAGCTGACATGAGAACATGTACCTGACCTGTGTGTTTGCTGCACAGGAGCGCAGGGACAATTTCCAGACCAGGAATCTTTAATTGCAGCATGTAGCATCATGAAAAGATCTCATCCAACTTTTTTCTTTTTCTTCTGCAGCAGTTTTTTATGAAATTAGGAGGAGGGGAAATGGGCACTGTGAGCAAAGAAGCCTCCAGCAGGTTGCTCTGGCTACACTCTGTGGTGCATGTCTGCCTTCTCAGTGGTGCATGCACCAATTTGTGGTGCATCTTTGTTTTTCCCAGTACAGAGGGGATAGAGGTGCTGTTCCTGAGGACATAATGGCAGCAGCAGGCTGCCCTGGTGCTGCTCTCTGCACCACAAAGTGCAGTCAGTGAAGAATGTCTGTTCCTGGGAAACACACCCTCCTCAGGGACAGGGACATTCTTCTTTCAGCCTGCATCTGTCCTTAGTATGGAAAATTTCTTCCAAAAAACTAAAAAATATTTAGTAGAAATCCCATTTTTAGGAAATTACTTCAGCTCATTGAAGCAGTTAGAAGACATGATGAGTTGGAGAGCCCAAATGCTGATGCAGGCAGGTGCAGCACGCCTGCATTTGCTGTTTGCTGCATGCTCCTGGCAAACACTCCAGAGGGGCACTCTGAGGGATTCTGCAGCTGGGTTTGCATACAGCAAGGTGGGTTACATGGGGCTGGAGTGAGGCATAAACAGCAAAGGAGTGACCACAGGCTGAGCTGCAGCAGCTGCTCCCCTTACTGAGCTAAAGGCAGAAACTGAACTGAGGCTTTTGTCACTCTGGGATGCAGAAAACTTAACTGTCTCCTGAATGGGTGAGAGGGTGACTGCAAGATGTAATGACAGATACTTGGAGTAAGCAGGAACATTTGAGTTCTTAAAACAGATTTCACTGAAATCATCTGATATTTAAAGTATGTTATCACTTGGTCAAATTAGAAACAGATTTCTCCCCTTTTTTTACCCTTATTCACTCCCAGATTTTTCCTGAGAGATTACATAATAACTCCTGTCAGGGTCATGTGTTTGTGAAGTGCTAAATATTAGGGAAGTCAATATTTGATTATAAAACTTAAAGCAGCAACTTTTCATTGAACAAAATTCACCTTTAAAAAAAGCAAACTGGTTGCCTTTAGGTTTGTGAAGGAGTTACTGAAATCTCAGAGGAAGTTGCTAGGTAGAAGTTTTCTTCTGTTGACCATGAGTTGATAGCCCAGGATGAGGAAGATATACTTTAGCCTTTTGGGAACTAAGGAAAGCCATTCTCACTTCTGCCCTCCTGACTCTGGAGCTGGCCCATTTGCTATCCCTGGGGGCAGCTTGCTTGTGCAGTAGTCCATGAACAGGTGGTATGGACTGACAAAGAGAGAACAGACGGAGGTTTCACAATTAAAGAAGAAGAAAGAGGAGCATTGGGGAGTGCTGTGGTGTGGACAGGAAGAAATGGGGGTATGGTGGAGCAGAACAATTCTTTATTCATCCCCATAAACACACAGGGATGTGTGTATGGCAGCTAAAGAAATAGGAAATGTACGAATCTTCACTAAATATTTCTTTATATTTAAGAACATGGTTTAGAGGTCTTCCATTTCTGTTGTATTTATCCTTTTGCATTAGCAAGTGACTGCTTTGCCTTTCCCATTACCTGGTTTGTCATTTTTCAGCTAATCACACTATGTTGTAATGCACAAGAACTAAGTACAATAAAACTAAAAGTATATAGTGCAGAAAATACAAAGGATCTCAAATAGCTTCACATAAAATAATATCTAGGAGCTTAAAAACTGAGCTGCTGGAAGAGCCAGCCTAAAAAGATAAGATTTCAGTTTTGTCTTAAATGAATTCACTGAATCTGCATTTCTGATGTCAAGTAGAAGCAAATTCTGTAGCTCTCATGAATAGCAAGCAAAAGCCCTACGGCTATGAGAATTTAATATGAATCTTCTATTTTGCATGTCTGGGATTTTTTTAAAATATATTTCTTTTCAAATGTTCTGAAATCTCTGTGGATTTTTGATCATATGACTTTCATAGGTTTTTATTTCCCACAATTGTCCTTACATTCCAGATTACTAAATGAAACATTCTCCTGGAAAAATACTGTTAACACAACAAATAGCTTTGAAATGACAGCTAGGATTCTTTGGAGCAGAATGCTTTTAAGTGGAAAAGTTCCTTGCTGTTCTGCTTTCTCTTTGAAAAAACCCCACTCATTCAGGAGAAGCTGTGGTACATATGATTAATACATATGGATACTCTTAGAATTATGTGTCAATAGGAGAAATACGAATGAAAGATCATCCAGGAGATTTCAGTTCTGAGTCTGCTGCTGTAGGGTCATTAACCCAACTTACAGTTCTCAGAGATGAAGAGAGGACAGGAAGAATGATTTTATGACTAAGGTTCAAGAAATCTACATTAATTCCAGGCTTTTTGGCACTTTTGCCTTCCATTGCCAGTGACCAATGTCCAACAGTTTCCCTTTCTTCATTTATCTGTCTGATAGGCTTCCCTTACAAACTTTTTGGGACAATTGAGGTCTCCTCTTCTGTATCTGTAGAGTGGAGCTGAAATTCAGAATTTCCTTCAGAACTGTTGAGTTCTGAACAAGCAACAAAATAGTAAATACAGTGATAGTGGATAGCAGACAGACATAACACCCTGGACTGATAACACAGTTATTACTATTGCTGTGGTACACTTCTCTCCCTCTTTGTGCTTTGATTGCAAAGTCCTAGGAAAGGTTGTAGGTGGGGAGAATAAAGGACAGATATGGTTCTGGGGCTTTGTCCTTAAGAAAGATGAGCTGGAATTCCAGATCACAATATCTGATGTTTAGTTTTGATTGCTGCTAACTGAACTTCCTTCCCTTTTATAGAGTTGCTAATAGTCCTCAGAGTCTCCTGGAGTTTCTTGGAAATTATCCCCTTTCCAAAATGATAAAAATGTGAGAGGTCCCTGAAGGGTGTGAATATATCTGTGGTGTTCCTTGTTCCATCTCCATTCCTCCCAGCAGAAATAGTGCTACCATTGTGGATTTACTTTGTGCTTATTCACTTTGTGCTGTTGTGAAATATCTTTGGCTCTCAGGTGCTCAATATATACCAGATTGTTTCTGGGAGGTCAGAGCTCACACTGTCAGGAGAGATGCAAGTGAGCAAGTACAGCACAGGCACAGATTTATCAGGGATGGTAAAGGGGTAATAACTTTGCCTAAACTTTGTACAATCACTTGCTGCTCATCCCTTTTTTCATATCAAAGTTATATCTGAGTCCATTAGAGTCATATCCATCAAACCCTGGGCAGAATCTAACATTTTTCTTCTAACTCTGTTCCCTGATGCCTCAGCCCTGGCTTACACCTGCATGGGTAAAACATGAATGTCCACAAGAACCTGAATGTCCAGTGCTAAATAACCAACATTTTCCAGTGTGGGAGGAAGAAAGCACCAAGCAATTTCTAACCCTTTCCAAATGAGAGTGTGCAGCAGAATCAGACACATCTCCCTCTGCAGGAACACCTGGATGGAAGCAGAAGTACCTGACACTGCAACCAGGTGGGAAAGGGGTTTCCCAGTCTGCAGCAGTTCGTAAAATTTTAGAAATAATAATTTAAAAGTAGGATAAAATTGAAAAGGGAAAAATCAAAAATTACTTGATCATCTCATGCTGTCTCCCTTAAGCTCCTTGTTTCAATAATTCTGAAAACACTGACAGTCTATTAGACCAGGAAATGAAACTTCTTGGCAAACAAGGTATTTGCTAATTTCGGTATTTTGTGTGAGTCAGAAATGTGTGGAGGGAAATATATTGAAACTAACCCTGTCTTGTGAACTCTTTCATATTGCATAACTGACATTTGCCAATAAAAAAGTGTTACATCATATGGTTTCTGAAAACATCCAAAAGAAAAGGCATTAAAAGCTACTGCAAACACTTTCTCACAAAAGATTGAAGGCCACTGGCCACACTGGATTTTCACAATGGTCATTGTGATGAATGTTTCTGTGTCTAACACCAGCTAATTGCAAAATAATCAAGTTCATTTTTGAACTTACACATTCCCACATAATTTGCTTGATCACAGAACTACTCTCCTCCATTTCTTTTTACTTCATGCTTTAAGCTGCTTGGTGAAAGCAAGTTGATGGAAAAATCCAACTCTTTGATATGGGAGTACAGCTTCTAGAAATCTGTAAAAAGTTTATGCTTCCCTTGATAGCATTTTCCCACCCACATGTATTCAAAACTCTTAAAATTTTCATTTTGGTTTCTGGAAAGTACATTGTAAAGTGAAAATTATGGCTACGGAATTAAAGTTGTGGTGTTCAAAAATCTACAAAGTAGTCTTATCTAAATTATCCACAATTGTCTGTTTTTCTTCTTACTGAGAAATAATTTTCTTCTTACTGAGTGTGTTACAGGTTCTCAGGATTTCCTTTGAGTTATGCTAAAAAGCCTTGCACATTACTTATTTGCTTAGTGCATTTTTGAACTGAAGCATTTAATGTTGGAAAATAAGCAGTAAATATATCATAGTTAATTGGAGAAAAAGAAAGATTTTGGGAAAGAATTTGAGCTTCTGTGACAGCTTTAAAGTTACAGTGAGATGTGGTTTTATTGTCTTGCTTTCTGAGATCTATGTTGAATTCTAATTGCATCAAATAAGCAAAATATGTTAAGAGTTAGGGAAACTTCCAAGACAAAATAATTGGATCAAATGTGTGAGTAATGTGAAGAATGGAAATTCCTGCTTACCTGGCCTGTATTGATAGCAGGTCATTCAAGAATCTCCATGGTAACAGTGAAAAAATATGCAGATATTTTTAATTTTCGGGAAGTTCTTTATTAAAATCAATATGACACCTGAGAAATGTCTAAACAAAAAGTTACAAGAATTTGAGTGGGCAGTGAAGAGTCAAGGACATAATCCACTGAAGATTGAATGTCATTTTTGGAGTGATTCCAGTTATTTCAGGGTCTAGATCTTCAGCAGTAGACCACTGATGATTCAAGGTGTGGAAGGCCTGGGGGGCTGATCCTCAGTGAAGCAAATCTCTGCAGAGAGAAGGATATTCTTTTGCATTGGCTTCACCCATAGCTTTTAGCTCTGTAACTGGGAAGTTATAAAGCCAAAAGGAATGAACGACATCTTATTGTTCTGGAAGCTTCTAAAGACATTTTAGTGACAGTGCCTCTAAAATGAAAACTTTACATTTTCCACTTATCCCATGTTCTTTTTTGTGAATCAGAAGGGGGGGAAGAGATGTGGCATTCTCTAGGTGACAATAAAATAAGGCATTGCTCTGAAACTGCCACACTGATCCCATTTAGAAACACAAAGTGAACTAACACACTGAGAGGGTCTTTGTGGAGACAGAACTGTTCAGATGAATTGATTTGGGAAAAAGACACTGAACTAGGACATGACCTGAATTACAGCTACAAAGTAAGGATTTCAGGAGTGCCTGGGTGAAAAGTTAATATGGATGCACAGAGTATTGGCTGGTCCTGGCAGTCTGTTTAAAGCCACAGGTGTGCCCACACACTGACTCTGGTGGGATAACTGCCCCAGGTAGTCTGAACTGCTGTGCCCTGGATGAGCACAGACACACTCTTGGGCAGAGGCTTTTTGAAAAATCCAGATATGGATTCTTTTTTCTTTTATTTCTCTCAGGAGTGCTGTAAAGACCTGGTGTTTCCTTGTAGTGAAACCGGCCTGGTCATGCAGTGCTCTGCTGAGGTGGGAGAGAAGTCTGTGATGGCTGAGGAGGATGGACAAGGCCAGCCAATAATTTCCCCAACAACTTGAAATGAACTTGGCTTGGAGCAGTTGCAAGGGTCACCTCTCTCATTCTCCAAGATGATAAGAGGTGACCCTGTAGCCATCAGGTCCTTTATGTGTTTATTTATCTGCCCCAGTGTCATGTCTGTCTTTTGTCCCACAAAGGGAAGCCCCAGCACAGGAATTGCTGTGTGCATTAAGCAATATTTGTGTATTATCAGACCAGGGGGCTCTCTTCACTAAATTTTTAGTCCAATAATCATCTTGGTGCCATAGCACCAAATGATACAGAGGAGGACTATTTTTGCTCTGACTGCATCTTGTTGCCAATCTTCCCACTCTTGAAGCCAGCGTAAAGCCAGGGGTATGGCAGTTACAGGATTTCAGTGGTTCCTGACTCAGAATGCCTTTGGAACCAGTTTCTGCTGCGCAGGGGGTGTCTGGGGGGGACAGGGGATTGTGTCACAAAAAAGCATCCCAAGTCACAGAGAGATAATGAAACAGAGAATGCTTTCAGAAGTTAGAGCTGTCGTAGCTTTTCAGCACCAAATGTGGTTTCTTTGTGGAGTTATTTCCAGTAACAACACATGGTGGGTAGTGGGTTGTGTATTCAGATCCCCAATTAGTTGTCTTTGCATGAGGTCCACTTTTATCACATTAAACAGAACAAAACTCAAGACAGATGCTACCTGCTGATCAAGATACTGTGGTACAAATGCCACGTGAATGCTGTGACAAAACCCCAAAAGCTGAAAAATCCAGATTGTGGTTTGGTTACAGCTAGAGTTAAAAATGATATTCATCTAAGTTCCAGCATCTAAATATCTGTTCACTTGTCCTCTCTTACAAAAATGCTCACAACCTGGAAACATTCAGAACTAGGTTTATTGCACTTTGCTTCAAAGTCCTTGCAGTTGTTCCAAGGACTCTTTGTTATTAGAATATTCCAACTTGGCATAGCCCAGCTCGTAGTATTTCTATCCTAGATAAATTTGCTGTAAAAAAAAAAAAAAAAAGGGAGATATGAAATAGAAACTATTCTGGACAAATGGGTAGCAAAAAGTATGACATGAGTTATTCTCCATCTCATAATTCAACATCTCTTTAGGATGCAGCAGAGTTGGTGTGGTGTGCCCTGTGGCAGCTCCCTGAACCAGTAATTCTCTTTTCAGTGTGGCTTTTTAGATCCATGAGCTTCTGTGACCCTCTGCTGTGTGTACAGGGATCACAGGAGCCCACAAAACTGGGAGCCTCAGCCACACAGGGAGCTCAGCACCTGCCTGCCCTGTGCCAAACACAGTGATCTCTGCTCTTTTTTCACTCATGAGTAGGTGAAAAGCAAGAAAAGAAATACTACAGTGTTGACAATGGTTGAGAGCTAACTTTATGAATAAATTAATATTATCCGGACAAATCATGTCCAAACCTTAAAAAATAAGTAGAATCTCCTTTAAAATTTATTTCAACAAAATGCTTGAGGTATCCATCTCTGTGAGCACAGATCCCCCTCTCCATTGTGTGTACATATTCAAACTGTTCAAACTACCCATCATGTCAAGGATGTGGAATGGAAAGTGTGAAGACTGTTTCCCACATATGTTGAGAAAAAAATCTGCAACAGGCAATAAAGAATCTGGTAAGGGGAAAAGTATCTGAAGTTATGTTACAAGGTAAAAGATGAGACCTCGGCTGTGAAAGCAAACTAAAGCAAGAGAAGGAGATAAAATAGCTTTTTACCAGATAAAGTGATAGTACTGTGATGCCACAGTGTGTTTGAAGCATTGTGGGAAGGGAATTTGAAGGGTTTGGAACCTGGTCCAGCTGCCTTTGCTGGTGCTGATATTACACAATATCAGCAAATAATCATATAAATGTCAAATATATGACATTCAAATAATCATATAATCAAATTATAAAATAATATTTATATCTTATAAATAAGATATAAATGTCAAATAATCATGTAAATGACATTCTGACCAGGAGGGCACCCAGCCAATGAAAGGCCAGAAAGTCTCAGTCAGGAAAGTGGGAGGCTGCATTACCCTGAGAAGGAGCAAGATGTTTGCCACAGTGTTTGCAAACAGGCCGGGGAAGGAATCCCCACTTGGAGCTGTAACATTTGAGAGTTGTAAATAAATACTTGGAGAATATACTTCACTTGGCATTAATAATGTGCTGCCTAAAGTATGTTGGATGTGCTTTAAATATTACATGTGAATCCCAGCCCTGTCTTGTAATAATTTTAGAAAATATCCATAATCTTGTCATTTTAACAGCAGAACAACTTTTCTGGCCTTTTCATCTTTCTTGGTGTATTAGGAACTGAGAAATGTGGACTTTCTCCACATAAAAATTGCATTTGCTGTTGTTATTGCCTTTGCTGCTGTGCAAGTAACAGTCAACTTGATTTCAGACAAGCAAAGTAAATTAAGAGAAGATGAAGATCCAAGCACAATAAAGCTACTTTGGAGTCATTACAAGACATAAATGTAGAGTAAATCTCAGGTCAAATCCAGGTCTGGCATCAATAGTCACAGCTCCAGCCTCTACAAGAAGTACCTGCAAACATCAGGGTTAACTTCATCTATCAATCAAAATTTGGATTGATTGGAAAATAGTGTTAGACTTTAGAAAACAACATTAACAGTACAACAGAATCACTGAATCATCAGTGAAAGGTTCTTGTCAACATGACTTCCATTCATTTATTTCACAATTCAAAAGCAGCATTACTGTGCAAGCAGATGAAGACTACCTGGTTTTGTATAGAATATGAAACAAAGCTGATTCACTTTTCTACTTCCAAATTTGCCCTAAATTAAAGAATAAATAGTAAAAGGAATGCATGGACAGGAAAAACAATTAGGGGAATGTTGTTCCCACAAAGAAATGTGTCTACTTGCAGCTGGTATCACTGGGACTTTTGAAATATGCTTGCAAGAAAACAATTTGTTCTTTAGATATTAAAAGATACTCAGCTTGTTACTGTCCACAATGCAAGATGGGCAAGTGGCACAATTTCTGCCTGAGCTAAATGAATGGTTAAAATTTGTATGGATAACTTCTTTTGTTCCATTTATCCCATACCTTTGATAATGCTGCATGGTAAAGGTCATGGTAACAGCTGAATCTTTCTTTTGTAATTATTAAAGCAGTGCTTAATTAAATTAATCTGGAACTGCTCTCTGACAGCAGTTCTTTCCCCCTCAAACTAGGGGCTGACAGATTTAATCTGATCAGGAACTATAATGATTATTTCCTTCCTTCCTGCCTATTCATTTTATTTACAGTTGTACTCACATTTTTTACTGTTTGATATGATGGACATGCTGTTTATTTGCTTAGCTATCCATCCTGATAAGTCTATCTACTCTCACTGTGCTGCATTTCCAACATGAGCTGTAATCATCCCATTCCAGCAGTGATGGGGAGGGAGGAAACATTGGGCTGGACATGGGAAAGCAAATTCTCATGTTTGTGGTGATGATGCAGTGTGTCACCACAGGCGGGTCACTTCCCCTCCATGTCCTCCTGCCCTTTTTATCTGCTTTGACACACTCTGAAGCACTGATTGCCTCTTTCCTGGCCAGCCCTGGTGTGGTTTCCCCCTGATGGCAACTCTGATCTTGTGAGAGGAGCCTGAGGGCACTGTGTGGGTGTTCCTGTCCTGCTGCATGTCCCCGAGCAGACAGAGGCTGGACAGGTGAGGCAGAGGCTGAAGCCACAATTGCTCTGTTCAGCTCCCCAGTGGAAATCTCGCTGATGCCGTGTGAAAATTGAGCCCTTTGCAACACAACAGGCACTGGGGAACTGTGTGAAATGCACCTTCTGCTTCATTTTGTAATCTCTGGAGTAGGGTGTGCTAATGGGGGGTTACAGTCTCTTTTACTCCTTTCTGTTTTATCTGCTCAGGGAAGACACAAATATGCTGCACACACACCCCGAAAGCAGAGAGGATTCTGCAGGAAGCTATTCAGTGTGGAAGTCATAAATCACCCAAGAAATGAGTGTCACTTCCATGGCCTGTGTTATATGAGGGTTTCCTTAGATAACAAACACTCCCAAAGAGAAGGTAAAAATGGCTTCTTAGGGCCTAGACTGCAAAAATGCAACATTTTGCTGTGGAAGAGGGGTGTTCTGGCAGGCCTCCCATACTTAAATTATCACCCAAGGCAGGAGAGTGAACATGAAAACTGGGGAAATGGTAATGCAGGGAAGAAGAAAGCTGGAAAGAAAAAAGAAAACCACACAAAACTCGAGCTGTTAATCACATCCCTATGTTGATAAAATATTTATGAGATCTCATTCAATTAATTAGAATAAACTATGTAACACTGCAGGAAACAAATTGAAAATTTAATAAAGTAAGTTCACTTCCAATTTCTTTTGAAGAAAGAAGCTAATTATATTTAGTTCTGTAATTATAAACTTTAATTAAAATATAATGCAAAATATTTCATAGAGTGAATACAATTCTGTGATAGAAAATGGAACATTTAAGACAACTTGCTCCTCAGACAAAAATTCATAAGAATTTCACATGAGCATTTTAATATACTTGTTTTTAAAATCTTTTCAGGATAATTTTAATACAAATCCATCTTAGAAGTGCTCATTAGTGTTAGCTTTTACTCAAAACAGTGGTTTACCTTCCTGCCTCTATCCAGAAATGTTTCTTACTCTGTGTCAGGGATGTGTATTATACTCACTCTATTTAAACCAGACTCATTCTTTATTTATACTTGCCTATTGCAGCCTACAGAACCCCATTTTTATTTAGAGAATAATTTCAAAACACATTGTAAAGTATATCCACATAGCAGCTGCCTTCACCTGAGCAACAAGGAAAGAAAGTGCCTCAGGCAGAGAGATCCAGGCAGGCACAGGGAAATTTGGATCTGGCAATATAGAATGAGAACACTGACAAAATGACCTTTCAGTGATGTTTTCAGTGATGATGATTTAATAGCAAGAGAGTCTTCTAGGCTGGTATAAAATGAATTTGTCTTTGGGACTGGAAAAATAATTTTACAAATGATTTCTAGCACACAATCCCAATCTACTCTGCCCTGGCACAGCCTCACCCTGAGGTTTTGGGCACCACAATATAAGAAGGACATTAAGCTATTAGGGAACATCCAAAGGGAGACACGAGGATGGTGAAGGGTCTGCAGGGAAGCCAAATGAGGAGCAGCTGATGGCACTTGCTTAGTTCAGTCTGGAGGAGAGGAGACTGAGGGAGACCTCACTGGGGTCTTCAATATCTTCACAATGGGCAGCACAGATCTCTGCTCTTGGTGCTCAGTGGCAGGACCCGAGGGAATGGCCTGAAATTGTGTCAGGAGAGGTTTAGGTTGGATATCAGGGAAAGGCACTGAACAATGCCCAGGGCAGTGGTCACAGCACCAGCCTGACAGAGATCCAGAAGTGTGTGAACATCACTCTCAGGCACAGGGTGGGATTCTTGGGATTTCCAGTGCAGAGCCAAGACTTGATGATCCTTGTGGGTCCCATCCAACTCAGAATAGTCTGTGAACTATGGATTTTCAGTGCTAATAAAAACTCCTTCTGTTCTCCTGAAGAGGATCAGCTGTAATGAGAGTGAGTCAGTGATAGCACTGTTAATTGAACAAAACAGGGACTGAAAATAGAACAGTTTGAAGAAAATGCTGGATTGACATATGCTGTTTTCCTACATTTGTTGAACATTATTGAGCATTTCTAGTGCAGTAATGGGAGAGTAGGAAAATATCTGGGAGTGTTTATTTGATAGAGTTTACATTACACAGCCTGCAATACAGCCACAGCAGCATTCTGTGATCTTTCTGATCATACAGTTGGGGTTTTTTCTCCTCTTTGCCAGGGAACTTGTTATGATCAGAACTGACCACTGTGTGAGCAGAGCTGGTGTTTCCAGGTCTGTCTAATGAACACGAAGCACAGTGCCAGTGACACTCTGATCCTCTCAGAGTGCATCAGAGGCTCTGGCACTATTCCTGAAGGAGCTGCAGAGCTGACTCCTTTTCTGAGGCCATGACAATGGATGCTTTAATCTCTCACAGCTTTTAGTTTGCTCTGCCTGGTGAGTCAATTGGGGTGCTGGTCATTCATCCCCTTCACCATAAAACCCTTTGTCCTTCAGGCCCTTTTCATGATGGAATTTCTTCATCTCAAGGAGAACAGCTAAAGATACTTGCTCAGAGCTGGCTCACTTAATCCCTTTTTGGCAGGACTGGCTCTCCAGTGACATTTCAATCACCCTGGAGAACTGAAAAGCTAAAGATCTGGGATGGTGGACTCATCCAGATGAAAATCAATACTGAAGTTAATGAAACTGGATCAGGACATAATTTGTGCAAATCAGTAGTATCACCACTGAACTTATTGGAATTGCTGCCACGTCTGATCTTAATTAACCCTTTACTTCAAATACCTTTAGAATATGATTACTTGCTGACACATTTAAACAGACACAGTATTGGTTTGTACCCTTCATCCACAAATAAACTCACTGAACAGGCAAAACTGTCTTAGGAAAAGATAATTTAAAAAATTTTAAAACCCCTATACTTTGTCAACAAAATTGGGTTGAAAAGAAGTGGGGGCGTTGGGTTTGAACTACAAGGACTGAGCATGATGAACAGAGGGTCAGATGAACTTTTACTTTGAGTTGGTTAATATAGAATTGCTTATTGCACCTGTGTCATGGTGAGATCAGATCCTCTCATACAGACAAGAATTTATGCTGGGGTTTTAAGTGGCTTTAGAGAATTAGGGACTCAGCTGCAATTAATTAAATTTGCAGAAAGAGGTGGTTTATATCCTTTTTTTCCTGTTGATTCTCTAGCATAGCATAGAAACCAACTGTGGGTGAAAATTATCTTCTGCTGGGTGTTATGGTTATGATTTGCAAAGGCCTTTCTGAAGTGTCTGCAACCAAAGTATCATCTTTAATCTAAATATAATACCCTGTGAGTTCTGCCAGGAATCTACTACACAACTATTTTCCCTTTTATTTTTCCATCCCTCTGATCTTCTGCCTGTCTAGTTTACATAGCTTCTACACTTCACTGCAGGAATTAACCTTTCTGGTATGTCTATGCATTACATTTACAGAAATGGTGTACCTCTATGGTATGTCTGTACATTACCCAGAAAAAAAGGGTGTTAATCTCAGGGAGGCTTCTGGACAGAATTATCCTGCAAGGAAGAATTTAATCTGTAACATGTCTGATCTTGTTGTTTTCAATGCTTCTCTGCATCCAGAGGAAAACTAATAACAAAGGGAAACAGACTCAGTTGTCATACAGGAGATGTGAATACTTAAATAGCTGCCTGCTCTCTTTCATATTTTTAAGACTTAAAGATTCATGTTTTTTTTTCCCTGCCTGTGTTAAATGAAAACATCTTTGCTTGATATTCATCATTCTACAATGGCCATTTTATCACCTAGACAACATGAATAAAAGTTATTATTCTTTCTCATTAGTCACTCAGTCAGGGAAAAGAGAAAAATTGAGCATTTTAGAACATTTTACTTTTCTGTCATTTTAGAGTAAATGACACTCCTAAATGATGGCCAGTCAAACCTGCAGAATCTATTAGTAACTTGATAATAAGTGTGAAGGGATGCTGGGACCCAAAGGAGTCTTAAAGTGGCATTTATCAGGCATGTCACATCATTGCTAGTGGTAATAAAAGCATTTTTGTTTTATGCTGCAGCGTCTATAGAGGATAATATTTTTTGTGCTATAGCCAAAAGTGATATTGCTACATTCATCACACTGTTTGATATGAAATAGCCTAAAAGCACTGGAAATTGGCTGTCATTATTTGTTTCTTCCTTTTTTTTCCCTAATCAAGGAGCCTTCTCCAGTGGTGAGGAAAGTTTTCTTTCTCTTCAACATGGAGACACAACAACTGTAACATTTCTCCATTACAAACCTTTTGTTTCTAGCACCACCTTAAAGTTTTAGTGTCATTTCAAGAAGAACATTTATGATGAACTGATGTAATTTTCACTTTGTCTTTCCTTATGACAATAAGGTTCAGTGTGTTTGGTTTGCTGTTACAGCCTTTCCTGGCAAAACCTTCACTGGCTGCTGGGAAAATTCTGTGTGTTTGGGGACTGCAAGATGGTGACTTTGAATGTTGGCTTCCAAAGTGCTAAAAATCAGAAAGTAATCAGTTGCCTGGGAAACTGATAAAATTATTTGGTTTTTCCTCTTTATTTGATATTTTAAATAAGATAATTTAAACAAGGGCAGGTCACCAGGTGCAATTAGGAAGGTCCCTGTGCTACAGTCCTGGTGTAGAAACCCTGGTGAAGGGACAGTGTACACTGCTTATATTGCTGAAAATAGTTTTCCCTGCTGGCACGTAACTACTGATGGTAGAAACTAAACTCTTCAGGGGACAGTTCCTGAGTTATGTAAATATTTTTCAGGCCTGAAAGACACAATGAGACCAAGTTTAGGCACTGTGGGAAATTAATGGTGTGTTGAGAACTCAGTGCATGTCTGTGATAGACTCTGTTCTTCCTGAAAAAGAAAACAGTGATAGCAGTAACTACTAAAAAAATGAAATTTAAAAAATTATAAAAAACCAACTTACAACTGAACTAAATCCACAGAAACACCTAGAGGGGTCTCTCTTCTTTTCAGTTTCCTTCCTTGGTGGTGAAAAAAAATCCATCAGTTATGTTGGATTGATGGGTCAACCAGTTACAACCTTGTGCTCCCCTTTACAGCTGCTGCAAATTTGCATGAGAAACTTGTGCTATTTCCTATGGAATTATAAGGCTGGGATAGACAAATTCATCACAGAAGCTTGTTTAATAGCAGAGGGGAAACATCACATTCATCATATTGAATTCTTTCTCTGTGATATTCATCATTTGCATGTAAAAATGCCATTTGATTTTCTCCCTCATAAACCCAGTGTGATGTTTTCCTGTTTTTCTGTTGTTATTTTGGCATGGATTTAAATCTGTCACTTCCAAAAGCTTACAATTTTAAGTCCCACTGCACTCTGGAAGTAGGAAAAAAATGGGATTTTGAAGGACTGGGGAAGTTAAAATACTCTTTGTGGAGTATGCTTGTGCAGAACAGTAAATTTTATAATTACTCCAGTCCATTCTGGTGTTGGGGTTGCTCTTTGAAGCTAAATTCTGCCCTGACCATTTCCTTCAGACTACAGGATTTGTCATATTGACTGGGTCTGTTGAGAACTGGCATGTCTTATTATTAACACCCTTCAGCAAAGCAACCCAGTCTGTGTGTGAAACATCCAGCCAGGCAAGGCTGTCAGAACAGCCAGAGCCACCTCTGCACTTCTTAGGGGCACAGTGGTGCCAATACTGTGAATAGCTCCCAGCACTTCCCTCACATTCATCTTATTCTGGCTTTGTAACGTGCTGACATACCAGCTGACTCCATGGGACATTCAGTCCAGTCAGAGTATGATTCCATGACTATTTAGTTCAGGGCTTTAAAGTTCATGTAGCCAGACAATAATAAAAGGCATAACATGCAGGAATGTAGGAAAGCACCACAAATGCAGAAATGCTATACCTTCAGTACAGATCCACATTTAGAATGGGTGAACAGCTTATTCCTGCCTTTTTCCTTGCTTTTTTTGTAATTATTGCTCATTTTTGTGCAGCAATTAAGGACTGGCAGATGAAGCAGACTTCACTTTGAGTGAAATATAATCACTTGTAGAGTATGGTGCTAAGGAATGCCCCAAACATATAAACTGAAGCAGAGAAACATTTAAACATAGAAACATATGAACTAATTTGTAAATAAGAGTAATTTGTTGAACTCAAGAACTCTCTGGATGAAGCTGTTCAGCCTCTCAGAAGATATGACGTGCCTCAAACCTCTGGTTGAATATCCATCTGTTTAACAACTGCAGACCACACTGAGAAATCAGTCACAGAACAGTTTGGGTTGGAAGGGGCATTTAGAGGCCATCTAGTCCAACCCCCTGCAATGAGCAGGGGTGTCTTCAACTAGCTCAGGTTCCTCAGAGCCCCATCCAGTTTGACCTTAAACGTCCACTACACCCATGCCAGCTTTCCACCACCATCACCCTAAAAACTTCCTTTATATCTAGTCTGAATCTACCCTCTTTTGTTTCAAACTGTTATGCCTTGTCCTACTGCTACAAACCCCATTAAAAGTCTGCCCCAATCTTCCATAAAAGCCCCTTTAAGCATGGAAAGGCTTCAATAGGGTCTCCCAGGAGTGTTCTCCAGGCTAAACAACCCCAACTCCCTCAGCCTTTCCTCATAGGAAATATGTTCCAACTCTCTGATCATTTTATGAATAAACTGATATCACCCAGCACAGACTCAATTTCTTCTATGTTCCTTTTCCCCAACAGCATTTCTTTCTGAAGCTATTTCTGGCAGAAATCAGTTTGGTTGGCCTTAGGGTGACTCTTGTGGGTGCTGCTTTCTGCCACTGGCAGTTTTCCTAAGCATTCCTTACCCTTTATTCTGGCAGTATTTGCTGATTTATTTCTGTAAAGATAATGCATACACTAGCAGACAGTTCTGTAATAATCATGTCTCAGCAGTTGTCTTTGGTCACCAGTAATGAGAAGAAAGGGATGAGCTTGAGAAAATGCTCTAATTAGTTCCTGCAGATCAGAGCACTTCTCAGCTGAAATAAGCCATGTGTCTTCCCAGAGCTAATGTCACTGCACTTAAAAGTGGGGGTTTCTGGAGGAAAGAAATTGCAGAATGTTTTAATGGACAAACCAAAATAATTTTGTTATGCAAAACAAACAAACTGCAGTAGACTGAGGGGAGGAAGTTCAGAGTTTGTATCTGAAAATCTCAAAATCAAATATGCTTGTATTTATGTATTTATGTTATGTATTTATAGCTCATATTTAGTTTGCTGTGATCTGTGTTCTTTGGTTGTTTTTAGACTGGGTTTCTTAAGCTGTTTGCAACAATTTTCCTTTTGTTTATTTAATCCTCCATTTCTGTCTTGCTGGTTTCAAACATCACTCTCTCTCACTGGATTTGAACTAAGTGAAATGACCCACTCTTTCTTTCATTAGTAGTTTCCTGCAAATCTTGACATGTTTGCAAAGGATCCATGAATTTATTGTGCAAGCAACTGCAAGCAAAGACAATTTTTCTATGTGAGCACAGTGAAATTTCACCAGGAGCAAGCCACAGATGTCTTTCCCTGAGACAGCTTGCCATTTGTTAGAGGAAACAGTTTGAAGCTTCTGAAATTCACTTCTTTCTGGAGCAGCTGCCTCAGTGCCCTGTGCATGGTGTGGGGAGCAAGGCAGGTGTGTGTGCATTGCTGCCATCCCCTGCACACCCTCATCTCCCTCACTTTCATTTACCTCCCCATGCCCTCTTTAGACAGAAGGGAAGCACAACAGTGGCTTTTTCCTGCCCAGCTATTTCTTGGCATACATTTACCACTTTCCTTCAGGGCTGTTTTCCCTCCCTCTTACCATAAGAATGAGTTGTCGGTCAAACAAGGATCATCTATGCCAATACATTGGAACTTGGCAAAAATCAATACCTGGAAAGGAGAAATGACTCTCTGAAATGAAACTCTTCCTGGGAAATACTTTTTCTGATATTTCCTTGAATGTTTTGCTGTTTCTGTTTAGTCTGAGATTGGCTTATAAAGTTTGGACATAGCAATCTTTTCTCATCCAAGCAAGTGGAGACTCTCTTTGAGAGTCTCTATTTGAACAGATACCTGAATTCTTAAGTTCTCCTTTCTTGTGAAACTTGACATAAGAACTGATATCCTAAACAGTTTAGCTCACATAGAGTTAAAGCTGGAAGATTAGGATGAGTATCTCTAAAGTCCTTAATTTTTTCTGGATGTTTATAACTACAAGACAAAATTTCCTAACTAAATGGGAATGAAGAAGATCAGCTACAGCTTATCAATTTATACTGATAGCACATCACTGTATTTATTATCCAACCTTATAGAGAGCATTCAGTTCACTTGATAGAGAACAGAGCCAGGTGCACTGAGTTCTGTTGAAGTTATGAGTGTTAAAATGTACATCCTTAAAAAGAAAACTAGTGAATGTTTTTGCATGTTCACCAGTTTGCTGCAGTCTTGTATTACTTGTGAAACATATGTGATGGCATTTCTGGGACAATCCTGCATTCACAAAACTTGGCATTTCCTTCTTCTTGAAGAGGCACATCCACTGCTGACATTACCAATGATGCATAAACCAGCAATGATAAATTAGACATTACATTTCCCAGTCTAACTCTGAATGATTGTTTTGAGAGACACCTCAATTTCTTCAGCTGTTCCTATAGCATCTTTGTATTTGTGTCTACAGTCTGTGTGTGTGTGTAGCTCCAAATCAAAGCTGATGAAGGTAGGAGGAATATAGAAAGATGGAAGAGTAATGTTTACAGGAAAAGAGCTGAGAAAAGGAGATTTTCACTTATCTGGACAGGTGGATTGCTGTGGATGGCAATATTTGATGGAAGACCCATGCAAATGTCAGGCAGGAAAGCAATACATTCTGACAGCTATCAGAGATCTAACAGAAAGATGCCTCTGAAAAGGAAAGTGAAGATCTACAGCAGCAAACACCTTCAGTGCTTTCTGTGGAGTGGAGATGTGGCAGGAAAGACAGAGTAGAAATTGGATGCTTTGGTACATTTCTAAAATCTTTCTGGAAATGGAAAGCAAGGAGGGAAATTGTTAAGCAGACTTTTTGCAGATCTGCCACCCAGATATTTGAGCCAGACAGGAAAAAAAAAAAGGATACAATTTCTAGTGAATTTATTGCTTTTCTATATTACTCAAAGCTTGAATAAGCAAGTTGTCAACTGTAGCTCACAGGGACAGTGAAGAAAAATGGAAGACAAGGCTATGACAGGTTGGGGTGTTGGGACTGAATACAGAAAGGAAGAACATCTGTGAGCTGAATTTGAACAGATTCCAGGCAGCTGAGATGCAAACATGTCACCTCCCAGTCTCTCTGCACAAAGGAACTTGCATGGTCAAAAATCATCTGGTCACACAGGAAAGAGAATACTACAGAATGGTTTGAAGAGGTTCAGGGCTGTGACCTTTCTACTTGGGAAGAGTGAAACAGCTATAGTAACTCAAATAACCACTGTTCCTACTGCTGCAGTCATTCTTGTATGAAAAATAAATCAAGATTCGTGCTTATCATTCTGGATAACAGTTTATATTCTAGTTAGAAGGTGTCTGTAATTGATCATGTTCCTAAGGCCTTATCTCCTTGTTTAGCCCCTTCTCCCAGGTAAGAGATGATATAAAGCAGCCTGCAGAGGAGCAGAGCCTGCTTTCCCAAGTGTAGGAAGAGGGCAGTGTTTCTTTCAGTTCTAAGCTTGCCTTTTCAGGGAGAAAGGGGCAGTATGAGTGAAATATCTAAGATGCTAATTTGGAGGAGGATTTTTATCCCAAGTAGAGGTGCTTCAGATGGGATAAGCCAAAAATTCTCACTCTTGCCCACACAGGGAAATATCAGAACCACAGATTTAAGGGAGGAATTATGTATCTATCTTAGGTATGTTTCCTGGCACTTAATTTTTATATCTATATAAATTTCTGGTCACTTTGTGGGTAGCTGTTTGCATCCACCCATCTGATTAACCTTTGCAAAACTCTTACCTACAGGTGCAGCCAGGAGAATAATTATTTAGAGCAGCACTTTGCATCAATTCTCTTCAGCTTAGCCATCAATGGTTATTGTGTAGATACTAAGATATAGGTTATACCCTGCTACTGGATTATATCAGATTTAAGTTACTCAGGGATATAGCCTCAAAGCTGGTGAGTATCAGAAAAACTGATTCTAAGTGTAGTGTTGTGTTCCACCTCAGTTTCCACCACTAGACATCCAGGGTATTTGGTAATATGAATCTCAAAACCTGAATATTTATTTTTTCCCATATACTCTTGAAGCTCTTCTCTTTTGAAATCCCATACTAAGCAAAGGTTTCTGGCTAGTTTTTTTGTTAGGTGAGCTAGTATGTTAATTATATCACTTTATCCTGCTCCCCTGTCCATCTAAATCATCCCTGACTTAAATATCACACATAAATAGTGTATTTTTATAGCATGAAATAGGAATGATTGCTATCTGGCCAAGTGGAACTGAAATAAAACCCCACAGTTTGTGCTAATAGCTTCAGAGTGTGTCCTGAGGGCTGGTAAGCCACTGCCGTTCTATTGATTTCAAGATATTGCATACAAGTTCTTAAAATGTGCTATTAAATAGGATTTTCTCCTGTTATTTGCCATGAGTAGAATGTGAAACAACCCCCAAAATGCCATGATAGAAGGAAGGTGAGTGCTGAGGAGGCAGGTGAGTGCCACTCGAGTCACTGTCCTACTGACAATGCTACCTTACTCCAACAGAGCTGGCTTTGTTTGAAGCACAGCCACAGCAGCTCACAGGTGAACCTCTCAATTTTATTGCATGCCAAGTTCATCCTCCTTTGACTCTTTATTGAGAATTTTAATCCTGTAATTTAATGGAAATGAATTTCAGTCACTGGCTTTTGCATCACTTTCTAATAGCTGTAAAATTGCCCAGGTTCTTTGGAAATTGCCCAAGAAGCATGAACTACAACAAACCTTTGGAAAATATTGTTATATATTCCAGATGCTCTTAGGAGCATTTCCAACAGCCTTCAGTGATAAAGGCTGGACGTTTTCCAAAGCTGGTAAATGCATCTAATTCCCTCCAGGTCCAATAGCTACCACAACCTCCCTTGGAGCCTTCAGCCAGGAGCACACTGTAATTTTGCTGGGTAGCTCAGACTTTCCTTTAGCAGATTATCAGAATGTAATCATGTTAGCAGTGAATTTTACATTAAAGTAATCCCAAAAATACTACCAATCACTTTAAGTTTATGAACCACATCTCTCAGAAATGAACCTGAGTAACAGGAATTGTGTGAGAGTCAGATAATCCTTCCAGCTGCAGAGAACTCTTCTAGCAATTGTTTTAAGATGTTATTGTGGGATGAAAGCACTGCTTTAGCTGTCCAACAGTTATAAATGGGGCTTTTTCTTACACAGCACCTCTTTTTCTGGCAATCATCTGATCAATTGTGTATTTTAATCTGATGCTGTAATGATCTACCTCAGTTCTTCTCTTACTGCATTTCAGCCCAGAGGCATTTTATATCGTTTACTTGCATCCCCTATTACTTCCCTATTATGCATTTCCCATTGTGATGATCTCTGTTGTTTTGAATGGTACTTGATCTTAAAAGTACTGCAATTATTTTAGCCACATGAATTTCAGCCTTGATGCAGTGCAGAGCAGGATTACTATTTTGTCTAATAGCAGGTTTTCTATGTTAATTTTTTTTCCTTTGACCTGTGTCACAGAGGATTCAAACCTAATGGCTGGAGAATGTTTGGAAATAAGCCCATGACTGGCTGTATCCAAGCTGTAAAGGCTCACCAAGTCCTCCTGCCCAATCTAGGCATGGCTGGGGACAGTAATATCAACTCTGACAGCTAAATCCAATTGGAATAGCTGTGGGGAAAACCAAAAGCAAATATCTGCTCAGCTTCAGAGCTCAGCTAAGCTGTAGCTGCCAATCTTGAGTCTTTTTTCACTGGATGGGACAACCTAGGCAGACACAGGTTTGTGTATGGACAAGTCCAAAACCGGCAGTAAAACCTTCCACAGTCATCTGAGGGATTAAGTTTGGATTGCAAGTGCACCTAGACCTTTCAGCTCTTTATCTGATCCTGAATGGCATTTTCCTTCTCTTTGGAGGGTTAACAGAACATTTTATGAAAGAATGCTAAGCTCATTCATTTTCTGAGTCAGTGCATTAAGTGAAGCAGTCTCAGGTTATGTAACAGACCAAAGAGAAAACAAGTGAGTCTAATGGCCATGCAGTCATCCCCACCATGGTGACATCCACATCCATGTGACAGGTGACAATCTGGGGCAGTGGCCTCTTGATAAGACAGAACCCATCCTGCTGTGTGGGGCACAGTCCCACGGTTTACACCGATGGTTTAGGAACATGAACATCCATGTGTACAAACATCCAAACCACAAGAATCCTTGTGTAATCCACAAGGATTTCCTAAGTCATGGGTTGTGATCGGATTTCTTCTAAAGGATTTTATCTCTGTGGTTCTACGTGAGATTGTGGAGAGGTTTTCTTACTCCAGATCCTGTTCTGGCAGAGATTTCAGGACAATAAGATGACCTGGCTCTAGTCTCATATACATGCATTTTTAATCTCTCCTTTGTAGGAGAATTCTAAAAGTCACTAAATGTTAGAAAACCAATGATGAAGACAGATCTTTCAGCAAAACTTTTAAGAGATTTTTTACTTTCACCTGCTTCCAATAACTCATTCGTGCATGGATTATTAGACTTCAAAGCTGTGTTCTCTGCTCATGATTTAGGTTTTAAATATGGGCAGGCTTCAAAATGGAGTGTTAGACTGCATTAACAATGTTTTTCATCACACAAACTCTAAATTTTGTGTGTAAAACTATATTTTCTTGCAATTTTTCTTCAGTGTTTGTGGTGACTGTAATGTCACCATCTGTTCAAGAAGAAATAGCTCAGATGTGTCAGATACATTAATGCCGTGTAATGTTCCAATATTTCACATTATGATAAATATATTTGTTTTCATTTAATATATGTCTATGCTAGTTATTGTTTGTAGTCAGAATGTCCAGCTACAGGAGTTTTAAGTGAGAAATTTGAGACTGATTGGATACTGGAGGTGAAATCTTCCAGGGAAGTTGAAAACAGATTTTCTTCTGACTTCAGTTTGCAATGTTTCTGAAATTAGCTCTAAAAATTACCTGCTTATTTTGGGCCTCTTTAATAAAACCCTTCAGTTCAGAGCACACATTGCCTTAGCTGATCATGTTGTGTTCAGTCTAGACCTACATTTCAGCTGTAGCAATCATCAGCCTTGATGCTTTAGTGAGCAGGATGCTTTTATTTCATCCTTGTTTTAGACAGTCTGCCAAAGACAGGATTATACCAGGTGTAATATTTGCCAGTAATCACCTCACTAGAGGCTGTCATAAATTGTCATTCTCTTTCTAGAAACAGTTTGAATTTAAGTTTTAAATTTGATTTACCAAAATGGCCAAGCACTGGATAGATAATGATTTTATCAAACTAGCTAGGTAATAAATCTGCTTAATCTCACTCTAACATAAACCAGCCATCAAGTTTGTAAATGCAGTAATTTTCCTTTGGGCAATCAAGCCAGTTTCTGGGAGTGCTATCTGAATATGAATGGTAGGAATGGATGTACCCTGATATATTGAAATAGCTCCTCAGTTGTGTCTACAGGTTTCAGCCACTACTCATTGTAAGGAACCTGACACATGCTTCAGCACCAGACATTATTCGAAGAAATAGTTATGTTTTAGAACAATTTGTCTCACTTTGAAGAAGAATCAGTGCAATAGGAATATTCATTCTTTCTACCTGGGCAAGAGGGGTTGGCACATCCCTGGTAAAAGGCAGCAGGTGGGATTCAAACAGCTTGTACACTTTGGAGGTCAGGAGTTCTCCTCAGATACTGCATCATGGAAGGTTTTGTCAGTTCAGCAATTCCTTTATTAAAACAAATAAACAAAGGGAAAAAACATAATAACAATGCTAATAAAGTGCAAATCTGTGCAAGTTGTGGTATGTAAAGTTCACGCTGATATCTAAAGCATGCTTCAGCAGTTTACATTAAATGCAATATTTCAAACTCAGATACTTTAGTATTGCTACAAAATGACAGTAGGAGATAATAATCTTCAAAATCCCTAAGGCTGCTTTTCTTCTTTTTTTTTTGAGCAATTTCAACCAGGACCTTAATCAGTACAAGAAAATGGGTAAGAAAGGCTTTAGGCATGTATAAAACAACCCAAAAATCATAGTGACAAATCCCCTGCAATGGCCAGGATCAGATGACACATGCAGCCCTGTCAAAATCCTTTTTTACACTGACTCAAAGGAGTCTCTGGGCATGTGAACCCAAGCATGGGAAGAAGCAAGAAAACATTTCTAGAGGAGTTTAGTTTCTTCATGACCTGTTGAGTTTGTTCTCTTAGCTCACTTTAGCATAAGATACTCACAGCTGTCTCAGGTACAAAGTAACAGGTGCTAAAAAACCATGGAGTAATTATAGAGAAGGCAAGAGCAGAGGTCAGATCCCTCCCTTTTAAAATAGCTTTGTCTCCTGTCATGCTGTCAGTCATCTCTCGAGTGCTGGTTGGTACCTAAAGCCAGAAGGACTGCAGAAAAAGTAAAATGGTGTAAACCAATTGCTCCCTTATGTAAAAAGGGGGAAAATAGTGTTTGACCCCTGTGAGCTGACTGGCGTGTGTCTGGAAGTGTGAGATTTAATTAAACAGATGGTAGCATACATTACTGCTTTAGAAATGTGATTAATCATTATAAATGTTCTAGGTCCTTTAAAAGAATGACTAGAGCATCTGGCTATGCACACTGAAACAGTGAACACCCACCTGACAGGAATCCATCTCCATAAGGTGGATGATACTTGTGTTTATGTTAATTATTTGGAATTTTTATGCTTCAGTTGAACGAATGAGTTCTGGCACATTCTTTTAAATGAGGCAGATTCATTCTGATGTTAGACTGCATTTAGATTCTACCTACTGGTGAATTTTAGCATCAACAAAAAAGCATGAAGTAAAAAAATCCAACCTTACCCCAGCAGTTTTCAAAGATGCTGAAGCTGAAATTTGATATAGAATTTCAGACTCCTTTCTAAACAGCTCTCATGTTACACACACATGGTATCCAGCTTTCTCAGAAGTCAGTGATCAGAATTTCTGCCTGGCTGAAGCTCCCTTATGTTCATATATGTGATCCTATCACTCCTAACCACAGCCCAGGTATCTTAGGAGTTATTCCACATGCAGGTTCTTGGCACGTGCCTGTGAGCACAGAGAGAGCTTGGCTGGTGCTGGTCAGCTCCTTCTGGGTGCCTTTGGTAACAAGCCTGGTGATTTATTTGCTTCAAATAGATATTATATTTTTTAGTCTTCTATATTTATCCACATTCTGTCATTTAGTTCCATCTGCTGTACATGGGAAAATGGAGTCTTTATTTTAGAATACAAACTGCTGTCAGCTTGAGGCTCTCAGAGACTGGCAGTGCTTAGAGCTGGACAGGACCCTTGTTTTCAGCCTGTTCTCTGTTTTCAGCCTAGAATCATGCATTCTAAGATTCTATTCTATTAATTTTTGCCTCTTAATTCATTTTTGTTCACCAGTTGCACATTGCTGGCTGATATCCAAAGTATACATCAATCATGCAGGAGGTGTTTGGTGCCTTGCAGGGTGGGAAGATGTCCATGCAGCTCTCTGGGATTCCTCTTCCTGGGAATATTTTAATAATGCTCAGAGAAATAAGAGATGAGACAAGCCTGAGACTGAATTACAGCCATCAGGTCAGAATCAGTGTTCTCAAACAAGTAGTGTAGGCTTAGTTGCCAACCTATATTGGTTTTCATTTGCTAAAAATCCCAATAAGAGCCAACAAGCCAGTTTGCTGTTCCTCTTGCTCAGCAGATCAATGAATTAATACTCTCTATAATTTTCATATGACTCTGAAAGGTTTACAGAAATAAACTTGCTGTAGAGGATCACCTTCCAGTCTCTGTGCATTTATAAATGCCATCTGTTGGTAGCTGAGAGCTGGGTGTTATGGTAACCTGAGTGCTCAGACTTGAGCTAATTGCAGAGTACATGCCCATGCTCAGGGAGCACAGATGCATGTGGGTGCATAGTGCTGGCACGAGGATGGCACAGGCAAAATCCAGAATATGGGAAGCCTTTGGATGGGTCTCTCTTGCAACAGTGGTGTGACTGGAAACAAGGAGGTCTTCTCCTCCACAGCCCCAGCAAGCAAGGAGGGTTTTACTTGAGCACTACCACGTGCCCAGAGGCCAGGTAACAAACAGTCTGCTTTCTTTCACAGTGTGGATTGAACTTTGGGGGAAAGAGAAGGGCAGGGTGAAGCCTCTGTGCTGAAATTTTATTTTTCATATAAACTTTGAGATGCCTTGCGTGTGATTCAATGTGAAAGTAGCACAAGTTCATTCCATCTGTACAAAGAAAAGCTCATGATCACTGTAGCTATGAAGTGAATTTGAATCATCCTGCACACAACTCTGTGTGCCTTTACTGAATTTCTAAGATTATTCTTGCAGAAAGTAATTTGGCATAGGTGCACAGCATTTTTCCAAATGCCTTGTGCTTTTAAAAGTGTCTTTCTGCATATGGCCATGTAGATCTAATAGAATTTAATAAAACAATTTCCAAAAGCTGGACAAGTACACGGCCTCATTCCCCACAGTTGACTCTTGTATTAACCACTATCCTGCTCCTGTTTTCCTGCTTTGTGCATCCATTAATTATGGATCAATTATTCAATTCTTTAGGAACTCAGGTGAGCCCTGGGCTACTGAGTTGTGAAATTAAAGCAATGCCACAATGAACAGAAAAGAACATGGATTTACTTCAGAGCCATCCTCCTTCTGTACTGATATTCCTGGAACAAAAGTGTTTTTCTTCAATCAATAATTAAGGCAATTGGTGTGGTTGTGCTTTTCCCCACACTGCTTCCAACTCTTCCAGCATATTATTTATCAAGATCTGCCTTCAGAGTGACAATCTTTCCCCATTTTTAAATGGCACAATCAGAATCTGAAAGCCAAATGCCTGTTATCACTGTAGGCACAATTCACTCTGCTCTGAATGTTTCCTAAATGAGGCACAGCACAATTACTAAAAGAACAACTGCTTTACAAAGTGGATCTTGTACTTCAGTAAAATGCAGCCACCAAGGATCAGATCAACAAATAGAGCATTAATTTTCTATTTGACATCTGGAAAAGGTGTCAATCCAGACTGAGAGCAGTGGCTTCTCAGCTTCTGGGAGCAGGAGGAGCAGCACTCTCCATCACATTGCTTATTTTGCAGTCACCCTCTTTCTTATCATTGTACTTTGATTCCTCCAATATGTAGCTGGTTAAATCAGTTTCTCTTTACCTTTGGGGAGTGAAATTTCTGGTGACAAATCTTTTGCTAGTAAAAATTGTTTGCTTTTGAAAAATGCTCTCCAGTGTAAGAATCTGAATAAATTTGGAACAAAATATTTACACAAAATCGAACTATGCTAACAAATGAAGATAATGGCCTGTTTTTCATTGCCTCAACCTTTGTTCAGTCATCTATATCAATCAAGTTAATCAATTAAGCAAATTACAGGAAAGATCTAACACTTCATAGCTTTTTTGCATGGAGAAGAAAGGGAAATTAAGCTGATATTGTTTTCAAATATCTGTTCTTCTGCTAAAGTGCCAGGTCTTTATAGAGTGCTGTATTCAATGCACAGTCTCCCTGGTAATAACTGCTGTATTGTAATTTATCTTTAACAATGCAGCAGGAAGTCAGCTCTCTGTACAGAGTGAGGAACGTCTGTGCTGCTGAGAACCAACCTGCTGCTGTCAGAATTGTTTAAAACCTCAGGACAAGGGCTGCAAACCAGTCTGGGCAAAGATTTCCTTCTGTTCCTTTACAAAATGGTTCTTCTATGCTGTGTGATAAAGGTCGATCACACCACTAACCTGAGGCTGCATTGGATAGCTCAGAAAAACATGAAAACAATAATTTTTGGGACCCCAGCCTTCCTCTCTTATTACTGAAAAAAATATTTAGGGCTTCTAGTTCATTTGTGAAACCAAAGCTGGATATGGGATGATGCATAGTTGAAAAAAAATCCCTTTATCTCTAATCTTCCAGATGGACACATTTTGTTGTTTGGTTCCCAGAGAGGTTATCATGACCTCCTGTGATGGGAAAGATTGTCTTCTGTCATATGGTCTGTGAAGGTGGGAAATGTATAAAATAAAAGCTTAAAGTGTTTATTTTACTTTTTTTTTTTTTTAGGTTGTAGCATTAAAATGGGGAAGAAAACTTACTTCAGGGTAGTCAGATAGCAATGTTTTTGGATCATGCAAGTAGCCTACAACAATGTGCTGTTTAGCCTGGGCTTTGTTCACATGATACTTCCAGAAGTTCTCCCTGAGCAGGATCAATAGTCCATCCAGGAATTCAGAGAAACTTTTTGGTTGTGTGATTGACACTGAGTCACAATATAGAGAATTTTTTCTAAATTAAAATCATTAACCTTTGAAAAAGTTGTGTTGAAAGTTAGTTTGTCAGTTTAAAAATGAAAGGGTAAAGCTTCCCTTAGTCTATTTTGAAAGCTCCAGCCTATAGATATTTGCAAGTTTCTCCCAGAAAATACTGCTCAGGTGTAATAGCTGCCAGAGGATGGTGAGACAGTGCACTGCTCTGGTGTTAGTCATTCATTGACAAACTGCCTGCTTTTGCCACTAGATTTATATGGCCATTTAAAGAGAGAAAATTCAGGAGCTGTAGACTAAACCAGAGCAGCATAATGTGCTATTTCTCCATCTAATGGAAATGTCGGCTTCCGTGGTCACCCTTCTGTCTGCCCATGAAATTCTGTGCCTTGAAAGGCAGGCCTATGTTTTATATAGGACAAATCTAATTAAAAGGGCTTTTTTTTCTCCTTCTAAGGGAACATTTTTTGAGGTCTTTTATTATTTGTCCATACAAGGATCAACCCCACTCTCAAGGCCAGACTTGTCCACCCTCATTGATGGTCCCACTGTCCATATGAGAGGCATCTCAGCTTTACTCATTCTCACAGTCTGTCTGGAAGGAGCACCAGTAAACTCAAGTCCAGTCTCTTTCAGGTTTCAGACCCATTTCTTCCTGAGATGAACACAGACATCTTCAAATTACCTGTGCTGGAATCATAACAGCCCTATGGATGAGTTTGCCCAAATCCACTCCCAAAGCAGAACTCATCTTGCAGCACAGACACAACAGGATCACCTCCAGAAGTTGGTTTGTGCAGGATCCAGGGGCTGCAAGCTTAGAAGAGGAGCATCTCTGGACCTCAGTTCAGCAGTCCTTTTAATGGGCCCAGTCATATCAGCTTCAAAAAGCACCTTGAGCAATTTAGATAAGCCATTTAGCAAGCAGTGCTCTTAATAGACTCTGACAGCCAAACGGGGATAACACTTCTCGCTGCTATAAATTAAAGGAGAGATTTCCTTTTCTCATGAGGACATGGAATAGTGTTAGCAAACACATTTCCTGATGGCTTTTTCCTTTCTGTCTAACTTCAGAATACATCACTTTGGGGACTGCATCCCTCCCTGAATTGCTCCTGTTTGCCTCCCCCTTCTGCTGCCTGCTCTGTCAGCAGTCTGGGATGCAGCCCGTGACATTTTTCACTCCTTGTCTCAGAGGCACATGGTGCTGAGTCCTGCCCAGATGCTCCTGCAGGCCTTTCTGTGAAGCCTAAGGATAGAGCTGTTCAGCTGAGTGATACTCACAGCAAGAGAGGCAGTCTTGAGAAAGGAAATCAGACTAAAAGCAGCCTTGTCTCAGGTGGTGCAAACAGTTGAAGAACTTGATTTCAGTTTAAAGGGCACTTCTTCTTTGCCAGTTCTAAAGTGCAGTGTGTGGTAATAAGAGATGATTATGCCACACAATAGCCTGAATATAGTCACTGAAGCATGTTGAGATTAAAGGAGATTTCTTCATATAAGGCATGATGGAATGATTTCTGTCATGCTTAGAGCCAGCAATGAAATTAGCAACTTATTACAAACCCAAACTAAGCAAATATTTAAGGCTGCAGGTAGTACATAAGTGAGAAAAGCAAAGCCAGTCTAAGGAACCAAAGGCTGAGTGCATTTCCTACTTTATTTATTAGACCAGAATAGAAGAAACTAGAAATAACCATCCACCTGCTCTGAGCATCTGCCAATTATTTCAAAGTACAAACCCAAAATGCAATATGAACATCTCCCTGCTCCTAGAAAAGCACAATACCCTCTCAGATATTCCTACCCCTCCTTTCCAACCAGCACTTCAATTCATTTCTCTTTCTCCCAGTGCCAGGTCAAGTAGATGAATATTGCAAGCACTGCTGATAGATGCAATAGCCAAGCATTCTTTTCCTCATTTTTCAATGAAAAGTAGGGATTGTTGTCAAAAGTGCAATGAAAACATGTTACAGTGTCTGTTTTTAGCAGCAGGCTTGTACATTACTAGGCCTTTGTTCCTTGTTCTGAGTTTTCTTGAGACTTCTTTTTCTCTTTTCTGTGCTTAGCTACTCAGTAATATTTTTACCCAAGAACTTCTCTGCTTTCTTCTCCCTTGTAACTCACTACAGCTTGAGAGGATGAGTAGCAATATCACTTTTAGCAGGAGAAAAAGTATCTGAAAAGCTGCTGATGCTCTTGCTGTTTAACCACCACATCCTTCTCTCCTTTAATCTCGCTTAGAGGTTAACAGTATGTGATCTATTATCCTGAAAAAATTAACTTCTTAAAATTATTAATAGTTAATTTTAGAGAGAATTATTTAGATATAAACCAAGAAAACTGTTTTTCCCAGACCCATAAGAGCAGTTCTGTGTTATGAAAATAGCTGTGAAACCATAGATGAAAACCCGTCACCCTGGAAGTCTCTGGCAGAACTACTTAGAGTGCCAGTTCCTGTATTTCAAACAAATCAAGTGCCTGAATCCCTTTGAAAAGCTCAAATCAGTTACAGGCAATGTCATTGCAGCATACAGATGGTTTGGGTGGGCTGTGCATCTGTTTACAGATGTGACCCTATGGCAGTGAGGGCAGAATTTAGCCAAGGTCTGCTGAAAGAATTTAAGAGATTCAGACGCCCATATCCACTTGATTCCTCCTTCCACTCCCACTACAAATATTTCCCATTCATGCCTGATCTGACTGCCCACAACTGGGTGTAAGGCTGCAGACACACATTCTCTTCTGGAGCATCTGTGCTGCTTAAAGAGGTTCTGCCCACAGCCCACATCCATCTGTCGCCTCTCCCTCTTACTCTATCTCTAGTTTGTAAAGTCTCCTGATTCCCTCCAAGCCTTCCAGATGTCTATCCAAATCTCACTGGTATTACCAAGAACCACTGAAGGCTGGGCCACAAAGTAGGAAATGGGGAATTATTTTACTGAAAGGGAAAAACATTATTTTCCTTTTTCTAATAAGGAAAATAAATGGAAAGGATGAGATGTAGGTTTTTTTTCCAGCCTGATGTCCAGTACAAAGGGTGGATTTCTCATTGTCTTCACTTTGTTGTTTCCTTCATTTGTTGTACAGCATGGTGAATGTCCATTGTTTTTCAGATCTGCCCTGAGCTGTGCTGCAGAGGAGCCACCCCTTCTCTGGGGGATGCACACAGTCCCCAGCCAGGGGAGGCTCTCTGCACATTTCCCTCTCTTCCACTGCAGTGTGCACCCCTCAGGTTTTGGTGCAATACATGGGATGTGAGCTCTGAGCTGCAACTCAATGTAGACATTTTTTGCTGTTTCATTTCAGGAGACATGCTCACTTGGTACATAAATAAATCTGAAGGTGACTACACCAGATGAAATATTAATATCAACTCCTCCTTTCCATTTCCACCATACCTTTGGTGATTCTTTGCATCCATACAAACCTGGTGAGTGACTTTCTGAGCTGCAGAAGATGCTGCCTCTTCTTTCTGGTCCCTCCTGTGTCCCTGCTGCAGCTCTGCAGCCCTGGCTGCCTGCTCCAGTAATTTTGGTCTCTGTGTGTGCTCCAGGCTCCCTGCAGTGCACAGCAGCTCCCTGCTCAGCCCATGATGGGTTCCCTGAAGCCTCTCTCTGGTCAGCTTTAGCTGCTCAGGAACAGTGTTCCTGATCCCAAAATGGATTTCTGGCAAAGGTAATGCCCTTTCAGAGGATCCTGCAGCAGAGACTGAGAATAAACAGATGCTCTCACTCATGGGGAACCTGAAAGTCTTTGCTTAATCAAAGGGTGTTGCATGGCCTATTTAATATTAATAAAATTGTCCTTTTAAGCATAATTCAGAGTAAGCTTTCATACACAACTTGTTTTCTCTGTTTTATAAAAAGGTTGAAAAGCACTTCAGCATGTCTAGATTGTTCCTTTCCATTGTTTGAGTTGCAGCAAACATTGATGTGTTACTCACAATCCAAGTGCCTTTGTTTGTATGTAAATGCTTATTTGAAGTGGCAACAAGATTTCCTTTAAATGCCCTGGACAACAAAAAGGGAAAAAAAACCAGTTTATGGATGTGGCTTCTAAAATTCTGTACTCACTGCCCTTTAGTATTGCAATCCCATGTTCTTGAGATTCCTTCCAGATATATTGTCAGATTTAGAAGTGAGTAAAGGTGAACTTTATTGAATAAGTTCATTCTAATGATATTTCATAGGTTTGGGCTTGCGATTAATGGATTGTAAATTTATACTTTAGGACTAGAAGAACATGATCATATAAATTGTCTTATTGAACTTAACAGGGCTGTTCTTTGAAGAAAAATGCCACTCAGCAGAACACTTCAATGTATGCATAGATCTAAGCATATGTTTAAGTTCAAATGAAGTCAATCTTTTGGTTTTAAGAGAGCTTGACTGTGCTTAGGTTCCTTAAAACATTTATATTAATATATAGGGTGGCTGCTGCAGTAGCCTTGGGGTGTCATTAATGATTTAAAAACAATAGTCTTTCTGAGCACTTGTGAACATTAGGTAAGAGAACTACTATTAGTTGGCAACAAGGTTAAAGCCTTAAGAACTCTGTCATCTGATATGTTTATTAAACTTTTATATGCATTTTGCAGATGCAAAGAAGAGCATTTAACTGCACACCAGCTGCTGAAGACTGGCACCTGCTTTCAGGTGTTGTAAATAAAAAGTTGCCAGAGTGCAGTTCAATGGTAGTAAGGATAGGATTTGCTATTGCTGATATGTCTGCCTAGATATTCAGAAAAAAAAAATATTGTGGATTTGCTTTGAAAATCATTTTCCTTGGGTTCTTTTGGAATATCCTTTCCCTCACAGGCTAATAGCACTTTGTGGAAGGATGGGAAGGAACTCTCTGTGGTCTGTAGTGACACAGCACAGTGTGATGAAGGAGCATTGCTGACACAGCAGCCACTTCACTGGATCTCCCTTACAGCAAAAACTGCTCTGTGTAAGGGTAGTTTGAAGGCAGAAGTTCATTTATTATATTTCTGTAACAAAGACACCTGATGTCTTAATTAAGAAAGCAATACAAACCAAACAGGAACATTCTACATTATTAAACAAGGGTATCAAGGTTGAATGTATTTTTTGCTCTATACACGTAGGACACTGTATATACAAAGGAAACTCTTTTAAAGTAAGCCTTCCAAATCTGAATCTCAAGGTCCTTATCATAGGTAATCTATCAAGAAACACAAAACAAACAGCACGGTTAATCCCCTGCTTCTGAAGTGTATCTGCAGGTTACTTGGCAGCACAAAGCAATCACATGCTCCACAGAGCATCCTTTCCCTCCTTGAGAGAAAATCAGCCCATCATTTCTTTCTCCCCTTTAAATTGCAAGTTAATTTTTACATGAGCCTCCAGGTCTTTCCGAATCCACAGCCAACGCTCTCTCCAAAACTGACTACTACACTGGTGTCTGCTGTTCACACCTTAGATCAGCCCCAAACCTACTGATTTCCTTTGGCCAGGAATTCCATTCCCATCAAAGGGGTGATTAACATGTTACATCAATGGTTATGGTCCCTTTGGCCTTTTATCTAAACTAATAATGAAGGACAGAGCAGCAGTGGTGATGATTGATCAAGTCTCACCCCTTTATATTTGAGCAAACCTCCTGCTCATCATTTTACGTGACTGAGATCAGTCATGGTTCTGCAAATGCCCAGGTACACCCATAAAACCAAGGAGAGGGAGGGCCTGTGAGAGAAAACCCCAGAGCCCTTAGTGGCCATTTCTCACCTGTGGCATGAACTCTGCTCTATAGCACTTGCTTGCTGTTGTCTTGGAAAACACCTTTCTCATTTGCACCAATGAGTTGATAATATGACATCTTTTAAAGTTCTCTTCCACATAAATGCACAGAACTAGTGGGTTCATAGCACCAGGTTTTCTGCTGGACCCTAAGTGGTGCAATTTTCAGAAGAAATTCAATACTGACTCTTTTTCAAAGCCAGGCACAGGTGCATTTTCATGCATTGAAAATAAAAAAGTCCTTAGGTGGCTGTGGGTATTGAGAACTAGTACAATGGGTAAATGTTGATTAAATTACAGATACACTACACTGGGCAGTGCTTTAATTTTTTTTTTTTTCATATATTCCCCAAAGAGATGCATACTTTAATTTAAAAGCTCTGGAGAAATAAAAAAGAAGACAGTAGTAACATCACCAATAGGATGTAGAGAAATATCAGAGGCCTCATTCAAACATTTTCAGGCTTTTGTACAGCAAAGCTATGAAGGACTCAGAAATGTACAATTTCAAAAATGTAAGTTTTCAACATTGCTATTCTGCTCCAGTGAATGGCCATAAATATGATATTTATAAAGTTTTGTGTTTGTCACTCAAGGACCTACTATAAAACCTTTTAAGTTCATTATTAGAATATGTTCTGTTCCTTTTCCAAATTCCAGCCTGTACTCTGGAAGTCAAAAGACATATTTTCTATCACAGGCATTGACAATAAAGATGAAGATTCAATGCCAAATTAGGGCCTAATCAATAGCTCAATACCTTCAGATTTTAATGCACCTGCCCAAGACCAAAACTTATTTAACAGCTTTTAGGATGCTGATACAAAGGAGGCAACTTACATTCCTCTCTTACCTCTGACTTGGCTCTCAGGAGCTGAGAAGAATCAAAATAATTTCTGTCATAATACTCAGCAGGACAAGGTGAGTGTTATGTGGAAAGGACATAGGGCACAGGAAAAGGTGGTGTTCTTGCAGGTTGCTTTCCAGCTGGATTACTGTTTAATTTGTAATGGGTACTCTTTTGTTCTCATACACAGAATTTTCTCTGAGATGGTGTGAGAGAGCTGACAGCAAGTTATCCTCTGGATATTCATTGATTTCAGCTAGAAAAACACAATATAGCAGTAATCCACCCATAGCTGACCAGTGAACAAAGCTGGCTATAATTAATATTAAAATCCATTGTGCTATGCAAAATTAAGGCAAGTGTGATCAAGCAATGTGGATATACATGCTTGCTGCTATCAAAGTTCAGAGCTGTTGTGGTCTAAATAATTTTCCAACAGAAGGATGTAGATATTTGTTTTGGAAGATCACCTCACCTAATATTTGGCATTTCACTTCTTAACAAATTATTTGAATAATATTTGGGAATCAACTATTTTTTTAAATTAAAACATACAGAAATAATATAAGGTTGACCTGAGAGTCATCTGAACATTCTTATAAATTTCTTTTGTTCTCAATTATTCCTTGAATTAAAAATAAAGTCCTGGGGAATGGAAATTTCTTCTGACAGTTGGTATTTAGAGCAGCATTTCTGTAGCTGCAGCTTAGCCTGGATGTTAAGGAATAACAGAAACTTTTTAAATTATAGAACTAATTATCTACACACAGCTGATCAAACACTTTGCACTTCTAGCTGTGAGCACAGCTCACCACATCTGTTGGCCTCTCCCTGGGTAAGTCAGCACTGCAGTTGCTGCTGTGAATGTTATGGAGTGGAGACACACCAAAGGCAGCATTAAACTAACAAGCCTTGGATTTGTTACATGACAGCAGAAAGCTTCCTGGTGGCTTTTTGCCTGGAGTCTTACCCAGCCACTTGCTGGGTGCTGGAGCCAGCAGAGGGTTTGGGGGAGCCACAGAGCTGGGCAGCTGCAACTCCTGCCAGCTGTAAAGGCTAATGCTGCTTGGCTTTCACAGCCTCTTTCCTCTACTGTTTTTTGGTGGGTTTTTTTTTAAAGTTACTTCAGGAACTGACTGGATCCACAGATTGCACTTAACGTTCTTGGAGGACAAAGGGATGACTGTGAATTGGCACATCAAAAAGGGGAATAGTCCAGGAAGACTTGAGGTAGTTTATCCCTCCATGAAAAAGCTGAGTATCCTTGAGTGGTACAAAGTGAAAGAGGAAATCTGTTAAGATTTCTCTTGTGTTCTCTTGAGTACATTGTATTGTGACTGTTATTTAACATTGAAAATCTCCTTGTGTCCCTTAGCTCATGGAGCTGCAGGATAGAAGCACAATTAATGTACAGCGGGCTCACCCTGGCCTGTCACACCAACCATCTGCATCAAGAGTTGTCAGACTGCAAGAACCTTCCTGCAGGCCCAGAGATTTCCAGCTGCAGGGCTGGAAACACTGTCACCCATGAGCCTTGGCACACCCTCCACCCTGTCCTGTGTGCACATGTCCAGCTTTATGCACATCCATAACCATAGAAAGCCATGTGATGTTGTGCTCAATGTTTATGGATAAGAAAAGTGCTACAAAGCTTTCTGATGCTCCACATTCTCTTTGCAAGCAGAAGAGAAGAAGCAGTTGCATCCCTTTTCTTCAGACTTGTGCCATTTTTCCCCTTTCAGGATCAGCAATTGTCAGCCCATTGTTTAAAAATCCCTTGTGCTGGTGCTGTTTGTGGTGCCTAAAACTCTTGCTTTCTCTAACAAAAGGCTTTTTATTGTTACTTTTTCCTCCAGTGAATGAGGTAATAAGGACAAGCGATTTTTGATTTAACCTCCTGCTGCTAAGTTTTCAAATTTTAAAGTGTTAACAAAAGGGAATGCATGTTTTCAGTGTTGAAAGCTCTGATTATACTATGGTACAAATTTATAAAAATCAAAGGCAGGCAGACAATAGCAAGCTAGAGATATGTGACTCTCTCTAACTGCTGGCCTCCTGTAATAGAAATGGAACTTTGTCAAGAAAGCAAGCTGTAAAGAGAGACTGTTCTACCAGGTCTTAGACTGTATCCATTTTTGATAGATTTAGTTAACCTACAAGGGAACAAGAGTATTGACATATATCACTTTGAAAAATGCCAGCTGAATGAGGTATTTTTGTTTCCTGGGTTACATGCTGAAGCCATGTCATTTGTTCTGGTTTTTTCAGTCCCTGCTAACACATTCTGTTCCTGTATTTTATGATTATATGTTCACTCTCTCAACTACCCCAAAGATATTGATTGCATTTTTTGGAGAGTAACAGTATTCCAGTCTATATGAAACTCTCATTTTTATTCCTATTGATGTAATCTTTTGAACTAGAAATACAATTAGATGAGTAAAATTACTAATCTGAATATCCTTTAAAGCTGGTAAATTATTTTTGGTAGGGAAACTTCTGGTTCCGTACTTTTCCTCAGCTGACATAACACATAAGAAAGATTTACTCCCAAAGGAGGAAACTAATGAAATTACTTACATTTAGGTGTTGTCCCAGTAGGTTTTTCCTAATAATTAATCATTGCCTGGTCCTGTGCCTTACAAGTCTCCATCCTGGAAGGATAATGAATATTAAGGAATAATATTTGGTAACCTTTGGGTTTTTTGAGTCTTCATTAAAACTAAGGATGCAGCTGCCTGCTGAGGCACCTCACAATGCTGACACAGATCTGGGATTTAATATTCAGAGCATGTTAAGATTCAGAGCATGACCAGAACACCAAACCAATATGGTCAATGTCACCACTGCTGTCACTCACAGCTTGTTCGGGGAGAAGAGTTTGGGTCAGGCTCGTCAACAACGTTTGATGTAAACAAAGCTTTTACAAGAGAATTGTTCTCTTTCCCTTTCATTCTCTTGTCTTTTATTTCCTACATGTTTAGTGAGTGGACATCTGTGTAGGCCCTCTCTGGTGTGCTGCTACCCCATCAAATCTGTGTGCTGGTAAGATTCCTACTGGTGTGGCTCAGGAGCCTGATTCGAGCTCACTCTTTGTCGTAACAGGACACGAGATGAATGACACACACTTTGAAACTTCTAAGGTAAAAAAGAAGTGAAGTTTATTTCTCAACCTCAATATAGATAGAATTCTAAAAATGACTCTGGATTGGACAGTGAAAATGCCACTTCTCTAATGACACTGGTCAAACCAACAGTCCATCAAATTTCTCTTCTTCCAGAAAAGAATGCAAAAACAATCATTATTTACATAAAAGTGTGTGAGAAACTCCATTACAAAAATGTAAACATCAAAAAGCTTAGAAGAACTTAGAACAACAGGGTGACAGCTCCCTGCTCCCTTCCTAGGAGAGCCATCCCTTGTTGTTCAGGAAGGGAGCTGATGGTGTTGATAGCAGCTCAGAGCAGCTCTGCTCCCAGAAAACAGATGTGTGATGTGCCCTAGCCTCAGCAGATGGACAGGCCATATTCCATTAAAAGGGGTTATCCAACTTTCTGTCACATGGAGGGTGAACAGCTCTTCTCTTTTGCATCAAAGCCTTAACAGGCAAAAAGAATGAGCTCCTAGGGGAGGGAAGAACTCAAAGGAAAACTTCCCAGAGTGCCTTAGCACTGGATGATTGTGACCCTTTCAAGTCTATCTGAGAGGCTGCTGTGCCCACAGTCTCAGCTGCTCTAGCTCTGGGATCACTCTAATGCACATCCAAATCTGAACTAATTTACTCTGCTTTTCCTAGAGCAGGTTTGGAGCCTGGCTAATGTGGTCATGGAGCATCTGGAATGGCTTGGCATGCATGAGGAGCAAGCTCCCCATAGAGCAAAGGCAGGGCTTACAGGAATAAACCTTGGCATCACTGAATTCCAGGAGCAGCTCCAGGAGGACTCAGGAAGGAACAGAAAGCTGCACAACAGCCTAAGAGCAGCCACACAGGTAATGGATGTGCTGGTATCATGATTGGGTGGGAGACTTCAGGTACTGAACTGCTCCTGTGTTTTAACCACACTTGGTTCTGGTGCCATGAGGGATGTTATGGAATTGTGTGGATCGGAGGATCCTTCTGATATTCAGGAGCAAAATTATTGCCATCCCACTAGCCACTTCTGGCCTTTATAGGAAAGCTGTGATGATCCATGTTTTATCTTTTTAGGGTACAAACTGTATAACCAAAGAGACTAATCCCATTTTGGAGAATGACTGAAAACATTTACTATGGGAAAAAAATGAAATTATACTGAGAAACATTACTTTTATAAAACAATTTTTGCTGGGAAGATGAGTGTGCTATGAAAAGCACAGAATTTTGCTGGAAATGTGCCAGAGCAACACTGTCCCAAAGTGATTGATTTGACTTCACTATACATTTGCTTAATTCAGATGAATGACTGGGCTTTGGAACAGTTGGTATTTTAGGTGGAAATGATCCAAAATAGGAATTGAGTGGAAAAGATTTGGGAAAAAGTCTTCACAAATAAAGACTTAGACCCAAGCCAGCTCCCAAGGATGGTTGTTTTTATGTCCCAAGTTATTCAGTAACCCAAACTGCAGGAGGATTGCAATAAATGGGTTTCATTTTGAGAGTCTACAGCATAATGTGAGACAATGGGCACATTAAAACCTACATTAAATTGAATAATGAATAATGAAACTACATACAGATTGAATAATGCTGAATCAATACCTGAATGGAAGTGTGTGACAGGGGTTGCTATGGCATCTCCCTTATTTAATAAAGGAATAAATAAAGGAATGGAAATCTCCATAAATGGTCTCAGCAGAAATTAGAGCTGCTCCTGGTGGCTCTAATATATGAAGTAGCATTTTTTGAAAATTAATTATCTTCTTCCATAAACAAGCATGGGTTTTTTGGATCATGTTTAAAATTATTTTAATTTGCCTAAATTTATGCCAGTTCCAGTTAAACTGTCCCTGAAGCTTCACTTGGGGAGTAGGGAAGTTATGAGCAGAGAGCTGTACAAGTGTTGTGTTCAAATTTCTGGTTTGTGCTGGACATGTCACAAGACAAGCAAAATAGAGCCCAAACTGCAGTTCCTTGGAGAATGTGGTACCTAAACCTGAAAGAACTTGAGCCCTTAATTTTATGACTTGACTTAACAAAGAATGGATAGTAACAGGAATTACTTGATGCCCCTGAGCTGGAAAACCCACATTTACATTCTAGATGGAGATGACAGACCACATCCTCACATGTAAAATCAGGGTGTCCATGGAATTAACGGAATTACACAATTTGGGTGTGGAGAGATGAAAGGGCGAGAGAGTTATATACAACAGATAATTAATCTATGAAGTTATGATCTGGTTTTACTTGTCAAACATTGATTTTCTCATTCAGCCTTACCAGGATGTGATGATATCACACACATTGAAAGAGTTTTGCCTGATCTGAGCTTTCAAGGTGTGGTATTTAATTATGTGTCATCAATCATGTGTTGTAGTTCTTCATCTTGAACAGGACAGTGCTGAAGCTGCACATCACATCTTGTAGGTGTTCAGATGTGCAATTTATTGGCCACAGATATTTACATTTTCTCAGCAGCATCTCTTATTAATAAAATCTCAATTATTCTAGCAAACATTTCCATGAAAATAAACAGGAAAAGGGCATATCATGGCAAAAGAAAATATGAAGAAAATTTGGATGAAGCTTCTTAAAATGTTTTATTTCTTCAACTTAAAGGTTGAGTGGAGGTTTCTCTGTGCTTGAGCATTTGTTACCCCTTAAATGTAACACACCCACCACATCTCCTACTGTTCCTGGAGAGTGTATCAACCTCTAAATGAATTATTTAAGGCTAAGTTAACTTTCCTGAGAAGGAGTTTACTGAATAGATGTAACTGGTGCCCGCTAGTTATCACATTCCAAGGTACTTGATGAATAAATTATCTTTTTTCCCTCTAGCATGAAACAGTCCTAATTTTTGGAAATACATTTGCTCAAAATATCCAAAAAAAGTCAAATATATTTTTATGTGTGAAGAGCCTTCACTCACTTGAGTCACAGGCAGCTATTTCCACAACAAAATGTAAAAACCAATTGACAAATGATTAATGTTTTTCTTGGGAGAAAATATCATTGTTTGCCTGCAGAATCAGGCATTTTAAGGTGCTTGATTTAAAGTTTATCAGTCACTTGAAGGTCACACACCTTTGTGTAGGTCAGGCAGATGAAGAACACATCTTTCCCCAGATTTTTGTGAAAAGAGAAAACAGCTCATGGGGATATTTAAAAGTAGCCCCAAAAGTTCATCCAAAGGGCTCCTTATCTCTTGCTGTTTGTCTGAGTTGCAGCTGAGGAAAATGGAGCAGATTTATCAGAAAACCCTTCCCCTTGTGAGCTGTGGGCCTGTGCAGCCTCCCTGTTATGAAAGGGATGCACCACCAGTTACTTACAGCCAGTGAATTGCTGGAGTTAATTAAAAGTATAAATAATTTGCAACCAGAGGATGAATGGGGCTGGGAAAATTATTTGTCCATGTATTGATTGCAAGTGTATTTTTCAAGTTTCCCATGATCTGATTTTTTTCCCACGGGTGGGGGAAAAATTTGGGCCAGATCATTAACTAGAAACTCAGCACCATTTGATGTGAATTCAGAACTGCTGGACAGTTGTAAATCAGCAAACAAAATTTGGCAGCTGAATATTTTATTCTCAATAGTAAACTATACTTGAGAATGCATGTGCTCTCTTCTGTGGATTTGCACAGATACACTTTTCTTTGGCATTATGTCACTTTTCTGCCAAACTGTATTTTGAAATTTAATGAGAAGCTAAAGGATGTTTATTGAGTTATTAATTGCTTTTCACTTATCCATTAGGCTGCAATTTCATCTTTTTACTAGAAGACATTCAAACACCTTTTGACCAAAAATACCCAGCAGGAAAAGTTGTAGCTACCCTGATTCACAAGGGGATTTTCCATGTGCCTCAGGAAGGGACAAACAAACAACTGAATTCACTATAATATCACTCCATGCAACTTTCTCTTGCCACTAGTTAGGCCTTAATATACTTAGAAGGTTGCTCTTCTAATTTGAACTGTGTGAGACTTTGGCTGGAGGCTACTTCTGTGTCCCAGTGATAAAAGGAGACATAAAACAACCCAGTGCCTGATCATGCTCCCTGGCTGTCACTGAATCATGTTTAATAGCATCTCCATTGCAGTTTTGGCCAATTTGCTTGCAATGGCATCCTTTTCCATGGGCTTGCTGCTCAGCAGGCCCTGAAGCAATCTATGAATAACTTCCCAACAGATGCTGTTTATGAATTGAAGCAAATGGCTTCCCTGTTTCTCTTTTTTCTCACTTCAATAATTTTCAGTTACATTACAATGAATATTTATAGTCCTATAGCAGCGCATAAAAATGGGAACAAGCAGACCTGTGCATTGTTTGATACGTGAGTGCTGTTCTGATGGCTTCTGCCTCAATGGTTTTAATGTTCTGCTGATGGACTGAAAAGAGAATGCAAATTGTAGATCAGTCACTTCCCTTCACGGCTTTAGCAGGCTGGGCATTGATGGAAGAGTGTATTAGGAGCAAGTGTAGTGCACCTGATCTGGAAATAATACACCCCCTAACAGAAGCCTCAGAGAAGCCTACAGACCCTTCCTACTTGACTTCATCTCCTGGGAGTAATCCCAAATCTCTGCCTTGTTGAATTCAGGAGTTTGCACCAGTGCAGCCAGTTCTTACTGGGTGTGTTGGGTTTGTGTGGCCAGATTTTGGGAGTGGGGGGCTGCCAGAGGCTTCTCCCATCTCTGATGGAGCCAACACCAGCCAAAGCTGAGCCTAACAGTGACAAAGCCTCTGGGATAATTTAAGGAAAGGAGAAATAGATCTGTGCAATGGAAACTGCAGCTGGAGGGGGAATATGGGAGAGAGACAGCTCTGCAGACACCAAGGTCAGTGAAGAAGGGGGAGAAGGAGGGGAGGAGACATCAGCCCTGGCCAACCCACTGCACTGGATTCATCAGGCTCCAGGTAAAATGTGATGTGACTTAGCATAAAATTAATGGTTAGTGGTAGGAGTAGCCAGAGTTTCAGGTAATTCAAAGGAGAAACTGGCTTGTGATCAGCCATCATTCCCTAACAGAACAGTGCAAAATTCTTGTTCAATCCTAAAAAGGCCACTTTACAACATTTTATAATTCTGTAACAGTTCTTCAATGTTGTTTTGCCAAGAAAAGTGGTTAGATTTACAACTTTAGATGTTTATTGAGTTTTTTTCCAAGGGAACTGCTCTTGGTGGTGCTTCATTCATCTCCAAATGTCTGAACTACTTGTCATTTCTATTAAACAATAGAAGGGCTAAAGAAATAATGCTTTTACTATCACAGTAATTTCAAGATTAATAAACCCCTCCAACCTATTAGATACACTTGTACAAACATATTGTCTATAAATCTCTGCTAGATAGAAAGCATGCATATTTAAATACAGACATATTTAAATATGTCAAATTGTGGCATTTTCCACTGCTCTATAATAAATTCATTTATACAATAAATATGATTGGAGATATGAATGACCACACACATTATTCACACTACACATCTTTAACACAGCAGTTTATTCCCAGTACAGAAGCTGGAAATAGGAAACAATCTGAACAATTTCTTGTATCCTAATATGATGGCACTCATGTGGATTGCAGCTTTTAAAAATCCACTGTAAATAGAGCACACTAAATAAATATGACTGTTGTGCCTATGAAACCCAGACTGTGTGATTTCATCACTTTTGGCTTCCCATAAATGAATAAAAAGCATATACCATGTTAACTTACATTATCAATTGCTGTGTCAGAAAAGTAAACTGGAGATATGCAGTGTGTCCTCAGTTCTAGTCCATTAAGTAACAAAATAACACAATTACAGCCATGCCAGCCTACCCTTGAAAAAGTATTTCTTTAACATTCTGGAGTCTCTCCTAAAAGGCACAGAGAGCAGAAGGCTGGACTTTCTAATGGACAGGATAAATTTGACATTTGAAAATGTGAATTTGTTCCATTTCCCATCCATCAGGAACTTGAGGTGTTGTCATGTTGGGTTATGGAGAGGCAGCAGCCTCAGGTCTGGCTGCCCATGCTGGGTGGTGGGACCAGACCTGTGGCTGCTCAGAGAATTTGGCTCCAGCCTTTGACCCACTCCTCTTCTTCTCCAGCCCCTGCCATCTGCTACAACTTCCTCATAAACCCCTGGCACCTCTTTCCTGCCCCCTTTGCACCAGGAGAGTGCAATGGGCTGGTGCCTTTCTCACATCTTTGCTGAGGTTTTTTTTCTGCTCTTCTCTGAGCAGTCCTGCATGAAGTATAGAATCATAAACAAGCCCTTCCCTTGAGATTATATTTAATTAAGAAAGGTACCAAACCCACAGTAATGTAAAGGCCTAATTTGAATTTTTCTCCATCTTTTAAGAATGAAAAAATGCAGCAAAATGTTGACTAGATACTCACAAAAATGTCTTCTTCCTGTCAATCACACACAGTGGGTTTTTATTTAATTATTCCATATAATTTATCTTCACAGTTCTCTCTATAACTCATTTCCACAGCTCCTTGCTTCTTGGACAGGTTATTGATCTAATGTGTGCAGAGGAGGTTTTTTTGAAGTCAGTCTTTTAATAATAATCACCAATACACAAAATCAAGGAGCTTTTTAATACAGGCAGTAGTAAAAATTTGATCAATGTGAGCATTAGGCCTTAAATTAATTGTTTCAGCTTACACTTTAGGTAACTTTAACATTACTTCAATATCTGATCTTTTCAGAGTTTTATCATGTAGGAAACATTATCTTCATAAATCACTGTCAGCTAAGAAAACATATAACAAAGTAAGTGGCCTGAATGATTTTCCAGGGGAAGCTGGGGACTGAACTAGATTCTGGCCCTGGCTCCCAGCCCCATGACAATTATTTAATACTGCAAAAATACCAAGGAAAGAACTGAAAAAGCTCCACCCAAAGCTTTTGACAGAAATGTTTGCAATGTGTTGGGACATTGGGACATAGCAGAGGTGAGTTGTTCTGGAGAGCAAGACTGAGTCTGTATCTCAGAACTTTTTTCTTTAGTCCACCACACAAATTCCTACTAAGAAATATTATTGGAATAAGAATTGGAATATTGGACTAAGAACAAAAGTGTAAACCCATTGCTGCCACCTAATTAACATCAATTAGTTTTTTGAAATCATCACAAAGTTTAAAAGAATTTTAAAATAAATCTGAAGTAACATGTGGACAGTGAACTGGGGGGGTCAAGTTGAAGACATTTTGCATCTCATGCTGCTCAGCTCCCCACTGCTCCTTAGGGATCATCATTCCCAGTGGCAAATTCCCTTTGGGAGCAGGAATAGCAGAGCAGCCAGTGTGCCCCAAGAGAAGTGAAGGAAGTGATAAAATGGGTGTTCTCACCAAGGATGAAGAGATATCTATAAAATGCACATAGATTCCTTCACAGGGGTTTCATGGTGTGCATGTAGTTGTGAACTTCTGTACATTTAAACAATCAGAATGCTGGGTGTTTTAATGAGTTCTTTATTACTGGGGACCATCCATTTGCCACACACCAAGTAGGCTATAAATACTGATTGATATAAATTATTAATAAAATCAACATCTTTTATCACTTTCTTGCCTGACATAAAATACAATGAGCTGAAAGTCCTAAAAATGCTTTTAAGTGGTTCCCCCTCCACCGTCCCAGCACACATGAAGAAAACATTTGATTTTATAAAGCAGTGGAAGTGCTTTTTCTGTCGCTAGAATAAATTTCCTCAGTATTTCTATAGTGGAGACTAATAACCAAAGTGGCTTTGTTATTGCCTAACAAAAGGCTAACATGTTTTATCTATAAAAATCGTATCTTTCCTTTTGTCTGTTTCATCTCAGCCTTGTTTTCTGCTATAGTTAATTACTTTTCTCATAGACAAAATAAACTCCATTAGTAGTAACAAGGGAAATCCAGATTAAGGGCTCAGGGAGGCTTGAATCTTAAAGTTAACATTATTGTGTGAGCTGGAATTTATCAATTTAGGATTAAAAATTAAACACCAGAAATGTTTTAGAAGCATGATTCATAGTCAAACCAAAACACTAGAGTGTTTATTTGATTCCATAGAAAAGATAGTTGTCTTTATCTTAACTCTATGGGAATTGCACTGGAAATCAAAAGGAATGTGTCTTTCACATTCCTTTCACAAGGCTAAATTTGAAGCATCACATGTGATAATTTCATTTTTTTCCCTTTTCTTTTTTTTTGACTTTCCCAGTGACAGGACTCAGACAAAAATAGGATAATATCACAGATGTTCCTTCACACCAGTCACTGGTTCTGCTTATCCAAATGATGTTCTAATACAAACACACAACTGCTCCTTCTGTTTTATCGTTGTCAAAATTTTGTTTCAAATGTAATAAACGGAGAAATGTGAGCAGATGTGGCATTGACAGTTTGGCTTCTCCACTGGGCTGCGTGGCAAGCTCGAGTCACATCTGCATTTTTAGAATATTTCATTCTCAGCCTTTTCCACCCAGTCTGACACTCCTCACTCGGCTGAGCTGGGGCCATTCTGTCTGGGCTGGGTCTGTGCAGGAGATCTGAACAATTCCTGTAGCTCAGGGCTGTGCAGCCAGCTCTCCCCATCACTCTGCTCCTGGAACCTCAGGTTCCTCACTGACTTCTTGGAGAGCATTGGGGGAACTCACTTTTCCAGCCCCTGATGGCCCCTGCAAGCTTTGGCTGTGTTTATCCCAGATGTTTCCCAGTGTTTGCCATGGTGCCAAGCATCCCTAATTCTGCACCACTTTGGTCTCAGTCCCAGCTGTGCTCCCATAAAGCCAGTGATGAGACTGGCTGCCAAAATCAGATGGATGGGGGTCTGCAGCCTCTGGGATGCCTGGAATTTCACAGGAAGGGTATTTCCTGTCAGATGGAGGTGCTTCAGGGCATTCGGTGGAATTTGGGCAGGAGAATCACCCAGATTCCAGCTAGCATGGATCCTCTAACCTATGGAAATGGGGAGACTTTGGATCTGGGAACCAGGCAGTGAGAAATCCCAAGGAAGAAACTATTTTAGTATAACAGCTGAGGCCATAAACCACTGTGAAATAAATATACTTTATAAACATAAAGTGAAAAACTAGTCCCTCACTTACAGTTTTTATGTGATTTATGTCTTTAATTTATTTAAATCAGTGACCCATCAAATGCAGACACAAAATTAGAAATTCTGAAAAAAGTTCAACAGCCATAAGGAAGTACTGAGGTTTTATTCGTTCTCCTCCTGCAGCTGCCTCTCCATGTTACATGAATTAATCTCAAAATGAAGCACGATGAGAAATCATCTTGCCAGAATATTATTGATCTGTGATTTGGGTACCAGCCTCAATACCCTGTAGACACAGATATGAAAGAGACAATTTACACCCTCTCACCCCCAAATTTTTCAGAGGGTACTTAGTTTCAGATATATAAATCTGTAAGCTTTTCACAGCAGTTTTGTGACCAAATCTATGCCACTTATATTACTTCTGGGATTTTCCAGTAAACCAAGAATGAGTCAGTATCCTTGAATAATCAGCTGGTCATGCTTTGAGAGCTGCTGATATCCGTGCACAGGGCCCAGAGGGTTCCTCACACAGCCAGCCTGGGCTGGGAGGTGCTGAAGGGAAGGAGCTTCTTTTTTCTTATTCCTTTCTTTTTTTCCCCCATTGGATACAGTGGGATTTGGTTGGAGCTCAATAAATTCAACAACAAGTACCGGATCTTCAGCTGGTGTAAATTTCACACATTTGCTTCAAAAGCAGACGCTGCCTTTCACAGTGGGAATTTTCCTGCTATCTTGGGTATGCACAGTTTGCAAGTGCTGAAGTTGGAGTGTCCAGCTCTGTAACTTTGAAAAAGACACTCAGATTTTCAATGCTTTACTGGTGGGCTGTACAGTGCTTTTCTCCCTGTTTCTGCTGTCTTTGTTGTAGGCTATTAAAATGATTATTTGTACAGACATTTTTCAGAAATATGTGACCAAATTATGCCTGCAGCATTTGAGTAAAACATGGTCCATGTGTCAGGACAAAGCCAAAAATTAACAGAATGATATTTTCTTTGGCCAGCTCTGCTTAATTTAGGAAATCAATGTGTTTGTAACATTACAATCTGGCCCTCCCTACCAAAATAATCCAACTCTCTTTCAATATTTACCAGGAAGCTACACCAATATATCAGTCATTAGCTGTTGAAAACCATGTAGGAGCACAGGACAAAGGGAGTTTTAATGCTCTCCAAAATTTTGATTTTTTGTAGCCTCTGAGAAGTCAAAGAACCTGTTTGGCCCTGCAGTAGCCACTTGTTCAGGATATTGGTGGTCAGGAAGGAAGGGCAGGTGGGGTTGAGTGTGAGTGTGGGCCCATGGCTTGGATGAAGCCCCTCTCTACATGGTTACCTCAATAAAAAGCTGGTTCACTTTTGCAGGCTTGGAATTGTACCACCTGGAGAAGCTCCTTTACCTTCCTTAGAAGGGGATTAGTTCAGCTCATGAGCATATTTATTTCTTAGGAAGATATCTTTAGGATTAGACTCTTTGAAGTACAACAAAGACAAGTTGCACTTTCTCAAGGCTAAGTCATTATATGTAAAAGCTCCTTCTGGAGCCTGGCCATTTAAAATATTTTAAAAGTATTTTTTTGTTAATAGGTTGAGCTATAAAGATGATATGATGGCAGTCAAATATTTGTTCCTGTTCCACAATGATTACCTTTCTACCTTATCCATGTGAAGGAAGAGCTCTTACATTCACAATGCAGATTTTCTGCCAGTGCTTCTTTAGAGCTGTGCCCAGCTCTACCCAAGGATAGCAGCTTCCTGAAGGGCCACCAAACTCTGCTCTGGGACATCCTCTGATGGTCATGGGACCATCCATCTTCCTCAGCAGGACAAGAGAAGGAAACCGATGATTTCTGCAAGGCAGGGAGCAGGACCTGCTGCCTGTTGTGCCCTCCATCCTGTGTGCCATGGGAGTGGCACCTGCTTGCAGCTGCACCTGTGCCTGGAGGCACCACAGCCACTGGACATGGGCCATGGCAGCTCCACTTCTCATTTCTGGGAACAAGAGGAGACAGAAAAGATGTTCTAGTTCATCAGTTCTTCCAAAATATAACCCAGAAATTTTCAGCTGGTGCTTTTGACTTCAGAAGGTTCAAAAGCTGAATTTGCAGCACCATCAAACTTCAGCTCCAAGATGAGCTGATAATTCCCTTTGCAATGTCATCTCTATTGACCTCAAAATGAGATTTGCTTTTGCCATACTCTGTGGAATATGGAGCCCTCTAATGTCAAGAAACTGCAGTGGGTGAAACGTGTCCTGCTCAGCTCAGCTCCTCACCCTTGGGCACCCCTTTCATTGTACTGTGCTGAAACGCAGGATGGTTTCCTTGATGAATCAAAGACATGTGTGCTGATTCTACATGCAGATTAGCACACTGATATCAACTGACTCCACTGGTATTTCATCAGGCCCAAACTCAGCATTGTATCTTCAAGAAACTGATGCTTTTCTCATTACAGATGTTTTTTACAACATTCTACCAAGTACTGATGAGAAATGAGGTAAATAAACACTGTATGTTGCATGAAAATTTGTTTGCAGAACAGATACAAGGTAAATTTCTGGAAGAAGCCAGTAAGTTAAAGTTAGAAATTAAATCCTGCCAAATCCTTAAAGTTGGGGAAAATATATGGTTACCAAAGAAACAAAGAGTATGAAGAGATAGCCATGCCACTGAAGCTCAGACCTTGTCCAATGGCCAAAAGCAAGAGCAAGCTGTATTAAGAGTAGAGAGCTTAGCATGTAACAATGAGAAAATCTGTAATAATGGCTTAAAAAGCCAGTCTAATTTTCCATGACCTTCCATAAGCCCAGTAATACTCATTAGTGTCTACATGAATTTGTTAAACCTTCTCAGCATTGAAAAAAACATGACTTCATTCAATTTGGATTTGTTTGCATCTAAAACTTCCATATGCTGGAGCTTCCCTGGGGGTGACAATAACTTGTATTTGAGGATTAAGGGAACACATAATATATTCCACACCTCAGTAAGAGTAGCTAAATAGTGTAATCTACCACATTTCAAAAAGCAGACAAATGCACAGATCCCTGCTCTCTTAAGTAAGGGAGCTTGCCTGTAAGAGAAGCATTCTGAATTTCTTAATTAAATGAAAAATGAGATGAATGCAAGTGAGGCTATGAGCTGATGCAGCTTCATTGTACTAGCAGTCATTAATAGTTATTAATGATAACTGGGATAAACTGTTAGATGTCATCCATGTGACATGAACAAATTATTAATACATGTATCTTAAGGGGAAAAAAAAATCCTTGTCTGAGGCTTGGGTGAACTTGCAGGCTAAGAGAGAAGCTGCAATAAATTACAGGAAGTGGGCATTTGCTTTGATTTTGGATACATTGTGTTTGAGCAAGGAACCCAGCATCCCACAGTGGCCCACTGAGGAAAGGGCAAAGTTACAGATTTCACAAGTTGTGATGAAATGCCCCTTTTGGCTCAGAATCCCATCTTCACCCCTGACTAATTCCATTATGCTGCTCAAGCTGACATCCTGATTAAAAGAAAGTCATTCCATTTAATCATTAGGCAAACACAATATTGAGTGCTGGGTAGGTTTTGTAAATATGAAGCAGATAGGTTCCTGCTCCTCAGGTGCCGATAGCACTAGCACCTGCCTTATCTCCTGTGTTATCAGCACCCCATTCTGCCACAGAGACACTGCTTGAAATTGCAACATCATCAACAAGAAGCCTTTGGGTATTTGCTTTTCCCTCTTTCAAATACACATAATCACTCAGCAATACCGGGATGGTTCAATTGCCCTGAGAGCCAAATGACTTTGAGTTAGATTTCTTCTCTTAACTACATCAAATCCTGATGTGTCACCAGCACCTGTGGAAATAATGCACCAGAAGAAAGGTCTTTGCTGGGGGGATATTTTGCCACTCATTACAGCCTTACTGCCCCCCTCAGCAGTTCATGCCATGCTACACAGACTCTGCACTTCGCCACGTGAAGAGGCAGCTGAGCTCACCCATTCCCTTGCTCAGTTCATGGCCAGCAAAGAGATTTCTCCTTTGTCAGTGCAGTCACCCCTCACTGAACAAGGACATTTTTGACTCAGGTGTATGAGACACACTTTTCAAGGCAGGTGAGGGCCTTGAAAACAACAACAGCAACAGCAGGGGGGCATTTTGAAAACCACAGCTCTTTGAAAAAATGGGAAATCTACTATTGATTTCCATGAGAGTAGAATTAGAGCACAGCTTTCCAAGACCCTTCTGTGCAAAAGATGCAGACTGTATTTCAAGATTCGGGGATCACTGAATCATAGAATAGCTTGGATTGGAAGGACATCATCTTAAACACAATCTTGTTCCAACCCTGCTGCCATGGGCAGGGAAACCTTCCACTAGACCAGGCTGCTCAAAGCCCAGTTCCACCTGGCCATGGTGCCATGAGGGTTAAGCTGAGCTGAGCTGTAGCACTGGTGGGATCCTCTTTTATCTCACTCCTTTCCTTGTATTTACACTGGCACCATCTGAAGTGTCAGGGAGAGCAATGGGCAGGCACACAGGGCTGGAGGGAAGGAACACAGACAAAGCACAGACACTGCTTTTCCTCTTCCACAGCTCCTCTTTCCCTCAGATCCACAGCAGGATGGAGCCTTGCTAGGCTGCCATGCAGGGGTACCACTCAGGAGGTTGAACTTAAATCCCTCTAAAATGGATGTTCTGTCATTCTGCAAGAAACAACCTCTGAATGTCTCTCAGAATAGGAGTTTTGAAAAGCCCTAACCTGCAAATTCATATTTTTTAGGCAATTCCTGTCACATTTATTATTACAATTACTATTAGCAATATTGGCATTTTTGCCCATAGTTGCTCATGCATTTTCACAGAGTGAGGATAGAATTGGAACTCAATTAATTTTTCCCAATTCTATTCTCACACCTCTGAAACTCAAGAAATTCTGCAGTTGTCACCAGCCTACCTATTATACCTATTATTTTGTTTCCTGATTCCCTCCCAAAGAGGGGCATCAAGATAAGCTTATTCTTGAGACTTTTCTGTCATTTCCCTTTGTTTCCTGTTTGCAAGGTGCTGATGGTTGGTTGCAGACTGGAGAAGGCTCCCAGCACATCATCTGTCTGGACAAACTGAGGGAGCAGCAGAGCTGGAAATAAAACCTCCTGGAGACACTGGTTTAATACTGTTTGCATGGCTTTCCCTCTTCAGTTTGCAATCACTCTGACTTCAAAAAAGTGTTTTACAAGTTCCTACCTTCAGAGCTTTGTAGAGAAAAGTATTTGTTCCTTCTTACCATCAGGTACTCTCAGAAACAGCCTTACAACAACTGGTAAAGGGGAGGGTTCCCTTAACCAGAACACCCTGCAAAACTGCAGGACAATTATAGGTGCTGGGAGTTATTTTGCTATCTCTCTTCCTAGTTTGTGTAATCCAGTTTAATACATCCTCACAACTGAGATTTTCCATTATCATAGTTAACATTTTGCCTTCCAAATGCAAAAAGATGCATTTGCTGCTCTGTCTGGAAGCTGAGCCAGGGAACATTGTTTCCCACTTGATAACACTTTAATGTTCTTGGGAAACATTGGTCTATTTGTTAAAATTTTGTTCAAATAAAACCTCAGCCAAAAGTGCTCTAGGGCTTTTTATATTAATCTTTCCAATGGCCTTGTTTAAAGCATGAATTTTCTTCAGGGGCTGTTGTATTAACTTATTTACTTATTATTAAGGACATTGAAGATTGAGAAAAATAAAGGCAAAGCTGCATACTGAGAGAGGAGAGCTGAGCTGAGAGACCCATATCCTAATCACAGTGTACACTGAGGTGCAGAGATTGTGATTAGGATAAAAGTTTGGTCGTGAAAAGTGACAAAACACATTGCCTTCAGGAAGATCAGCATTCCTCCAGTGTCTCTATGTTGAGAGCAGAGGTTCTCCTTCTTTGGCTAAACCTTGTTTCTAATTAAGTTACTGAATTTAACTTTACAGTGAACTTCATCTATTTTTTCCCCTCCACTAAAAATTAAGCTGCTTTAAAATGAACTGTGAATTTTACAGAAATATTCTAGTTTAGACAAATTTGCCACTGAGTAACTGGGTATTTTTTGTTTAAAAGTCTTTAAGATCATGGCACTGATTTTACACTGATCCTGAGAAAATTTCCCCTTCAGGCCCCTCTCTGAGGATCCCATTGGTTTGATTCATTGCAGATTTTCCCCTTATCGGATGAGCAGCTTGACCATTTGATTTTATTGTTAGTTTCTTTCCAGATGCCAGAAGTACTGAGTATTTAAATATATATCTGAAGTTCAGCAGGAAATTGAAAATTGATTCTCTACAGCAGTTATCTGAGATATGGTTCAAGTTCTTGCTTCAAGTTAGCCAGAGCAAAGAGCTGAAGCACTCTCTGGGGAATGCCAGCTTGACAGAAACTCCAGAGTGATTTCTGTGGCATCTTTGAGGAGAAATTCAGAAATTATGCTTTTGTTTAAAGAGGTCTCCTGTCTCCTCTTTGTTCTACTAAATGAGTGCAGAGATTAAGAGAACAAAAAGGATTTTTAATTCCTTGGTTCTACACAGGCACCCTTCAGCAGAGATGTGTGATGAGGCGTCAGGAAGTGATGCTCAGGTTCAGGGCTCTGTGATCTTCAGAGGTGCTGGGCCATGGCCACAGGCTGTGGTCAGAGCTCAGCCAGCTCTGATGCATCTCATGGATGGAGCTGTGAAGGAGGAGGTGGCTTCTTCCCAAAAATTTCAGTGAGAGTCAGCGTGTTGGGCAGGACCAGAATGGCCAACCATGGCTGGAGCTGGGATACCCACAGGGACAGACATGAGTGTGTGGCTGGCTGCCCCTACAAGCACAATCCACTGCTGGCTGCTGTTGGAAGCTCATGTCTCATCCTCTGCCATGATACTGGAATTATCCTCCTTTAGTTTCCCAAGCAGCTCCCAAGGCTGCCTGGTACTGCTGAGGCAGAGGAGGCTCCAGGAGTGCCAAGTGCTTACTGTAAAAGTAAGTGGCATGACATAAAGTCCTATTTTTACCAATGTTTCTATGAATTTGATATCCTAACAGAGATGTACTGACTCAGACCGATGCCCTTTGGCATTCTGAGCTATATAAAAATGAATAGTTAACATTTGGAAGCAAAGTTTATTGATGTTTTTCTCAGCAAAATTAAGGAAACTATTCTTGGGTAAAATATTTACAAGACTATAAGAGTAACTTAGATACTTCCCTGCCTAAGTTAAATGTGTCTCCAACACCACTTGCAGTGGTCACTTATCAAATGTCTCCAGAACCTGGGATATGTGAGACCTCAAACCCTTTTATGCTTTGGCAGGAGAGTGAGTGCAGCAATGATTCACTATTACAGGCCAGTGTTCAATACAGATTGATTTGGTTCTGTATCTTTTTGTTTAAAATGCATCTCCACACAAATGAGTCTGGTGTGTTCAAACTTCCTAAATAATCATTTTACCAAAATTCTGTAATAAATAAGTTATCCTCAAAATTCTACTGGATATACAAATAAATCTGCAGAATCTCTGTTCAGCAGCAGCAATAAATCCTTCCTCTATCACATACAGTGTTTACATTTGCCTAGGGGCTCTAAAACATTATGAGATGAAATGATTTTCCTGTTCCTTGGTGTCTGACTGCCATAGAATTTAAGTGTTTCATGAATTTAATTGTGAAGAGAACAGTTTAACATCTTTTCAGCCCCCTGCAGGAAAATGGAAGGAGGAGCCAACTGGATATTGCCTGGAAAATGATTCATATTTAAAATTTAACAATGATTACTGTGTCAGGGGAGGTTCAGAAGGGCAGCAAATGACCCCATGTCCATTAAAGATCTGTGCAAATTGGCAAAAGAAGGATTTGGTATCATAAGTAGGGCCTAACCTTCTGCTTGTGGTTCAGTTGCATTACAGGTTGCATAAATATCTTTATTTATGCAACATTAAGCCAATTTTCAGCGTTTTCCTCAAAATCTATTAGTTGCTTTCAAGCTCTCTGAGAGGTATTCTATTTCATTGCAGGAGAATTCATCTGGCAGGCTCTGAAGAGGGTGTTTATATTTCTGGCAACCAAAAGCTTGCAAAAAGGCAGTTGCAATCTTCTGCTGGAGGAGAGGTAGATGAAACAAAAACTACAACTGTTGCTTAGATGTAAAAAGAATTCTATTTTCAATGGAAAAGATTGTCCTGACTTGCCTTGATTATTGAAATCAAGGAAAACAAAACTTCAGTCAATCAAACTATTTTTGTGCCATTTAGGGAATGAAAGAGAGGATTGCTGTACAAGCTGGGAAAGAAAGCAAAACTACCAGTTGTACCTCCTTTAAACACACAGCCCTTCATAGTTTCATTTTCCCATCCCTATTTTGTTTTCTTGGTCCTCCTTTATTCACCTTTTTCTTTTCAAGAAATGCAAGAAGCAATTCTAATGTATTGTGTATGATTCTTTATTCTGACTTCCCTGCTTGGTGCACAGAAGTCAGGGTGTGACATGAACCACAGTTTGATGTACAGAGCCTGCAGTGGATTCTTGCATTTTATTCAGGACTAAATGACAACAAAATCTTTGAAAACCTGAGAAGAAGGTGGGGTAGTAAAAGAGATGTGTGGGAGAAGAGGAATATAAAAAAAGGATCAAAACAGTTAAATTTCAGTTGGCAACTGATAATATACTTTTCAGTTTCCTAGCATTAAATTTGTAGCTTCCAATGTATTTTAGTGATGGATTCTGCATAGGAAACTTAATGTAAATTAGCTATTATAAATTTGTTTTCTAACAAGAAAAAAATTAAATATAATCTTATAAATTTTGCTAATGTGCTTGGTAGTGAAGCAGAATCAGCAGTAACAAAAAGAATACTGCTGACAATTCCAGTGAAGAAGAAAATCAATCAAGGGTAATGTTCATCATTCCTTATTTACTGGGATAATTTGATCCTGACACTGTGCTCTGTGATGGGCATGGCTTGCTTTGCTCAAGATGTTGCCCGTTTTGTGCCTTCAGGAGCTGTCTTCTTCCCTTGCCACCAACTTAATACACATCCTTTTAACACACATGCATGGGAAATGAGGATTTCCAGAGTTCCTGATTGTCCCAGCACCTCTCTACAGCTGACACAAAGACAAATGAATCTGCTTGCAGGAACACATTGTCTGAGGGAATGCTTTGCTTCATTAAAGCAGTGCTCAATAAATGCTCTTTACCACTGAAAATTAGCAGTGGTGTGAGCAGGTCTGTAGATCTTTGCAGCTACACCCAGGGTTAAGAATGACAGGGTCTGAGGGTTGGGAATTGGAAGAATAAAAATCTGAAATCAGAGCAGCCCGGAGATTGGAGCATTCATTGCTGCATCTCTCTTAGGGTAGGACTGTGCATTAGCAGATGGCAGCCTAAAAACAATATGTGCTGAGAGAGCTGGAGATGTATGGCAAGATTTTCACCACCTACACAAGCATTCTGAAGAGTATTGTCTGTCAGGGGTGGTTCAGGAATTTACTAGCTGCTTTTGTGTGGATTTCTGCAGCTATTATCTGCACAGGATCAGCCAGGAGATGTTGGAGGCAAATTCGAGGCAAATTTTTACAAAATGGAATATGATAACCAGTCACAATATTAATCCCTAAGCTTTGATGTGAGCCTTGTAAAACACATATGAAGCAGCCCAGGCCCCTCTTTATTGGTAGATTGTGGAGATGGGTTGGGTTGTGAGAGGCAGCAGAAAATTGTGACTGAAGAGCAAATCATGATCTTGCCATCTGCCTGGAAGGAACTATTATATAGGGTTTGCTGTCAATCAACCAACCTGTTTTGAAGCAAAGGCAGAACAGTATATGATTTTTTTTTTTTATCCTGCTCATTTCATGCACTAATTCCCCCCTCAGAAAATCACCATTTCCAGCACCAGCACAGCACTCTGGGCTCTCCCTGCCTGGTCCAGCAAACAGGGAGAAGTGGAAGAGAGTCCTTAGAGTGGTTTTCTTAAATAATGACAAGTCCATAGGTGTGACAAGTAATTAAATCCTAAATATTGCCTGCTGTATGCCACATGTTCATGATTATTCTCACTTTTTTTTTCCCAGTGAGAGATCTTCCCCCCAAACTCATTTCCACCCTTTTTAAGTGTGTGTTCTGTGTTGCTTTATGATATTTTTTTTTTGCTTGGTTGGGGGTGGTTTTTTTCATGAACATAACTGAAGGCAAAAATTGTTGCTGTCTGCCTGTTTTATCTTTTCAAGGATTTTCCTAGGAACCCTAGGCTATAGTATTGCACAGCAGTGTATTTCATCCGTAACCACATTTCCTCATGTAGCACCTCTAGTCTGGGGATGTCCAAGCATGCTAAAATAGGTGTGTGGAAGCCACACTGTGCTCCTGCACAATCCAGGCCATTTCAGAAGTAATAAACTGAAATATAATTTAATATCACCGAGTGATTCCATTATAAGAGTCCACACTGCAGGGGACCAGCAGCAAAGAAACCTCTCCACTTGTTAATGTTTTTGTTCCCCCACCACTGTCTGTATTTATGATAAAGTGGAAGCAAATACATGGGTTTGCAAATCAGCTGTTTGGTCAGTCCCCTGGTGTAATGCAAGAGCTGAGATTTGCTCAGCAGCTGAGGCCAAGGCAGAGTTAGAAAACTTTAAAGTGCAATTTTCAGGGTAGCCCCTGGACTCAAAAAGACCAGAAGTGCAACACTGCAGAGCTGATCTGCCCTCTTGCATTTTCCTTTGGCACCAACAAAGCTTCCTTTCCAAAAGAGGTGATGGGTTATGCCAGGATGTGCTTTGGATGTGCACTGGAGCAGACCTGGGTGTCTGAAACACTTCCCAGCCAGGAGAGGCCCTGAGCTCCTGGCACAGAACCACCCTGGCACCTTCCCCACATCAGCCTGGGCGTGCCTGAGCACTGGGATTTGCTCTAACCAAAGTAACACTTTGCACCTGATGGTGTTTTGAGCCTTCAAACCAGCTCCTCCCTGTGTTCAGGTGGTTTGAGTTCATAAAAGCTCCCTGTAGGGGAGAAAGACACTGAGAGGAAGAGGAGGGTGGTGGGGTTTATTGCTGTTGAAGCTGTGGGAGCAGCTAAAAGGAGTTAGAAGGGGAAAAAAATTAGCTAGTCTAAGGTAGAGCAAACAGAGACAAGAACTAAACCTGCTTCTGACTTCAGACCTGGTTTTTGGGTATTTGTTTGTTTTTGTTTTTTAAGCTGAGTCTTTGGGAAAAGGAATTCTGGAGGTTATGGAGTGGTTTCCTGGTTGTGTTCATGGTTTTGGGCTTTGAGCTTTCACGGTTTGTTGGGGAAATTTTTTGCTTCTGATGGGACTGGAAAAGGGTTGATGTATTTTTGAGCTTTGGTCTGTGTAATAACTTTTTGTATGGATTTGGCAGCTTTTCCTACAGTTGTCTCTATGCCAGGAGAAGGTGGAAGGCTGGCTGGGCAGGAGGAGTCTGCCAAGAGGAGACAGGGGGGCTATCTAGCTGAGTCTGATTTGCTGCAATGTTTAGGGGGAAATTTGTCTTCTAGATAGTTTTGTTTCTATGCTGATGTCTGAAACATGTCAAATTTGACAGAGAAGGCTTTTTTTAAACTGTTGAAACCTCCTTTTTTTATATTACTTCATGATAATGACAGACTCACAGAAAGGCTGGGGTTGAAAGGGGCCTCTGGAGACCATCTAGTTCAACCCTGCTTCTAAAGCTGCTGAAATAATAATGGAGAGCTATTTTTTTATTAAGTTTAATTGAAATTTAGGAACATAGCAAGTGTAAAGGGAGTGACTATAACCCAGTGACTATATCTGAGCTCGCCATAAGCAATTTGCTTCCCAAAGTTTTTGAATGCCTTTGCTTTTTTTAGATTTATTTTATTTATGTTGTAGGTATTAAAAACACCTGCACCTTCATGTAAAAGTTGACTTTTCAGCAGCAAAAGTAGACGCTAAACCTGTGATATTAGGACTGATAATTGATATAATGAAAGTGATATATCAAATGTCAAATGTCCCTTCTGGTTATAGATACACGAATGTTCAGTTCATGCAGCCTCTGACCCATGATTTGCCCACAGTAGGGGGATCTTGCCTGTAATCTGGTTTTTCTGGTCTGGAAAAGCAGCTGCAGCCTGACAAAAGTAATAGTTTGTTTTCAAACTGGGACTATTCCAACAGCATTTTATGTAATGGGTTGAAGCTGGCTCTTTTAAGAATCAGCTGGAGGTGCTGAGTTTGTGCTGGGATGAATTTGAAAATCCATGAAAAGCTTCTGGATTTTCAGATCAGGATGATCTCTCCAGCTATAGATAAAGGCTAATAGTATCACAAGAAGCCATGAACTGTTATCAGCTCATGGGCTGTTTTAACTTAGATTTCTTTGCTTTTTGGTATCTCTGAACTGAAATGAAATGGACAACAGATCTCCATGACATGATGGTTATGTTTACCTGCCATGATATCCTGAGCACAGTCACGTTTTGCTGGTTAGATTTTAAATGTATTGAGTGCTATTAATTTTTTTTTTCATGATGATAATGTACTGCACAGACAATTCATCTTGTTAATCCTCAGCAAGTGCTGATCTTGTCAGCTAATGGCAAGTTCTAGATAAGGGTTGAGAATTTTTGCGTTGTCCTACATACTTTAAAAATAACTAGGACACAAACTTTTGTGATATAAACTTCCCTGACAAATATAGATGTGTTCTTTTTTCTTTCTCTCCCCTCTTAGGCTTTGGAAAACTGTAAAAAGCAGAATCCCTGCCTCCCAAACACAGTAATTGGGAAGACCAGACATCCCTCTGACAAGGAGTAGCCACATGTTTAAGGTAGGCTGGGAGGAACAATTGTGAGAATCTTTCCTTTTGTGTTCTGTTCTCACTTCTCCCTGATTTTGTCAACATTCAAACTTGTCATTTAATTGTTGCTTTCCAGAGCAAGCTACTTATTGTGCTCCTGTGGTTGTTGTGGGGTTTTGTTTGGTTGGGGTTTTTTGGTTGGTTTCTTTTTCCCTGTGGTTGTGTCATCTTCCTGCTTGGATCTTCTCTGTGAACTTGGGGATGGTTGACAAAGCTGCTGCTTCTGCCAAGCAGGTTTGGTGTGGCTGAGGCAGCAGGGAGAGAGCAGAGCAGGGATGTGCCAGGAGATGAGAGGGTGGAAAGGGGCCAAGAGCAGCAGGTGGAGCATCTCTGAGTGTGCTGTGCTGCTGCCTTGGCTGATCCTCCATATCCATGTGTCTGCACCTGGGCTGCAAACACAGCACATCTCCCAACATCCTGCACCTGAGTTGGGACAAAATCTGTCTGCACCAACCCCTGGAGTGATCCCATGGGAAGTGGCTTCCCTGCTCATGTTGTTCAGCTCTGCTCTCTCAGGGTCTTGGTATGTGTGGTCTTTGTGTTGGTCCGTGGAGGCTGTGGTCACAGCCAGACAAATCCTTGGTGTTTATTCCCTTCATGAAAAAATGTTGTATTTTTCTAGCTAAGCTTTTCTTGTTTGACTCCAGTAAAAACAGTGCATTTTCTCTTGTCATTGGAAAAAGCTGTAGGAGGAGAAAACCCTACAATACAGAAAGAAAGATTTCATGTTGTCATTGAAGACATAGGAAGGGCAAGAAAGGAAATAGATTCAGTTTGGTCACTGAGGTTGGATTAGATCCCCTGCAAGAGAGGGAGAAAAGTGGTGAGGACTGAGAAAAGGAAGTCTCAGGATGAGGAAGGTTTTCCTGGGAATGTATCTATCAAAAGTTCTAGACATGAAGTGGAGCTCCTGGCTAAGCAGACGTGATATGCACACAGAACATTAAACTTTGCTGCACTCATGCATTGAATGTGGGCTGTGAGTGTTTGTCAGGGCCAAGCTGTGGCCAGGGAGCTGGTAATCCTGTGCTCTCCCTGTACCAAAGGAATCCTCTTTGTGCTTCCTGTTCCACCAGGGGAAAGGAAAACAACCAGGAGCCAGAAACACAGGGAGGCTCAGGGCCCTGGATGAGGATTTCTTGGCTGGTTTTACTCTGGGCTTCACAGCATTGCTGTTCAGGCAATCACGTGTAGGCAGCTCCATCTTCACATGCTCAGCTGCTGGGTATCCATGTGGGATGGCTCCCAGTGGAGGAAAAACTCTGTGAGGAGGGGAGGAGGAGGCCAAGCAAAACTGCTCTGCCAGGCTTTTGAAAAAGCTTCCACGCATGTTGTGAACCTTGGATGAGTGTCAGAAATCTGGCTTTTCGTGGAACTGAGGTAAAATTTGCTGTGAGACTGCACTTGGCTCACCTGGGTAGCAACATTTAGGTGGGGAGGAGCTGCAGTGTGCAGTGCCTGTTGCCCAGGCAGCAGCCAGGGGAGAGGCTGGGATATGAGAAGGAGCTTTGTAGGGTGGGTGGAAGCAGCTGGGAGGGGTGGAGAATGCAATCTGTGAAAAGCAAAGATTCCTTGTCCCAGGAACACTGGAACTGAGGAGCTCTGCATCTCCAAGGTGGTGAGCCTTCTCCAGACCCTGTGAAATATGAGCCTGGATGTGTGGTGTTAAACCTCTTCATGGGGAAAAGGCAACTGTGGGGAGGAGGAGAGGGAGGCAGAATTCAGAAAGCAGAGGCCAGAGGCCCCCGTTTGGGTGCAAGCACCAATCTGCTGTCTGCATGAGCCTGCCTGAGTTGCATATGCTGTCCTTTTCTGTGTGCCCAGAAAATTGTGATAAATAGAGGTCCAGGCAGGGAAGAGCATTTATTTTTATTTGCCTATTTTTGTCATTCACTTGGCATCTCTAGATGAATGGTGGAAGCAGGAGGGAGAGGCTGTTCTCCTTGTGCATGCAGCCCTGGGTGTGGGGCAGATTCTCAAAGACAGCTGGGTTCCTGCTGACCCCTTGCAACCTACCTTCACCTTGGAGATGCCATCCAGTGTGATGCTCTGTGCCAGCAGCCCGTGGAGTCCTTTAGAGCTGTGGATGAGCAGTTTCCATGATCTCCAGCTGGGACAGCTCAGGTGCTGGTGTCTGTCCTCTCCTTTGTCCCATCAGGTGTCAGAGTGGGGCTGGAAGGAGCTCCTCTGACACTTCACCTCCCAGCAGTCAGACACAGACCACGTAACTCAAAGGGTGTTCATGGGTTCATCATGCCCCAGAACTGCCAGGAGCTGCCATTCCACAGCACACCACCTTTTCTCCCATCTTCCTCTTGTCTAGAGACAAATTACTTGCAGCCTTCCCTTTTCACGAGAAAGAATTTTGAAATGTGCAGACTGCTCACTTGTGGGTTTTTTCCCTTCCTATTTTCTCTTCCCAGGGTGTCAGGGTCAGTAGCCTCACATTCAACATGGGTCCAGAGGTGCTTGTAGAGCATCATCCCCTCCCTGTCAGAGCCAGCTGATGAGGCTGAGGTAAACCCCAAACCATCAGGTGAATATGGCACTGTGCTTAGCAAAGAGGGCAAGAGGAAAATGTTTGATGTCTTGTTGGTCCACTGAAAGTTAAAATTGGCAGCAAAGACATCAAAGCAGGTGTGAGGATGCTTCTGCAAGATTTGCCAAGGACTCCTGTGCTCCTGTCTGATGCTGAGAGCCAGGGCAGGGAGAGGCTGCAAGCACAGCCTGTTTAATATTCTCTCTGTCCCTCTGATCTCCCCCCTACCCTGCAGAAGCAACATGTCCCCTGTTTCTGCAGAGCTTGTCCTGAGCAATAGCAGCATCTGTCAGGGGTTATGGTGGCATTAGCCTCATGGAGCTGGGAGTTAGCAGTGCTTGGCAGAGTGACAGGTCTGCTGTACCTTACATAAATCTGTATCTTGCATAAATCTGTCTCTGCCTACTCTGCCAAGGTGTGTGGTCACAATTTGTCCGATTCTTCCTGCTGTCCACAAGGCTTTTGAGTTCCTTAGAAAGTATTTGCTTGAGACTCTCCTCCTTTCATCTTTCTTCACACCTCCCGACTCTGTATCTTTCACTTGTATATTTCCCACAAAGTCCTAAAAGGGATGTATCTTAAACAAGTGTTTATTTTCAATTAAATCCTCATCACCTGCCCCTCCCAGGAGCTGCAGAAATCTCCCTGTATTCCCATGGGATTGAATTTCTTGAGCCTCCCTGTGGCTTTGGCAGCAAACCCAGCAGCCTCCTCCTGCTGTTGGCTGTACCTGATCCTGGGTAGCTACAAGGTACCTACCTTGTTCTTCAGTACTTCATGGTGTTTTGTTGCCTCTCATCCACTTTTCTTGAGCCTTCTAGACCCTTTTGGGGCCAGAAAGTAATAACTGCCTCAGTTCTTTGCTGTCTTTCAATGTCTAAGAAAATTCTTCAGGAAAACAAGAAAGCCCTTATTAAACATAGCATTATATCCCCACCCACAACGTGTTTTCAAACAAGGCACCTGAAAAGAAAATGCTGACCCCTTGAAAGCATCTCTGGTCAACTTGGCCTGGGGCCACTCTCTGGTCCCCAGCTCTGCTCAGGGACCTGATGGGAAGGTTCATGGCCAGTGATCTGTGTCACTTTGTCACACCCACCTGCCACCACCAATTGCTTCGGTGTGTTAGGGCTGTAATAGAGACCTGCTCTGAGCATTGTGGCAGAGACCAGTATAACATCTCTGTTGGTCTGCAGGCCCAAATACTTGGTGTGTATTACCAGTAAAGTACAGCAGCTCCAAAGGAGAATGTGATCTGTCAGGTGAGCTCATTGCACCTCTCAGAGAGTCTGCACTGAGATAGATGTCCTCAGGTGCTGAGGTGGAGGTACTTGAGTGTAAGAGTACTTAGTGCTGTTATTATTTATTATTGTTTGGTGTCTTGTGCTGGTGAGCATTTAGTGAAGGTGGCACACTCTTCTACCACAGGTTATCCAAGGGGAAAACAAATAATCCCACATTGTGTTGTAGCACACGTCCTGAGCTCTCAAAATGGAAGTAAGTTTCTGTGTTGTCTCCAAGCCCTTTTTCTTTTGTAGGCAGACATAAGAGCTGTAATGCCAAGTGAATGGTATGTACTAAGTCTATACAATGGCTCTTTAAAAAAATAATTACATATGGTACAAGAGGGAGAGGAAACCACTCCATTCCTGTAAATGGCCACTTAAGACGTGGAGAATAAATAACTGCAATAAATAATCTGGCATAGCTGAGCTTTAGCATTTGGGAGTAAATCAGAGCTCTTTCCCCATTGTCTGCAGAGAAGCCTCGGAAATGGAGTTGGAAGGAAAGATTCCCCTGAGAGTTGAGGCGAGGTGCTGGACAGCCCCTGGGAGCGTGAGGGAGTCTCCGGCTACGACGCGTGCCTCGCTCCCCTTTCCCTGCACCTCCCTTCCCCTTCCCAGGCATGTGCAGGGGAAGAGACTCCCTTAAGTCTCGCTCTCCTCTGGTGAACAGGTGCCAGGAGAGGGCTGGGGATGAAGGCTGACGGATAAAGGCTGCGCTGCCGGAATCAGCCCGTCCCAGGCGCCTCGGAGGCCGCGCAGCCCCCGGCGCTCCCCGCTCCCCTCCCCGCCCGCCTCCCGCCGCCGGAGCGGCCGCTCCCCTGCGCCGTGCGGGCTCTGCTGCCGCTATTTAAATGCAGCTCCAGTCGCTGGCTGAGCGAGGGCTGTGTCGCTTTAAGGCACATGTGATACTCTCCCGAGCGGGGATGTGTTGAAATAGGCTCGGGCAGGTCCGGGAGCCGCCGCCTTGTGCCGCCCGTGCGGAGCCGCGGCCGCGCTGCCCTCACCCGCCGGCTGCTGCTCGGCCTCGCGTGTCCTGCGAGCCGCTCCTCGCCGCCAGACCCCTCCAAAGGGCTCCTCCAGCACAAGGGGATGCTCGGAAATGATCTAAAGGTGAAAATGAGAAGGTTTCCACCCCTCAAACCTTGGCCACTTTTCTGACGGCAGTCTGAGAGCTCAGATGTCTTCTTTACTCTGGAAACAGGATTTGTAACGAAAAAGAGATTTTTTTCCTTCTTTTTTTTTCTACTTTTAATCCTGATAAAGAAGATTATTGGGAAGCTATAAAAGAAATCCCTTATTGTGGTACAGATGGATTTAAAAAAGTATTAGATCTTTCCGATGAACACTACTAGAGTGCTCTGCTCTTGGTTGGATTACTCAGGTAAGGAGCTTCCTCAGGATTTAAGATTCAGAAAGCAGATCTGGAACTCCTCAGATAATAAGTAGAAAATATTCACTGCTGTGTTTCTATATTAATGATAAGATGATCTCTGGGTGAAACTGTGTGTGTGTGTGACAGTTTGCTGATGAACGAGTCCATGAAGAAATATTTGTAAGAAACGCTGGGTTTGAGCAAAGGTAGTTTGAAATAGCAAATCTTTGAGACAGGTTTTTTATATTTTAAAAAACCAAAACCAACTAATAAGAACGGCTGAGTGGGTAAAGTCTGCTGTCCATGTGTGAAGAACATGATGCCGGAGGAAAGATACAGGAGCATTTAGCAGGTTGTAGAAGTTTCGCTCTTTGACTGGGATTTTTAAAGTTCCGTTTAAATAACCTGAAATTCCCCTGCATGAGGCTCACCTTTCCCTTTGCCTTGTGGTATAAAAATCACGGGAGCACCAATTATGACAAGAAGGTGTTAATTCCTGAAGACACGAGGAAGCCTCCCGGGAGCTCCCTGATCTGAGGAGATTGAATCTATTTTGCAAGATAAATGGGTCTAAAAAGAGAGGAGAAAAAGTGCATTGTATACTGCAAAGCAAACAGTTGGAAATGAAATTAATTATACACCAAGCAGTGCATCAAGCACTCAGTACAGAGAAAGGAAGAGCCTCATGCTGATCAAAATAATGTTTTGGTATTCTCTATTAATTATACTTGTCAGTTTATGTGGTTCATTTCAACTAATTAGACTTAAAAAGCTTCCCAAAGACTCTACTGCTTTAAAATCAGGGCAAAAAAAAAAAGGATTTATATGCATATATTTTATTACCACAGCATTTCACTATTTTAATAATGTTCATCTTCCCACTGTAGAAATCCCCTGATACTGCATGCAGATTTTTTTTTTTGTAAAGACATGATTTTTTTTCCAAGTGAGAGATTGAATCTTTCAAAGTCTTTCTTGCTCTGTGGAAATGATGTTCAGCTGATTGGATTATTAGATAGAGAGCAGCATCCTATCATTGGCTGAGTGAGGAGAGTGCCTGAAGTTTGATTAATTTGCCCATCTGAAATGCAGCAGAAGGTGCTGTTAGGGGAACTGGACGATGTGTAGCGTAGCTGAGCCTTGCAAACCTCCTGATCCTTGCGGGCACTGAGAAAGAGCTGCTGAAGTTACCAAGTCAGAGGGAAATTCAGCCACTTAGTACAGCCATGAGCGCAAGTATGGAAGAAGAGTTGTCTGCCCTGGATGGCCAAGTGCACCAGCACCAGCAGACAAAGCAATTGCCTTTTCCCTTTGCAAAGGGAATATTTTTAAAATTTTGACACAGTCTGCTTTGTGGAAGCATCAAATCTTCTATAGACCACATCTGAAATTCAGTCTGGCCATACTCCAGTCCTTGTGCATGCACAGGTCGAACAAAAGGAAGCTGATTTCATCTGGGGATTAGAACATAATTCTCAGAAACAATTACTTTGTTTGGTAGACAAAAGCATAATTAATAATTAATGCTTGCAAAAGCAAAAAACCAAACAATGTACTGTTACCTTCTGGGTCAGTAATAGCCTTTTTAGTCTTGGGGATGGAGTATTTTGGCAATATGTCTTGGATAGCTGAGGATGTGTTATGTCTTTCTGCAATGTATTTAAAGCAGCTTTGATACTGTCTGGACATCATGTTGGTTTTTTCCAGCTGGTGTTGTGACTTTTTACAATTTGGTTTATATTTTTAACTCCCTTGTAAATTGAGCTATGGATCAGTGTGAGAATATTTCCCAGCTTCTATTTATATTGTGGTTTTTTTAGTCCTCATATTATTACAGTTTGATTTTTACCACTGAATTATTAAAGTTACCCAGGCTCCTGTGTTGATGTCTCTTTACCTCTGCTGTCCTTTTTGGGCGTGACCTTTGTTGTACAACAATTGCATCCTGCAGGGGGAGAATTATAATCAAAAGACATTTAGCAAAAGGAGTGAAAAAGAAAAATATTAAAACCACTGTTGTAATGGAAGCTGACTATTGTGTGTGCTGGAAGGCATTGGATAATAATGTGTGTCTAATATTTTGTTTAGAGAATGGCAGTGGTCTCTGCAATGTCCTGGGTCCTGTATTTGTGGATAAGTGCCTGTGCAATGCTGCTCTGTCAGGGGTCCCTCCATCACACTTTCCAGCAGCATCACCTGCACAGACCAGGTAGGACTGAGCTCAGCTCTGGGCTTGCAGGCTCTCTGCCCGTGCTCCTGTCTGTCTTGATAAAATATTGACTAATCAAAATTCTCTTTATCATTTAAGTTTTATGAGTTGTTTGCCTTTGTATTGCACAGCATCTGTTCTCTGGTGAGTTTAGTGGTGTGCTTTGCCAATCTAATGTGGGAATAGTCATGTTTAATGTCATTTTCTAACAATTGCCCAACAGAAAAATCCCATTGTGGGTAACGGTTCAGTTTCTGTGTCCTTGTTTCTCTCTCCCCTTCTTCCCATTTGGTGAAGTTCTGGAATTTTTGTAGAACTTGGACACTGTGAGAGCTCAGGTTTGGGGAACTTTGCACTTATCTGACCCAAACTGGGTTCAAGTTTGTTCTTTAAACCACGGGCACCGAATCTGGAGGTTGGATGTTTGCCTTGGGTTAAAGGAGGCACACTCATTCTGAGGTTCTCAAGTTTACCTCTGAAATTGATGGGGCTGCAAAAGTGTGTCCTGGAGGAGAATTTGGGACTGAATAGAGTGCAGTGCCTGTAAAGGCAAAATCAATCCCACAGGTTAGCAGTGGAGAACACAGCTCACTTGGACTGCTGGGTCTGCAGGGACAGCACAGCAGTGGTTTTATTGTGTTTTTTATTAATAGAAATGGATCACATAACTCCTTCAACTGCTAATTGCACTTTGAAGAATGTGCTATGCTAAAAATTGAGGTGGTGGCATTTTCTAGCACAGTGTTTTCATCTGGTTAAAATTAGATGGGCCAAGAATGTCACTTAACCAATTCTGAATCCAAAGAAAAGGTGGGAGGGGCTCTAAGAGTTGTAGAAATGAAAGATGGAAAGTGTTAACTCCCAGTGATGAGTCATTTTATGATGTGGCAATTAATATTTGAATGTTTTTGATTGAATGACATCCATTCAAAGACAGATGGTCTTTAACACAGGTCTTTGGCAACTTTAAAACTCAGAGTTTTCCCAGGTTTGTTTCTAGCCCAGAAATCACAGGTATTGGCATTGTCTTGGTTTGTTCTAATAAAACATAAATGTTATAGAGGAATAGACCAAAATCCTTGCTAGGCCAGGTCTCAGTGCCCATGTTAGAGCATCAGATTAACCAAGGGTGTCACCTTTACCCCCTGGCACTGGGAATCTGGGAGTTCTTGAAGTTTGAGGGGTGAGGGACTTATCTGGGACTTGCAGAGATTTATTACAGTGCAATTATCAGAGATGCTGCTGGTTTTTTGAGTGTGTCCCTAGTGAAGGAAAGGGAGGAAAAAAGAGCCCAGCTGCAGAGGTATGTAAAGGGAAAACGTAGTATCATTTTATGGAATCAGTTGAAACAAGTGACATTATGAGAAAAAATGGGAGCTGGGCAGATCCTGAGCTCTGCAACATTTGCCTAAGCTTGAAAAATCACCTTTTTTATGAAGCAAGAACAGCAAGACACTGAATGCATACCAAATGTTGGGGAAATGTGAAAAATGACAAAATCTTTCACTCAGGGATGTGCTACAGATAGAGTGAAGGTTTTACAGCTGCCTCATCACCTACTTAGAAGCAGCCAAGCTTTCCCTCCTGCGAGCCTGGCTCAGGCAGCTTCTCTGCACCCTACATGAATAAGATTGATGGTGTTCTGATCCCAGGCAGCCAATTTCGGTCTCTCAAGAAATAATCCACTACATTGACAGATGAGTGGAATTTGACATGATGTTCACCTCAAATTCAGATTGTGCTGCACCTGGGAAGTACCAGCCAGTGAGTGTCCTTTAGGGAAACTCTCAGATATTTTGGACGATTTCTGCTGTCACAACAGAAAATCAAGACACTGTTTTTTTTATAAGGCCATGAATTTGCAGTCTGCCAACTGAATGTGAAAGGTTGTACATAAAAGGGATGGAAATATGTTAACTAGCAAACTGAGTGATTTTAATGTATTCAACTGCAGTCCCTGAGCACACCCTATTTTTCATATTTATATTATTAGGAATGCGTAGTTTACTTTTAGTTAGAAACTGTGTAAGTAAGATTAAAATGTTCAGCCAAATAGAAGTGAATAAAAAATGGCTGCAGATAAGCCAAAGCATAATTTCAGTAATTTAATGCTTGGTGTAAGAAATTTCAACTTATTGAATCATGGCAGATAGAGCTGTAATCAATAGCATGCTCAGCATACCTTTTCTTTCACTTTGTGATCATGCATAGATAAGGAGCTGCCCTAAAATAAGGGAGTTTCAGCAGTTCATCTCCATCATGGGGCCACTTTGGTACAAGATAATTAAAAAGGCAGGTTCCACCCCATCTTGTACTTCTTGCTCTTGATGAATAGAAGAGTCTCACTGAGCACAGGAAGGTGCAGGTAAAAGATAAAATCCTCTTGGAGTGTATTTAGCATAATAAACTTGAACTGAGCACAGTGGATTAGCACAGTGAATATATCCATCTGGACCACAGCAGTTAATCCAGTTTGGAAACCCTGGAAATCAAGGGCAATATATTAAAAGGTTAGTTTATCATCAGAGATTTCTGAGCTTGATGTATTTTTTTTTCTCCCAGAAACTTTCTTAAGCAAGTATCTGAATGGGCTGAAATAGATTTTAACACACTGTGCAATCACAGAAGCTTAAAGCCTCTTTCCAGTGCAGTATAATTTTTCATTTTTATAATTCAGTACTTCTTTATTCAGTTAGATGACTTAGCAGAGGGTATGAACCTGGAAACAAATGTGATCAACTGCTCTACATGACAGTATTTGTGACTTTATTTTCTGTGAAATGTTGGCAGGTGGGCCAAGGTAGTAAGGCCATAGTACATACTGCTTGCTTATAAGATGAATGATGCTGTATTATTTGTGCCTGTTCATTAATTCTTTCTTGTCTCATTAACACAGTGAGAAGTTTGAGTGCTGCTCTTTAGTACTCTTAAATATTGATGCCTGTTCCTTTTGACTTTGATAGGTGAGGAAGAGGAGACCTGGGAGTAAACCTGCAGAACCCCACTGCAGTCTAATTCCCCTTGGGCAATACTCATGGCTTTCTGCAGGGTTTTTCATGACTATATTTCATTTTCATGAATATCATGTTAGGCAAAGGATGTGTGAAAGCATTCACAGGAAATAACTTTATGTGGAAACAAATCTCCATCTTCTTTGCAAGCTTGTCACTTCTGTGTGATTTAAGAAGAAATAGTGGTAATGAAAAGAATTCCATGCTGGTTGTTTTGGTCTCTAAGATACACACAGTTGTAGGGCTGTGGAATTGGCCTGAGGGGTTAGAGTGGCCAGGTTGATTTGCAGAGTTATCTGAGTGCCTGTGATAGTTCATTGATCATCTGATTGACAGGATTGATCCTCCCAGCAGCAGGAATTAGGTGCTGGGATTTGGTGACATAAGATATTAGCAAAGTACAGGATTCAAGTTAAAAAAAAAGCAGACATCACCCTTTCAATTATGCAATTCTTTGCAAAATTTTGACATTGTTCCATAACAAGGTATAGGATCTTTCAGCTAATAGATGACAACACTGGCCATGTGTTACTTGGAAGGACATAGGATTCACCTGTGAGTTTGTGCAAATGAATTATGTACACATCAAGTTAGTCTTGTGTGCAGTGTAAAGGTGGAAGGCAGACACAAGCAGAAAAAAGTATCCACTGTAGCACTGCTGACATTTGCAAATATGTTAATTAAAAACAGGCCTGTTCAGAGGAAGAAATCATGGACTGAATCAAGGCTGGAATTTTATGATGCTAAACATGAAGTACCTTTTATTGTGACAGTAGTTAATGATGTGCCTATTAAAAATCTTCTCAAGAAGTGATTCTCTGGACTACATAATACTAGACAAAAAATCAGTCTCAAAGCAATTCTGCACCAGCTAACCAGGAACATCAACCTAAGGATGCTGTGAGCATGTTTCTCAGTAGACAGCATTTTGCAGAAACTGGAGTCTGTGGCTGTGAGCAAAAAATGTCTTAGTTCTGATCTTGGCCTTCCCACTGATTTTTTTTTTTATAGCCCTGGGGTAAACTGCGTATTTTCACATTTCAAAAGGTCTGCTATTTTCATATGCCCCATATATGTGGCTATTCAGTTCAAAACAGGCAGGATTTTGAATCTAATTCCTCAGGAAAGTATAAATAAAATCTCTCATTTGGAAGGCGAGTTCAGCAAGATTTTTCCTCTTGCTGTGGACAGAAGCAAGTGTGGCACTAGGCAGTTAATATATAAAAGTTTCTGTGATTAGCAAGAATTGTGTTGCATTAATCACATGGTGTGAATGCAAACTGTTGCCTTCAGTATACAATGTTCAAATAGCCAGGCAGGAACACAGCCAGCCGTGGCCATGAAAGGTGACAGCTATTGTTTCTTGCTGTGTTAATTAAAATCAGCACGTTTTTAAGTTCTAAGGTCTGACTTTGTTTTCATTTACTCCAGCAAATGCACAGAAAGCAGCACAGTGCCCTGGTTTGTTCACAGTCAGAAAATCCTCCTCTCAAGGAGCTGTTCCAGTCACTCACTGTAAAGATCTCCCTTGTGATACCTTTGTTATACACACCTGGCCTTGACAGGCTGCTCTTGAAAATGTGAAATTACCAGCTGCAAAGTGAAGAAATCCAGGTTATAAGTACCTACTGTGTTCCTGGTCACACACAAAATACATTTGGATGTATGTGGACACGTACTTAGTTTAGGAAGAGAACTGATGTGACACAACCAACACTTAAGCATGAGGTAGGGTTTCTAGCAGCATGATGGCAATGAACTGCCTGCTGTGCTTGTGTGATGGGCTTGTTTACAGCAGCACACTTGATCAGAAGTATTGAACCCTGTGATTTTGAGTTTTTTGATTTTTTTTTCCTGAAACATCAAACCTCTGAAACAAAGCTATCATGGCTCCAGGGTGTGCTTGGAGATAGGGTTAGCCATGGGAGTTTTTGGGGTCTGTTGCCTGGGACACAGGGGAAGTAAAGTGGAAGGGATAGGTTGGCATTACCAGGGGTCAGGCTGTCCTCCCTGGCTGGTCAGTGGCAGGAGCAGAAGAGCAGCTGGGATCCTCACAGCTTGGTGGAGGAGAGCTGTCACCAGTGACTGCTGAATGTGCTGCCTGGTTACTGCTCATCCAAGGAGATGGAGCAGCCTGGGGGGAGCAGGAGTGTCAGCTCCATGGGTTGGGAAGAGCAGCATGGCCAGGGTGTGCACTGGGGCCTGGGCAGCACAGGAGGGCTCCCAGGAGCTGCTGGAAGCATGGCTGCATTCCCTGTTGGGTGCCACCTTTCCTGTGGGTGCACTCCTGGGGTCACCCTCTGCACACCTTGTACAAGCCAGCAATGGCAAAGTGCTCCCAGAGGGACAATGGGATGGTGCCTCCTGTGCTGGTGCTTTGCACTGACACTCTCTGTGCTCTGGTTTAGTCCCCCTTCCTCCTGGCCATGCTCCTGTCCCCATCCCACGCCATTTCAGCCACTTCAGCTCTCCCTCAGGCCTCTCTGCAGGCAGACACTTGGGCAGAGCTGCCCTGGGGAGGCAGGGACCAGAAAGCTCCTCTTGCTGTGCTGGCCCTGGCAGCATCTCCTGCTCCCAGCCCTGTGCTGAGCCTCCCTCTCCAAGTGCAGCCTCAGAGCCCTGTGAGTCATGCAGGGACCTTTCAGTGCACACCACTATTTGTAGCTCACTGGCATGGCCTTAAAGACTGTGGGAATTCATTCTGGGGTGGTAAAATACCAAGGAAAATTTGGCACCTACAAACACAAACCCCAGAGGCAGAGTACATTGCTCTGCACTGAAGTGTTTCTGCTGATAATATCAGAAACATGCCTTTAATGATTAGCCTGCTTTAGTCCAAGGCTCATTTATATTTTAAAAAGTAATATTCAAGTGAATTGCTTCATAAGATTGATGTGTGTTCCCCTTTAAGTTTGATATTATTTTATCCTGTACTGTCTATAATATTTGTGTTTCCTTCTGAATGTTTTTCTTCCCACTCTGTGAAACCAACCTGTGCTGTGAGCAAGATTTTTGTTTTGTTTTTTTTCCTGGTGGAACTCAGCATTTTTTGCTGTTTTCAGATGCCCTATACAGAGTAGTTTTCTCCAGCTGATCTTACTCCTTTGCATGGGAGTGATGCTGGAGCTTTCTGTTCATTGTGCCCTGGGAAGGGACCACGAGGACTGCAGCACAGTTGGAGTCTAAATTTATGAGAGTCAGGCAGTGATGCACAATGGGGAATCGGGGGTGTAAATTAAGCTGAATGAAGTTACACAGCCCAATGTTTCTGTGACTCATATTTCTACGCTCTGTTTAGATTGTTTTTTGACATCTCTCTCTTGCCTTCTGTATTTCTTCTGGAATACCAGTTTGCCCCTTCATAATGGGTAAAGAAAAAACTCCTGCCCTTCTTGAAAGGTCACTTCAGTGACAGCAGCGTGCAGGATCACTGTTGCTATCATGATAATCAATATCTCTGTCCTGCTGTTCCACTGTAATCCTTATTTTGAGAAAACAGCTTGGCTTGGGAACTGAAATGATGGCAGGAATATAAAATTTTACTCGTTTTTGGATGATGTGAAAGGGATTCCTTGAGAATCAGCGGGTGAAGTACAGTACATAAACAATCTGTTGGGATGAGTACCCTTGTTGAGGTGCAGTGTCTCTGAGTGCCAGGTAACCCAGGGAATAACCTGCCCTCCATGAGCAGCTCCCACCCAGCCACACCTGCTGGGAGATTTTTGGAGTTGGGCACAAATATTTCTACCATGAACAGTTAAGTTTTATTTGTATACCATGTACCTTAACTCTTACTAAATGAATAGGCAACTAAAAACCAGCTTTAACAGTGATCTTTGTCCCTTGATTATCAGGAGAGCTGTTGGTTCAGATTAAAGAATATTTTTAATCCATCCTCGTGCACGATCCAAAGATCTGCTGGATTAATTTAGCTTTCTGTAGTTGACAAATCTGAATCAAGAACCCTCATTTTGAACCTACCAAAAAACAGGGAGCAAAATAAAATACACTGTCAATTAAACTGTGTACAAGTGAGAGTTATATCTGTGGAGAACTTGATTAAAGACTCCCATGCATGTACATATCAGCTTGTTGGAAAGTGGGGAAACTGGGACTGTGATTTTTTTTCTGTGTAAATAATGTCAGCAACCAAAGACTCTACAGATCAGCCTGGGTGCAGGCAAAAGCCTCAGGATCTGAACTGCACCCCCTGTTAAAACTTTATTTTTACTGTCCTCATTAATGCTCTCCAAAACTGCTGCTACATATTGCCGGCAAGCAAGGCTTCAGTACAATTGTACTGTGTTGTTCAGGATTTATTAATTATAATCTTTTCTTGCAGAGTCTATTTATATTTGATCGTGACATTAATTGGTTGCCAAAACAAACTAGAGTTAATGGTGTTTAATTAAGTGCTTGAGAGCAAGCAAGGACATTTTATTTGGAAAATTGGTTTCATTGATTTATATGTTTGTTTCTTACAAGAACGTGCAGAAATGAAGGGAACCTATTGGTTAGCACCTCTTTCCTACATGCTGCCCAGGAATCCCAATAACACAGTGGTGACTGAACATGATCAAGAGTTGACAAGTATCTGTAGCTCATGTATTTGCCTGTATAAGCACATTAAAAAGTAAGTGTTCACATTCTGAATCATTCTGAATTTAAATAAAACAAAAATCCAGACAGAAAGGAGATCAAATAACACTGAAATATCATTAAGCTCATGTTCAGAACACTGCATTTTGAAAAAAACCCCATTTTAGAGAAGACCTTAGCTTCATTTCTGGACTGGCTGAAGTTGCTGAGGATAAGGAAGGTATGGAAAAATACACTGAAATATGACTAAATATAGGTACCTCCTGTAATTATATTAATAAAAAACTCCATTATTTTATTTCTATGATATAGTAATTCCTATGCTTTCTATCATGTCTTTAAAAATTGGCTGATTTTACAGTTCAGAAACTTTTGAACACCAGCCTATGTCAAGTTTTTATAGCCAAAACTGGAACTGAGTGGGAAATTCTGAGGACTTAATATTTGGGGGTTTTGTTTGTTTTTTAAGAGTCAGTTTCCTAAGTTGAAACTTTAAGAAGTGATTCTGTGTCTTTGTGCCTTTATTTCTGCCTTGATATTCCTCTTTGAGGGAAAAAAAATTATCTGTGTAGGTATCAGCAGGTACCCAAAACAAGCCATCATGCTGATAAAGGCATAAATCCTGTCTGGAAGCAGAAATTGAGATCTGCCAGTGGCTTCCTCTTTCCCAAGAAGAATCAAGACCAGAGAGAGCTCAAATTCAGTACCAGGGTGAACATGAGGAGGATCTTGTGTGTCCTTCTGGTTGGTTCCAGCTCTTGTTTTGGTTTAGAGCAGCACTGAAATTAAAGTGGGTCTGTTGTTTTCAGAAGTTGCCCCTTTTTACACAAGGATACCCTTTTCATTAAACAGGTATCTGGGGGAAAACCTTGCTTTAGTCATAAGCTCTCATGGCTAAGCTAACACAATTTACTGTGACTTTCATTAGCACATTAAATTCCTCTCTCTGGTTACTTCCATGGAGTGCTTTCAGATTTGTGTGGTCAGCCAGCCAGAAGTCATTGCTGTGTGAAACAGAGGGGAACCCAGGGGATGAGTTGAGCTCACAGAGGTTTTTGAGTTCCTGATTGTTTTCAGTGTGCTGGGGCAGGATCAGACAGAGAATGACTGTGTCTAAGCCAGCTCCTACATCTGCAGTATCATTATTTCTTTAGCAGTAGCTTTTTGTGTAGCTTTAAAATGCAGCATTTTTTTTTCCCTCCAGGTAATTAGAAACTGTTTCCTCAGCTGACATCTGAGTGCTTTCTCCATTAATTCAGCTGCCTGGGTGGTGTTTATCCTAACCTTGTTTTGAGTTTCTCCAACAAATAGATGACTCCTTTAGTTCTAATTTAGTTTCTCTTGGTATTTCTATTATCTCTTTCTAGTTGGCAGGCAAGGAAATCAGATGTGCATCAAATGAAGCCATTTGTCATGGATTAGTGCATGCAAATGCCTTGATAACAGTAGTAGACAAAAGCTGTGAGTGTCTGGGAAGAGAAAATTAACAAGGCCAAAGCAGCACTGATAGCTGTCCCTAAATGAGATTATTCAATGCCTAAGAGCAGGACAACTCTTCTGTTCCCTCCCTTGACATTTGTCCTCTACTGAAATCTTAATACATGAGGGAAATTCACAGTGAAGCCTGTGAAGTGGGGAAGTGTCTGTGGCAGCTCCTGGCTTTCCCAGGAATATGGACACATCAGGATCTTCCCTCTGTCCATTAAAAGCCAGCAGAGGTGGAGGATGGGGCTCACAGGTGGGCAAAAGTAGAGAAAAACCATTAATGATCCTCCAGCCTTGTGTATCCCAATTTGCCATAGCACACTGGGAGTCAGGAGAGCTGCCAGGCAGGGCACAGTGAATTCTGTCGAGGTGGAATGTATCCTCCTCAATGACTTCTCTGGAAGTTTTGCATTTCCTTCTTTCCCTCAGGGCAGAATTGGGTAATTGTTTAATGCTGATTCCTGCTGTTGATAGCACACTGAATTGAAGGAGTTGAGTGGTTATTAGATATTTATCTCATGCTTGTCGTGGTTACTCCAGTTCCATTATGAGCCTGGTTGGTCCCAAGAGGTAAATGTAAGCTCTGGAGTTCCCTGCTCAAAGGATGGAGGGAGGAGGAGCTGAAGCACAGTTGGAGGAAGGGGAATTTTGAGGTGCCCTGACTTGAGGTGAGCAAGGCTGTGGGCAGTGAGCATCCAGGGCCATTGTATTTCTAACCCTCCAAAACCACCCCTGGCAGATCACCAGACACAGAGGCTGTCATTTAGTGCAAGCTCCACAATGTAGGCAGATTACCAGCTGTTTTCTGTTGGTTTTTATCCTGTTTCAGTCTTTATTTTCCCCTCTCACTTCCTCTAAACCAATTTCCTTTGTTTTCTCTTAATCTTCCTTTATGTAAGCTCCTAAGGCTCTCACTTTTGGAAAAAGCTTTCTGAACTTCCTCCTCTTAGATAATGCACCTTGATGTGGTGTTTGAGCAACAGAATGCCATTTGATTTCATCCCAATTCGAACACCAGCGATATCTTAATAAACTAAATAGTTTTAAACAGTTTTATTTTTAAAAAGTATCAAAATGGAGCTATTTGATAAAAAAAAAACTTGAAATGTTAGAAAGAATTTCCTACTTCCTGATATTGGTAGGATAGATTGTTTTCTAAGAAAAACAGGGAAAAGTAGAAATCATAATATAAAATATATCTATATAAAATTATATATATATAAAATCATCTTCTACCCATAGGAAAAACGATTTCTGCTGATCAGGATCTTCCAGTGGGAAAGATTTTGTAGTGGTTTCTGGTGTCTACACACCCTGCACATGTTTTGATTGGTACCTTTTACAGCAGTGTGGCATTGAGCAGTCCTTTGTAGCAGTCAATCCTCTGAGGTTCAGGCTATGCAAGTCCCCCCTGAACCCTGTTCTTAGGTGAAATGAATTATTTCTTACATTCCTTTCTTGTTTTTTAGCCTATCAAAGGAAGAGGTGTAATCTGTAGTGTCTAGAGATGGAAACAAGGTACAAAGATGTATCAGATTTATACTGAAGTCCTTCTGATGAGGACTGTGTGTCTTTAGTATGCTGCTCCCCAGATCTGAGGGGCTGTGCTCTTTAACAGCTGAGAAGAGATTATCCCTTAGTCCTGACAGAATCTATGAATCAAAATCTGGAGGAGAAATTCATGCAGAGTTTAGAATGCAAACCTGCTTTTAAATGTTACTATGGTAAAATAATTTTCTCTGTATAATGCATGATGTAAATTAGTATCTTAAGTTTGAGATATCTTCCTCTAAGCTGTGTCCTGTCTGCTTTCCAAGTGCTTTAATGTCCAGATTTCACATAAGAGGCAAAGACATGAACAAAACTGAAATACGCCTTTGTCAGGAGGGATTGTTCCATTATTCTATATTTCGATAGCACATATGGGTCTCAGAACCTCATTTGGTACAGAAAAAAGGCAGCCTAGTTTTACAGGGACTCTAGCACTGCCTGTTTGGTTCTTTCTCTTTCTGGCCAGCCCAGGGCAGCCTGTGCAGCATCCAGCAGTGGAACAGGCCATCAGAGGAACCAGCTCTCCCCCAGGAGCACATTTCTGGGAGCTGGCATGGAAACAAGTGAGATTTTGTTACCCTGCTCCTCACAGCCTCCTGTCCTGCAGCTGGTACTGTGATGAGTAATGCCATGGCTGACTCTCACAATTAAAAGGCAAATATTGTGTATATATGTCAAGAGAAGTTTTATAGACTTATGTTTTACCCCCCTTGTGTTGTTATCAGGGGGTGGCCTGGGTTTGGGACATCTGGGAGGGTTGGCTTGTGACTGTGGCACAGCTGACCTTCAGTCAAGATTTAAGGAAGTGATCTCCACCACTGGATGGTAAAGAAGGAGTCAATGGACACAACTCTAGGAGGGGCTAAAGGGTTAAGAGGCAAAACCTCCATTGTGTGGGTGAGCACATGGTGAGGAAAGAAATTCTCTGCTCCCAGTGCTGTAATATTTTCTCTATCCAGTCTTCTGTTGTATTTTTGATAAGGTCTTAATAAACCTTTTAAAATTTTGGAAGTGAGTATCATTTCTCACAGTACCCAGAGCAGGAATCCCCTCCCTCATGCTGTGTCCTTGGCATGGCTGCTCTGGGCTGGGTGATGGATCAGGAGCCTCTCAGCTCCCTCTTTTCATGGAATCAAGAGCTTTGCCTTAAGCCAACTGCACGCTGGCTTAAACTTCCATGGTGGTTAAGCTGTAATGGCTCAGAGTGCCCCAGCTGAGAGGTGTAAAGAGCCCTTGTGTTGCTGGAGCTCAGCTGACAGACAAGTTGTGCCATGTCATGGAATGTTTCCCTGCCCAGGGAATGTCCAGGCTCTCAGCTGAGCTGCAGAGGGGCAGTGCCAGCTTTGCCTCAAGTGTGGAGCTTCCCACTTTCTACTTAACTGCTTTCATAAAAAGGGGAGAAGATTGGGCTTGTCTTAGGATAGAAAGGCTTCCTCTTTAGCCATGTTTCTCACTCAAAACCTACACTTCCCACCTGAGTTTAGTACTGTGCTTCCAGCCTTTCCCAGGCAGTCTTAAATGGATTCTGTATAACTCAGGGTATTTTTTGAAATGTGTCTGACTTGCAAATATTACCTGCCCACTGTTACTCAATAGTCAATTCTTGCAGGCCAGCTACAGCAGTGTGGAAACTTGTGTCAAGATAAATGTCATCTTATAAAGGAAAAAAAAAATCAGATTATTTCTTTTGCTATAATTGGAAAAAGCCCCCAAAACCTTAATCTCTTGTTTGATTCTAAAACCACAGATTAATCTGGGGAAAGCTCCAGAATATCTGTCCCAAAAGAGGATTGTGCTCTGGCAATCCTGGGTGGAAAATCACCTGTGAATGTTGTCTAGTTTGGCCCAGCCAAAGGAGTGTGCACACACACTTGGCAGGGGCAGGATGCTCTTCAGGTCCTGCATGTCCTTTCCCACTGATGGCCAGTTCTGGGCTCTGCCTGTTCAGGTTGACTGCAGAAGTTCTGCTTCTCATTTGTTGGAACCTAGAAAACCTCCAAGCTGGAGGAAGGTCTCTCCACAATTTATCTCTGTTTTGGCAGCACAGAAGCTCCGAGGTTCTGTAGATATTTATCAGTGGTTTTGTTTCATGTCAGGACTTTTTGCTCATTTTGCTGTCATAGAATGAATCGTGTGTCCCACTTCAGACTGGAGTCACCCTTTTGGGCTGGGGAGTCCTGGCCAGGGATCCTTTTCCAGAGGATCCTTCTCCCCTCACACAATGAGAAGGTGACTGAGCATCAGCTGCTGCCCTCAGCCTGGCTTGCAGAAAGTGTCTGGAGGCTCTCATTAGGCCTTGAATATCAAACTAAGACTTGATTCCTTCTCTACTGAAAATTAATGTAAAAATTGCTCATTGAATCTCTTGTGGTGATAAGCTTTCACGTGCTTGAGTAATTGTAGTAGATTTTTTGTTGTGACAATTGTTGATTTTTTAGTTTGAGGGAATACAGGGTAACAGTCTACATTTCGAAAAGCAGCGTTGCTTTTGTTGTGTGACTAAAGCAGTGTAAATAATTGAATTTTTTATATGACAGCCAAAGCAAGATATCAAGTGTTGTTTTGGTGCAGTGTTTACATTTTGCAATTAGTTTAGAACCACTCGATTGTTTTTCTGACTAAGCGGAAAAGCAGAAAAAGAAAACAAAACCTGAAACAATTTGACAAATTTCTAGACACTGAAAGAAGAGTGAGGAAATGGCCAGATGAATAAAAACCACTAGGGATGGTACTGCTTCTTTCCTCTAATAGATTCAATTCAGAGTATCTCTAATCAGAAGTTGTGTTCTGCTCTAGGGGCTGACTCTTCATCTTTCTCCCTAAAGTAGATCTGTGGTGTTAAGATATGGCTGGGAGGGAGAGTGCCTTCCAATAGCTCTTCAATTTTACATCTTGAATAAATAAATAAGAGAGCAGAGATAAGATATCAGGATTTTTCTGTCTCACTTTTTATGAGGCAGCAAAAAGCCCCCTTGCATTGCTGTCAGTCTCCATGGTAAGGCAGTGCTCTGTGGAGGTTTGAGTGGCCTTTGAGACAGCCCCTGACCCTGCCAGAAAGGGAGGAGATGGACAAGACACACCTGAAATTTCTGCCACTGAAGCTGAGTCTGTGGCTCTGCTCTGAGCTGCTGGGGGCAGTTGCTGGTCATTCAGAACTTAATATTTATGTGAAAAGGAGATTTTACCTAAAAATGGGTGCATATCACAAGAGCAGATTGTTCCAAAGTTTATTCTCTGGAAAGGGAACACTTTGGCAGATTTTTCTTTCTTTTGGGAAAATGTTGAATCCCTGCCCCTCAACTCTCAGAGCAGTGTGAAAGACAAAGACTTTCTGCTGTTCTGCTGGGATTGAGCTCAAGGCTTGACCTGTGGCTTCTCTCTGAGTTTTGGAGGAGGCCAAGGCTGCCCCAGCCCTGCCCGTGGCCTCTGCTGATCCATTCAGGAGGAAGCAGGAGCCTAGAGGGAAGGAAGGCAAAGCTTTGACAAACCCCTGTTAGTCTGCAGTGCTGTTCTGTTTTGCTGACTGCAGTCATCTGAAGACCTCTGCTAATTTAATGAGCACATTTCACTTGTCAGTGTGACAGTTATCCATGTCAGACACCAGGGCTCCTCCTTTAGCACACATCTGTAGCAGTTATTCTGCTGTCCTTGAAGAAACTCGGGCTGAAATAGTACTTTGAGAGATGCTTCTAGGGTTTTGGCTTTTGGGTTTTTTTTTAAACAAAGTTTTAGTATTAAAAATATGTTTGTTTATCTCAGTAATATTATCTGCTTTTGCCATTTTTATGTAAACTCAGCTCTGCCTTGCACAGCAGCACTGTTCTCTTCTGGGGAAAGCAGCATTGTCTCTCAGCAGTGGAGCTCTGTGTGATCTAACAGCAGTCACTGAATCCAGCAGTTGTGAAAACTCTCCCTAATTGTGCCTTTTTCATTGCAGGGAGGGTGCAGGGGATTGTGGTGGTATTCCTATGTGGACATATTTGTTTTAAAATAGACTGGCAGTAAATGAGTTATGTGCCAGGAGATGTTTAGTGAAATGTAGACTTGTGGAAAAAAAACAAAACCTCACACATTTCTGGTAGGAACATGCCACTTTCAGCAGGTTCCAAATTTGAGTAAATTTGAGAGAGAGGTTGAGATGTGATGTATTGGGTTTGGCCAGGTCTGGTGGCAGGAGGGAGACTCCAGGAGTGGAGCAGTGAGAAGCTGCCAGAAGCTTCCCCTTGTCTGACAGAGCCAATGCCAGAGGCTCCAGGATGGCTCTGCTGGCCATGGTCAAGCCCGTCAGAGAAGGAGGCATCAACAATAATATGGGGATTTGGGAAGGAGGGAGGGAATTTGGACTGGGAAGAGGGGAGGCATGGGAAGGAAGGTGTTTTTGAGATTTGCTTCTCACCATTCTGCTCTGGTTTGGTAATAGATTAAAGTGATTTCCCCAAGGGAAGTCTCTTTTGCCTCTGACAGTAACTGGGGAGTGGCCTCTCCCTGCCCTGCCTTTTATTTTGTCTCCCCTGTCCAGCTGAGAAGAGCAGGGATGGAGGAGCTTTGGTGGGCACCTGGCATCCAGCCAGGGTCACCCCACCACACCAAAGGTTTGGGTTGTTTTTTTTTAAATTAGGGGTTTTTTTTTAATTTTTTACCTCTTTCCAAAGCCTTGTGATGCCTGTTGAAGTCCCAGCCCAGTTTTGTGATACCTTTTCATGCTGTTTTCCATCTCATTGGATGATCTCTTGCTGTCAAATCTTAAAGCCCCAACTTTCTGCCAGCAGAAATAGAACAGGGTGTGAAACATTTTGATTTTGATGGCCCTTCATGTGGAATAGAAAATGTAGGTTCATTTCATAGCTGACAAAGAGCTGATTATTTATGTTTCTTAGAAAACAACGAAGAACGTCCAAGAATCTTTTTTTGCCATTATGGATGACTTTCCTTGTATTTTCACATCGTTCTTTTTTGAATCATGACAAAGTGAGATTAAACAACAAACAGCCCCTGAGATCTGTCATTTTCTTTCCAATGATTTGCATAGGATGGTGCCCATAAATTATGGAGGCAGTTACTGGATACTGTGAATTCACAAATACTTTTTGATATAATTTTGAGAAGCATCCTGTGTATTATATCTGCACAAGATAATGATGCTATTCTATAAAAAAACCTGCTAAACATTTTTAGGACAGTAAACCTTGAGGCAAGGGTGTTAATTTATTTCTTTTTTTTAACATAAAATTGGGGAATTTTATGTTGGATTACATAACACTTTGCCTACCTCTCTTCTTATTTATTTAAACATTATAATTACAAAAACCCTCAGTGTTTTAGACACCCTCCTTTGTCTGTGAATCCTCCTTCTGTAAATTGAAAGCTTGGGAAAGATGCTCTGAGAAAAGGAGGCTTAATTCTGTTCTGCTGCAAAGACTCCTTATTATGGCTGATTTTATCTTCTGTATTCCCTTCATTACTGATTGAGGAAGGGGGCAAAGTATCATCTCCCAAAGTGAGAGAGTGTGGATATGCACATGGCCAGGCTTGCCTAACCTTTCTTTCTCTGTGGCACAGAAATATTCACTGTTAGCTCCTGTACATTGCCTCATCTTGTGCAGAGACCCATTTTTAGTGTGCAGGGCTGGAATCTTCACATAATTGTCCTTTGCTCTTCCCTAATTTCTTGTCTTCTCTGTACAGCCCATAGTGGGATGTTCAGAGCAGCCAGGGCCCCCTCATGGGGAACTCAGTGCTGAAAGTTTCCCTTTGGCTGACCAGGTCTTGCCCTCTGTTATTCAAACACTCACAAGGGTTTGGGGTCTGGCTGCATTCCTGCTGGTTTTGATGAAGACTGAAATGTTTTCAGTCCTGCTGTTGCTGAGAGCATCTTTCCTCATTGTCCAAGTGCCAGTCTGGAACAAGATGTTTCCCCTGGGACCACAGCTTGTCATGGACTAAAGCAGTGAGAACAGCACTGTGAGGGACAGCAGAAAATCCCTGTGCTGCACTGGCCACAGGAAATGGATGCTGCTGCCTTCTTCAGATTTCTTCCTAATCCCTGAGATAATTCCTGATGGTTTCTCTCTGCAGCTGCAGGGGCAAGGCGTGTCAGAGCTGCCCCAGCACTGCAGGAGCTCAGCTCAGCTGGTTTTCCGTGTTCCTCCTCCCTGTGCCCCCAGGGCAGTGTGGCTTTGTCTGTCCTGGGGCACAGCTCTGACAGCTGCCAGCGCTGCTGCTGGGCTGTGGCCCCCGTGGGACAGGCACTGTCCAGGTCTCTGCCTCCACAGGGCAAAGCTGCTGTTGAAAAGGTGCCATTGCAGGCACAGGGCTTCTGCCATTCTTTAGGCAAAATCACTCACTCAAATTCCCTGATTTTTTTGTTGTTTTTTTTTTTTGTTATCTGTCTATCCCCACCCCAATAAAGAAGATATACTTCTAATATTTTTGTTTTACATTCTGGTTCTGGTTCACAGCTGGGCAGACCTCAGTGCTCACAAGGATAGCTTTTCTAAATGAAGTACTTAAAATCATAAAGGATAAGTGTATGAAAAACCTGAAACCAGTATCAATTACCCTGCCTTTGTTCTTCTCTAGAAATATTTTTCTTATTACATTTTGAATTAGGATTCCTGTAACAAATTCTAAAGCATATCCATCAACTCAAGTGCAGAGAATGCTCAGAGTGTCTTTTAAATCTGCCATGATTCTTTCTGTCATATTTCATATTTGGCTAAGTGCAGCTCATGCTGTAAACAAAGCCATGGCAAACTGGGGGAAGGTGGTGCTTGGATGTCCATACCCCAGCTTTGCATCCACAGCTTTACTGCAATCCAGCTCAATTCTTGCTTTGCATTCCCCATATCCACGTGGATTTCTTCCATGGGGGTTTCAGGCACTGTGCCCTTCTGTAGGTGTGGCAAGATTCAAAAGCTGCAAATCCATTAAATCAATCTACTTGGTGATTTTCCAGTAAATAACACCTGAGTTTATGGTTTGTTCAGCTTTGTGATAGATCATAATTTGGATTTAGAGCTGTTTGCCAGCCTGGTGGGCAGAGGGGTAAATCTGCTCCCGTTGGGAGCCTCCAGTCTGGCAGCAGCTCACCTGTGTGGGATGCTCAGAGCCTGGCAGGGAGAGGGTGCTCCAGGGATTCCTTGCTCCTGCTAGCTGTGACTGGGGATTTAAGGAAGTGCCAGGCGTTCTTTACTTTTCTTTTTCATTTTGCTTCCATCACACTTCTGGCAGTGATAGGTATATTAATTATCATTTTTATCATGTAATAGTCTATAGCCCTAAAATATCCAATTACGAGCACATCTGTAGATCAGGTTTAACTTTTAGTGCTTTTCTGCATATAGATATCCATTATTTCTTTATTGGCAATATTAAATCATTCCAGTTGAAGAGTTAAATATCTGGATTTTATTAATTTTTCCCCTTCCACCAGAATCATGCCAACATCACAGCATCCTGCCCAGCTGCCAGCATATGAAGATGTTTTCTCTTTATAAGTCTCTTATATAGGTACACAGTATAAAAGAGTGGAGGATACAAATATTTAATCTGTATGCTTTCCCATAACTTAATTTATATTTCCTATTTTTTTCAAGGAGGGAAACTTCCCCACCTGTGAGGAGAAAAAGAGAGGTAGACTATGAAGCATTGTTCTTAATGGCAGCAGTGAAAGTGTTCTGTGATTTGGGATGTAAAAGCAAGTCTGCTGGGAAATGGATTAGTAGGCCAGGAGAGGGTATTGTGATCAAAGTGCATAGTAAATTAATTTACCTCACACTCCAGCAATTTATCACATAGATATCACCTCTACATGTGTAAAGATATATGAGTATGGATGTGATATTGCTCTAGTGTTTATATCTTATTCCTGAACCTAAATAATTTAACACTCGTGCTTTAACCTTATTGAAGTGTTAAAACCCTGCCATTCCTTAGATTTGGTTTTGTTACAACTGTTACATTACATTTTTGTGTCATTATGACACCCGTTGGTAGCTGCAGCCCAGACAGGTCTTTGGCTGTTGGAATAGAAAGCAAAGCTGTTTTGGGCTGGTAAATGCAAAGAGATTTCATCATGAACAAAGATACACTTTGTAAAGTTAGGAGGAATGACAGATTCGCTGACATCAGGAGCCTTTTTTAAAAGAAGTTTTTCATTTTCTCCCCCTTGCAACTTTTGGCTTGTAGTCATTTCCCATCTCTAGAGCAGTTCTGAGTGCTGTTTCAAGTTGCACTAGTTAGGCTGTGCAATTAGACTTGGCTGGTAAACAGTTCATTAAAAATATCTACTTCAAAGCAAGATGAAAGGCAGCTTTCAGAGGTTTTGTTGCAGAATGGAACAAAATAAAGATCCACCTATTGTTGAAGGGCCTCGAGGTCAGGGAGTGGAGGTGGTGCAGTGAGGTGGGGCATGGGGAGTTCACAGTTATGTCCTGGGCTGAATTAAGAGGTTTTTTTGCTGCTCTTGGGCCAGGGCAGTGCCCTGACAAGGGGCTGTGCTGTCTGTGCCTTTGACCAAAACCTGCCTTGTTCCTCAGCAATTCTTTCCCATCAAAACCCCAAGTGGCTCCTCCTCAGAAGGTTTCAGCCGTACAGAATCCGTGCTGCCAGGATACACAAACATTCCCCCAGAAAAATCCCAATTATCTCAGTGCCTGTGCCCAATTCATTGGGGGTGAGCTGGTCCCTGCTGCTCTTGGAGCTGGCACAGGGCTGCAGAGAGGGGATCTTCCCCCTCCTGCCCTTCCACAATCCCTTTCCAATGATTCCCTGGCTCCTGGCTGCAGAGCCACCAATTTCTCAGAATCACTTTATTGCTAGTGTTCCTCTAATTAATTACTTATCTCCAGGTCTTTTAAAAATCTGTTAATTGGTGTATGTAGCTGTCTGTCTCCCTTAAAGTCTGAAACCATTTTATGCACATCTTATCTAAGTGTACAATCAGCTAAATTAATACTAATTACAGTTTCCAAGGCTCTCTTGAATTCATTTTCTGAAGGGAGAAAAATTTTCTTCATGTTTATTTACAAGTAGAGGTCATGAATATCCCTGTATTAATCTTTTTTGATTACTAACACCTGATAACTCAGATTGCTTCTTCCTAAAGTATTTTTGGTTCAATTAATTTGCCTTTACTGCTGGATCTAACACACATTCTGCTGTAGTAAATCACCTGCTAATGAAAGTACATCTTCTTAAATCAGTTCAGACTTGCCTTGTTAGGCTTCTGTTTGAGGGAAAAAAATGTACTTAAAAACACTTAGAGAAAATGCAAAAAAAAAATAGTTACTCAGATAATTAATTTTAGTTGAAATTTTTCAAGTGAAATACTATGACCCTTAATTCTTTTTGAGTGGGTTTGACCATCATCTGCATTTTTCTTTGTAATTTTTAGCATAGTATTATTAGTGCTTCTTGTAGGTTTTTCTGTTTGTTTGAGTCTCAGAACCTGTACTGTCAGTATGAAAATATGACCCAAGGACAGCAGGAAGTATTTTCAGAAGCTTGTGGAACGATGAGCTGGTGCAAATCTCAGACTCACAAAACTGCCAAGAAAAAGGGGATGGATGAAGTTGATTGTCTTGTATAGGAGAAAATCTTTCCAAAACAAGCAGTTGGATCTTGGTTGAGTTTTTATTCTCCTCTCACTCCATCAGCACAATGGAGGCACCAAGTTAGACCACATTGATTCAGTGCATTTTACCAGCATTGCCCAAAAGACTCAGGGCAGTAGATAACTGTCCCAGGGTTATATAGAAAAGCAGCTTTAGACCCTCTGCCAAATGAAATTTGAAGACTCATGGGAGGGATTTCGGATCAGCCAAGTGACCCATCAGAGAGAGGAGTGAATGCTTAATCCGGATTTCATCCTAACCAGGGCAAAATGAATCTCTTCCACTGAGGGAGAAAATTTGTCCTGGCAGCTTTTGTTCAGCTCCTCAGGAGGGAGTGTGGTGTGGGACTGGGTGTGCAGGTGGCAAGGAAGTGTTTGGGTGGTCAAAAGGGAGGAAGGATGAAGTGATCTCAAATAAAGAGAGCAAAGCTACAGAACCGCTTTGCAATGTGCCAGACTCTTCATAAATCAACATGTGGTGGGATTCAAACAAACAAATTAGGGACTTTGACAACTAATAAACTGGAGATATATGTGGATAACTTTTTAGGCTATAATCTTCATTTATCAGTGTAATCTAGCTATCAAATCTTAGTATCTCTAATGCAAATCCTAGTTATACCTGCACTAAAATGTGTACCTAATGTCCATGATATCTGGCTTTTTAGTCTGATACAATACAATTAGAACAAAGTTCTTCTCTTGTCACAGCTGTAGCAGGACTCATCATTGTGTCAAATCTAAGTTTTCAGGGTTGTCCACTGTAAATAATTTCACCCTGCCTGTAACTTGAGTTATCTTCTTCAGCTTGTGTCAAATCATGCTGCATGAGCCGTCTAAGATGCAGCTGTTGAAGTTTATATGTGCAGCCAGAAGTCTTATTAAGGTTCTTGTTTCATGCTCTGATTATTTCCACCTTTTGTAAGTTTTGTTACACTGTGCTGATGTCTGATTGTCCTTAGCCTGTGCCTTGTGTTCCCTCTGTCCTGGTATCCCCTTTTCCATTGTATCAGTTGTAAAGTTAAAAAACTTTGATTTTTTAATGGTATTTTTGTCTATTCCCAGCAGATTTGTTTCCTATTTGATGTGTTGCACTTGCTTCCCGTGTGCCTTGCACTGGGCAGGTTTTCATGTTGCTCCTTCCCACAGCACTTTCTGTACCCTTTCCAAGCACCAAACCCCTTTGGCATCAGGAGATTAGGTGTAGCAATTGGTCTGATATTCTGTAATAACTTACCTATTACTGCAGAAAGAAAGATTATCTAAAGAAAGTCTATCTTCAAAAGCCTGTACTTAGAATAAAAAATTACTCTTTAACTCAGGTGACTTTATCTGATCTCCAGAGACATCTCCTGGGACAGAGTGGTTTAGGTACCCAAATGCAGGTTTGTGCTTTCTGGGGATTTCACCCATGAGTTTTCAGGCATTTAGTTTCAAAGTTGCCTCAGGGTCTCTGATTCATTTCACCCTGAATATTCCCCTCTCATAAAATGATTCTAGGCATGTCCACACAGTGCAGAGGGCACAGAGGTGTCCTGGCTGGAGCCTGCACCAGCTCCAGAGCCAGCACAGGTGCATCAGGACACACTCACTGCCCAGGCATACTTTGTGTTGCTTCAGTATCACATGTGTTGATTGCAAATCTGCTTTCTGCACTCAGGTGTTCAGAATAGCCTATTTTTAAGCTATTATATCATCCTAGGGGGACATAAGACCAAAATCCAGTATTTTAAGTGTTATCTTAATTGCACACATTTGTGTTCATGCTATGTTTCCCAGATTTTGTTAATGAACTAAATTATCAGCAAAAATTGTTAGAAGGTGTAGCTAAAATTTGATATTGATTGACTCACTTATGCCTGTGAGTGTGCATAATATGGAGTGCCCTGGTTTATTAATCTGAACCAAATTTTACTCTCTGAAAGAAGGAAGATGTTATTAAAGTGAAATACATGTGCACAGCTAGGCTATTGCCCTACAAACTGTGGTGATAAACCTGAGGCTTAGGTACTCCAGAAAATATCCCCTGTGGAGAGGGACATGAATTTGTTTATAATAATTCAGGGACTTAAACCAGGATTTCTGCTGGCGTTTTTAGCCCATGCCCTGGCAGCAGTCAGCAAACTCTTAATTAGCATCTAAACCCAACTTTAGGGCCTCAAGGGTGACCTTCAGTAGAGGGGAGCAATGAGACACTTTTAATTTCCTAATTACTGAGTGGGGCTAATGGATGCATGGCAACATCAATTCCATAAAAACTATTCTTGTTCCCCTTGGGTTCCTTGGACTCCTTTGTGTGTATTGATTGCATCTCTGCCCTGAAAAATGTATAGGCAGTGTGAAATAAAGCTATTTTAGCCTGAGGGGCTTTGAGATCAACACTGTCACTGTGTACAGGGTGATTTAAATGTGATATTCCAAACAGAGTGCCCTCTGTGCTGTGCTCATCTCCACTGAAATAATAATTATTAGCTGTGCTCTGGTTTTAAGGAAATAAATGTGAAATAGGGATTTTCCTCAGAGCTGAAGGGTTTAAATTGCTCCAGTGACTAGCACACATTATGCCATCAGTTCAGAGCAGCAGCTGAGGTTACAGGACTTTTCAGCCCGGGGAAGAGGATGGAAGGCCTCAAAGCTTCCTCACAAGGGAAAAGTGCAGGGTCAGGCGCTGAACTCTGCTCCCTGATCAGGGACAGGGCCCAGGGAGCAGCTGGGGCTGTGCCAGGGGAGCTGGGGTTGGGATCAGGGAAAGGTTCTACCCCAGAGGTGCTGGCACTGCCCAGGCTCCCCAGGGAATGGGCACAGCCCCGAGGCTGCCAGAGCTCCAGGAGGGTTTGGACGATGCTCCTGGACACAGGGTGGGATTGCTGGGGTGTCCTGGGCAGGGACAGGAGTTTTCTGTCCCCACTGGAGTAGCTCAGCTGCTGGTTTATCTGTAATGTTCACAGGGTGTCCCTTGTCCCTGCTCCCAGCCCAGGTGACTGAGGGCAGGTGCAGAGCCAGCAGCTTCTGGGCTTCAGACCCTGCTCCTGCCATGGATCTGGGACCTGCTGTTGGATTCTCCCCATGAGTTATTTCCTCTGCAGCACTAGGACACAGGGTCCTGCTTCTTGTTACCTCTTGTTAACATAGCTCAAGCTTGTGTAGTGACCTGGAACCAAGTAATTGCTGTGCATTAAAGTACATATATTTACTGATGTAAAATGCCAGTAATTCTGCCATAGAGCAATTACACCAACCCAAAAGTTGCTCATCTAAATCAGTTTGACATGTGATGTCTTTAATGCTTTTCACCAGTTTTGCATTTTGAAGAATGGTGAATAAGTGATTGGTCTTTCCATGTCATCTGCTACTGTTTGTGCTTTCCTGTGTCCCTCCCCTTTATTTGTCCCTGCTGGAAATTCAGTGTTTCAATTGGTGAAGTGCCCTTGATTCCCCTTGTTACTTTTGCTGCTCTCTCTCTTTTTCCCACTTTGTCTTTTTTAGGGTGAGTATCTAACATCATACTAAAAAAGAGCAAAACTTAAATATATTCCTTCTGTACTATATTTTTTTCAAAGCTATTATGTTTCTAGCTCCCAAAGTGTCAGATGTTATGGCTGAACTATCATTTTTTTTTTCCTAACCTGACATTGTTTACTTTAGAAATAGCTTGGAGAAGGTAGAGCTGACATATGACTTCAAGTGGAATTGCGTCTGTTTTGTTAACTCTTGTATCATTTAATGATTTTCCCCTTTAAAAAGAAAAAAAATCAAACCACAAAAACAACTCAAAAAAAATCAATTGAAATGCAGTTCAACAAATGAAGATAACAGTTAATGTTGGCCTTCAAAGTGAAGCAGGGGGAGTTGATGCTGGTATTCCCTCCAGAGCCTAGTGCTATTTTTCTTCCTTTGATAATACCAACAAAGTGGAAGCAGCTTGGGCAGATTTGTGTGGGGAGGTGTAAAAATTGTGGGAGTGTGGAAACAGCAAAATAAATTTATCTTCATCCCACTACAGTGTGTCATTGCAGCTGTTTATTTCAGTGGTTGTTCCACAGAAAATGCCAGAGCAGAGCTGATTTCTCTGCTGCCTCAAACTGGCTTCAGCACTGGGGTGTTTTCAGGTGATGGGCCAGCAAGGAGCAATGAGCCTGAATTCTGTCCACGTGCCTTGGACAGAGGCAGGTCCTGCTTCTTCACCAGAAAACAAAATCCTGCTGCAGGAGCTGGGCCTGTGCACAGCAAAAGAAAAAAAAAAAAGAAAACCCTCTGAGGAGGAGCTGGAGCTTGGAGGATGCTCTTTCCTCTCAGATTTGAAAAGCCACATCCTGTATTTTTTTTTCCCTGTGTCCCCATTTCTGAAGGGAGCAGTGGGACAAAGGCTGAGGAGGATTCCCCTGGATTTCTCCCTCTCACTGTGAGTGCCACAGTGAGTCACTTGTAAAACAAGAGGTGGCTCCAGGAGTGTTGCTGTTGTTGTTGACCGTAGAGGGTAGAGCTCCAGCACCCCTTGATGAACCAGAATTCCTGCTTTTGCAGGGCTGTGTGGTTTGGCCCCAATATGAATTAAAACCATTATTTTTTCTAGGACTTCCATGGCACTTGAGTTGTCACATTGCAAAGTGACCTCACCATCTGCTCCCAGGTTCTCATCATACCTGCCCAAAGACAGGTGTGACTCTGGGTGGAAAGGGTAGAGAAGCCTTTGGGCAATTAAATAAATACTGGTTCTTTGGTGTTTATTAAGGCATAGTAACTCTCATATTTAAATAGAAAAATAACTCTTGAAAATGCAGGGGTTTTTTCCTTAAGTTCATCTGCTGCTATATGTGATTCTAGTGCTCCTATACTTAGAAATGCTTAACATAAATTATGACCTAATTAACATTTGCATGGTAAGCGAGACTTCCTAGAGCTTATTCTCCTAATTAACACATGACAAATGATCAAGAATTAATATTTCATTGAAACATAAATTGTCCAAGAAAGCCCATTAATGCTGCAGAAAACATTTTGTTGCCTTATAGTTTTATAGCTGGAAAGTGTTCTGTTACATTTGAGACCATTATATAATTTTGTCATTAAAATTATTTGTTATTAGAAAAATTATTGTAATAATGATGAGTGGAGGTGTTTCAGTTTTTTCTCAAGTTGTGTTACAAACAGATGAATCCATGTCCTGACATGATCACCTGGGCTGATTGGGCTAGGGGGAGTTTGGGCTGCTCTGCCATTCCTCCCTGGACCACAGAGAGCTTCAAACAGGTGCAGAGAAGTGCAAAGCCCACGTGCTGTCCCTCTGGGTTTATTTGCAGTGTGTCAGCACCAAAGGGCTCTGTGCAGGAGCCAGGGAGGCCAATCCCAGCACACACAGACACAGCTTGGGCCCTCCAGCTGCTGCTGCCTCTTTCTCTCTGTATTTCATGTTTTCCCCTTTTTAATGTTGCAGAGCATCCTTGTGTTTATCCCTGCTGCACTGGGGTCAGTCTGTGAGTGGAGCCCTGCTCTCTGTCCCCACCTTTTCCAGGGAGATGTGTGGCCCCTTTGAAGGATCTCAGCTCCAATTTCCCATCTTAAATGGATGGCAAAGTCCAGCTAAAATAGAGAGCTAACACTTCAGGACAAAATGCTTTCTTCAGATCTATAGGAAGAGAGCCTGATGACTTTAGTAAATGTGTATAGGCTTAGGATAATTAACACTTAAATAATAATTAGCTGCTAACTCATATAACCAAGAAACTGAAGGTCTAAATCAAGGTTGTAATTAGGGTTACATGATCAATGCAGCACAAAAATCCAATGAGCTAATTCCTAGAGTTCACAGTGATTAAGAACTGGCCATTTTTGCTGTGTCTTTTCAAGTATTTCTATTTCTGGGCATTGCTTACTGAAAATTTGAATACAGCTTTGAACTTGGGCTGCAATAGTAAGTTTGGTTACACTTAGAAAACTCCAAAAATTAAAAATAATCAAATGAAAACAGATTTTCTTCTACTTGAATCCCCATGTAGATAATATTTCTATAATAATAGGTACACTTTTGCAGGAATGCAGGTCCCATCTTTGTTGTTTGGCCATCAGATACATCTCCACAGGCACCACTTGCTCCATTTCTTTTAGATAATGTGTCATCATTTGTTCACTGAGCAATAAATCCTTAGTGATTAATCAATCAGTGCCTATTGGTTTCAGAAGGAATCTCAGCTGCTTGTGAAACACAGGCTCTGCTCTCTAAGGAAAGAGCAGAAAACATGCACATATTAGACTAACATTTGCTTTGTTTTAAAGTCAAATTAATTTTGCCTTGCCTGAAGCTGAGAAGGAACTTAATCATATAGAGAGTGTGTAATAAATCCTGCTTGACATCTGGTATTTCCTTATGAGCTTCTGAGAAGGAGGGGGGATACAGCAGACAGGGTGTGCAGGGACAAAGGGCTGGTATTGCTCGAGCACCAGCTGAACTCCAACATTTTGGATTTGCTTTTGTCCTCGAGTTGTGTGTGCTTTTCCTGGAAAGAGCTCCTGACTCAGTTTTGTTGCACATGGCTGCTTGGCACAACTCTCAGGTGCAGAACAGAGCCACCAAGCTGAAAACTCTGCTTCAGAGATTGTCAGTCAGCTCATCTCCAAGGTGTGAGGTCTGTGTTTAAGGTTTGAGCTTTATGGCTATTGTTTTTTTAAAACCCTGAATAACGATCTAATTATGAATTACCTGTAACCTTTTTAATTCAACCAACAGGAAAGATATTTGGGTCTCTATTTTCAGTTCTGAGGTTATGAATATCTTATCTCAGCAGCTCAACATGCCCAGACTTCTACAAATTGATTGATCAGGCTGGGGAGTCTGTTTTCTCCCCCAGCAAGTTAAAAACGCAGGCCAGGAATATGGAGGATTTTGGACAAAAGGGAAAGACTAGGTTTGTACCTGAATGGTGGCATGATGTCCATGTCATCCCAGCTATTGGATGAGTACAGGAGTGCTGAGGATCCTTGTGTGTCATCCTGCCACTGCCTTCTCAGGACAGGCCTTAGTGAACACTGGGTATCACTCATTTTTTGTCTTAACATTACAATGAACTGAGTGATGCAGAGTTGTATCTTTGACTTTCTTGTTAAGGGCAACTTTTAGAAGGGTTCCCTTTGTCTGGAATGGGAGTGCAAATGGAAATTAGCAATATTGATCTGCCAACAGTGATGTATCTTACAGCTGAGTGTGAAGCATATCATCCCTTTGAAGCTCCCTTTTTTGTTGGGCTATTTTTCCTTTGTTCTAGTTATTTTTTATGTTCTGGGATTGATGCCCACAATGCAAAGAGAACTGAATGAAGAAACCCTTCAGAAATATAATAGTTTATGCCTGTTTACATTCTTCTGTTCTACATTAGAGATACTCAAACGCATTTGACCCTGAAAAAAGGTTTCCTTTAAGGCTTTTGATTCACTGTGACATATTTTGTGTGTCTGCATTATGCAGGTGCCATCGTAGCATTTGCCCTCTACTGTACAGCTGGAGGAGTAAAGTAATAACACAAAATTTCACGTCAGTCACTTCAACTGTAGGTGACATTTCAGTGCTTCCAAAACCCAGATGTGCATTTTTTTCTTTCCATGAATTTCACAGGAAGCAGTAAAAGATTGTTTCTATGGAAGAGTAATGAAGCTGATGAGGGGACTAAAGCACAAATCATATGAGGAGTGGTTGGGGGTGTTTGGCCTGGATAAAAGGAGGCTCAGGGGATCTCCTGCAGCTCCTAAAGGGAGGTTGTAGCCAGCTGGGGCTGGGTCTCTTCGCCCCAGTAATAAACGACAGGACCAGAGAAAATGGCCTCAAGTTGTGCCAGGAGAGGTCTAGACTGGATTTTAGCAAAACTTTCCTCACTGTAAGAGTTGTCAAGCACTGGAATGAGCTCCCAGGGAAGTGCTGGGGTCACCATCCCTGAAGTGTCCAAAGTGTGTGGATGTGGCACTTGAGGGTGTGGTTTATTGGTGAACATGGAGCTACTGGGTTAACTGCCAGTGGCTTGAGTTCCAAAGAAAATGTCTTGAATGTCTTTGATCTGTGGCAAAAGGTCAAAAGTCTGAGATACAGAAGATATTGCACATTGCCCATGGGTCTGGGGATGGCAGAAATGTCAGTCAGGCTCTCAGCAATTTTGCAGCAAGAGCAATTTTATGTTTCTCATGGTCCTAAATCCTCCAAATGCAGAGCATTCACTTTTGTGTCCCTTGGTTTCTTCAAACACCTGAAGGGTGACTGTAACTTGGCCTACTGACTGAAAGGAATTGTGAATAATTAACTCTTGGCTTATATGGTTCTTTTGGATTGGAAAGGCTCTGGTCTGTATTGGTTACTCAGATTTGATTTTTTTTTTCCCAAAGGTTGGAGAGTCAAATGCCTTGGAATGATTTTATTTCTTTTACACAATGAACAGCTGTGTTTTGTCTCTCTGCATTGTTATATCCTAATTCCATTAGATCTGTGGATAAACCCACAGCCCTGACTGCCTCAGAAAAGGTTTTACTTTCATCCAGCTGCTTGAAGCAAAACCTATTTGCAAATAAACAGGGAGTTGTTAACAGTGTCCATAAGAAACACTGCTCAGTGCAGTGAGGAGCTCCTCCAATTTGTCTGTCCAAATGCAATTAAATGCTGCAAGACTTGCCATAACAAACTGCTAAATTGTCACTGTCATCCACTGCAAGAGACCCCTCGAGCTATTGGGGGCACTGTTCATTTCCTGCTGCAGATAAGGGATCTGTCCTGCTGTCAGTGCCTGGCAGGCAGTGCTGGGATGGAGCCTGGACTCCTTCTGCTGCTTGGCTTTGCTGCTTCAGGGCTGCATTTACATTTCCAGCTTCCCCAAGAGCAGCTTCAGGGGGAAAATGGAATGGGAGCAGGAATTTAAAGGGGTGAAGTTTTGGCTCTGGTTATTTTTGTGCGACAGGGCGGGCATAGCTCAGTACCCTGGCCATGGAGAAGGAACAAGTTGTGGTTTTATCATTAGGGGTCTGTCTGTAGGAACTGGCAATCACAAACCTGGTTGTTTTGTTTTCTCCACTCCAACTTGTGCTTTGTAGTGAATATCTCTGTGTCCACAGACCAGCACAACATTAAAATTGAGGGAGAGAAAAAAAAAATCTTTTTTCGTTGTTAAGTTAGCTGTAAATGCATCACAGGACAGTCTTTTCTTGTTGAGAACAGAAACCTTGCTACCTGAATTTGGTCTCTCTCTAGCATTGAACTCTCACTTCTTTTACCTTTTTGCTTCTCATTACTTTTTTGAAATGAGAAGAGCCCACCAGAAGCTGTTTTCAGCATTAATTACTTGGCATAATTTGAAATACTGAGAAAACTCGTGGTAGTTCAGACACTTCATTTTGGGCTCTGTTATTGATTGCTGTTGCTTTTTCCTCACATGCTAATTTACTGGGGAAAACACACACCTTTTTTTCTTTCTGTCCTCTACCATCCAAAGCATCTGGAAGCAGCTGCCTGTGTGCCAGGCCATCAAAGAGGAAAAGTGGCTGTGCACTGATGCACATGCACATTTCTTCCTGACACCTCTGGCTCTGGTTCTGTTGAGAGGCAGTATTTTGGCTGCTGGAGCTGGTATTTACATTTGGAGCTGCACTGTCAGTTTGCTTCATGGCCTGGAGACGTGAGGCTGTCCATCCTCACATCCAGCAGGAGTGGTGGAGAGCCCTTCTGCTCCTGCCCCTTGCAGGGCTTTCTTTGTGACCCATCCAGTCACAAAATCAAAATGTTTATGGTGTCTGTGTCTTGGCAAGGCCCTCTGCAGTGCCCCAAACACAAATCCATCGCAGAGATTGTTGCAGAGCAGCCATGTGTATTAACTCTATTTATCAGATAATTAATTTTGGGAGCAGAGAGAAGGGATGACCATAATTTACAATGCAGTTCAGGGAACGTGGAAGGAAGAACAACTCTGTAGTACTGTGGGCTGCAAATGGGAATTTTAAACACACCTTAGTATCACATGAATATACTAAATATATTAGGTAACCTTCTAACCAGAAGTCCAGTCCAGTTCATGTCCTGTTTCTGGCAGGAAAGAAATCATTTCCTTCTCTATGTGTTTCTTCAGTAAGAGATGAGGTTTTGGTTTTTGTCTGGGATTATTTTGGGTGGTTTAGTATCCCATAAATCTCAAGAGGCATTATTACTGGTTCTCTCGGGCAGCAGTCATGTTTTAATATTTTTTTAAACAATATGGTATTTATAGGCCAGCAAAAAGATCTGAACAATTTTAAGCCAAAAATTCTGCTTAGACTATGAGATGTGGAAATATACTGTCCCAGGCAGGGCCTGAACCCTATAAATGTGTAATCAGCCCCTCTGCTATTTTCTGGGTGCATTTTGTTGTTGAATGCCCTGCCAGGGACTGCAAAACTCCTTCACCTTGGTTTTCCCGCCCTTTGCTGGGAGAGAAGGAGCACACATCACATTATCTGTATCTCCTCAGAGCACTTGGAGTGCTTCTTTCTGCCTCGCAGCCCTCAGCAGCCATGCAGAAGCAGGAGAACATTTCTCCTGGCTGCCTCTTTTCTCCCTCAGTGTTGTCAGACTGGGCACTTCCATTTGACAAAAAATGTACAACATGCAAAATTTCACCTGCGCTTTTCCATAATTGGCGTGACCTCTTTTATCAATAGCTCAACAGAGAGCAGGTAATGTCTTTTAAAATTTATTCTCCTTCCCTGCAGTTTTCCTCCATTTTCTACAGTTCCTAGCTGGAGGAGGGAGGACCAAACTGAGCATTCAGTTTTATTTTCCAGTTCAGCATCCCCTGCACTCCTGCAAGCAAAGTGTGGGTCACACTCCAAACGCCAGATAAATGGCTCATTTTACCTCATCTCCGAGTGAAACAGTCCTGCTCACTTTTTTCTGCTGTTACAACGTGTTTGCTCTTGTTCCATTTGCAATATTTGTCACAAGTTCCACTCTGATGACCCCCACGATCCTCTTGGCAATGTCTGAGTGGTGCTATTACAGCACAAAAGGGATCCAGCAAAATTTCCTTTACTGCTGCATGGCTCTCTGCAGAAATGCCAATTCCTTTGTAACCTGGTGCATTGTTAGTTTGCATTTTATTTTATCTTGCTTAGTTGCACTGACTGTTGTGAGAAAGTTAAAGGGATCAAAGCTTAGACCAGTTGGTGATTTAGACTGAAAATTTGGCTGTGTCCTGGAAGTGAGACACTCTTACAAGATTATATCAGAATTTGAGCTGGTTAAAATTTCAAGGTTTTTGTCTATTTTTCATATGCTATTTTTCAACTTTGAAGTAATTTTTTACAAGTGGTGGTTCAGTATTTCATCAGCTCATCTTTTGTGTTGTATCTTCTCCCATGTTTGCCTTGCACTGGCCAGATCCCAGCTGCCTTTATCAGAGCAGTGTCAGCTTTGAGCTGCAGTGAAGGGTTTGACACATGCACCAAATCATGGCCATGGGAAAGGAGTGCAGGATGTTTCTGCCATCGTGTTGGAAAAGGTGAGACAAGAACCATGTAAATTGTAAAACACTTCACAAGATTTTAATACCACACTTATAAACCCCTAATTTATTTTTTAAAAATGCCTAATTGGAATACATTTCATCCCACAATGTCTTCATTGAAGTTTGTATCGAATCAGTAGAATTAGTAGAAATTTATTTTTTAACTCCTTAAGACTGATGCTAAACACACTTTCTATTCTTGCCAGCTCTTCCTCAATCACCCTCTACTGGGGAGAGAGGGAAGGAAGAGCAGTTCTTTCCTAAAGCCCTTTTATGAGCCTCTGAAATCCAAGACACAATCAAGTCCTTATATCCTAAGGAAGTGTGTGGTAGATATCAACCTAAATAGATTAAAATGAATTATTTGTGTGCATATTTTTGAGACTGACAGTAATCAGTCAGAGATGACATTCATTTGGTATTTATTTCCCCCAGAGACAGGACCAGATGGGGCAGCTGGGTTAGGGCCCCTCAGTTTGGAGAGAAGATTGAGGGGGACGTGAACCTGCCTTGCCAGGGCACAGTGTGGAGGAAAAGCAGCCAATGTGGAGCTGTTCATCACATCCTGGAAAATTGGAGTTATGAGCAGGGCACTGATCTTAAAGAGCATTTGTGTTCTTGACTGTGGCCAGGGAAAGGCTGTAGGTTTGTAGGTTGTTTACTCCCGTGCCAAAAACCACACAGATCAGCTGTGGTTGTCACCAGAACCAGATGGTTACTTCTGAAGAACTGAATGGAATTTCAGTGACAAATACTTCTGAGGTTGGTTTGCAGCAGGTTTAGCTTGTCTCCAGAGCCACCTAATCTCAGTTTATCTAATATAAAAGATTAATCTTTGCAGCTTTCAGATTCTCCCAATATCCTATGTCCAAGCTTTGTGCAAGGAATGCAGATTTTAGGGTGAAAACTATCATGATGAATGCATGCATAATGTATTAAACCTATTCCTAAGCAAATACTGGCTGATATTTACCAACATTTGCTTTGTATCCAAGCCAGTCTTTTCAGCTCAATTTATATTGATCTTTCAGCCTGGTTTCCACCTTTCCCCATCAGGTTTTTTTGAACCACTGACCTTTATTTTGTCCTCTGGAGCTGTAAGAATGACTGAAGTGATGCTATTAGCTTTATCTTTAGAAAGCTGATGGTGACAGTGGCAGCTTTTCCTTCAGGCTCACAGAAGCCTACAAGTGTGTTACTGATACTCCCATGTTAGTTTAATCTCTCAGGTCAGTTCTAAAAAGAAGGAGCAGTTAAACCAAATACTTTGTCACCCCCAAAATTAGAAGAGTGTACAACAGAAGCCTGTGGGTAGAGCAGACATCTCTGCTGCCCTTTAGAGCTTCTTATTTCAGATGACATGGAAATACCAGCTTTATACTCAGGCAGGGAGCACACAGGTTAAAATTCATGTGATTGAACACTATCCCACTTGTGGGGCTGTCAGGAATTTTAGCTGCACCCTGCAGAATGAGAAGGATGTTCTTGGCAGGATAGCCCCTAAATCCCAGGGCTGTGCTCCCTGCCTCAGAGGTGGGATTCTCTGATGTTGGCCACATCTTCCAGTGGGGACTTGTGGCTTTAAGGACTGTGTGAAATATTGATGTGCCCTGAAAATGGCACTGCCTGGTCACTCTTTGTTTTACTTGTACCTGCTGTGGTACAAGGCTTGAATCAGAATTACATGGAGGCTGAATCCCAACCCATGAAATAAACCCCTCAAAACAGACCCATTTTGTTTAAAGAATCTGGTCCTTTAGTTTGAGGCTGGTGGAAACTCCTAATTCTGTCCATTTCCAGATGGACTGTGCTTTTGTTAGGATTTGCTGTATCAGGAGAGAGATGAATGCTTGGCAGTGCTTTGTGAGAACATAAAAACCACATCTTGGCTGGCATATTCTGTGTTCTTAGATCCAGTCCAGAGGAAAGAGCAGGTCACAAAGACCATTCTGCTGGTTTTGAGCTGAGTCTCCCACAATGTAATTATCAGTTAACTGGTGAAGAACCACACTCTGCAAGAATTATTTTGGGGTTTTTTTTATGAAGGGATAATGGCCTTTTTCTCCTGGGAGCTGAAAATGCTGAGCGTGTCACATGTTATGTTCAGTGCTTTAGAGGACTGGCTCTAAAGGTGGCATAAGTATATTAAGGTTAATTTTAGGTGTAAAAACCCATGGAGAGAGGCTAAAAATCAGGACACTGAGATGATATCAGCCCTGCAACTCTCCATCAGCACCTGCTGAACTTCTACATCTTCTGAGGAAACTGAAAGCAGGGTCACACATACAGACATAAATGTGGGTACATAAAGACACAGAAAGATGTTAACCAAAATCTCACTGGATGTGTCACTCTGTTGGTAAATGTTTTATTGTTTCAAATCTGGCTCTTGGACCTTGGCTTTTCCTTCAGCCTTTCCGAGCCCCAGCTAAAATAACCTGATTTTGTGGTAGTGTTTTGAGTTAAATTTCTGACTTGTGTTTTCTCCTTGGAAGATATTATTTTTTTATTGTATTTTATTATTATTTTATTTTTCACACTATGAATTATTTCCTGCCAATCCTGACGTGTTTTCTTCTTTGGAGCTCTGCAAGATTGATGGGCTTGTTGTCATTTGAGACTAATGCACAACTGTCAGTGCCACTTGCTCACTCAGGGATGAAGAGACCTTTAATCATGAAAAATGGTTAATAACAACAGCTTTTCATGTCTACTATCTGGAATTAAAAATCTCATGAAAGCTTTTACATGCTCTCAAATTGTGGTCGCTTAGTGCCTTTGTACTTTTATGTGCTAGAAATCTAACAACTCTCCCCTTCATGCCTGCTGAACTCACAACTGGCTGATGTGGGAATGAAACCACAAAGATGGCTAGAGCTCCTCCAGCACTTGCTTGAAGATTAATTTTCACTTCTATTACTTGGTGATTCTAATCTTTGTTTCAATTATAATAACATGTTGATAATGTGATATCTGGGTAGGGATATGAACCAGAATTTATGTATATGTAATTTTGATAGGTAGATCTACCTCTTTAATCTGATGCAGAAATATTTCCATGGGTATTAGTTGTGTATAAAAACATATTTCTGCATAATTTGCAATGCCAGTTAATGCATGGTACCACAATGCAGGATTTTGGTCCCCTCTCAGTCTGTACACAAAGTTATTTGTTGTGCCATAATGCTGGGTGGTCTCAGCCTCCTTTACCCAAGCTGGCTTATTTAGGTGCAGGTACCCAGGAAAAGTTCCCTGGTTCCTCTGTCAGTGCAGAAGAGTGGCTGGGACCAGTCTGACCAGAGGTGCAAGATCAGTTGTTTCTAGAGTCACTCTTGGATCTGTTGGAGGGCTGAGATACAGCATCCAGTGGCTCTGCTGGATTAGCAGATGGAAACAGATCCCCTATTTTCCAGAATGAGAATTCATTCCACTAAGCCCCAAAGAGCCGGTGACACCTACCCTAAAAATAAACCCCTGGTGTATGGGAAGTTTATTGCAAAATCGTTTTATGATATTTTTCAAGAGAGCACCAGTATACACCTGGCCGTAAGTTAAAGCAGGTATTTAGTTGAAGCAAAAGAGAAAATTACCACAGTTAACTTTAAACACACTACATTTTTTCCATGTTGAAGTATTAGTGTGGATTAAGCACTCCAAGGAGTCTGTAGACATTTGGATGAGATTCACAAGTTCCTTGGGAGTTTCCTGTCTGCACTGGAGACGTGCCCAATGAGTGCCAATTCAATATTTACACCACCAGTGAGATACAGTGCTCACCATTAACATCTCAGAATGTGTCTGCAGGTGCTTTATTCTTTCCAATTTTATTTGATAATTCAGACATAAGCACAAAAATGGCGAGCAGAACAAATGGCATTTCAAAGAACTAACAGTTGGAGGAGGACTGAGGACATTCATTCACTGATTGTGTCAGTGTAGGATGTGAATTTAGGCAACCACCAATGTCTCACCAGTCATGTTCAAACAAAAATAATGCAGGGTGTAAAAAGTGACTTTAAAGCTATTAAGTGATATGTCCTTTCATAGTTTCTTCTCACTTTGGATTCATAGTTCATGTGCTTCTAGTAAGAATGATCCTTCTTTTAAGTTGCAGTTATTCTTGTGCTTAAAGGGTACAGCTTAATAAAACACAGCTTTTCCTTGAAATGTCTCTTGTCAAAACTAAACATTCGGGAATTTTCAAACAAACGTCAGATGAACTCACTGTAATTGGCACCAGTGTGTTGAATATAAAATGCGTTACTCTAGTAGGATTTGCTTCACTTTAACCCAGTATCTTGAAATGAATGTAATCTGCACACTGAAAATGTTTGGTGGCAAGGAAAGTGATGAATGAATGTGACTGGTGGCAATAATTAAAACGTGTGAGTTGGTGTGCATTCATTGTGCTGCTGTGTAAACTTTGTTCAGGTTGAATAGAATCAATTTGCAAGTATTTGCCTGAGCCCTGATAAGTTGCAAAATTTTGTCATGTATTATTGCTGGCTTAATAATTCATATATTTAAGGAGCTTTAGTACCTCTGGCTCTATAGACCAGGTAAGTTCTGGTCCACAGTGGGAGAGCTCATGTCCATCTGCACTGCCCAGACAAATGCATCTTCAGGTGGGCATGGGATATGGAAAGAGTGGTAGAGGAACAGGATGTGGCTAAGAAAAGGCTAAAAGAATCACAAAATAATCAATAATGGGAAGAAAAGCAAAATGAATCAAACTAACACATGGAGAAAAGAAGATGTAGTATCCTAGAGGCAGGGATATAAGAACTGAAATTAAATTGCTATAAATTACTACACCTGGAATACTCCTACTGACTAGGCCAAAAAATAGAAATGAGGCTTCAAGGAAGACCACTCTTGGTATGGAAAAGGAGAAACAGGAAGAAAAACACTTTTCCTTTTCTTGAAAAGAAAAGCTATGGCATGAACACCTTCAAATATATCCCCTGTTGTAACTCAGAGGTGAGACCATCTATCTCTTCAGAATGCAGAATTGGTTTTTTTTTCTTTTTTTTCTGTCTGAGAGGGGATGGAGGGAAATACCTGGAAGCAATGTAGTGAATACAGCAAGGTATGAGTGAAAATTTCCTTTGTTGAGTAAAGGACTGGGTCTTTTTTTGGGAGGAGGGGGTGTTAGGTTTTTTTTGGGGGTGTGTGTGTTTATTTGTGGTTTTGGAAAGTTGCAATCCTGGTTGCTATGCATTTGGAGGCTTTAGTCCAGCTGATGTGAGGAAGGCAGATCAGAAATTCCCATTCTGCACCCTCTGCTTCTGCATTTTTGTTGCTGGGCTGTTGCTCAGCTGCTGGGATGAAATCATCTGTGCTGTGCCTGGGGTGTGGAAAGGCACCTCAGGAGAACTGGGCTCTCTGTAAGAGCCAGCCATGCTAAAGCTCCATGAATTCCACATTCCTCCTCAGTTCATCACTTGGTTCTCTCAGAATAATACAGGTTATGTGCACTTGCATTAAAAATCTTCCTCCTGACGGTGCTGTTTAGAAATATGTCAGCTGCTGGCATCATTGTTTGGTTGGGAAACCTTCCTTGTCATGGTTCTTTTCCTGCTAGAAGGCAATATCAAAGCTGCCTAATTTGCTTCCAGTCAGTCAAATGATGAGTTAAACTACATTATTTTTCCTTGTATCTGGCAGTTTAAGTCAACCTCTACCTTTTCTTCATTCACAAAGCCAACAGCACAAAAATGCCTCCTGACTGTGTGTACATTAAAAGTGCAGTTTCCTAAATAATCTAATCTCTAAAAAGCAATAAAATCTGTTGCTTGTACAATTTTTGAACGTTTAGTTTAAAAAAAGTGCAATGAGAATCTGATGATAAAAGCTTCTGGAAGTTTTGTTTAATTTAAACAGAGAGTGGTTTTTGGGAAAGAATTGCAATGGAAGAGTGACACAGCATTTCTGCTCCTGGGATGAATTCTGGGTTGCATTTGCTGAAGTTGGTCACAAAATCAGTTTATGGAGCTGAAAGCCAGCCCTGTCCTTTGCTGCACATCTATCAGGAACAGGGCAGAAATGCTTCTCACAGTCTAATCACTCCAAACAAGCGTGCCTGGAGCAGACAGGATTACAGGGATATTAGGAAGGGCAATCAATTTAATACTGATGCTGCAAGAGAAGCCAAGCACTTGGGGTGTATTTCAACCCAAAATTTGAGTTTGGGAGTTTGAATTTGAGAGGTTTCTCAGACTGCCTGGAAATCACAAACTTGTGACATGGAAGCTCAAAGTAGGAGTAACTTGGATTTTTTTTTCTGTGCTTTGAAATGAGGTTGTTTGTTCCCTCTTTACAGTCCTGGGCGATTTAGAGGGCTGGGGAGAGGCAGATAGACAGCAGAATAATTAGTTTGCGGTGCATAAAGCATTCACACGCTGAAAGGAGGCAAATGGGTGCCTCAGGGAGGATGTGGGATGCACCTGAATTAGCCTGGGTGCCCGATGCGAATGGCAAAGCTGACCCCAGGCTGGCACAGGGACATTAAACACCCATGGGCACAGGGAGCTCAGGTAGGCACAGCGCAGTTTGCTGCAGTAAATCACCCGCTAAATGAGGAGCAAGCAGGTGAGCAGGATTTACACAGCCCTGCTCTGTCATCCTTTTACACGAATAGGCACTTAGGACATTTGCTGCGGTTATGTCTTGCTCCCCTGGGAGGCTGGAATCATTTTTCGTGGGGGTAGTTTAGTTCAGCTCTGAGGAGGTTTGTCTGTACCTTTATTTTATGGCACACAGAAGCTGCTGATCTCCCTCAGCCTGTCTTTGCTTGCAAGCACTTGCTGCTGAACTGCGTGATACCTCTGTTTCCCCAGCAACTCCATTCATTCATTTAAATCTTTCTTATAAAGTAACTTTTGCTGTCTACCTTAGGATAGAGAATTGTAAGGGAATTACAAAATCAATATACAAAACAAACACAAACTACATTTAGAGAGACTGCTGCCAAAACGATGTGTGTTTGTGTTCCTTATCTAAGAAAGATTTATTTTTTTTGCATTGTTCACTTTCATTTTCCCTACAACTATTTCTTTATTCATCATTTCAAACATAGGAAAGGATGCTGAAGCTACTGAGGTGTGAGTTTATGCATAAATGTGATGGAGCTGTGTTATTTTCTTCATCCAGCTACATCTTAAATGTAGATCCCAGTTTTTGTAGTTTACAAACTGTATGGTGCATTTATATGGATATTTTGGAAGTACAGAGAATATGTTTAAGAAAGGAATTCTGTATGAATGGACACAGTGCTGGGTGGAGATGCAGTCCCCATCCTGCCAGGATGATTTATCTACTCAATCATTGCATTTGCATTAGGAACATCCAAATCCATTGTGTTAGTGATTAACTAGAGGATAAATATTTCGATTCAGTGGTATTTGGTGGATGCACAGTTAAGTGCTCTGCCTTTGGCTCTGGTTTAGAAAACATTGGCATGGAGATGAGAGGAGTTTCCCCCACAGTGCTGAACTCCCATTGCCTGCCCAGTTTGATTTCTTAGCACTCTAAATAAAACCCCCAGGACGCTGGCAGAGTCTTGAAATTTCTTTGGAACTCAGGAATACATGAAAAATAATGGGCACTAGCTTTTAATCTATTGGAACAAACCCTTAAAAATCAAATCCTTTTTGCTTTCCAGACTGTGACAAAGCTTCTTGGGTTGCAAGAGCTTTTCCAGTCCATACCTTCATGGTGGCTCAACCTGAGCCAGGCTTTGAAGATTTGTCAGATGCCTTCTCATACTGAGCAGATCCCAGGCTTTGTGTTGTCCATGTTTTCTTCCCAAAAGCTGGGGAGCAGTGGTCAGGGCACAGCCCTCTGCCCCAGGGCAAGTGGAATTTTCAAACATTTCTGATTTCAGCTACTTCTGCTCAGCATTGTACAGGCACTTCCAAGGAAAGCAGTGAGGGCTGGGCTGAGCTGCTCTCCCTGTCAGGGAAACTTGGGTTCTGTTGTCTCTGCAGCCCTGTGTGCTTTTAAAGGATGAAAATTAAACTTGCAGGAGCGTATCAATCCTGAGAAAGTTGTGCACAATCCTATTGCCTGTGGTCTGCACAGGGGCCAATTTCACCCTGCCTTTCTTCATAGCCCAAGGCTGTCAGCTCCTTGCCTTCCCTGAGCCATGAGGATTCAAAGGGAAAACAAGATAAAGAAAACTGCTTTGATTTTTTATATTTTTGTTACCACCACCAAACAGCATATAATTAGCCTTTCTTTTACATATTAAAGCTAGCCTGATGATGCAATATCCATTATAACTCTAAAAGCTTAATCTTAAACAGAGCAAAAAAAACCCCAGAGGAGGATCATATGCCTGGAAATTAGCATAGAGTTTTTTCCTCTTTAGAGGAATGCCTGAGTGCATGGATGCTGAGAGGATGTGACTCACATAGAATGAGAACAAGTTGTTCCTCAGCCTCTTGATATAGTGCCTGGGATATCAAATCAAGTCCAAGCCCTGATTTGAAACTCCCTTAGAGGACCAATTATTAATTGGATGTGAACTACTTTTAATGCAGGAAGGACATCTCTTTTGGTGTTGTATTTATGTGAAGAAGTGAAAAAGTAGTTTTAGATGAGCAGTAACAATCCAGGGCATGCAGCCATAACCCAGTGGAGATGTTTCACAGAATTCAGAATTCACAGAATCACTGGGTTGGAAGATCCAGATTCCAGATCATCAAATCCAACTCAGCCCCAACCCAACTAAACCCTGGCACCCAGTGCCACATCCAGGCTTTGTTAAACACACCCAGGGATGGTGACTCCACCACCTGCCTGGGCAATCCATTCCAGAACTTTATCACCCTTTCTGTAAAAAACTTCTTCCTAATATCCAACCTGTATTTCCCTTGGCACAGCTTGAGGCTGTGTGCTCTGGTTCTGCCTGCAGGACTCACAGCTGAACCATGGCACGTGGAGGACACAGGCTGCACGTGGCATCTCACACAGGGCTCAGCACATCGCTCCTGTGATGCTGCTGTTGGTATTTTCACACAAAACTTCCCCCTCAGGACAGGAGCATTTGCCATGTTTATGCCCAGGAAAGACAGATCCACCTGGTGATTGCTCTGTTCTGTGCATGTGGAGAATGAATAACTGACTGGCCCTCAATTCCCCTTTCATCAGACCCAATTTTTCCCATGCTGGCTGTGCTGTCCATTGCACCTCTGCAGGAGCTCGTTAACCTCCCTCATTAGTACAGTGTGGAGGTCTTGGCTCCATCCCACTGGGGAATGGGGTCATGCATTTGTGACTCACTCCTTTGCTGCTGCTCTATTTAGTGGCTTTAACTATGCCATGTTTTGGGTGAGTTTTGCTTCAGTGCCAAAGCAGAAGCTTTTAGGAGACACCTCCTTGCATCCTGCACTGTTCCTGGGCAGGCACAGCGCTGACCACCACCAGCTGTAATTGGCACAGAAAGTTTGTCAAATAAAAATAACTCTTGGGTAATCTCTTGGGTAATTGTTACTCTACCTTAGAAATCAGATTTTGCCCTTTTTTTAAATTTTTTTTTTATTCTTCCTTCTTAATAACCAGCCAAATAATGGCTTATAAAAACTAACATTTAAAAAATCTCTTCGCTGGGCATAACAGGAACCAATTTGAATTAAAGCACTGCTTGGAACGAAGAAGAAGAAAACCCCACAACTTGGCCTTTGCCTTTTACTTTTTACTCTTTTTCAGAAATAATAGGCTATCTGGCTATTTAAATAATCTTTCATTCCAATAACTAAGTCCCTACCACAGCCTCATTATTTAACACTGATGGGAGTGTTTTGCTGTGCAAAATCTCACTGCTCTTTTTACCCCTTGTTTTTGTATCTGAAAACTCTCACACCAGTTGACTTTCTTTGCTTTTATGATTTAGCAAGTTTAATATTCTGCCCTATGCTTTCTGTGCCCTGGATGTTCTCAGAGTTGTTATGAAGTAGCTAAGCAAGGCTACATTAATAATTTGCTTCTCAGTAATTTTCCTGCAAGCAAAAAGCTCTAAAACAATTATTTTTCAGCTGAAGGTCTTGGAAACTTCATTTGATTATCCAACAAACAAAGGACCTGGTCTCAGGGTTGACTGCATCCACCTTGTTCTCCCTATTCTCTACAGGTTTTTGTAGCCAGAAATTCACAGCTGCACCTGAACTCCTTTCAGTGTGTGTTGTACAGCACAGTTAATATCTGGTGTGTGTTTTTCTTCTCACCTGCTCCTCCTTGGAAAGGGAAGTGTGAGTTGCAGTGTTCCCAGGTGGTTTTTTTGGTTGACTCATGCAATAGGAACATCCCTGAGTTTGTTCTGCTCAAGTGAATGGTTTTGAAAAGGAGATGTTGAAGGGTCTGAAATTCCTGTGTCAAAGGAAGCTCAGCATACCCCTTTGGGGGCCTAACATTCCTTAGAACATATTTTTAATTTCCAAACAATGAAATCCTCAAACACAGGTTGTGATCCTGCAGACACCTTGGCCTCAGCTGGGTTGCAGGAGTGGTGGAGCTGGGCTGTGTCAGGAGAGAGCAGTGCTGGGGTGTTACTGCCTGCTGGGTGGGCTCCCCAAGGCTCCACAGCTGTGCCAGAGAGCCATTTCTGCTGTTTATTCTGGTTATTTGGAGAAAACAGTCACAGCACCACACTGATAAAGGTATTTTACCCTCTAATCTAATTGATCTTGTGGGCACTGGGTGCTGCAGCTTCACACCCTGAGGTCAGCTGGGATGCAAGGAGTTTGAATCTTTTGGGAATTTTGGTGTTAGAAAACAGAAGATTGATCCGATCTACTTACGGTAAAAGCTTTCAGTTTCTTGCAGCTTTCTGTCCAGGTTGGGTTTTCTCTGAACAGGTCTTGCTGCCCATGACCTCGGCACCACGGGCAGACCTGACAAGGTTTGAACTGAAGTCATCATCTGCACCACTGGGGGGGACAGGGAGCAACAACCTTTGTGTGTGCAGACACTTGGAGCCTTGGATTTCTTGAGTCTGTAATTGCATGGAACTCTTTTCCAGACAGCAGGACCCCTGAATCCTATTTCATTTTGGTCACAAAGGAAATTGGTCCAACCAATTTCATTATTTCCTCACTGAGAGTCAAATAGACCACATATTAATTGTGACAGTGCTTCAAATTTTCCTTTTTTACTATATGCTGCATTATTCTTTCATGCCAGTTATTCTTTGTTTGGTCTGCCTCACTGCAGGAATTTATTAAGAATCCTTATAGCACAGATTTAGACATGCTTAGGCATGATGATTTTTCATTTACTGTTATAGAATGAACATTGCAGAGCAAGCAGGAGGCTAACCATTTAACACCAAGTGTCTTATTAATCAGCTTTTGTTTATTTAATTTAATAAGCAGCTTTTGATAGCTGTGAGAGTCTGGTTGGGTATTTAATGAGATCAGCATTTACTGCTTGGGTCTGTGGTACATCTGACTTCAGCTTTCCTGATACTTTGGATCTCAAATTTATTCTTTTTTTCTTTTCTTTTTCACTTGAAAATGCAATAAGTATTTTCTCAATAAGATAATTTCAGCTCATTCTTGGTTTTGGGGGTATGTGTGGGGATACAGAAGCCAGGAACCACTTGCCTTTTGGCATTAAATACACAAAAGCTGCGCTGGAAATTCCTGTCTTTGAAGCCTCTCTGGTCTGTTGGGAAGGTATGGGACCTTCTTGTCATCCTCCTCTCCTTTTGAATAAATCCCAAATCACTTCAAAATCACAACTCTGTGAGCTGAGGGCCAGACTCCCCCTCTGAGACCCCTCTCTCACAGTCTTCTGATCATATCTGCTCTGGGTTCTGGGTTTTCTCACGCAGTTGTTTTTAGAGCCATGTAAAACACTTCCCACCATGCACAGTGCTGCATTCCTGGGCCTGGCACCTCAAACCTTGTCTCCTTAGGGATCTGGGGTCCAGCAGATCACTGTCACTCTGTGCTCCTCAAAATTCCCCAGGACAGAAATCAGCCCTGCAGAGTAACAGGGCTCTGGGAAGCCTTTCTTTACTTTCATTTACATTTCATGTAATCATTACTTATTTATTAAGTAATTAATCTGGATTTATTTTTCTGAGCCAGAAGAATGCCATATGGTTTTTTGTCTTCCATTAGTTCAATCATGTCACATTAACAGGATGGGTTTGCATGTGCAGCCTGGAGTTCCAAGAGGCCTTGGGCAGTTTTTTCATGGATCCCATAGCTGAAGCTGAACCTGACTGTCTTTAGTGAAAAATCAAGAATTCTCCTTAATAGCCACTGCAACAGGATTCAGAAAGATCTTGATAAATTGAGGACAAAGTATTACTGAAATAAATTCACAGAAGTGTGAGTTCCGTTATAGTCTTTTTCAAGAAAAAAAAAACACACAAAAAAACTAAACAAAAAACCTCTTCTATTAATCATAATAATAATATTTTTGCAGTTTTGCAGTGCTATATTGACATAGAGACCATGTATTGAATTGAGTATATATATGTATGTATGTGCCTAATTTTATTCTCAGTGCTGTGGGCTACAATACTTTGCTATGAAAGAATAATCAGGATATAGTCTCTTAACTTCACAACTCCTCACATAAAATATTAAAATACTGCAAGGGCTGGGAGGGGAGTTTGAGAAAACCAGAGAATTGTGATTGTCTTGGTGAAATGGATATTGATAACATTAGTGTTTAACTATTTGGGAAACCCTCTGGGACAAAAAATTACAGTTTGCTCTGAGTGGCAGATCCCAAAGCACTCTGAGGAATACGGGGTGGACAGCACTGCAGAGTGGCCCCTGTCCTTGGCTGTGGCCCCCAGCCCTGCAGCCCCCTACAAGTATCTCCTATTGCACTGTTCTGACACCTAAGCAAGAAGATAAGTGAAGGACAGCTATTCAGTGCTGAAAAGCTCAAGAAAACCCACCCCACAATAACAGCAACAATAAACCCCTCCAAATCTCTTACACAATTTGTTACATTGGCTATTAAAACCACCTAACCAAAATTCCATGCTTGGCAAAAAGCCAGGGGCAAGGTTCAATTTGTTTTTCAAAAACATGGAACATGGATATATAAGTAATTAACAAAGCAGGTTTTTAAACCCAATTTAAAGGAAAAAGGGGGAGAGTTCTGAAGCACAAAATCCAGCTTCTCTTTCAGTTTATTGCCATGCTTTCATTGGATTTTAGGGGCTGTTGAGTAGTTCGGTTGTAGTCATTAGGATCCTAATTCTCTTAGGTGCTTATTAAGCACTAAATTGCTTGCTTGTGCCAGTTCTTAGTAACACATTCTCCTGGAATGAAAAGAGGATGAGTACAGATTGACATCTGAGTTATTCTTCCTATTGTGTTATCTGGAAGAACAGTGAAATCAGCATTTTAGAATATTTTCCTCTCTCTGCTCTCTATAATCAGCACATAAGACACTTTTACCAATGATGGAGATCCCTCATCTAAATGGGAAAGCTGAAGTTTCTATTCCCCTGATTTTTTTTACCCTTCCAGGAGCGGCCATCCATAATTGATTCTTGGTACCCAGCTCCCTCTATTTCCAGATATCCAAAGAAAAAGACCACTGTGCTCAGGAGCAATGGAATTCTCCTTTATCCAGTAACAGTGGGACTTGGAAATGTTTCCAGATGGGATCTGAAACAAAGACCTTAAGCACTGTTGTAGGAGTCTCATCTCTTCACTGGGAGTGAGAGGGGCTGCTGTGTGGAAGCAGCCATGGAAACTCATTTTCCTATGTCCATCAGCTACAAGAATGGGCCATCTCTCACCTGTTATGCCCACAGAGCCTATGTGAACATCTAAAACCCATTTCTGCTGCAAATAATGTCAAAAGGTCCGTAGGTTAATTATCTCTGAAGCATTACAGCTCCTTGGGGAGGCATAAGTATAAAACCAAATGCTGCTGCTGTGTGCATTAGGGACAGCAAGTGCAGCAATCATGTTTTAGGCACAGAAAATGCCAAACTGGGAATCTATCCCACTGCAGAGCCTTGGGAACCTTGGCTTTCCCAAAAAAAAAAAAAAAAAAAAAAGAAGTGGCCATCTGCAAATTAACCTGAGATGGCTCTGTGTTTTAATCGAAGATCTGTTAGGCAGGAGTGTCAACAAGTGCTCTTTGACAGAAAAAATCCTGGATAAAAGATGTCAAAAATAGTCCCTGGGGAGGGGAGACAATCAAAAGCTCAGGTTGGATGAGGAATCAGCTTTGTACAGCAAAAGGTGACACCAAGCTCCCTGCATGGGATAACAGGCAGGAAATGATCCTGGAAAGAACTAAGACTTGTTATCCTTCTGTGACCTGAAGTGGTGATGGCATGAAGGAGCTATTAAAGGGCAGTGGAGGCAGAGGAAAGAGTCTCCTTTTAAGTGAGAAATGAGTCATTTGAGGAATGAGTTGCTTGCTTTTTTTTTTCTTATTTAATTGCGTTTTTCTCTCTCTATTATATAGATAGCAGCTCTGAAAAATGTGCTCTTTGGGTTTCTGGGAATTCGTCAGCAGTATTTCAAGTTTCTTTGTCTATTGTTTTTATAGACTTTTCAGCAAAAAATCATGGGAGAGGGAAAATCAGAAAATCTCTATTTGTGTGTAAATCATCAGTTCATTTCCATGGGTATTTCTCAATCAGATTTCCACAACACTAAATGCATGTATGTGCTTTATTTTCATTGTGTTTATTTATTGGAAAGCAATGTTATCAATAGAAAAGTGTTTTTCTAAATGCAGTCTTGCTGGAATTGTAATGTTATGTCTCTGGCACTCTCAGTTATGCCAGTGAGAGTATTTGCTGCTGCCGTTTCCAAAAATTAAGTCACAGGCTGCTGTTCCCTGCCTTATTCCTGCTTTAGGCTTTTCCGCCCAGATTTTAAGAGAAGTCCTGTGAGAGTTTTGCCTGTCCTCTGCACCTCAGGTGCCCATCTCTGTTGCTGAACAGCCCCAGTGTAAAACCCTCAAATTGCCTCCTCCCCTGTGGTGATACCCCAAACTCACACCTCAGAGCACACCAAGGGCTGATCCGGCTTTGTTCTTCCCATCCTTTGTCTCGTTGATTTATCTTACTCTTCAGAAACATTTCATTCCTCACACCTTGCTGTTTTGTTTCTCCATTTTTCCCATCTCTTCCTGCCCTCTCAGAAGCAAACCCTCATGTTTCACCCACCCTGGCTCTCCCTGTGTCCCAGTGGTTTCTGTCCCAGGGATAACCACCCTCCTCACCTCCTCCTTTTCCTGGCACTCCAGTTTCTTTTCAGGGCAGTGCCTGGCAAACAGGTTTACACCAATTTACCCAAACCAGATAAAATGAATGTGCAGTTATTTTTGTTCCTAGCAGCTTATTTCAGTTTATATCAAAACTGTTCTTACACTCTGCCATGGTGAAGCAGCACAGAAAATAACTGTTTTGTTTTTTTTACCATGTTGAAGAAACCACCCAAGGTGTTCTGCTGACTGATCCCTGCTGGTTTTTGGATAAGGAGATGTGGGAGGTTGTGGACAGGATCTGAGGGCTGTGTTTCAAGCCACAGCCTCTCTCTCCATTATCCACTGCTTCTGCTCCCAGGTTGTTTTCAGGTGAAAGAGGCACTTCCTTGTTGCCCCAGCCATCTGATTTGGTCTCAGCACACTTTTTCTCTTGTCTCTGAATGGAGTTTGCACTATTTGGACCTTCTCCCTCTGAGTGGACAGAATTTTTAAATTATGGATTTTCAGCTTGGTTTTCTCACAAGTTCCCTCTTCTAAGAAGAGTGTGGAATTGGCAGAGCAGTCCCCTCATGGATGTTAATTGGGTCACCCTTCTCAGCACCTCTCCTGACCCATCTTTTCCCCTCAATTTGTGTGCCTGAGTAGGGCTGGCTTCCTCAGCATCTGTGCAAACATTACAGCATTTAATGAAAATAGCAGTGAATAATTCTGTTAGTTCCTCCTCGCTGGGGTTTCATTGCCTGTATTTTAAGCATAGCTCATTAAGGCTGTAGTTATTTTTTTTTAGCTCTTATCATTTAGTTTTCAGCTTAGGTACCATCTACTGTTTATTTTTTTTTTTAACTTTGATGTCCTACTGCTCTAATAGAGTCTTCCTGAGTTTCTGGAAACTGCAGAGGGGTTGACTCTGTCAAAAACCAGGTCTCTACCCTTTTTATCAGTCTGACTTTCCTGACATTTATGACTGTCAATGGAACACAATGCCTTTATTTATAATGATAAAAGATACATTTGTACCCCCAATTCAGCTTTGGTTTTTTTGTAGCTTGAGAAGGTGTTTGAGGGTTGCTTCTCACATCGCTTGGTCTGACATAGAGAACAACCATTGTTTTGTCTTTAATTCTGGTTGTGAGGAGAGTAAAGAAGACACCCCTAGGACAGGTGCTGGTTTGGAGAGGGATGGATCACCCAGCCAGGCTCCTGCTTGCAGAATCTCATGGACAGGCTGCACTAAGCACTCACTGCTTCACTGATCTGGTCTGCTGATCTTACTGCATTCATTGAGGGGTTTAAAATAGGTATTCTTGCCTTCAGCTTAATTAATTAAATTTTCTAATTGTGTTCTCTTTTTACTGCTGTAGGAGTGATAACTGGTGACTTAATTGGGATAATTCAAGGAAAAAAAAGTCATCTTGTTCTTATTACTGGCTTGTGGAGTTTGTTTCTTTAAGGTTTTCTTCAATATAATAGGCAAAACACTAAATTGCTTAAGACTGTGGGCAAGTTCCTGCCAAATACAGCACAGGAAAAGATGCTGAGAATCCTGGGTGATGTGGGTCAGGCCTGGCTTCCAAAGAGCCCTGCAGCTGCCAATGCTGGACCTCTGCTGGGAGGTTCCTCTGCTGGGAACCCATTTATGCACAATATTTTCGGATTTAGGATTTTAGGATTAAACTGCAGCACAAGGACCACAGGTCTTGTTAGGCTGATCCCAATTTTTAATTACTGTGTTGTTCCTCTGAAATGGATGTTGGACAAGAGAAAATTGGCCCATTGGGTGTGTTATGATCACAGGGTTTGCACCATGAACCAAACTTTGTAGTTTGCTTAGCAGATGAAAATACAACAGAAAGATCCCTTTGACAATCATCACGTCCCTAAGTATTGTCCCTGTTTTCCAGAGACATTTCATGAATGGGAATTGCTGGTTTGGGAATGGGCCATTGAGAGTTGTGGATATTTTGACTGAAACCTTCAAGGCTTTTCTACATGGACAATTCAGCTGATGTAATTACACCTGTGCAATTACACCTCTGACTGTACCAGCACCAATACCCCATGTTCCCCAGAGTGAGGGTTACTTTCTTTTTGTTTGTTGTGCTTCCATGATGACACATTTTGGGGAAAAGGCAGCAAACTTTGGCAGGGATGATCTCTCCTACCAGAGTGGTGGAACTCAGGCTGTTCCAGGGCTTTTCCATCCTCTGTTGTCCCCACAGCCATGTGGATTTATGTTCCAGCACGTGGTAAAATGAGGAGAGCTGTGTTTCATGTGGGATGATTTTGTCCACAGGCTGTGTTTCAGCCAGTTCTGTGGTAACTGTTATCCCTTTATTCTGCAGGGTGACAGGAAGGAGCTATCTAGCAGGGACATGTCTTTTTTTGGCAGCACAGATTCTGAAAAGAGCATCATGTGCTTTCAGCAAGGTGATATTGCAGGGGAGCATTGAACCACCCCAAAAAAAGCAGGGGACTCTTGAGGGGTTCAAGAGGCACATCCCCAGTGAGCAATGCCTTCAGGGCTGGCAGGGGAACACTCCAGAGCTTTGCTTTGAGGCTGGGTGAAGAGAAGAGTAGAGGGGGCAAGGCAGGTGAGGGGGGGAATTAATTTGCTGGAACTTTTGTGCAAGGTGCAGTTTGAAGCATTAGGACTCCTTGTGTAACCACTGTTGTTTGAAGAGACAAATCTCTAATTTTGGAGTTGTGTGTTCAGGACAAAGAAATGTTGGTTCTTTCTGCAAGTCAGCATCAATAGCCAGCTGGAACTTGTACAAAAATGTTTCTCTTTGGATTTGCAATTATTTTTGATTAAATAAAAAAGAGGGACCTCATTTTGTTTTAAGTACACATTCTGCAATATTTCTGATACTATGGGAAAGAGCACACCATGCACTTACAAATTACTGCTCAGTAATTAACTTCTTTGATCCTAAAAGTGAAAACAGTCCACCTGTGCTACAAGGTGGCTTGGAGAGTCTTTAGAAAAAAGACTTTTGCTGAAAAAGCCTATTCTCTCTGCTCTGTTATGCAAACAAATGATTTTTTTTTTTCATTTAGAAGGAGTGAAGTATGAGTTCTTTTTCTTTTCCTGGCTTGCTAAAAATATGTGATAACAAGTTGACTTCTGTGGGAGTTCTGCATGGGTAAAATCTGAAGGATCAGTCCCCATATTGTATGTGATTTTGCCCTAGTAATTATTCTTCACTTGAACAGCTTCTCCATGGCAACTGCTTCAAGAAAGTCTTGTATCTTCACCTATTTTTAAAAAGGGACTTATTAAGATGTATGTTTTAAATTTTTTCACCCTAAAAAGAGAAACAGAAAAAGAATCAGACACAAGCAGAAACATATGGAGTTTCGCCCAGAAAGCCCTTTCTTCCATGCACGTCCCCACCTTTTCTCTGTCCTGGGGGTAAAAAAGAAAAAAAACCTACAGCAATTAAAAATAAATTCACTACCTTGCCTTTCCCCAACCCCTTCCTGAGCCTCTGAGACATTGTGATGCTGACTTGATCAATCATCCCACATCCACCCTGGCAGTTTCTTAACACAAACTTTTTCCTTCTCCCTATTTTGCAGCCACAGTCTGCTTTCAGTCTGGCAGTTAATTGTACCCCTGCTCCAGTCCCACAGTTGTATTCTTGTCAGAAGGCTCAGCTGAAAGTCATGACCCGTTGCTTTGTAGCTTCTTGCTATAAAGCAAAGGGAGCAAAACATTCTGTGGCTGGGCATTCTCTTTCTGCCTGGACTCAGCTGGGTCATTGGTGGTGCCTCTTTGTGCACTTCTACTCCTAAACCAGGAAATTCTCTAATGTTGTGCCAGAGAATAGAAAACACATCTGTTGTTAGCAATGCAATAGTCAGGAAAGGCATCCATTTACTTTAAACTTACTTTCTGTTTTCATTTTTGTATGGCGACTGTGCTCTCTAATAAAACACCAAGAGCAAGGGGGTTTTCTACTTTGGAGGTCACTGTCTTCTGAAACAACACATCCTTTAGAAAGTTTTTTTTCATTGATTCATTTCCAAATGTTGGGTGATTGTTGTATGCTGGATGTTGTATTTTGTGTTCAGCTCCTTATGCTGTGACAGATTTTAAAAGCTAATAGGTTAAAATGGGGTCCCTCTCCTTTGTGCTGACCTCATGAACATGGAAATTTACCTGCCCTGGTGACATGATTTTTGTCACACTCCTGACTGACAGTCTTTCTTGGCAGGTTTGACCCGTGACTTTCTTAAACTGAGATAATAGATAGATAGATAGATAGATAGATAGATAGATAGATAGATAGATAGATAGATAGATAGATAAATAGGTGGATGTACAACCATGTTACCTATGTTTCACCTGAAATCCCACATAATGTGGCACACAGAACATGTAATCTGGCTTCAGCAGGGTTACAGCCCTGTGAGAGCTGTTTTATCATTTCTAAAGTTGTCTCTGAAAGTTTTTTCGGCTTATGTCTGGTTTCAAAATCACTGCTCTTATGACGATCATCAACCACTCCTGATTTTTTTCTGTTTTTCTAACACAACCAGGCTGACTGGTTCAAAAGTTGTGTGACTTTGGCACTTGGGGATATGGTTTGGAGGTGAACATGGCAGTGCTGGGTTTAAACTTGGACTCAGGTGATCTTAGAGGTCTTTTCCACTTTAATGATTTTGTGACTGGCACTGTGTCTGAGTTTTACCTTCTGTACCTGCTCACCCTGTGGTTATGTGCTGCTCCCATCCTCCTGGCAGAGCACGTTGCTTTCAGAGATCCAGTCTATATTATGACCCAATAAAGAGTTTTATCTGCAGAACTAAGATGGCAACAAACCGTGGCAGAAGCTAGGAAGAGTTTTTGGAGGATGAGAACATAATAAACCAGCTTTCTCATTTAACCTGATTTATCCCTGTACCCTGAGCCACAACACTCGTGCAAGCCAGCAGGTGCAGCTCAGTTTCGTTCTTTTCTTTGCAACTCTGTGTCAAAAGGAGGACTCATCAGGCAGCATCCCCAAGTCCACTGGTGCACATAAAACATTGCCTGGTGCTGTTTTCTGACAGTCACAGCAGAGAGGGTGGTAAATAAAGCTAAACCAGTGGTTTTCAGTCAAAATGTTGACAGCCATTTTGCAATTGCCATCTTGGCTCGGACATCTTGGGAAACAGCTCAATAATTAACCTTGCAGTGGAGATTTGAACTGTCTGCCATTCCTGAGGAGCACCAAAGCAACACCCAGGCTCACTGGAGGGAGCAGAGGTACCTCACGTGGGCTGGACATCAGGCACTGGAGAGCAGCTGTCATGTTTGATATGGTGCCACAAGATGGAAGAAACTGCAACAGAATCTTAAACAGGATGCATCCATTAAGTTTTCATTATGGATGTTTGGCTTGAACAGTTACTACAAGGATTTAATTGTCTTTTGTTGACATTTAAAAAATTAAGCCAGCAATTAGAAAATGAAATAAGCATAACTAGCAGGGAGAAATTTAGGGTTGTTTTTTAATATGTCTTGGCCATAATAATTGTTAAATAGTGATTAATGGTTGGCTGTCAGTCAGGTTAGGAGAATAATTTTACTCTAAAAAGCTGCAAGACAAAATTTCTTGTTACCCTCGGTTCTGCACTACCTGTTTTGTCACTTAGTCTAATACCAGAGTAATTAATTCCAAAGAGCTATCTTTGAAAAACAAATAGCCCTGGCTTCCTGCTGAAAATGATAGATATCACTCCACGGGGAGGCTAAAAAATAAACAATAGTTTATATATATCACAGAAAATTGGACATTTTAATTGAGAAGTATGTAAATTCTCCAAGCACTCTCTGATTAGTGATTTCATATGTTAAATCTATGGGTGAAAATGAGTGACATGGTACATTTCTTCAGTGGTTGTACAAGTCTTTTGGTTAAAACAGCCCAAAAATTACAGAGGGTTCTTGCAACGTTCACCTTAATGCTAAGCTTTTAATAATAATAATAAACAGAATGCAAACCTTAATGGCTTAATGTGGTTCTGTGGACCATTGTGAAATGAATATTGGTGTCCTGTGGATCACCAGGGACAGGTGGGACAGCACATGGGATCCTTGCTGGTAGAATCCTTGTGGAGCATGGAATGCTGTTGCTGACAGTGCAGAATTTCCATGGCCAACGCATTTCAGCAAGAATCAGCCTCCCTGCATTGCAAAGAGAGAAACCTTTCTGCAACAGCAATAAAATGATTGATGGTGCTGTTTTTCATTACAGCTAAGTCTTAAAACATCCATTTATCCCATTTGTCTGTCCCATGCAGATTTTAGACAAAAAGTGACATCTTCTCCATGAGTCTCCTGAGCTTGCTGCTCTCCCTGAGGCAGGGCTCCTCAGTGCTTGTATTTTCCTCAGGACACCCATCTCTTCGCCTGTGTAAGTAGGATAGTGAATAAAGTATTCTTTTGTGGGGAATTCAGCAAGTTTATCGTTTCATGTATTGCTGCATTTGGATTTGGAGCAAAGCATGCAGCACATGAATCCCGAAGGGAAGGGTAAGTGTTGCAGTCTGCATCACTGCTGAACTACACTGGTCTGGGCAGGTCCTCAGGAGCAGGGGACATGGAATTATAGACAGCTTGTGCACAGGATTAATGTCAGATGTTTACACATGAGAGCAGCTTAGATAGTGCTTTCTAAGGCTTTTTTTGACTTTGCAGCTGTGGCACTCATCTCAGCCCTTTTATTTATGAAATAATATCTTTAGACACCTTCCAGCAACTTGGCTAACATAAATCCTTCTAATCAAAATGTTTTCCATCCAAATTAAACCTGATGTCCCACTGTGTTATGAGAATTACTTTTCCTGATTTCAGCTGACCCTAGCTGTGGGTATCCAAATGCTGAAGAAAGGATTGTGCATCAGATCAGACCAGGGCACAGTGGAGAAAGAGAGCAGGGCACAATATCCATGGCTGGAGACCAAAAGAGGAAAGGTTGTCATCCCTGCCTGTCTCTCAGATAACAATATACACCAGGTTTCTGGTTAGTTTCATCTGCTCTCCTCTCTAAGCTGTTCATATTTGAAACATACATCTACCTGAAAGGTGGTATTAAGATAATATCACAGAATCACAGAATCATTGGTGTTGGAAGGGACCTTTAAAGGTCATCTTGTCATAATAGGGTACATGTGTCTCTGTCAGCTGTTCAACAGCAAGAGATATCATAAAGTAGGTGGCTAAAGCTGGTTTTGTACCATACCAGTTCATCTTGTTGTCAAAATTACCATGTAGCAAAACAGGAATTAGGTCTCTCCTCTTCCTGCTCTTACTACAAATTACTGACACCAGGGCACAAGACTAGATGGGAAAAACTCAGGAGTCCAGCTTACAATTTTGTCTTTAAAAGAACTAGACCAAAAAAAAGAGGAAGTGAGAGCTTTATGAGTGTTAATATCCTCTAAACTTAAAAATGCCTCCTAAATGTGGTAAAGTTAACACATGTTCCTGTCAAATTCCATTTCTGGAAGGTGTATGAGCAGATTACAGCTTAATGTTTTTCTCAAGGTATCTTTGTTTAACCTCCATTACAATGCAACTATGTAGTCTGCAGTCTACATATGGCTTTTTATTTTTAATATTTGTATCCTGTGCCTAGATTTAGGTAGCATATAAGTTAAATTCTGTCACATATTAAGCAGTTAAGACTGATCCTAATTTTCAGGATCTATTAGAATGCAAAAGGAGTCATGGCATTAATCTTGCAGACTCATGCTTTTGAGATATAAATGTAAAGAAATTTGATTTGCTGGGCTGGAGTTTCAGGTCATGCTAAATTTATGCTTGTGCAGACTTTTCTGAAGGAGAGAGCCTTTGCTTATATCTTACAGGGGATGTGAGGTAATGGACTTTCACACTGAGACATTTGTACTCCAGGAAAGCTTTTACTGACCAAGAGCAATGCCCAGCCACTCCTGCGGTTTAGATAAAATTAATTGGTGAAGAGGCATTCCACATTTACTGAAAATGGAAATAGAGTGTTTTGATAACTTTAGGGACTTCTTTCCTTCCTAGAATTGACCATTTGAACATGCTGAGGAAGAGATACAGTGCTGTTGGTGCACTGAAATAAATCCCAGGGAAATATATTAGCAGGCAGGGTATGTAGTTGTGGATGTGGGCTAAATCAGATGGCTGTGATTATAGAAATGGAAGAGAAATCCATGATGTGAATTCTACATGTATCTGTGTGTGCAAAGTAAATCTTGACAAAATAACAGCGAAAGGATTAGTGTATGCTCTGAAGTCAGAGTTGAAAAATAGTCCTGTGAGCTGCCCCCTTTTTAGTTAATGAAGACATAGCAATTTTGGCAACATACAGAAAATCAGGGCTCTGTAATGTGTTCATTATCCTCCCATTAAAGTCTATCCTGGACATAGAAATGGAATATAAGTTAAGCTTTATAGGGGAAATATCGACTAGACAGGTTGCTAAGACGGAGATGGATTTTATTATTTAGAAAGGCAGAATATTAGGATACATGAGCTTTTTTTTTTTTTAACAGAGATGCTATGCTGTCAGCAGTGAAATATTACTGCAGGAGAGTTTTCTTTTTATACACAGTGGTAAGAAGTATGGCTTCCTTTCTCGGCACTTCAGCCACAGATGCTATCGGCGAGACCATCTGTGGTGACAGATTTGTGTTATATCACTTCCAAACTCAGCGAAGCTGGTAAAGCCTCCTACTACAGGATATAAGTAGCTCCTGCTAAGGCTGGGATGTATTACAGGGCTGTCTTTCTTTGGGGGGCAGAGCAGTGGGAGGATTGTGTGGATAGAGGCTCACAATAGCTTTCAATCACCTCCCCACCGAGTCTTGAAATGCTGGTGTGGATCTTCTGGGGCAACATCTACACAAGGATCCTTCCTCTGGGTCCCATAGGGGATAGGTCTGGACTCTTCTTGCTCTGTGTGAGGCACTTGCAGACCAGTCTGATCTGGGGATGTCAAGGGGGACACTAACTCTGACCTCAGAGGGAGTCTGTGTAAGTGGTAATACCAGGCTGTCGTGTGGCCCATATCTCCTCTGGAGGCATGGCTGCAGGAAGCACCATGTCCCCTCAAAACATCTCCTCAACATTAGATTGTCCTGAAGATGGTGCCCCTTTGGCTCACAGTGGGCTTCTTCTTGCCTAGTCATAATTTTTTCTTCTCCTAATGTTCAAAATTATTTTAATTGGTATTGTGGGATTTCCTGGGCCGGGGTGGATGGGGGTTGGAGCACCCTGGTCTAGTGGAAGGTGTCCCTGCCCATGGCAGGGTGGCTGGAAGTAGATGGTACCTGAACCATTGTGTGATTGATTCCCTGACTTCAGGGATGACAAGCTCTGATGAACACTGTTGTTAGCAAGTGACCACGGTGACCTTGGCACCATTTGGGCACTGCTGGGACCAAAACCATGGCACACACAGGGCCAGCTTCCCACACCAGGGGTAGGTTTTCAGCCATGAGTAGGCAATGAAGGGATGTTGATGGTACAGAGCATCACACAGCATCTCTGTGCAGTGAGACGTGGTACAAGCTGCTGTTTTGGCAAAAGCATTGCAGAAATCCTGGTTGAGCCAAGAGTGGAAACCTCCAGTCTTCACATCTGTGACTGTTGAAAGTATTTGAAGATGTGTTAGATTGGAAAGATACTCATGTCTACTAAGCATAAAAAAAAAAGTGGGTTTAGACTGAGAAGGAAGTTTTGCTGCTAATAACATTGCAATAGCCTTGCCCTGGGTTTGGAATCAGGAGGGCATGCTCATACCAAATGGGCACGGTTAATTCAACACCATGGAAGCTCTCCAGATACTTTGAACTGAGACTTACATGTTCCTCAGCCCCTCATTCAAATCATCTCAAAATCAAATCTTCATCTCAAATTCTAGCAAGTAACAAAAGAACTTAAAGAGCTGAGCACCTTTATAGGAGTTGACATTCCATGATCTCAAGTTCCCCACCTACAAAAGAGAAGAGGTCATTCAGTTGGTCATGTCAAGCAATGGCCATGACTTCCTTCAGTAATAGAACCCATAAAAGAACCAAAAATAAAACTATGGCATTTTACAAAATCTAAGTGATAACAAACACCTACTTGTCAGTATAAATTTGTAAAATTGTCCTTCCGTTCTTTTAAAATAAAATCCTACTGATAGCTCATACTTTAAAGGCAACAAAGAGACTTTCCAACAGATGATTTGAGGAAATAGTTTTTTATCTTTCTCTTTGGAAATTTAGACTTGTTGCATTTCCTCCACAATAATTTTGCAGAGGGAAATCATAGCAGTGTTTCTCTGGGTGCTGTTCCTGCATGCAGCACAGCCACCTAAAATTTTTCACTTGGTAAGAGAAATACTGAAAAAGTCATCAAATGAACAACTCTTTTTTTTTTTGTGAAGTCTGGTGTTTCCTAAAGGATAAATTGTCAATCAGTTAAGTCCCTAGCTGGAAGATACAGCTGATGTATCTTCTATGTGGTAGCTTGTCTCCTCTTTATTCTTTCCTTTACTCTTCCTCCTCCATTCATTCTTCTCTGTTTGGACTCTTGTTTTACAAAGACAGAGTTGTGCATCCAGAGCAGCTGGATTGATTGCAGGGGTTACTTTGGCATCTATGGTTGTAACTCTGCCTCTGAGTCAATTCTCCACTCAAGTTCTCTTCTTCCTTTCTCTTAAAAATGTGAAGTGGCCATCCATTTAAAATCATCCATTTTAAAGCAAAATGGAACTGATGATAAATACTGCTGCATTTAATTATTTTCAATTTTTTTTCATTCCAAAAGTACTGTATACAGTAAATGTGTTTTACAAAGGAGAGGAAACTGTGACTGGTTTTACTTCAGTGTCAGTGGTGGTCCTTTAACTGGGCTCTTTTACATGAGCCATTTGTCAAGAGGGTTGTTGTTTGTGTAGACATGATAGGATCAATTTAAGCTGATGATTTGCAGTTTTAATATTTTTTTTTCTTGTTTATTATTTGTTTGGGTTTCTCAGTCTTCAATACAATAATTTGGTGCAGCTCTCCAAAATTCTGCCTTAGCAGGTTGCTGGTGCCTGTGTTTGTTTCTGTGGCCACTGGCAGGGTACAGAACGATGGGGGATTGCATCTGTCTGTCTTTGTCTCCAAGCACTGCTCCACATCACACACACAAAGATATTTCCCCCTCCAAAGGCTCTTCCTACAGCTAAGGAGATCAGTGCTGGAACCCAGCTGCTCCTTATCTCTCTGGCTGTTGACTGGGTAATTCACAGCCCAAAATACAATGCTGTGAGGGTGTTACAAACAATTAGAGGAGCAGGGATGGGAACCATGAACTCTTGTCAACTGGACAGCATCATCCAGCTGGGTGTGCTGCCTCTGGGCACCTTCTGGTTAAAGCCCTGCTGAGAGCAGGCTGCTCAGGAGCCTCTCCAGGCAAGGTCTGAATGACACACTCAGCACGAGCTCCTAACAAGGTTTGTGGGTGAAATGAAATTTAAATGTAGACAGGAGTTATTGCCATAGAAAAGATCCTGGCAAAAAAAGGAGAGATGATCACTATGTCACAAGTATAAACCACAGAAAACCAAAATCTTCAGCACAAATTCTGTTCTCTGTTATGTTCTTGTCATGTCCTTGAAGCCTGGAAATCCACCCTATGGATAACTGGGGTCAGAACCCAGTTCTGCAGCAGACATGTGATGACTCTTCTGTAAAGACTAATACTTTATTAACAATATGTTTAAGTTATGTCAGTTATCAGCCATTCATGAACTTTTATTGACAGCTAAATAGGACCTGAATGATCTGAGCTTTTGGCTGTCATTTGGGGGGGCATTTGCTTTCAGGTCTGCCTTAACCTGCAAGTATGTAATTTGTTTCATTTATGGTGCTGCATAGGAAATGAACCTGGTCTATAGAGCTCGAAGGCAAATGCAGTAATCATCTGCATGACTTGATTCCTTATTCCAGTAATATGAAAATTGTCAATTATGGATGAATTATGGGTGCTACTGATACCTGTAATTTGGTTGTGCAGTTTTGTAAACATATGCAGCTGCATTTAATTGTATTTTACTAGTCATGTAATTCATTAAGGTGCACCTGCAGTCACCTAAGATACAGATATTAATGAACTGAAATGCTGTCTTTCATTGCCTACTATTTATATTGACATTCCTTACAAGTGTTTGTTTTAATCAAATATCTGTGTATCTGAGATGCTGATATTAAAAAAAAATTAAATGATTGAATGAAATAAAGAGAGGGCATAGCTAGGTGCTACATTTTTAACTTCTGAAAGTACTCTCTAAATAATTAATTTAAACAATTGCTTTTCCATGCAAAGCCCAAGACTGGAGGAAAGCTGTAGAATCGATTTTTGCAGCAGTTATTGTGGCAAAGATGAATCATTAGATAACTGATTCCAGGGATGTGAGCTGCTGAAGCCCTTACTCTGTATTTCCATGCTCCAGTGGTGATGGATGTTGTTCAGCTCTGCCTGAATACAGTACCTTTACTTTTTAACTTCCAGTCCAATCTCTTGGAGATGTTATCTTCAGACTTGGGAACACACTTATGAAATAGGCATTTTATTTTGCACAAATATGTGTTTAATATTCACAGCCTGTTCCTTCTCTTCTCTACTGCTGCTGGATATTCCTTTCATTTGAATTAAACCAAAAACCAAGTAGATTTATTAGCCATGGAACCAGTCCCTGGTTCATTGGATTTTGGAGAATGTGCAAGTAGAGCATTGAGAATCCAACCATACCTGAAATTTTACTTTTTCCTTCTTTCACCAATTCTCATTTTGCCTATTATTATCAGGTAAAAAATTATTTTATGGCAGAATCTTGTGCCTTCAGCAGGTCTGGGGCAAACTTTGGCTCCATAGGGAGTTGCCATAACTTTGCAGAGGATAAAGATGGAGAAGGAAGTGACAGAGAGAGCTTCAGCTGCTGCCTGCATCCCTGGCATGGTTGCTCCATGGCTGCTGTCTGTGTGGGAGCACAGGGGGAAGAGTGATGAGCCCATTAGCTGTGAGCTGCTTAGGGAAACACAAACCTTTCCATCAGGGCAGCAGTCGTGCTCTGATCTCCTCTCAGTGCTGCTCTCAGCCTGTTCCTGCTCTCTCTGTTAGCTGCCTCTTGTCTCTGACAGAGTTCCACAGTCAGGGACCTTCTTCCTGTCTTTACTCCTCCTTGAGCAGAGTTTTGTTTCCATTGTCCCCTCTACTTTTCCTCAAAGGGTTATTCCCATTTAATAACACTGTTGCAGATATAAAAGAAGCCACACCACTGCAGTTAAATAGCGTAGTAATGAAACAGAATAAGGTTATTGAGTCCAGGAGAGATATAGGCTTGCTTACCTGAGTTTACAAATGTTGTAGTCCCCATCCCTGAATCAAAGGTATTGTATTTCTTGAGAAAAATCTCTTTTCCTTTAAGAACCTGTTGGTGGATTGAGGATCATTCCTGGAAACAGCTTTAACTTGTATATTCTATTTTCAATGAATTGCTTTTGGTCAGGAAAGTTTTCCAATCTCTAGCTTATTAGAATACTCTTCCTGCCTGACAGAAAGTTGTTCCTCTGCCCTGTAATATAGGTCCTGGGACAAAAATAGAGTGAATCCTTTCCATACATCTTGACATTTTGAAGAATATGTGAAGTTTCTGTTGCAGGCCGGGGGGGAAGGGTGTTAGTTCCACATTTCAGAAGTTTCTGTGATCTGTGTGTGTATGGTGACATTATGTCAGGAAATATTTTCTGGCCTTATGAGATTTTGTGATAGATGCTTTTGCAGTTGCAATATTTGTCACAAAATGGACTAATCCCATCGTTCAGATGAGGTACTTTGTGGCTTGGCATCATTTAACAGCACAGTGATGGTTATTGTAAGAGCAGGCTAAATATTCTTCAGCCTATCTAGGATATTAAGTTCTACCAAGCATCACACCTCCATTTCTGGAGGTGCTTTACAGAAACAGTTTCCAGCTAGGAAAATGTCAAGCAAGAAGATGAATTGGAACCTGAATAGCAGGACTTGCATAAGATGACATGGGCTCCTCAGATGGAAGAGGCAGATATCAGGACAGATGCCCTCAATTAGGAGGAATTAAAGATTTATGTTGTAAATAACTCGGAGGGAAAAAAAAAAAAACACAGGAAAGAATAATCTGATTATGTCTGTTCTGACATCTGTGCAAGTGTTGAAGTGTCCAAAGGCAGGAACATTTGCATGGGAACAATCAAAGTACTCATGTGCTCTTCCTATGCTGGAGTCTAAAAACAGATGAAAAAGGTAATTGCATTTTTCTTCTCTTTCTTTGTTATGTCCATTAAGAACATTGCAGACAACTGAAGGAGCAAGTAAAGAGAACAGAAAAATGAGCTGCCAGTTTTGAGGAGAGGGCTGGGAGATGAGGAAAGGTGGGTAGGATTTTCCTGTGCATCAGGTTGAGGATGGTCTTATTTACTAGGGAATTCTGTTTAGAAGCCTGAGTTAACTTGGCAACTTGGCTGTTTTGTGATTCTATTCTACTGACTGTATTGAAGTTAGAAATTGAAGAACAATTGAAATGCAGGAAAATGTTAACAGTAGGCTACATTTTGCAATCACTTTGTTCAAGCTGTGCTTTCCAAGGAAGTACAGAACAGATGAAGCATAGTTCCATTAAATTAATGTGTTGGTTGAGGCATTTCAAAGTCCTCCTTCTGTGTAATAACAGGATTTGTGAGGAAAATGAGGTGTCCAAGTCCCAGAAGCTGGTTCATTTACCAGGCCTTGCACTTTAGCCAGCTCCAATTAGGGTTATTTTCTATCTCAGACTCAGGTAAAATCTCCTCCAAAGTTTGGCTTTCACTGGGCTTTGGAGTTCTTAGCACTACTGACATCTTACCCACTTCACTGTGTGAGGAAACAAGATTTAGCCTTCATCTCTGCCTACACTCTTCACTTGAAATTTCCTTTAAATGGGAGGCTCTTCTAAGCCACACAGGTACCTATATTTGAGATAAAACATCTCAGTCATTAAAGGGGTCCTTGTCTTGCTGCATTTCATGCAGCTTTGGGAATGGCTCAGTTAGTTCTGAGTTAGCAAACACATTGATTTTCTGCTCCTTTTCCCTCTGCCAAGAAATGGATGCTGGTTATGACAGCACCTATCTTTATAAGAAAATTCCACACACAGAAACAGGCTTCAGAAATAAATGGCTTTATTACAGACTCACAGAGTTGTATGGCTGCATTTGCTTTGATCATTGATTTGTACAGAGTGAAGTGTTAGAAGAGAGGAGAGGTGTTTCCAACTCTCAGCTGACCAGTAAGTGCCATATCTAATTGATTCTTTTGTGCCAAGTGGAAATTGAGTTTTCTTGGCTTAGAAAAATGTGTCTGTTTCTGGAGTTTGCTGCCATTAAAACACTCCTGTTAATGCTCATCATTGCTATTGCTATGTACCATTGTCATTTACTTTTGCTGCTGATTTCTAAGCACATTGAATTAACGAACTTGAGTTTATAACCTTAATGCTTGTTTAAATAACTGGTTCTTGCTGCATTGAACATTTATCCTTATACCTCATGTCTTTTATGGCTGAACTCCACTCAAGCACTTCACTGATGAAGGCTTATCCAGACCGTGGAATTGCTCTATGCACAACACAAGTCAGTCAGTGTTTGGTTTCCTGCCGTTCATTTCAAGGACAATTATCCTAAACTTGGTTTGTCTTGAATAAGGACAGAAATATGATTCTCTCTGGCAACAATAAAAGTCCAAGGGGTACAGAAATAAAATTATTTTCTCTTTTTAAACAATATTAGCAACTTCAGGACGTTACAAGACGTGATTTTTGCTGAATTTCAGCTTACCAGTCTCTTGCTTCTTTCTGAAAGGCTTTCAGAGCAGAGCTCCCAGTGCAAAGCCCACAATGGCTGTGTATTAAACACAGCTCTAATTTGCAAAGACGTGTGGGATAGTTTATAGTTTAATTGGTTTGTGGCTTCAGCTGTCTAGAGAAGGTGGGAAGAGGGGATGTAAACCTGCCAACGTTCTGCAGCTTGCCTGAGCCCCCGCTCCCAGGGAGAGCCCAGCAGAGGGTGGCAGCTCCCAGGGCTGGGTAACACCTTGGCTCAGCCCTCCCACACGCTGGGTCAAAATAGCTGAGCCAGCACCTGTGTGCTGGGAGGGAAGAACTCAGTCCTGCTCTGGGCCAGCAGTGTCTCAGTAGCCTTTCCCTCCCACGGGGAGTAGGTGCTGGTGATTCAGAGATGTGGCTCTGAGTCAGGTGGCTCCCGGGGCTCCCGTGGGATGCTCGCTCCTGGTTTAGAGTGTGGAGATGCAGAAGAGAGGATCCTCACCAAAATATTGCTGGAAGGGGCTGACTGCATCCAGTCTGAGGAGAGGGTGTAAGGAATTTTTTTTTTTTTTTTTTTTTTTTTTTTTTTTTTTTTTTTTTTTTTTGGTTTTCACAGTCACAGAATGGTCTGGGTTGGGAAGGACCTTAAAGCCCATCTCACTCCAGCTCCTGCAGGGACACCTTCCACCAGCCCAGGTTGCTCCAGGCTCCATCCAACCTGGTCTTGGACACTCCATCCAACCTGGCACTTGGACACCTGTGCCAGGGCCTCACCACCCTCTTAATAAACAATTTCTTCCTAATATCTAATCTAAACCTACTATCAGCCAATTTGAAGCCATTCCCCCTTGTCCTGTCACTCCAGGCCCTTGGGAATAGTTCCTCTCCATCTTTCCTGCAGGCCCTCTTCAGGTACTGGAAAGCCACAATCAGGTCACTCCAAAGCCTTCTCTTTTCCAGGCTGAACATCTCAATTATCTCAGCCTTTCATTCCTTATAGACAGTGTCCTATCCCTGAGGTGTTAAAGAATGGTTTAACATCCTGAAGCTGAGATTTCTATCTGCTTTTCCAACTGGTTGTTTTCTAAAGAATGTGCTATAATGCACAGAAATATGATCATAGTAAAGCCTGTGTGCCTGCAGAGATGTCATAAGTGTCTTCTCATGCCTGCATTTCAAGAGGCAGCACTTCCAAAGATAAAGGAGTAATCTGAAATAGTTGAGGTGGTAGAAATTTTCTCACAAATTACGTTCCAAAGAAATACATATTTATTCCCAAATCTGCAAAATGCTCATCATTAAAAATGTCAGCTTAATGCAAATTAATGTGGAAAAGAATTTTGGAAGTTTTCTCTGGTGCATCCCTGAAGGCACTCCTGAAGGACTGTAATGTTGCCTTCATTGCCTGTCTGCTGGAAGGAAGGGAACATGCAAGATTTTTTCCCCCAAGGCAGAAATTTCTGCCATGCTTAGATGGAAGGGGTTTTTTTTTTTGGTTTGGTTTTTTTTTCCTAGAAACACTTACTGGGAAGCAGATGGAATTATGTTTCTTTACAGAGTAATTTTCTCAAGTAACTTCTTTTTCCTCATACTTTCCAACCAGCTAAGCACCCTGGCCAAAAGAGGAAAGTCTGGTCCACAGCTTTGTTCTGAAGGAGTCATGGGATAGCCTGGTACTACCAGGCTTCCAAAGTCTTTTTCCTTCAGGCACAAGCAGAGGCGTTGGGGTTGCAGTCCTGCAGCAGGAGCTGCTGTGGGTGAAGAACTTGTTCCTCTGTGTGCTGCTTTCTGCTTGGGGTTGTTTCCTGACTCAGTCTTCTTCTGAGATCTTTGCAAAAGACTGTAACATCCTCTTCTTTCTGATCACTTCTGCTCCAAGACTAGCAAACATGCAGGAATAAGATTACATATTTAGAATCCACCCAAAACCCCAAGAAATTTCTTCTTTGCCATTTACTGGGCCCAGTTATTCACTGTCTGTTCCTAGACAGTCTCTCCCAAAGGAGCAGTGTTACTATTTCTTGTAAATATCTTACTTGTGAACACTTTATTAGCTAAAATGAAAGTGTGATCAAAACCCTTCCTTAGGCAGGAGTGAAAGCAAATGAAAGAACAGAAGAGATTCAAGATTTTTTTCTGCCTTAACAGCGAGTGACTCAGACTTGTATAAGGTAACTTTTATTCCGTTTTTTTTTTTGCACTCATCCATGACATACTCATGTCTTGTTCTTTCTGTAAGGTGCCTGGGGTACTTGTGAAAAGGCTGTCATCAGTGCCAGGGAGAGACAAGTGCCGCATGAAAAGCGACAGCGGAACTTTTCCTGTTCCACCGGAGTCGTTGCCTTGATTTTTTTTTTTCGGAGCTGTCTGGAGAACAGAAGCTGCAGCTCAGCTATTACGGCCATTCAAACAAACCTGGCTATAAATATCTCTGCTGGCTCCAAGTAGAGTGTAGTTTTTCACTGGGAATGTTTGCTCAATCAGTGTCTCCTGACTGTCCCCAAGCATTGATGAGTCAAGGCTCTGCTGCAGGGGAAGGGCTGCTCTCCATACAAACACCTTCCCCCAGACTTGGAACACTTTTGTCTCTTCCCAACACTCCCAAAAACTTATGGTGAGAATTATGGTCACCTTCATCTTCCAGTGTCTCAGAAAGGATGGTTTGCACATGTGGAATGGAGTAACTGCACTGTTGATTATTGCTGGTACAGGATGGGGTACTAGTGGTGGTCCCACGTGTGGTTGTTGCAGGACTGCTGGTTTCCCAGATAATTGTACAGGGGACCCATGCAACCCCTTTCCAGGTTATTTGATAGATATTTCCAAATTTCCTTACTCAAGGAAACTATTTTTATCCTCATCTGTTACCTGTGAATGAATCCTGTAGTTCTAAATCTTCAAATTCAGGTTGAACATCAGACTAAAATTTCATGGTAATGTAATTGTTTCATATGAGATCATTCCACTTCATAAAAGGTGTGTTCTGATGGTCTGGAAATAATGTTATAGAACAGAAATACCTCAGAAACACTAACGCACTCTGGCTAGAATTGTGTTATCTAAAAAATACTTGGAGTGCCTTTCTACTCTGTACTGTGTCCGGAATCAAAATGAGGAGAGAAAAATTTTTAAGATAAATTGGTTTGTGAAAAATTTATGTGCACTTTAGTAGTGCAGGCAGGATGTAATCTGCTTTGTATTGAATCTGCTTGGGAAAAAAAAAAAGCCACAATGATAATGAGATTTTTTAAAGGCACTTTTAAATTCATGCTGGCAAAAGACAAATAGTCATGACTTTTAATTTCTATAAACTTAACAGCTGGGGACAAAATAAAGCGTTATTAACTTAAGGGGTGTAAGGAAGTTGCTTTTGCTTCAAGGACGAAATAAGTTATTCTATTCTCAGTGTTATTCATCTCAGCTGTCTGTCTGATCTTTCTGCTGGTGCAGCCAGGCCAGTGAGTGGGTTTATTTATACTGCTTTTACTGTTAGCAGTGAGAGAAGGGGGGCTGTAGACATCTTTGGTGATGTCTGTATTCCTTGTCCTTGGTAATGGCTGTGAAAACACTGATTATGGAGGAGCTGTGCTTCAGGGGCACGTTGCTCTGCTCCTAAATGGGAGATTTCTTGGATTCAAGATATAAATTGTATTACCAAATATTGAGGAGCTTCTTAACTATATTTTATGGTTTGGAAAAATATTTGTCTCTTCTACCATGACAGCCATTAATGATGAAGATGTTTGTCCTTGTCAGACTGAGTTCTTACACCAATTTTAGTAGCATTAAGGACAATTTACTGTTACCAGCAGATAAATAACAGTTATTTTTATTAATCACTGTATGTATGTATTGTATTGCAACTAAGAATCAATCTGTTTGGTTTTGCCTTTCTATTTTTCATTTTGATTATAAATTTAGAGGTAATCCAAAGACTTCCATAGTTTCTCTGTACTCTTATGTGCCTGCTCTTTCCTTTGCCTGTTGAATTAAATTGCACTTGCATTAGTGATTTATTTTTTTTGCTGTGAATATCTTTGGTGGCCACTTGCAGACTCCTCCTGTTTTTTCCTGGACTTCACCATGGAAGAAGGTGTAGAATATATTGTGTTAATATAAACCACAAGTTCATGTTTACACGAGGAGGAGTTTCCCCTGAGTCCCAAGTCTTTACTAACTGATTTGTCATGGAGGTGAGGGGCACAACCTCTGTGTTTAGGAAATCAATACCAGTTGCCATTTCCATTAAGGAGTCTTGGCTGAAGTTGTTCTGTCTTACATATTACACTGCTGTCAGGATCTGCTTGCACTTGCTCATGGCCCAAAGCTACAGTGGGGACAGACTAAAAAAGGTTGAGGTTTTTTTCCTCAAATCAGCATATCATGTCTGTGGGATTGGGAAAGACTGATCTGAAGATGGCTTTAGCAGAGAGGGAGTACAGGAAAACTGGTCTGAGTAAACGTTAGAAGACAGTACTCACACATGCTCAGCCAAATCAGACAGTAAAAACAAAAAAATAAAAATTTTATATATATATATATATATATAGTTTGACCTAGTGTAGAAAAATGAGCAGAAGTACCAGAAATTCAGAAATATTGATCCTTCTGCAGGGAAGATGTCTTTGTGCACTATAAGAGTAGCAAAGCATCACCTCTCAATAGTTCTAGAATGCTTTCTGATGGCACTCCCAGGCACCTGAAAGAAGGACCAATCTTTGAAATAGCTGTAGGTAGAGTAGCAGCAAAGAGCCCTGTTTAGGAGAAAATGTATTATTGTCATTGCCAAATTATGGCCTCTGCAAGGGCTTGCTTTGGCTGAAACCCTTGATCTGTACCTGTTGCTGTTCTTTTTCAGTACTTCTGACCATCAAGGTACATTTTGTTACCTTTGAAGTCCAGGAATTCACACATGCACCAGTGTGATGGTGTCATTACAAAACCAACTTGCATCCCTGTAAATCTGGTGAGGAAGTGGACTGTATCCAACCATAAATACTTCTGAAGTCAGTGTGGAAAATTGCAAAACACATCTTTCATGGTTTTGGATTGGCACTCACCATTTCCTCCAGGCAGGAGTGTAATTTAAAAGAGATTAAAGTGCACATGAAAAGGATAAAACTCTCTTCCTCCTCCTAGGATGCTACTCAGAGCTTACCTGCTTAATACCAGTGTTAGTACCTTCTTCTCTCACTGGAACCTTAACTTGATTAGACCCTCAGGTGGGACTAGAGAGATGCTCACAAGGGTGCAGAATCAGCACCAAGACTTCAGGAGTCTTGGCCATGGATTCTTTTCTACAGCATCCAACACCCACCTAATAGTAGGAAAAGATTTGTCTCCCAAGGCAGTGCTAAGTTCACAACACCCACAGTGGTGTGGAAGTGGGCTTGAAGAAAATTCAGCTTGTATTTCATCATCTTTCTGCCTGAAAGAGCCACAGTGCCATTGCATGGTCTCAGGCACTCTCTGGTATAATCCAAATATTCTGCCTTTAAACACTGGCCAGCAGCAGAATGATGCCAGTGCTGAATGCTCTGCTCACAGATAGGAAAATCTGAGGGAAGATCCATTGCAATCAAAATTATTAAAGGGACATCTGATAGCACTGTTTCAGTTCAGGCTTATTAAATACTCTCCATTTTATCCTTCATTTTCAGGGATTTATAATTTTGCTATAAAAATTCATTCAACCTTGAAACTTGGCATCCGTCGTTTCTCTCCACAAGATATTTTTAAAGATACAAGAGCAGAAATATTCCTATTCTGGCAATGGCTTAAACGGATATTAACTTTCAATCCTGCTGCACAGCACACTGGAAAGTTGAAAAAACTGCTGAAAATTACTGCTAAAAAAAAATAAAAGCCTTTGCAGCAATGTAGCTTGAATTGTTCACTGAAATCCTGGTCTGTTGAACGTGATCTGGTACATTTTGAGGGTTGAGTTTCAGAGGGAGCTGCTGAGATGCAGATCCCTCTGCACTGTCCTTTGTGCAGGAGCTGGAGCCACGTGCTCCTCCTTAGCAGGGCCATGTCCCACCAGGCAAGGGCTTTACAGAGAGGGGTGATGCCCAAACACAGCATGTCCTGAAAACAGTGAGAACTGGGAATTTTAGCAAGTGGGCTTCAGCTTTGAGGACTGGGAAGTCCTGTATCATATGAATGCCTGGCAGCTTTGGCAGTGAGCACAGTGGCACTGAGATTGTGTACTCTGGAGAATTACTGGGGAAAAAACCTTTCTGTTTAGACTTGGAACAAATTCCTTAAGGTTCTTTTAGCTTCTCTATATCAGAGGTCCTGCTGGACAGGCTAAGCAAGGCATGTCTCAGTAATGTCTCAGGTACAGAGGGAGAGTTGGACTCTCTCACATGTCCTCCAGCCCATTTTTCACACCTTTTTCATTATAAAATTGGCTCTGTGCTTTGTCATTAGTGCTGCTTTTGCCTTTCCCCATTCACCAGGTGGGCGCTTCACAGATGCCTTAAGTGAGCCCTTAGTTCTTAGAGCAGAGAAAAAGTTTTTGGTCTCAGTGGAGGTCTCCATTTTCCTGTCCTTTTTTCCTAACATATCTGAGCCTGGTGTCTTCTTGATTTCATTGGCATTTAAACTGCTTGACATCTTTAGCCCTCAAGGATGCTCTGAGCTGTAAAGGCTCCTTGCTGAAACTGCTGTTCTGGAGTTAGAGGTGATGCACGATTGGTTGGCTGCTTCATGCACTAAAGAAATCAAGCAGCATGTAGCTTCTCCCATTAAAAATTAACACTCTGCAGTAGGCAGTAAAGACCTTCAGTGTTTTGTTGTTAAGGAGCAAATAATGAAAAAACACCACCTTTTTGTTAAAGTAGGAGGGATGCTTCAAATTAAGAGCTGTCTCCTCCTTGAAACTGGTGACTGGAGAAGGATTTCTGGGAATGTGTGGCTGTGCATGTGGTTTGCTTGGATGTTGTTCCACAGTTCATATCCATTCTGCTTTTACCTTCTATAGCCAGTGTATGCAATGTGTTAAAAGATGGATAAGTACCTGTTAGAGCTGATAGGATTTGGATATCCTTTCACATATCTCATGTTCATGTAAAGCTTCACACGGCTGCAGATGGCTAATTTGAAAAGAGGCCTGTGGGAAATTTGGCATAGAGTATATTTGTTAATGAAAATAACAATAATACATGTGGGAAGGAGTGAAAGGATCATTTAAATGGAGCACTGATTCCAAAACTTCCCAGACATCTGTGAATATCCTGGGTTAAGGGGCTAAGCTTGTGCTGGGGGATTTGCTGTTTGGGGTTATGTGAAGGTGAGCTGTGGGATGTCCATGTTCCCATCTATTTTGCACACTCAGCCTGCACAGGGGGCTTTGCCTGGTGCGTGGGGTTCTGCTGCCCTGCTGTAGCTGTCTCAAAAAGCTGTCTCAAGCTGTTCTTCACCCTGCAGAGCAGCGATGACTCGAAGCCTGGGAAATGCCCGCAGAGCGGGACGCGCTGCTCGGAGCAGACTGGTGGAAAGCAGGCACGTTCCCTCTGTCTGCCTCAAACAGCAGAAAATGGTTTTGGCAAGGACCACAGCGAGGGAGATGAGAGGGGGCATTCTGTCCAGCCAACTGGCACTGCTCACATCCACCTCCCCTCTGCCTCCCTGGTACATCGTCCCTCTTTCTGTGGCACCATCTAAATGCTAAATAGCAGGGCTGTTGTGTGCCTGTAACTATGCAGCACTCTTTTGTTCCACTCTCTGCAGTTATCAGATGAGAAAGAAAAGTAGTTATTAAGTAATCGAAGATTTAGGAGAGCTCTGAAGTGCTGTCATGCAAATAGGAGGAAAAAATATGATGTTATAAGAATGAAGCATTTGTCTTGAGAAGGTCTCTAGAGTAATAGAAAATGAAGTCTCTCTGTTAAACAGCATTGCAGCAGAGGGGTCCTTCAGCTCATCTGGCATGTGACAGGCTATAAAAGCTGGTGCTCACAGTCTCTGTCTAATTGGGAGTAATTGCAGTAACCAAGAGGTGTAGTAAGACCAGTTAGAATAAATGCTATTAATGAGCAACACGTATTAACATTGATATGATGATTGCTGGGTATTGGTGTGCAGTTGCTAGTTTTCATTTTAATTTCACATAGAAATGATCTATTGTCAGCAACCCAGTTGTTCAGTTCAATGCAAAGACAGTTAGTTAAGACACCTGAATTCAGGCTCCCCTGGTTGCTTTACCCACATTTCACTGTGCTTCTCTGTAAATTCTGTCCATAGCCTTCAACACATCCTTTATGGAATGAAAAGAGCAATGTCACTTTGAGGCAGATCCACAGGGTTTAGACCAACTTTCCATTTCCTCAGTTAATTACCAACATAATCTCTAGATAATCTCTTCTCGAGTCTATGAAGATTGGCTGCCTTTGAATTCAGAGGACACTTGGTCTTTTTGGATCGTAGCCATAGATTAAACTTCTTCAAAGTGGAGATAGCTGTACTTTCCTGCTGTTGATTGAAACATGCCACAGAACACTTCTGAAGCTGGATAACCCCTCCAGAAACACAAACAATTGCTGGCACCCTGTGTCCTCCCAGCTCAGAGGTGCCAAATCCCATTATAATTCATCTCTGTGCAGACAGTCAATCATAGCCTTGTTGTTCAGTGTGGAAGAGATTTTTCTAGTGTTACTGGGAATATTTTATCAGTAAGAAATCACACAATATGAAAGAGTTGTTTGCACCAAATTGGCAAAATCATGCCTGTAATTGTGGTGATGTGTGTTGCTATTGCATCAACCTAAACAGGGGAATTTTCTGCCTATGTTTTCTGAACTGTCCTCATCCTGACTGAGTTCTGACATCTCCCATGGAAGGAGGGATCTCCCACCTGCAGGGGATGTGCTGCTGTGCCCTGCACTCCTCTGCTGCCTTCAGTCCCAGGAACATTGGCTCCCCTACAGAAACCTCATAAGGCTTCTCTGATCTCGCCCCTGGGAACTTCGCAGAGGATCAGAAAACTTTCAGAGGAAAATTAAACAAGTGAGGAAACCTATTTACATGAACAAATTTCCCTTATCCTGCGTGCTTTCCTTCTGCATTTTGTGCAGGTATAGTTAATGTAAGGAGCCATTTTCCTCCTCTGTGCATGGCAGGGAGTGCAGGATCCTCTGTGTCAAACACATCCTCACAATCCTCACCTCAGACATTCAGGCTGTGCCTCAGTGCCTCTAAGACCATTCCTGGCCCTGTTCTTTTGGCTGTGCACTTCTGATGGGCTCACTAAAAAATACTGAGGACTGAGAGCATGAATCCATTTTGTGTTCACTATTAAATGCTCAATGTATGTTTTCCTGTAGGGCATAAATTTAGATTAATTTTTTCTTTTTAATTGGTCTTACACTTCTAAACTATTTCACATTAAAAAAAAATGCAGATACCTGCACAGTCAGGTTGGTGGGATTTGGGTTTTTTTTGGTTTTGAGATTGTGTCTCTAGCAGCAAGTCTGTCATTTAGTTTGCTGATGTTTGTTTACAAGCTAAACTCTGCCTGTATCTGAATGTAACACAGTAAATGTCTGTTTGGTTGCAACACCAGATATGACCCAGTGTTCAGATATCCATACAGTAATTTCCCATGAGCTCAGAGGAAATCATTCCATCTCCCAGTGGACATCCAGCACCATTTTCTATTGTATTTGAATTTTCTTTGCTTGTGATATTGCATTTCTCCCCCTCCCCAGACACATATAGTCATTCCAGTTTCTGGTAATAACTTTTTGATCAGGTTTTCTTTGTACTCTTCAGCTTTTGAAAGCTCACCATTGGGGTAAATTTCCCTTTCATCTTCATGTAGCCTTCTCCTCCCCTTTTTCTCTGAAAACAACTGAAATTGGTAAGGAAGAAAGTTGCAGTGCAAACACAATTTGCTTGTTTTGTTTGAAATTGTAAATCTCCTTTTATAAAAGTTCTCCCTACAGTGAAGGAAGAAAAAACAAACAAAACCCTAACAGTTATTTTTATCTTTTGACATTAAAATCTGAAATTTCTACATCTGAAGAATAAGACAACTCTCTACTTCACCAGCTGTATGTTTTTTTACAAATGTCAGGCTTAGTATTGAATGAATGAAAGCATGCAAATATAACTGCAGACCTAAATATGTGCCATAAAGGCATCTGAAATGATGGGATTCTGCCCTACCTAGGCCTGATATTTTGAACACTATCTGCAAAATACAACAGCTGAAGAGTTTGTTAATCAAATCCTGCTCTCTCTGCCAAAGTACGAAAGATGTTACTATGGCTCAAATGCTTATAACTCCGTGAGATGTGGAGAAGTGGGCAAAAAATACCTTTCAGAGAATGGCAGTGATTTTGGTTTAGTAGGAAACTCAGATTTTACTTGCTACTATAAAATAATAGAAAATGGCCTTAACTACAACTTCTGAAACCACTGACCAAACAAGCAGCAATGTGTGTTATTGTTTGGTTCCACACACACTGTGACTAGAGCCATGGGGCAGTTTTGGAGGGGATGCACTGGTTGCACTGTGCAGGAATCTGTTTCCATTACCCCATCTTTTAATTCATCCCATTGCTCCTGTCACTGCCTTCAGCCAGGGGAATGGGATAGGGAGCCACAGGATCCTGGAGTGGTTTGTGTTGGAAGGGACCTTAAAGACCATCCAGTGCATTTCCTCTGCCATGAGCAGAGCCAGGTTGCTCAAAGCCCTCCAGCCTGACCTCAGACAGTCCCAGGGAGAGGGAACCTTCCATAACACACATCCTTCTGCTCTTGGGTTTGATTCCAGGGGTCTGTCCCTCACAGTCACTGCATTCCTCAACCTCCTCACCTCCTCCTGCAGCTCTGGTACTAAGGGGAGGATTTCCTCCACCAGGAGAGCTGTGCCCACTGCTGCTGGATGGAGCTGGAGCATGAGCAGGGCACAGCCTGCAGCTGGCACTGGTGGGCACCATGTTCCCCCCGAGCTGCCTGGGCAACTCTGATCCCCAGGCTCTGTGCCAGGTGGGTACCAAAGCTCCCAGTGGAGCTGGCAGGGCCCTTCTGTGCCATCTGCCCTGGTGACAGCATTCCTGGTCTCCAAGTGCTCCCCAAGGGCTGCTTCTGTAGATGTGGGAGGCTTTGGCTGTCGCTGCTCCTGGTCCCACCCAGGTCCTGCCAGCATCTGTCACACGAGCTGCAGGCACCCAGTGCCTCTCCCAGGGTTCTCCCAGTTTGGGAAAGCCCCCTGCACACCCCACCAGAGCCTCTGCTGGGAATTCTGCCAGCACCAGGGCTGCTCTCCTCAGAAGCAGCATGCCAGTAAAAAAATGGATAGAAAAGCCATAAACATTTGCCCTTGGTCTGTGTCCCCTGTTCCCTGCCACTGCCACAGAGAGATCTGCAGGCTGGGAGAATCCCTGTGAAACTGTTACAGTGACACAGCTCCACATTTGCTCTTTTCCTGCCATGCTCTTTATTTTGCCAGGCCTAAGAACAGCATCCAAAATCCTGTGAGCTGGACCTGTTGTGTTAAGGACTGGTGTTTCTGTGTGCAGGAGGAGGAAAGGCTGCAGCCTGGAAAGGCTTTTGGCTCAGCTCTGCAGATGAGCTCTGCTGGCACTGGCACAGCCCTGTCAAATGCCACCAGATAAAGCCCTGATCCAGAGTCAGGTGTAAAGCCAGATGTTCCAGGCAGGAATGTCAGCTGCCTTTTGTTTTCTCAAATGAGGATTGTGAGCAATCTCAAAGCTGCAGTCTCACAAGAGTGAGATGAGTGGATTTAGTGAGATTTTGGAAAGCAGTGAGCATGTACGAAGATCTAAGAAAAAAATTCATAATTTCTTGTGCTGGGCTTGTTGTCTGTAAAACCTCCCTGTTCTTATTTGCTTTGTTACACACATCAGAGTCTAAAATAGAAAATATATTTTATCTCTACATCTGTGAGCATGATATACTTGATATACTGTGTGCATGATATTCTGTGTGCAAATATACTTTTAAAAACATTAATTACCTGCATTTGGGGTAAATAATTTCTTAAAGGGAATAAAACTCCTCCTGAATGTCCAGACCAAATGGCATCAGATCCTTTAAAATGATAAGGTGAACCAGATCCCCGCTGATCTAAATTAGTATAGCCTCAATGAAACTAAAATAGCAGTTCAGACTACAACTAAAAATGTATCATGTTTAATAGGAAAGTTTCAGAAATAAACTGTTTATTCCTTTTACTGTTAGATATATTTTGTGGCAGGATATTTTCAGGCAGTAAGAATAAGCAGCTCCCAAAATTGTTAAAAATACAGAAAATACTTAGGCACTGCTAAAAGGTGTTATTTTTTCACTGTATGTAGGTTATTACTTGCATAATTGGCACAAAATAGAAAGCAGTTCACAAAAATGGTATTGTTTGCACTTCTTTAATTAAGATTGTATCAGTATTTCAAGGGCATAATAGCCAGCTAGAAAAACGCATGCAATTACAGCATTAATTCCTCAGGAAATGAATCTTTAGCCAGTTTTTGTGGGGAAAGCACTGCTTTGGTTAGTGACCAGGTAGAGGAGTCCAAAGAAAATCATTCTGGGTTCCAGCATGGCATCAGGTGTTCTGCATTCCTCACATAATTAAAGCCTAATGTGGAAGAGAAGCCTGAGCGGACTTAACAAGCAGAAATGCAAATATTAGACAGACTTAGTATGTTCCACTTTTGCAATTTATTAATTGCTGTAAATATGCAAAGGTATGCAATTAAAAGAGCAAATGAGTATTTCTAATTAGGATGGAATGGCAGCACATTCCATCGAAGTAGGACACAGTGTGCTGCTTAGCTGTGTATATGTTTTTGCCAATTAGTCAACACGGGATTCTCGTCTCAACAATTGAGCCTCGTGTAATTGGCAAACGAGCACTGGAGCACCAAAGTCCAAAAACAACATTTATATTACCCTGTAACACAACAGGGTACTTTTGGCCTTCTTTGAGGAAAGGGATATAATTCATTGACAAAACCTGAGCCTGCCTGTGGGAACGTGGCTTTTTCTGAGCTGTCCTGCTCAATGAGCAGTGCCTGGCACTGGGGCACCAGGTCCCCCAGCGGGCCAGGGCAGAGCTGCTTCCTGCCCCTTGCATTTGTGCACTCAGATGTGTCATTCAGCAAGTGGCAAGTATCCCCAGCACGTGTCCTTGGGACACTGAGGGTTGGATCCTGGCTTTCCTGGCAGTCCCAGCAGTGTGCTACAGCCAGGATATCCTCAGTGGCTGCACACCACATAGACCATGTCAGCAGCACTTTCCTAGAAAGCACTGAGAAACAGCTCTGAGCTGAAATTACAATGGAAATGTAATGCTAGGCTAAGTTAATTTTGATCTGATCTCCTCCACAGAGCTGTGGTTTTGTGGATGAACATGTGGGAGAGGGGTAATTCCATACAATGCCATGTGTGGGATGTGCCAGGGCTACGTGGCCACTTGGACCATGGCAAATGACCTGCTGGCAGGCTGGGACAGCTGAGCACTGTGCTGGGGTACAGCCCTCAGACAGATACCAAACCCATCTCTCATGTAATGGCTGAGAAAATTGATAAATTGATTTTCTGTGCAGCCAGGAGTATCCCAGTGAGTGCTCCCTATTTTGGATGAGGGGGCACTTGGAGCAGGTGGAATTCCTGGTAATTGCTATACAATGCTCAGTCCCATTTGTGTTGATTTAGCAAATTTGGTAATTTTAAGACTAGATTTCTTCCTTTCTTTTCTGTTGAGTGAGAAGAATAGGATAAGAAGGGGAAGAAATTCTGTTCTTGGCTCATGTCTCCATTTCCTGTATGGAAAAGGATGCTACCAGTACAAACTGGAGCCACCAATGTATCAGTCGTGACATCATTTCATACTGATGTGGGGTTTGCAGGCAGAAGAGTTTAGTCTGCCTGTCATGAGGAGCTAAAAATCTGAAACCAGCAGGTTTGGAAAACCCTTGAAGAGGCAATGGAGCCCAAGGATGAGGAGAGGAGGGGTGGAGAGCACAGCAGGGACCCCCAGCCCAAGGGCTCACAGGAGCTGCTTGGAACAAAAAGCTGCCTCTGGTTCTGTAGTGCTCTGATGGGTTTGGGGCTGCTCTTCCCTTGCTTTTGGATAAAGTTTCCTTGAATTTAGAATCTGTGTTGTGGAAACACTGAGTTTAGGGGCTTCATCTGGGGAAAGGAAAAGCCATTTTTCCTTTGTATAATAATTCAAATAAACTTAGACTTAGGCTGTACTTCAAGACCTGACTGACAGTTTCTGTGACATATGAAATAGAACATTCTGGGGTTGCAGAATAAAATAATATAATTCAGACTGTAGCAGGCAGCCTCCTGCCCTGAGCCATGACCCCTCAACAGATATTCTTTCCACAACCTCCTGAAATATTCCCAGAGCCTCTCTCATGGTGAAAGGTATCTTGCTTAGTGCTTCTCCTGTGCTCAGAAGGCACAGGCCTGTAGCTATAAATAATTACTGACTACTCACACTGCCTTGCATGAAGTTCAGGTTTGAACTTTCATTCAGATACCTCTGTGCCTGTTCCTGCTTGCTGTACCTGGGAAAAGTTGTATTTTTTACATCCAGCCCATTTGCTCCAAGTTAAAGTCATTCTGTCATCTGGTTGAGATGCTCAGACAGGGGATTAAGTTCCAGGCTTTTCTTCCATCTTGCTTCTTTTCCTGAAGATAGTTACTAAAGCCTTGATTTTTTTCCTGAAAGAAAGGAAGCAGTTACCTACCTCCAGGTCATCAGGGTGTGAGTGTTTAATGGCCTTGTGCTGCAAGGTGAAACACAGCTAAAGACTGAGGTCTGCCAGACTGCCTTCCCCAGCTTTCCTAAGGAATTAGGATGTCCTAAGGTGAGCCAGGGGTGAGGAGCACCTACAGGTCTCTTCACAGGGAAATCCAGCTGCCCCAAATGGGACATTCCCTGTCCCACCACCTTTGCTGAAGTCCAGCCTGTGGTGGCCCAGCCTCGAGGGATCCTCTCTGCCTCCAGGCTGGTCTCCATCAAGGCCACTCACTGATGGCAACATGGCCCCAACTTTTACACATGTAAAAGCTTCACCCAAGCCCATGGGGCTGCACCTCTGTTTCCTTTTCAAAGAACAGTTACATTTATAATAGCAACAAACGCCTTTTGCTTCGTGGCTGAGTGTGACATGTAGAGCTGTGTGCTCACAGGTTGTGCCTCAGTGGGATGAACCATCCTCCCCAGCTTTCAACAACACTCAAGGAGTTTTGCATCAGGTTCTTGGATGCTGGTTTTTCTGCCAAAAGTGCTTTACATCACTCAAGCTCACCAGGTGCTGAGCTTCATATTTTGAGTGAGGGTAACTTTCCTGATGTATGGAAGGTGTTTAGTCCTTTCATTTGACCTTAGCTTTAGCTTGCTCATATTTGTCACTGGAGAGGAAGGTGATTAGGAAGATCTATGGCCCTCAGGACTGATTGCAGACAGCAGATATGCAGCACTTTCAAGAGTGGGCAATTGCTGACAGAACTGTTTCAAGTTCAACTTTGGATCTCAGGCTCACATCTCCGTCAGCTCTATTTTAATATCTCCTAGCACAATTTCAATATTTACTTCCTGCAGAATAGAGAACATCTGGGATTTATGTGGCTGCTCACAGGAGTAAAGAAAAAAAAAAGAGAGAAGTGTTTCTGGGGCTTTGCCTATAAAAGCTTTGACTTTCTGAGCAAAGCTAAATGGTATTTGGCAGTGCTGTAGTAGAAAATCAGAGAAAAAATGGTAAAAAGACTCCTGTTAATACCAAAAGAACTTGCATTCTGCAGAATTTGGCGTAGCAACAACCTGCATTCCCAGAACTCTCCCTATGTATTTGAAAATAATGAAGTGAGAACAAATTGGGTTTGTGGAGTACATTATGTGTGCCAACAGGCTTGTTTGTGTGTGTCTGAGATAAATGTGTGTGTGCCTGTGTGTTTGGGGGGTAATTGTTATCTCTGAGTGCTGTGAGATCCCCTTCCTCCCCAAATCCACATCACCACTGGATGCTGTGAATAACAAAATCCTGGGTACTGCCATTTCTACCTCTAGACTCAGTTTCCATGTAAAGAGGTTAATGCTAGCTAAGGCTGAAATGGTCTTCTCTTCCTGCTACTTTTGAGGCATTTGGGAATATTTTTATATCCTTTTTGCTTTTAATTGCTGTTGTCCCTGCTTCATCCTCTCCCTTGTTGCCACTTAGTCCTTGCTGAACTGAGGAAATGGCTTTTACATGGTGTTCTGTAACTGTTGAGATCTTTGATTATAAAAGGTGCCTGCTGTTTCTGCTGCCTTCTGTAACTGTAGTTTGCTGAGGGAAGGAATGGTGAAGGCTGCATTGAGGGGGTGGCCAGAGCCTTAGGAAAGCCACCAGCATGAAAACAGTGATCTCCTTTGCACTGGGGGAGGCTCTGTGTCTCTTCTGGCCCCTCAAAGGGGGCTATTTTTGTCAATAAAATAGGGCTTCCCTATGGTGTCAGGGCTTTGTTAGCAGAATTTCAGAACAGCACAGTATCTCCCCAGACCCTTGATGCTGTGATCATTCCTGCTCTATTGACAGCCTGCATCCGAGCTGACACTTCACACTCAGCACAGTGACAGCCTGGTGTGCTGCAGTAATGCCACAGCACTTCCACTCCTGCACTGCCATCCTTCTTTCCATGAACCCTGAGTCCTTAGCTAGCCCAGGAGAAGTTATTAGCATTGGGCTGTGCCCAAGCCAGGTAATCTGTGTGAGGTAAAGTTGCTCAATGCAAGAGTTCTTGCAGGAAGTCACTGCTGCTAACTGGGAACTGCTGCTATTGTGAATTTACAAATTCTCCTGCCTATCCCAGCTCCTGAGTGCATACTTCTGGGTACCCCATGTCACAAGTTTTCTCTGCTTATTTTCCTTTTTGTTCCTACAAATTTTTCAAAGTGAATATTTTATCCAACTGCAAAGTAATATTTATATTCAGAATTCCTTTGTGCCTTACTGACACATGTCAAGGCCAGGGCACTGCAGGTAGGCAGTAAATCAAACTAACCTTTTAAATGTTGACAATATGGTGTATGCTCTGTATATTTATTGCTCAGCCATAAAGCAAGCCCTGGACTTCATGAAATATTTGGATTTATTTGCATGTCTGGAGAGGCAGTCATGTATGAAAGTGCTGGGTGTACTGCACGTGCACAGAGCATCTGTGTTGTACATACACATTAGGAGTGATGCCTCCCAGGGGCATCTCTGTGTATGCAAGAGATGCACAGGCTGATGGTTGCTGAGCAGGATGCTTGGTCTTCCAGGAAATCTTGCTTGGAGCACATTTCCTCTGGCTCCACAGCAATGGGGATCCCCCACGCTGGCCCATTATTTCAGAGAGGCTTTTCCTGAAGGAAAACCAGCCCCATTTGAAAGTGGACTGGTCAGCAGGAGGTGATAAAGTGTTCATTGTCGGGGGGAAAGAGAAAACTCTGACATTTCTGTAATTGCTTGGCTGCTGTGTCTCATATTGCAGCAGAGTCATTCTGCATGGTGGGCACCTATAATGGAGAGTGATGGTGTCATTAATCTCAAAGGAACATCAAAAGTCTGAACTGTTTCTGAGCACTGGTATAAATCAGTTAAGTGTTGTCCTTTGCACACAGTCATCTGCTCTGCTTTCCTAATAACTCTGATACATCCTTTCTTCTTTTTTTTGACACATTTCTCCTTAAGCATAGTGGTAAGATGGACCTCCCCACATGAATCACAGTTTGTGCAGACTTCCATTCTTGGGTTTTAACATCATTTTACCTTAGGATAGTTACAGGTTGTCACTGTGCCTACTCAAGGTATATTATTTCCATATCATTTTTGTGTGAATGTGGTGGTATTTATTCATACACAAATAAAGCCAATAAAGCACATAGCCAGTGCATATTTTATTACTAATGTAGCATTTAAGGCACTTTATTGTTAACATAAAAAAATGGTACACATATAAAAAGCAAATGTTACAGCATAAATCACCCTAAATGTTCAGCCAGCATGACCATCACATATAATGTTTCCATTTATCAATCAATATGTCAACATGCCTTGATGCTTCAGATGTAAATTATCACCTAAGGTGTCTTTAACTCCTCAAAATGTCATCTGCTGAACCCAGCTCATTCAAATTCACTTTTTAGCTTTTTCCCTGAGATGCTCACTGTCCATCAAAGTGAAGGAGGCCAGAGGTTAATGAATCTTAATTGGACTTCATTATGGGGCAGTGGAGCACCTCAGGTGCCTGGTTGTGTCCTGTACTGAGGAGCAAAGTCCTGATATGGGGATGGGATGGAGCAGAAGCCAGGGTGAAGCATCATGCACTGTGGCATTTGGTGACATGTTCTGGCTCCCTCCCTGTGGCATTTGGTGACATGTTCTTGTTCCCTCCCTGTGGCATTTGGTGACATGTTCTGGTTCCCTCTCTGTGGCATTTGGTGGCATGTTCTTGTTCCCTCCCTGTGGCATTTGGTGACATGTTCTGGCTCCCTCCCTGTGGCATTTGGTGACATGTTCTGGTTCCCTCCTGTGGCATTTGGTGGCATGTTCTTGTTCCCTCCCTGTGGCATTTGGTGACATGTTCTGGTTCCCTCCCTGTGGCATTTGGTGACATGTTCTGGCTCCCTCCCTGTGGCATTTGGTGACATGTTCTGGTTCCCTCCCTGCACTGTCTCCACCGAGGTGTAAAGCTTGGTGGAAACCAGAACAGCCACATTTTAGTTTTGAGACCTATTTAAAATACATTTGTAAGCATGAAGACTTCTGAATGACTGAATTATGCTGTAAGGCAAGCCCAGTGCTTTATAACTTCTATCATTACTGAGATCTGGTGTTCTTTATTGCCTGTGATCCAGAAGAGAAATTGTATTCCCTCACTGCAAGTAGGGCAAGGCAAACCAAAAAAAAAAAACCTTCACTCACGAATTTTATGGTGTTAATTTTCCACATATTAATTTTCACGTATCATTTGAGAGCAAACAAAGAATTAAAGTCATTCATTCAGTAATAAAACTGTTTTATTCAGAGTTGTAATTAGGCTATATTATTTTCAGTTTCCCTTTGGAGGATTGGAGGCCATGAACAGAAAATGATTGTGCTGCTATTTCTTATGTCAAAAAGTCTGCTTAGGCACTGGCTTTTAGCAAAAATGCCTATGAGATCCTGGAGAAATTCGAAGGGCATTGCATGGCCAAAATATACTGGATCCCAAATGTGGTTTTTGGTATATTGCAACCACTGGTGGTTATATTTGTGTTTCCCAAAGTTTCACATTCTGCATCAGCTGCATTTTGCCATGTTTAGGAGCTGTCATTGATATAATCACTTTGTCCTCTTACAGGAGCCAGGTACCATGTCAGTTAGCTGGAAATCATATTTTATTAATAAAAGGTATACTAAAGAGCTTTCAATAAGCTCTTCACAGAGCTGTGTAATTAATTGAGAGGTCTGATTGGGGTTTTGTTGGGTTTTTGGTTTTTGGGGGGGGGGTTTAGAGTTTTTTTTTTTTTAATTTTAGTCATGCTAGAAGAAAGTATTTTCTATTAGCAAAAAAAAATTAGGTGTCAATTTAGGTTACTGATTTGAACAAAAATGATGATTCATATTTCTAAGGATTTTAAGTTTTTTTCCATATTTAATTTTTAATTTAAATATTCTGGCTTTTTTATAATTACTAAATCAGATTTTAATATTTTTAAAAAATCATAAACAAAAAGAAAAATCAATTTTTTTCACTTTGAAAATATTAAATGAGCACTTCAAATTTTGAAAAACTAACACCTTTTTAGCCCCAAAGTCTTCATGGACATCACCCTAGAAAGGTAATATTGTATGTGCAAACTACTCGCTTTTTAATTCTTCATTTCTCAGGTCATTAGTTTTTCATGCTTTTTTTATTTTCCTCCTCAGAGATTTTGTAGCTTTTTAGGGGAAAACCCAACCATATTCACTCCTAACATTATCTGCTTTGGCTAAATCTTGCTTAAGAATATGCATTAACATTTGCAAAACCAATAAAAATTCAGCCTAAAAGATGACAAACAGTAGGACCACTCGAAACCTCACTGCAGAGATAACTGCTTTGGCTGAACAAATGTGCTGCTCCTTCCTGGCACTGCAAATGGCAAATAATTTTAAATTGTTTCATAAATAAAGGATTTTCAGCCAGCAAAAGACCACCTTCATTTCTGAGCTGAAACTGGTAATTTTCTTGTGGACTTGCAGTTGTTAGGGAAGGAAACAGAGTTATGTGCTGCCGCCTGCACCATCAGGTATCCTGCTTTGAATCCAATAACTGAGCTCAACAGCTTCAAAAGGGTATTAAACATCAATATCCTTTCCTCAGTTGGAACTAATCAGTTCCATCTCTCTACCTTTTGGGATAAAAAGAACTCTCCGGTTGCTGCAGGATTTATAATATTTATAGGTGCATTTTATATTCTGTTTCTGCCTGCCTTTGTTTCCATCTCTCTCGTTTGCTTTATTTACATGGGGCTGTGTGAGCTGATGGTAACACCCCAGATGGGATCAATGGCCCGAGCTGGAGGATGCACCTGCCATAGGAAAGGCTCCAGTGGTTCCACTCAGCAACTGAGACTTGCAAATATCTTTATTCCTTATTTTCACTTCATAAGGACAGGCCCCAGGGCCAAATGGGCACTGTGGGGATTCTTTGTCACAGCAGTGGCCAAAGATCCTCACCCTCTCTGGAAGTGTTCATTCCTTTGGGCACCTGAGCACCCCTGAAAGATACAATAAATAATTTATTATTATTATTTATAATAATACATGACATGGAGAGGGACTATTTACAGTGGCCTGGAGTGGCAGGACAAGGGGGAATGGCTTCAAACTGCCAGGGGGCAGGGTTAGATGGGATTTTGGGAATAAACTCCTCTCTGTGAGGACAGGGTGGCCCTGGCACAGGGTGTCCAGAGCAGCTGTGGCTGTCCCTGGGTCCCTGGCAGTGCCCAAGGCCAGGTTGGATGGGGCTTGGAGCACCCTGGGGTAGTGGAATGTGTCCCTGCCATGGCAGGGGTGGCATGGGATGGGCATTCATGTCCCTTCCAGCTCAGGCCATGCTGTGATTCTGTGGTTGACAACACAGTGGGACCCTGCTCCTGATTAGGCTGTCACAGCACTTTTATAACTTGTCTATTTTCCATTGCACCACCTGATAACTCCATTCAGATAAACTATTACCTGAAAAAGATGAAAACAAAACCAAAAACCCTCAGGCATGTGTGGTGTATGAAAGCAAATCTCAGCTCCTATTAATTTTTAGGCCGTTAAAAGACACTTTCCTAGAGAATAACACATTCCTATTGTCCCTAAAATGTGAAATATAATACAAATAGCCAGTGGCAGCAAGGGATTTATTTTCTGTATGCTCAGGTAGGGTTCATCTGGTGGAGCTCTATCACATTCTGATGGATTTATGACAGTTCAGTCAGAAGTACAGCACTCCTGTGCATGTGCTCAGCACCCATAGGGACAGCACAGATTTCAGGGAATGCAATGAGCATCCCAGCAACAATCACAATTCAGGACAGCAGTGTCTTCTTGCTGGATATCAGTGGCAACATCTAATTATGAAGAAAATGTCAATGCTTCCTCTTTATTACTAACATTGTAGCTGCATTAAATCTAACTTTATTTGACAGGGCCTACTCAAAATTATTTCCTACAGAAATGTGCTATCAGACAGCAAGAGTATATCTTTGTCAAAACAGCAAGTAGTAGCTGCTGTTAAGCAATTTTGCAAACATGGTACCTTCAGGCACATATCCTGTATATCATTCTGCATTTCCTGATATGACAATTAGCCTTCAGTGTCAAGATAAAAAAGATTATGGATGCAAATATGGCTATTTCTTTTCTTTTGGTTGATTGTATCTGATTACAGCCAGATACTACTTCCCAGCATGATGAGTTTAAATATGTTTTACTCTTTTCTTAAGGAAAAAAAATGGAAATTGACAGCAGAGTACTTAACTGCTGAGATTCACATGCTCACTTTATGTATATATGAAATGTAATTCAAGTGGCTGCAAACATTGACTAATCCAAGAATTCAAGCTTATTTGAGTTTTCTGTAGAGAAGCTTAGATTAGATCAAGTTGATGAGTTCTTTTGAGTTGCATATTACAATGTCATAAAAGACTAACTGAATTCATACCAATCATGAGCTGGGCTCCTGCTCTCAGCACCACCAGAGAACAGAATCAGGATTTGCATCTTCTCCTCATAGACAGAAAACCTCCTCTTTGATTATTGGAGGAGTTTTGGCAGATTGTCTCACTCAGCAGCAAAATAACATGAAAAAGTCTTATTATAGAGTCAGTCCTTGTACGTGGATTTTATTATTGTAATTTTCTAAATGTGAGCCATTCTTCAGCTTTGCAGCCTGGAGGTGGCTTAAAAAACTGTCTGGGAAGTTCAGTAATGAATTTGTCATAACAGCATTCTGAAAAAGACATCCTGGAATTACAAAAACCTATAGTTAAAATTAGTCACTCCAGACTCATCTGTGGTGCAGTTTGACCCTGAGGAACTCTGCCACAGGACCAGCACAGCCTGGGCTTGCCCTGGTGCTGCAGTGAAACCCAGGAGGTTTTGTTCCTGAATGTGCCAGGGAAGGGCTGAGCCCTGCCTGTCCTGCCCTCCTGCTCATGGCAGTGGAGACAGCAGAAATCCTTGTGCAAAATAGGCAGCCTGGAGCACAGTCTTCATAATTAGAGACCTTTTCCTTTGAGTCTGCCCCAAAAAAAGTTACATTATTTTTTGCAGCTTATTACCTGAAAAACATACATAACAATGGAAGGAGCATGTGTGATAAAAGATGGAGCTAAATAAAGAGAACAATAAATATTGCTGAGATTAGGCTGTTGGGCAATGAGCTGAATGCAGTTGAAAATCCAGCAAATCAGTTCAGGAAGATAAAGTTCATTGAGAGCAGGCATCAAAAAACTGTGTTTCAACCACAGCAAACACTGAAAAGAAAACACAGAGATGGCCACAGCAGGTGCACTTTATACTTCCAGCTCTTATGGAACCTGCCAGAGAGCAGTATTGGCATGTGGCAGCAGAGCATTTGAGTAGAAAAGGAGCATAAAGTTGCCTTGGCATCCACATCCAATTTAAGAGAAAAACACTGCTTGGATACCTAGAAAATACAAATCCTTCAAATACTTCATATGGAGCTTGTGTGCTAATCAAGAGAACATTCAGGGAAGAAACCAGTAAACAGCAGGTTTGAGCAAATGCTTTCCCTGCTCCCAAGTAGGAATTATTTTTAATCATAATACATAAAGCATCCATTGGAGTAAGCCCTGATCAGTGTCTTGCTGTCATGTGAGTTGTTTCATTGATTTCAGTGGAGCTATTTAAGAAAAGCATGTGCTTAAGTGCTTGGCAGGGTTCAACCATAAAGAGATGGTTGAACAGGAGCAAAGATACTGGCAAAAACTGCCCTCATTTGCACCTTAACTCCCATTTCATAGTTCTGTCCTTTAAGAAAACATTCATTCACTCAGAATAAGAAAGGACTCATAGACCCAAACTGCACCAGAACAGAGGCAGTGTTTTCCCTGCAGATATTCCAGCAACATGCAATGACCTCCAACACCTTTAATTAAAGAGAAATGCATACAGCTGAATAAGCTATAGCTGATAATTTATTTCAGCATCAAAAGTCAGCAAAACAGTGTGCTTCATGAAAAGCAACTGTCAGTCCTTGGCCAACAACTATAAAACATGCTGTGATGCCCTGAATTATTAGGGGGGAGAAAAGGAAACTTTTCCTGACTTCTTCAAACTGGGCAGAGCCTTCATATTCCTTTTAACTACCTGAGGGAATTAATTAATGAGGAAAAAAACCCACCATAAACCCAAAGTGCACTGGGCTGTTAATTGCAGGTATTTCTTTGCAGCTCTCCTGCTGCTTTGGCTGGTTTTATCCAGGGCTGCCATGGTTAGCTGCTGCTGGCCTCACCCTGGGAAACCTCTGCACACACTGGCACGGAACCCGAGGTGCTGCAACCCTGTGTGCCCTCCCCTGAGCTGCCTTTCAGTGATTAATCCAGGGCAATTAACAGAGAGCAGCAGCCACCTTTCCTGTCCCAGTAGCTGCAAGCCAACAGAATTTCCATCTGCATTACCAGGGGGAGGTGGCTGGGCAGTGCCCAGGCTCCCCAGGGAATGGGCACAGCCCCAAGGCTGCCAGAGCTCCAGGAGAGTGTGGACAACACTCCTGGCCACAGGGTGGGATTTTTGGGGTGCCCTGGGGTCAGGCTCAGTGATTCTTGTGGGCACATTCCAGCTCAGGAGATTCAGTGATTCTAGAAATGGACATAGGGCTAATTCCCTTCTCTGACACAGGGTCCCTGCCCCTCCAGCTGCTTCTTTCATTGGTTTCACCTCAGTCCTCTTTAAAAATAGCTTTGTGTACTTCTCACTTCCCCCCAGAGAGATGGAAAGGCTTGAGCTGGGTGAGGGACACCGTGGGAGTTTATCTTGACCACTCCTTATCAGATCTTGTCAGGTGCCAGTCACAAAAAGCCATGGCAGCAGCAGGTCTGTCTTGCTTTCATCTGTAAATGTCTATTTTTCACCTTGGGCAAACATGTCATTCAAGAGAGAGGGGTAGGCCATGAAAATGTAGATGGCTTTGTAGATTTTTCTCTGATTTTCAGGAAAAATCTATGGATTTTTAATCAAAAAAGGCAGTCTATATTTACATACTGTTTTCCTGGAAACCTCTGTGATATTCTGTGATGATCAGGACATAGCAGTCTGCCTGGGTTGCAGAAGCCACACAAATTGAAAGAGATAAGGGACCAACAATTTTGCTGCTCTGGTCCTGTGCAGACTCCTGCAGGAGAGGAGGTGTTTGTTGAGGACAGTGTTAAATTAGAGAATTAAACTTCAAGCAGCCAGGTTGGCCAAACTATCTGTCCTTAGTGCCTGAAGGTTCCTGTTGAATTCAAGGCTTGTTTTCTTGCTGGCAGGTCTCAGTGGAGATACCCTTTCCAGGCATTAATGTAACTGATAGCATCACTTGAGTGGTGTCAGCTGGAGTGATATTTCGCTTTCCTTCACCTAATAGAGACTGAAAGGGCTCTGAAGTTCTGGATTTAGTTGTGTGGAAGTATGGGGTATTTAGGAAGGAAAAGGAAGATAAGATGCAGGAATCAAACCCATGACAAAATCAACACAGTGTAATTTCAAGATCAGTCACAGAGGGTTGGAGCCTGCTGGTAGCAGACCTGTCTAGTCTGGGCTAAAGCAGGAACAAGTCTGAAGGAAAACTGTAAAAAAGACCCAAGGCTGAAACTGGGGCCTTTACCTCTCTGTGACAGTGCTTAACTACAGATACACAGGACTAAAATGTTCTAGTGTGAACTGGACTTGATAGTTTTTCCTCCAACAATGTTTAAAGTATGTAATTTTGAAAATATAGATGGCTTGACTGCAGACAAGTAGATAGAGAAACCTGTTGAGAATTAGAGCAGGTAACTACACTGACAAGACTTGCTGTACTCTGTTTTATTTACAATGCGTGGTAAATTTGTTTTATTTTGATGTCTCACTCCCATGCGAAATATGACTGAAACTGAATCACCAATAAGGCCACTGAAGTATTTATTTCACCTTTTAATCTACATGTTTTTAATCCATCAGAGATTACAAATTATAACATCAAAGAAATACTTTCAATTCTTATGAATAAACCTCCAAACTCTGGCTTAATTTCAAGTATTGGTTCTAATCCCAAGCAGTTTAGTTGGAGCTTCACTAGTGTAAGGATTCCAAATAGATCTCACTGATTGCAGCCTCAGTTCCCTGGTAGTCACAGTAATCTCAGAGAGTCTTCTGGCTGTTAGTGTGACATGTGGAGTAGTACAACTGCATTTCTTGTTGAAGTGTGTTTCATCTAAACTGTATCATTTAGCAAATAAAAACCATTTAGTGAGATACAGTAGATGGATGCTGAAATTGGCCTATTAAAGATGCTTTAACAAATGGTGTAATGAAATTCTCTGCAGCTGACACCACACTTAATATGACTCAGAATAGATAAAGTAAATAGTGACTAAGAGTAACAGCACTTTATAGAACATAATTATCATTTAAGTGAGGTGCTTTGCAGATGTGAGGAATTTCTGCAGTACACTTTCTGCTAGCATTAAAGGTAGTTTTCTCTTGGTAGTGACTCAACATGGAGCAATTTGTTTCATAACTGGAGAGTTTAAAATGTAGTTTGGAGGTTTGCTAAAATGTCTCAGACTCTTCATTTTGTGGTGCTTTGAAATAGGCTGTGTATTTATGAATGGTTTTCCCCTGAGCCTTTATTAACCAACAACCACAAGTCCCCCACATCTTCCAATACAAACTCCTGTGAGTAGTAGATTTTCTTGTTGCCTGTGCAATACCTTCATATGCTGTGAGAAGCTTTACAGACAGAGACTTTAGTAAAATTCTGGCCAAATAATACACCATATTTAGGATTTCAAGTGCAGGGTGGAGCAATCCCTTTTGTTGATTAAATACAACAGCAGGATGAGTGTACTGTGTCTGACTGGATTACAGATGTGTCTGTGTCATAAGGATGTACCTGTTCCCACTGTGATATAAAAATGAGCTCCATAACCTTGTAGCCTCACTTTGCTAGCAGCTCTTTCAGAAATGTGGAGACTGTTTGAAATTCTGTATGAACCAGGTTTTGCTTTCCAGAATAAAATTATAATTTTGATCTATACACATTCAGATCAGTGACTCTGGTTATCCTCACCTACCAGTGACTCCTCCTGTTTGTCTGTGGATAAAAGGCAGCTAAAGGTTAAAAGAAAGGCTGTGTCTGGTTCATACAGTCAGGATCCAAAGCCTGACCTAGTCCAAAGCCAAATGAAGTGAGAGATGCCTCATGAGCTGCTCTTCACAGCCTTGGAGTCACCATTTTCTCCTGGGCTGGGAGAATCCTCCCAGACAGGGCTCTGACAGGACAAACCTCCCCAGATGAGGTGGGGCACACATAAATGATTCTTCCTTCTTTGGATGTGTTCTGAGATCCATGAGTCCTGAACCATTTTTCAGTGGGTGACTTATTTGATTAATTAGTTTGCTGTGCTACATGCTATTCATGAGCAGTTAAAAGGCCTTTCCTCTTCATCACAAAGTGTTTTATTTTGCTAGATATTGCTTTTATTTAATACAGAATTTATTCAGCAGCTGATTGCTGAATCTACAAGGTTTTTTAAATGTTTGCTGTGTGTTCTAGTAGCCACTATAGTTATTGTAAGGTTTAATGTTCACAGTGCTTCAGAAACAAATGGCTTTTCAGTGTCCATATTATTTTATCATATCAGTTATGAGCTATTAGATGAATATGGAACAAGTTTTATGTGACATAGCAGAGAAACAGTATTAATTTTCCATACCATTACATTCTCATTTTGAATTAGCAAAGGTGTGACTGAGAACCATTTCTAAAACACATTGTGCCATATATTGCTGTATGAGGAACGTCTGACAAGGAGTTGCTACAGTTAAAAAGAGAATAAATGGAACTTTACTTTTAGATGGAAATCTCACCTATGATCCTGCACAGGAGAGGCTGACCATACTGTTTAGATACTGGCCCAGTGGCCCAAGGAAGTGCTGCAGTGCTGCACATTTGATTTAATTTATCTGAGGCTAAAGTAAGGTCACTCAGAGGTCTTCCCTTACCCCCTGATTTCCCCTGCAACAGATTCAGTTTTGTCCTGCTGCCTGCAGCACATCTTGCTTGTGGCTTTTTACCTGGAAAAGGCTTCCATGGCTTGCACAGGAGTGAGATTAGATTTAGGGCCAGGCACATTTTTTTTGAGGGATTAAGTTATTCCCATGCAGGGTCTGGAGCCATCCCAAAACTCCTCACTGAGTGGTTAAAATAAAATCTGCTGAATTTCAGGCTAAATCCAGTGTGGGCTTGGGCTATCAGCAAGTGAGGAAAGCAGGAGGCACTCGAGGAGGAGGGCAGGGGCTGCCCCACTGTGCAGGCTCCCGGGGGAGCATCCTTCAGCCCACAGCTGGATTTAGCAGATACCCCAAACCCAGCACAGCCTCCCCTCATTTCCACTTTGCACTGCCCTCCAGCTGTGTCCCAGCTTGGTGTTGGCACATCTGATTTCCCTTCCACACCTCAGTACTTTGCATTTGTCTTCCATGAATTCCATTTTCTCTGTTTCAGTCTGTTTCTCCAATTTATCAAGATCGCTTTTCTAAGTCTGTCCCTGAGAGACTTCCCAGCCTCTTGTCAGCTGCATGTTCAGCGGTGGCTTCTCTTTTCTAATTACTCCCTGTGTAAAAAGCAGCACCATTGCCACTGATAAAGCACAGTAATCATTCCTTTGCAGCCTGTAGAATTTAACCAGTGATGCACTTCTGCCCTAGAAGGCTATAAATGAGCTTAAAAATCTTCAGAAGATATATAATTATTTATTTAAATGTAGCAGTTTTATCAATTCCTGTGGAATCCAATTGATTTCATCCCAGTGAAAGCCCAGGTGAGTGAAGAATGCAGCCTCTTTGATAAATTAGTAATTGAATGTAATGAATTCTTAATCATGGCTCTTGTTCTGCATTTGGTGACACAAGGTGCAGAGACCCCAATTAATTCCTTGCCACCCCCACTTCATTCAATGAGCAGTTTCCATACCAAATTGAGGTTTTTTATAAATCTAGCAGAGGAATAACATTAGATATGCTGTTTGTCCTTTTAGTTTTTAGAGTGAACTATATACTTGCAGTGTGTGAGACTTCCTGAAGTTATTTCAGGGGTTTTTGTAACATACATACTTTTTTCAGCAAAAAACCCCCTTGTATTCCACAAGTCTGAGTTTCACTTCATGTGTTCTACTGTTGTGAATAAAGATGTGCATTCATCCACCTCCAAATTGTGGATTTAAATAATCATCAAAATTATAGATCAGATATTTATATGACCCAAATTATCAGTGAGAAAACAAAGCCTGAAAATCGGGTCTTGACCGGTGTGTGGGACAGTAAGTGGAAATCATCCACAATACAAAAGAAAAAAGGGTTTAAACCAATGTAAATGAAGAGAAGCCTTGCCCATGCTACAGGAGAAATCAGCCAAATGCACTCTGCTGTTTGATTCCATTCCAGCCTCCCTGTTGGTTTTGCAGCTCCCGTTTCCTGCAGCTGCACACATCACTCGTACTCAGGATCTCGGTTCGCCTTCTTGCTGCCCTAATGGGGAGAACTCAATGTTTTGTTCTGGAAGATAGGATTACAAACAGCACTGCACAAATGATCTCTCCTTCTCTTACCCCACCTCAGGTACCTGCTGCCCCACTGGCCAAGTGACAGCCAAAGCTGCTGCTCAGTGGCATCTCCTTGCCTTAGGAACTGGAATTTCTTCTAAGTGTCCTTGATCTTGCTGTAGGATTTTTTAGTAGGACTACCTCCTTCCTAAGATTCTCATTTTTTTTCCCTCTGAATTATTTTAAAGCAAGATATTCTCTAAAAGGATTTATAACTTACCATTAGAAATCCTCTTCATTGCTTTTTAGCCCTTTAGGATTTTGTCAGGATTACTAACGGGATTTTTATCACCAGGGAAATATGGCTTCAGACATTATATCTTAAAAAAATAAATCTGAAGCATAGACTGCCAATGAAGCAGCCAACACATTTATATTCTCTCCAGAACAGCTTGTCTTGTAAACCAGAGGATTCTTTAGCAAGGTGTTTTAATTTTTTATGTGTCAGAATAAAGCAGATTTCTGGCTGAGGAAAACCATCTGCACAGATGACAGCTTGGCCATCGTGCTTTCCCAGTTTGTAACATGTAGCTGCCACACAGTTTTAGCCATGTTTTCACCATGTTTTGCTGCAGCTGCATTCCTCATTCTGGTCCCATACTTAAATATATTCTTAAATCCAAGTCTGCTCAGCTATTCACTCAGCATTGCAAGAACTTGCCTAAATAAATCAAGCATCCCCTCAAGTGTTTTTCAGCATCAAGGCCTCTCTTTTTGTGTATAGAGGATGAGCAAAGAAGGAATTAGGGACATGAGACCTGTGCCAGACCCAAGAAGCTCTGATTTAAAAAAAAAAAAAGCAGTTCTGCCCTGCATTTATCCCTGTGCACAGAGATTATAAAGGACTTAAGGGGTAAAAACTCAGGTGGGCAGGGATACATGAGTGAACTGGATCTCTGACTTTATTCAATGGTTTTGCTAAGTGGGTTTGCTTAGGGTTGTTATCTTCCTCCTCCCTGCAGGGAGCAGGTTTTTACAGTCACAGCTTTCTGCACATCCATGACACCAATGGAGGCTGTTCACAAGCAGTATTTATGTCCTGTCCCTGAGTGTCATGTCTCCACTTTCTACCCTGTGTATCAAAAGCTGGGGAATGGGAGTCAAACTGGGAAGGAAATGGAGGAAGGAAATTGCAGGAGGAAGTGTTACCCTTCGATATTGTCATCAGGTATGAAAGAGCTGAAATGCAAACAAAAGCAAATTTTGCTTCCAGAAATGCTTCCTGATGATCAGATTCCTTTAATTGTTTGTCAAGTGAAGGAAGGAAGGAAGGAAGAAATAAATTTCCTTTCTTCTCCCTCTAAAACTGTCCTCACAGGGTGTGAAGAGCCCTGTGTCTTCAGTGAGCTCTTTCTGCCCACATTCCACCCAGAGAGATGAGAAAAGGAAGACTGATCACTGTCAAAGCAGAGCAGCTCCAGATTGAGCAAAAGCCCTTCAAATAGGAGGTGGAAACTCTGAGTTTCTGACAGTGTTTTTCCAAGTCTGTGTTTTGCCCAGGAGGCAGATTCCCACTGCATACCCTTGGGCTCCAGGTTCACTGGAGACTCTGCATGTTCTTCCTGTAAACTGGTCAAAACCATTTCATAAATAATTGCTTTATTTAGGAAAATCCTGTGGGGTTTTTTTTCTGCTGTTTGTGTTGTTGTGGTAGGTTTTTTTGCTGATCAATAAAGAGCAGAGTTAATTAGTTAAGATACATGACAATGCAGGGGTTGGTCACATAAATACTGTAGAGCAAATAACTCTGGGGCTTTTTTATTCAAAAAAGTTTATTTCAAATAATGTGTCTGGGGAGGTACCATCAAGGGTATTTCAATTTTATATCAACTATAATTATTTAAATGACCTTTAATCTTACACCTTAGAAAGTCTAGAAGGCTTTCACAGGAATGAAATCCTGTGAGTACAGCCTTTCTAGCCACTTACAGGATTATCCTTGGGAAAAGCTCGGGGTTTTGGAAGCAATGGACTTTCTAAATACTTCAGATCACTTAAGTTTGGATTAATTAACAAGGGCAAAATACAGAGGTTCCTGGGAATGGCAGAAAATCCAAGCAGTAATAAGCATGATCCATCCAGATCCAAGTGCCAGGGGCTCTGTCCAGCTGTGACCATATGATGTCCATGAGCTGCATGCTCATTTTCTGTTTATAGCAGCATTTAGGTTGTTCTCCAGCTCTTCTTCATTTTCCTGAAGAATATGAAGAAGTTTTGCAAAAAACCAAAAAACCTCACCATAGAACACTATTAATTTTTAAAGTGATGAGTACAATCCTCACAGCTGGTGGCTCTCTGCTGTTTACAGCACAAGTGATCTGTCTGTTGATGTATTTATGGCAGGCCAGGTAGTGATAAATGTCTGGGGGCCATGGGGGCAGCTCCATCACCCTGGAGCAGAATCCCTGCTGCCCCTCCTCCCCAGCCCAGGTCACCTCTGTCCCTCCACAAACTGCATGTGCTGCCCCTGCACCACTCACTTAGAAAAGTCAGGAGTCGTGCAACAGGATGAAATGCCTGTGATCTTTGAAAAGAAATCCGTGTCAGGTAACTCTCATTTCCATCCTTGGCTTTGACCCTTCAGGCTTTAATCAGTTTTCATTTTCAAGTTCATCTTTGAACCCACAAAGGCTCTCTTGTCAAAGGTGAGATATTATGTCTAATCACTCCATTTCAAGAGCTGGGCTTTAAAATTAAAATAGCAGATATTCAAGTTCGTGGTAAGGACAGGAAAAGTCATCCTTAAAACAAAAGTTAGCAGGACTTCTTTCTACCTCCTCTGTGCCATCCCTGAGCCCATGGCACAGCCCTGGGCAGCCCTGAGGGACAGGCTCAGGGCACCTCCATTCCTGAGTCAAATTTCACAAATTCCAGCCTTGGCAGCTCGCCCTGTGCACAGGGTTTGTTTTAGCAGGGGAGCAAACAGTTTAATTGCTCAGATTCCAGGCCCTGACCTCAACTAACCTTAATTAATGAATTGGATATTGGCACCAGGCATCAAGCCTGTAGATGAGGGGAGGGAAAAGCTGCTATTTTGGAGCATGATCCAGGACCTTCATACTTGGCTTTGCCAGAGGAAGGGAGGGGGAAAAGTGCTTTGCACTGCTGTTAGGCAAGACCTGGTGCAGCTGAGGGAGATGTGAGCAGAGCCAGGTGTTGGGGCTGGAGCAGAGAAAGCTTTAGGGAGACCTTAGAGCCCCCTCCAGTGCCTGAAGGGGCTCTAGGAGAGATGGAGAGGGACTGGGACAAGGGATGGAGGGACAGAGCAAGGGGGAATGGTTTCAAACTGCCAGAGGGCAGGATTAGATGGGATTTTGGGAGGGAATTCTTCCCTGTGAGGGAGGCACAGGTTGCCCAGAGAGGCTGTGGCTGCCCAATCCCTGGAATGTCCAAGGCCAGGTTGGACATTGGTGCTTGGAGTAACCTGGGATAATGGAAAGTGTCCCTGCCCATGATAGGAAGTGGAACAAGATGGGCTCTAAGGTCCCTTTCAGCTCAAACCATTCCATGATTCCATGATAACTTTGGACTCTGCTACAAGAGTAGCTGCTGTCGTGGCTGCTGTCACCTTGGGGTGGCTGCTGTCCATGCCTGATCTGCTGAACAGCTGAACTGATGTTTTAGAAACTGAAACCACATCAAGGCAGCCGGGCTGCAGCTGGAATGGTGTCAGACACTGTCTCAAGCAGGGGCTGGGGTCAGGTTTTCCAGCAGAGTGAGGCTCATTTCAGGCAGAATTAACCCCAGATAAAGGATTTCAAGCCCCTCTAGGTATTCTGGACATTGAGGAGGGAAAGGTCCATTCAGAGGGCAATGCAGGAGAGGGGTTTAACTGGACAGAAACCCCTTTTGTTGGTTGCAGCCTCTCCCTGCTGCCTGTGCCATGGTGAGAGGGATGCCCAGGGGAGGTGCAGCAATTCCTGTCATACAGCCTGGGGTGGCTGTAACTCAGCAGGACAGAAGCTTGTTCGTCTGCAGGCTCATGTTTGGGATATAACAGCTTCCTTTGGGAAGGAAAACACAGCTCCCCTGAATAATTTATGGGTTTTCCTTAATTATTCAATAATAGGTGCCCATTCTTTGGTACTGAGATCCCAGTTAAAATGCCAACAGTATGTTATGTCTCTAAATCTTATTTTCAGGAGCAGTTTAAGGCCAAATTTTCAAGGTTATAAAAGCAACTTAAGATAGAGATAGCAATTTTCAAGACTAGTAATTAAGCCAGGCATCAAATTCCCAGGGAGCTCAACCTCTGTAGGCATTTAAATGTGTCTTTTGGCACCTAATGACCTTGGCATCTTTCTCAAGAACAGAGAACAGAGGGAGTAGAGATGACTTCCTATACCTGAATTGCAGTGGAAATTTTTATTAAGTAGGAAATGCAAAAATATCTTTCAGCATGTTTATTTTGTTATCTGCTCTCTCATGATACAGAACAAAAAATGAGGCTTGTAAAAAGCTGAAGTGACCACCAATCTTATTGTTTTGAGGCTGTACAAATAAGTAATGCCATGTTTTTCTTCTGGTTCATTTAAAATTTTGTGTCTATGGTACCAGCTTTATGTGGCATCATTAGAATGCCTGCACCAAAAATAACTTCCCACTATTCATTTCTTAGAAGTCTGAAATGTTGTAACAAATGCTACATCTTTTAAGGGTTGTCTTCCCAGCTGTACACCACTACTGCCTTGGCAGATCCCCAGCATGGCTGGGACTCCTCTCTCTACTTTCTGTCCTCAAAATGTTTTCTGGATCAGAGCTTTTGACAAGTAAAAGGGCGTGGGAGTGTCACGTTCCACAGCTCTGAATCATTAGCAAGAGGCTGAACTGGAGTAAATCAGCATTCCTGCTCTGACCAAGCTGCTGGTATCTGTGCTTGGGTTAGCTGAGATCCTGATCCATTTAGTAAAAGATTTAATTTAGATTAATGCTTTAAAGTGTTAATTTAGGAGGGTTTTTTTACATAAACAATCCTTTTTTAATGAAATATTGCTTTGGTTTACAGATTTATCTATATATGGGCATACTTTATTTATTCCACAATCAATTTTTTAACTGAAACTATAACAACTTAATAGAACATTATAATAAATAATAGAGAGTATGTAATAGTAGAGAGTAAATAATAGAGAGTGGAAGAATAGGACAGGAATTCCCATAACCCTGGCATGAGGTTTATCTAGTTTCCACTGGGCATGTGCTAACCATACCCCCCTCCAACTTGTGCTGTTCCAAACTTCTCTCTGATCACTTAAAAATAAAATTAAGAACACTAATTATTTACAGAAATTATATGGTAAATAACTGTGCGCAAAAAATATACTTTTTTAAAATTATGACCTGCTTGTGAATGATTCACAAAGAGGGAAAATAGGATGCTTTATTTAGGGTAAATTATTCACTACTGTGAAGTGGTTTGAAGTAAAGTGCTGATTATTGCCCTGTATAGAGCTGTGTTGAAATTTATTAAATACTTGAAGAAAGAGTCACAAGAACATTGCACGGCAGAGTTAGTGTTTGTTTGCAAGAGTCTGGAAGTGACTGCTTGGCATGAAGGTTTTGCTCAAGAAAATCACCCAGCACTGCAGACTGGTATTACATTTTCTTTACATAAATCTCAGATCATAACAGCCCTGCCTTGCTCACCTTAACTTGCATGTGGAAACCAGGGGAAAGCGAATGAAATGACAAGAATAATTTTTTGCCAGGCTCTTGCTTCAGAAGATAATTTCAAAAAACATCAGCTTTTGCAATAGGTTTTTATAATGCCCAGACAAACAGCAGCAATTCCTGGTACCTGAGCTGCTGTGTGTGTTACTTGACAGCTGTCAATCAATCACTGTTGAAATTTACTTCTTTGTTATATGTGGTTTATGAAAAAAAAATAGGAGAGCGTTCACACAGCCTGAGTGGGCTTCATTAGCATATTGACAATAACATAGCACTCATGGAGAGAAAAAGAGCATAAGGGGAGTTTGGCTTGCCTTCCACCCCAGAGTCTGCATGGAATGGGAGTTTTCCAACCAAGGCATTGAATCTAATTTCCTAAATCTCTAGACTGACAGTGGAAATAGGAGAGGGAGTAGAGAAGGGATTATTTCAAGTGAGGGGTTATTGCTATTGAGACTGAGCAGGACTCTTGGGAGATGCCAGCCTGGCTTTTAGTTTGAGCATTTCACCTTCTTACTCTCTGACTTAATCTTGATGAACATGGTTATGGCTTTTGTCTGTGTTTTATTTTGCTGAGGACACTTGTTCTTGACATATGTGAGATATAAATATATAAAAATAGATTTATAATATACTTGAATGGCTCAGTTAATATTATCAGGATGCCCAGGAGCAGTAGTGCAGCATCTGTGGTGTAGATGGCTTTTGTCACCAGCTAATTCAGCAGCACTTCTAAGTTGTTGCTTTTCACCTGTAGCAAAAATAGGGGTGACAGCAGAGCCCTCTCCAGGTCAGTAACCAGGGACTCTTCACAAATTTCACCCTGCATGAACTGGTGTGTGCTAAGCTATTTTTTTAAGGCTTTGAATGCATTGGCCAACCTGTTTGTGACTTTCTATATTGTAGTCAGTACAGAGCTATGCTGATTTTCCCCAGCTAAAGACTGAAAACCTAGTTCCAATGCTTTAAAATTATTACTTATTACAAGGCTCCAAGAGAAAAAGCTTGTGATAGGAGGCCCAGCTTTGAAAATACAGCAGAATTCTGTTTCTGTGGTAGCTAGGGAACAGGCTTGACTATCAAGCTTATCCACATGTGTACATATAGATGTGCACATTTGAAATGTGTGTATGTGTATTCTGAAGCTTTTTTTAATATATATTTATGTAACCACAGATCAATATTTGTGTTTATATGTTATATGTTTAATTGTATATTAAAAATTCAGTTCATGCTAAATCATATTTCTTAAATGAAGAAACCAAGTTTTTCCTCCTTGCACAAGACATAACCTATAGAGTGTGCCAAGAAAAATACCACAGTTTGTGTGCCAAGGCACTGGAGTTTTTGCTGGTATAAAGAAGTTAAATATAACTCATTTTGTAAGATGTTGTTTAATGAAAATTCTTGCTTTTTTCACACTGGTGCTGTTTATTTTTGTCAAACCCTGGCTGGTTTGTTAAATATCACTAAATGATATTTACAAGTTTGCAATGCTCCCACGGACCAGGTGCAAAGACTTTATGTATCTATCTAGCTATATTTTACATACATATATTCTTCATTATATATAATCAAAATGAGAAATTAATGACAAATTCCCACCTACCCATCATGAGGCATGTCACTGCACATTGAATGTCATCTTGTTTTATCTTTACTCAGTTTATTGCTCAGGGAAGTGGATCAGACAATACATCCCAAAAAACTGAATATCCAGTAACTGTCTATGACACTTTACAGCAGATTAAGATTTGCAAACCTTCTCATGGACTCATCTCTTGATTTTTCCAGAAACTTCTTCCCAATTCCCAACCCAACACAGCTGAGGTTTGAGTTCTGTCCTCTTTGCAGTCCCAGCCCTCAGGAAGAACCTGTGCTTGTGACTCTATTGCAATAATCTCCATCTATTTTCAAGTACCAGCCATAAATACCTTCCCCTTGCCCATAACTCTTCATTTCTCACCCCTCTGCAGTCACCTTTTCAGTGTTGATTTTGCAATTGGACTCTTCACCTGTGGATTGTGTTTGGGAGGCAAATTCCACCCCTAGACTGGGGGACCATGGATACCAAGGAGAGCCACAAGATAACTGAGGTTAGAAAAGCCCTCAGAGATTAAGTCCAACCCTCAACTTGGCACCAGCATCATGTTCACCATTAAACCATGTCCTCAAGAGCCACATCCACTCATTTTTTTGACACTCCCAAGGATGGTGACTCCTCCACTTCCCTGGACAGCCCATTCCAGTGCTTGAGCACTGCATTGTTCAGTGATTTACAATGCTCTGTCTGGCTCATGCTCCTGTTAACTCCAGCCACTGTCTGGTGGGAAGCTCAGCACTGTGGGTCCTTTCAGCATCCCTGCAAGCTCTGTGTCACAGATGGCTTTGCAGTTATTCTGGTGTTTTCTTCAGGTACTTTAAAAGAAAACTGCATTTTCATCCAATTCCCTTGGTTTTACTGAATTATAGGCAGCAAATGATTTCCACATAATTTTTCCCAAATTGCCAAGTAAAACTGATGATGTCAGTTTAATTAATTACAGGATGGCATCAGTCAAACACAAGTCTCTAAATATTTTCAGCTGCCAAATAGGGTAAACACAGCCACTTCTGGCTGAGCATCTCAGCCTTTCCTTCTGTGGGTGTTACTGCCTGGACTGCCCAGGACCTTCATGCACATGAACAACTCCACCTGCATTATTTCTGAGCAAGGTTACCACATATTATGGGATGTATTTATATATATATATATATATATATATATATATATATATATATATATATATATATATATACACTATAAACATAAATATATAAATAAAGTCTATAAATATATATTATACCTATAGTTATATAAATATATATAACTATAAATATATTAATATATAGTATGAATATTTTTATGATACATAAAATATAGAATCATTTATATATTATATAAATATATATATTTAAATATATATGTATATATATACATGTATATATAACCTATATATATATACATATATATCTCACCTAAGAGTACCTCAGAGCACATCAGTAACCAGTCTGCAAGGTCAGAGTCAATTTTTTCTGCTTAATTCTAAGCTATTTTGGATGATCCAAAGAGCAACTTATCACATACACCACATCACTGAGAAACTCTTAATTCTGGCATTCATGTGTGGTTGCTGTATCAAACAAGCTAAATTTATGACAGCAAGTCTAATTCCAGCCACGCTCTTGAGTTCAGTCCACCTGAGCACAAAGATGATTTGATTGATAGGAAAAATGTGTGATCTGTCTGTCTCTAGGGTGCCATCTTTTCCCATTGTCCCTTTGAGCTCTCAGTTCTGACACCAGTGAAAACAAAGGGTCAGGTTACTGCTCAAAATGGAATGATTTTATGCCACTTACTAATGCAATTTCCTTGCAGGCAAGCCAAAAGAGGATGGAAGAGCTTGACATGCTTTTATGCCCCATGAAATGTGGGATTGAGGACCATATTAGCACAAACATATTTGCTCCATCTCTTTCTTCAAATGTATAGCTAATGTGTTCTAAAATTAGTCTGAATCAGGTTTCTCATAAAGTGTTTGAAATTTTTTTACCTTGATTTCTGACATGCAGTATCTGAGCTGTATTTTAAATTTAGTTATGAACAGAGACAGCCTATTGATAGATAAATGATACCTCTGGTGCCTTATCTTCCTGTTATTTTGACATTTTCCTTGTAATTGGTGACTGTGAAACTTGAGAATTAGCAAGATGGAATTATCTGATACAAAGAGAATGCAGTGAATTTTGCAACACTGAAGTGGAGCAGAAATATATCCACAACCATTTTCCTATAATCATTTCAGGTGGGTGTTTGTGTTTCAAAAACTGCAATTTATTCTTCATAGCTCCTTTCATCCAGAAGAAATGGACTACAAGGTGTTTTATAGACTGTGGTAATTTAACTTACAGCAGTAATATAGGCACAACATGGCAAACAGACCTTCTAAGCTGGCAGAGCAATTAATTCATGCTGAACATTAAGCACCTCAGGAGCCCCAAGATGAAATCCACTGGAGACTGCTGACAGGCCATTTTAGTGTTAATCACATGCTTACAACCTTTCCTGTATGAAGGACTTCATTTACCAGTACCAAACAGCTGAAGAAAGAAAGAAAATAGGGAAGACAATGAGGAGTCACTCCCAGGTAAAAAGTTTTACACTTCAAAGATTACTGAAATGGCCACACTTACTGATGCTGTGCCAAGATGTGGCTATTTCCATTTGGATTTGTCACTGAGAAGAGCAAAACCTTGCTTACTCTTCTCTTTATGGTAAGTGGTCAATCTTGTGGCATCAGTGTGTTGAATTCTAGTATTTTAGGCTCATTCAGAACAGTCCCAACTGTTTCCCACAGGCAAATAAAAGTGCGAATTACCATGAAGACAGTGGGAAGGGTAAGAGCCAGGAATTGGGGTTGTCACCAATCAAAGACAATGGAGGAAATTCACTAAAATTATCTTTCTGTTTAACAGAGGTAGGTGGGAAAACGTATCCTCCAGTAAATGACATCACTTATTGATGATGTTAGAACTGTGGGTTTGAGGTCAGCACTTTGGTGAGCAAAGGGAAGGAAATATGGTGGATTGGGACCGATTTGATCCTCTTAAAATCACCCAATGGAAATATTTCAGGCACTGTGTGAGATTTGTGCACAAACAGTTGCTTCTGAGAGATTTCTGAATTCTTAAGAGGTTTCAGTGATAGAAAGTGTTTGGGATCTGGTTTGTATCCTCTTGTCTGTCTAATGGGTGTTTTGTGCATTTTTCCTGTGTGAGCTTTGGATGACAGATTGTCTTCAATTTCAGTGAGACACATTCAGTCCTCTTGACAGTTCCTTGGGGTTTGTTTGGATTTTTGTATATACATATACATTTATAAAGCTATGTAGATTAACCAGTTGGGAAAAAAAAACAACATTTCTCTCATAATAATGAATATAAGTGCACTCTGAAAGAATTATCACACAAAATGAAGGATGGAGAGTTGTGTGCTGACTCTATGCTGACAGCAGTAAAAGTTTGGCAGAATACATCGAAACTTCTGTCATTAGAACTATTTTATTGAAGCTGGGAATAACAAGAACTGTGAGAACTGGTCATTAGAGACAATAAAAACAATGTTTGTTTTTTTTCTCCAGATAGGTAAATCACATTTGGAGAGGTAATTGATAAGCTAATGCTACAGAGCCAGCTGTAAATAAACCATCCATCCCAAAAATGATATATATACTTTCTTCAGTCACAATTCTAAGCCTCCATCAAAGATCTAATTTCCTTCCTTTAGCAGGGGAAAATACAAGCCTTTATCAAACAGTAATCCTTTTAACAGAAATGCCAATTAAAGCTACCCTGTTCTTTATGCTAGATGGGTTCTTACCATCTGTCTTGCAACTCTGTACTGTAAATAAGAAGGAAAATAAAAGGATTCTCAGTTTATTATAGCTTTAACTGTAGAAAACAAATTCAAGCATTCCCCTGATGTCAACAAATATCTTTCTTGGCACCCAGTGGAAGCAGGATTGTACTCCTGCACTTCTGCTTGAATTAATGAGTTTGGGCTTGGTGTTCAGGGTGCAGGGCTGAGAGCCTGAGTCCTGGAACCTGCAATTCAGGGCTGGCAAGAGTTTCCTGTGGGCAAATAGACCTTTGAAACACTTTTGGCAGATGACACAACAGCCCCTAACAGGAGTGGCAGCAGCTAGAAAAATATGCAATAAAAATTGTGGAGGTGGGGGCTGCAAATTGGGGGTTGGAACTTCTGGTTCCCTTGCAACCCAAACCATTCCATGGCTCTTATGAAATGTCCCTTTACATTGCTGATTAAAGACTCCTTGGAACAAATCAGTAATTCCTCATCTGCTACATTAGGACCATGACTTCTTATTTGGAAATGGGATGTCTTTTTAGGCTACCAAAGCTAGGAGAAATCTTCTGCACTTTCCTAAGAAGTTATATCAGAGCAAGGTCCTGAATCATATTTCAAAGTAAAATCTCTGGCATGCTCTCCTTTCTCTATCATGCCTGCATAACTGCCTATCCTACAGCTCAAAATCAGGAGATGTGACAATCCACACCAGATTAAAAAAGAAATGAGAGTCACTTCTTCTCAAAGCTGCAGCCTATTTTCAGAAAAGTACCTTGAAAATAATGAAAAGATGCTCAAGTCCACTTTTCCTTAATGTGTAAGCCAATTTCAAGTATTCCATGACCCCTTTTCTTTGATTTTTTAGCGAGTGATTCATAAGTTTATTTCCATGTCCTGTGGGACTGATATTCTCAGAAGCTTTTCCTGTTCTGGCAAAGGCCTGATCAGTTGGCCGAGAGGAAATTGCGCAGAAAAGCTGCAAGCCTCCAAATTTACATAAACTGATTCAAAATGGCATTAAATGTTACTGAAAATGGTATACAGAGATCTACAGAGATCTGATTTTCCTCCTCTCCACATTGGTTTGGTTCCCTAGGGGTTCCCCTGCTGTCTGGCAGAGGCACATGGGGCTGGTCCATGGTGAGTGTGGGACTGGGTGTGGTGGAAAGGGTTTGGTGGGTGGCCCTTGCTTAGGCTGGGGCATTAATGCTGGCTTTGGTAGATGTCTCCTGTGATGAATTCAGCAGGTTAATTTGGGAATTTTTTGAACATTTTATGAGTTTGCAAACAGAGGGGCAGGGAGTTCAGGGAGTGATTGTGTGACTGGTGGAAAGCAAACATTTGCTCATTTCTTTACTCAAAGTACCTCCTTTAAACTCTTTTTTAGATTCAGAAAACATTTTTTCTATCAGGCAGAATGACAAAAAAAAAATGGGTTTTTTTCCACTTGCGTATCATTAGGCAGACCCCAATGCATTTATTCAGGATTGAATTAATAATGTTCTTATCAATGTTACAAATCTTAACAAAAATACCTTTTGTTGGCTCAACTTTTCCTTTTCTCCCAGCTTTGTGTTATGGTTTTGCAGATTATTATTTCTGCTTCAGACGCCCCTTGTGCAGACCTAACCATACATTCCTACAAATTCTTGGTGGGTCAGCACCTTCTCTGGGACTGGAGCAGCAAAATTTCAACTCCCCTTGGCACCTGGGGAGTACAGCAGGAGCCAAAGGACTTCCCATCCTTTTTAATAACTCCTTTAACTCTCCCATCTCCAGTTTGATGGCTTCTGTTTTACTGCAGAGTGAGCTTTCCTCTTAAAGTTAATGACACCCTTTGGTTTCTAAGTATGCAGTAAATTGGTCCCAAGGTGTCTTATGACTTTGACTTGTTGAAACATCCATCCCATTCCTTGCACAGCTTCTCTCATATTAAAGCATCCCTGCCTAGTTTGGGGCAGTGATGGGGTTTCTGTGTCATGCTTTTGATTGTGTCCTTGCTAATTAACAGTTTGCACATCTGCAATGTTGAGATGTGTTTGCTGCTGTGTGGACACACATAGAACTCCAAACGTGCACCTAACTCAGACAAAAGTTGTATTAAGGGAAAAGTCATTTTATGCATCATGGAAATTACTTTCTCATTGAAGAATTCTAAGAAATAGGAGGAGAAGAGGTTAAGTTATTCAACATAAAATGTAATATATTGAAGTAAATGAATCCTGTTCATCAGATCATGCTTTCTTTTCCACCACAGCAGCCCAAATCTTACAATAAGCCTGAGGAATATTATGTGTTTTCCAGACAAAAGCAATCTGAAATATCAGATTCATAATCTGGTAGAATTGTGCTGCCTAGGAAACCTAATGGTATATAAGGATCAGTGTTATGTGATCTGGGGTAGCAATGCATGACAGGATGTTCCTAAGCCAAAAGAATCCATGAATATGTGTAACTAAAGAGGACCAAACCTGTGCTATAAGGGTCTCAGGAGAATATAAAGGAGTTCAGTTCCCTTTCCAACAATGTGTAGGAATGCACTGGTCCTCCATGTAAAATATTAAACATTTTACAAAGTAAAAATATGAAAAAATATCATAGAATGTTTAGATGTGTGTCTTCCTATGGCAAATTTAAACCCATTCAGGGAAAAAAAAAAAAGAAAAAAAGCAGATTGCACCTTCCAAATGCTCTAACTCCTTCACAAGACATGTAGGTTTTAATTTTACAAGAAGTTCATAACAATGCTACAGCTGCCAGTTCATACAAACAAAAACAGAAATTGCAGATCCTCTGGTGGAGTACCTGTTCTGGTAAGCCGTGCTAGTGTTTTGGGCATATCACTTGGCACTCATAAGTAATAATAAAAATACAAATAATAAATAGTAATTAATTGGAATAATGTACTATATAACAAGGAAACAAGGCAAGTGACTTTCTTGCATAATGAATATAAATAATACCATAGTGAGAGTTTTGTCAGTCTTTCTCAGTACCACTTTCTGAACCCTTTTCTCGGAATGGTCTGCTTGGCCTGTCGTTCATGTGGCTTTTGAGATAAAACAGCCCTCCTCATGCAAGCACTCAGGGTAATTACTGAGCCCACTGCTTAAATAACTCTGCTGGAGTGGCTCCATCTGTGAACGGCATGAGCCCACAGAAAATTATTCACTACACTTGTAAAGAGAAAAAGACAGACACACAGCAGCATTGCAGATAACCTCAGGGCTTGGCAGTAGGTCTGCAACAATTAAATAAAAGATTTTCTGAAGGTGACCCTGTGGATGTTCATTCCTTACTCCTGTCAACAGTGGACCACGATGACAAGGCGGGCAGAAGGTAGTAATGAGACAGTTTGATTGATCAGTGAATGTCAAATTAATTCAGCTGGAAGCTTGCCAGAGCAAAACACAAAACTGCACAGTGGAATAAATAGAAGAGTGGATTTGATACTTTGGCTAGAACAATGCCTTGAAACCATCAAAAGGATGTCTCAGGCAAGAAAAGTTAAAAAATGAATTCTGCAATGAATTATTTGTCATTCAAAACAAATTTGGTTTTACAACAGAAGATAAAAAGGAGAAGCAAATCTTAGCAGGTTTGCCAAAAGGAGAAGCAATATCTTAGAAAAATGTTAGTGGTACAGATGACGAATATTCATTTATCTTTAGGCAATCTGAAAATTCAGCCTATTAGATTAAAATCAAAGTAACCAGTCTGGAGTATTTAGTAATTTAAAACATAAAGGAAAAGAGCCCTTTTCTCTCCGTGTTTTATATGTACAGGCACGTATCATTTTACAGAGCTTCTTCAGAATCAATCTTGAGAAGATTGGTCTATTAAATATATTTATTTGGATTTGATTGCAATCATTTATGAAATGTTTATGGTCCTGTGGTGTATGCACAGAGGGAAACCCTGGCTTGCTGAGCCAGTGGCAAAGCTTCCCTGACTTCACAAGGTGCTGCTACATGTACAATTGTTCCTCTTGAACTCAGGTTTTTACCTGATAATTAAATACAGTGGCTATTCTCCAACTTAATTCAACCCATTTCACTCCTATTGGCACAAAAACAATATTCACCTACTTAACAATACTCTTGCTTGAGACAAGGTCTCCACAAAACTTGTGCCTCCATAGAGCTCACTGCTGTAAGGCAGCTCCTTTTCCAGGGTGGCTGCACATCCAGGAAACCTTCTTGCTCATGGGTGTTACCTGTCTTTGACATGATGGGGCTGGGAGGGAGGGGAGTGTGGGCTGTGGAGAGAGCTCAGGGCAAGGGGCAGGAAAACATTCAGCACAGCCCTATCAGTTGTAGCATCCCACCTGCTTTTCCCCATGCTTCCGTTAGGTGCTGTCTTTACAACCAATTTTCTGAAACCAAAAAGCTGGCTCAGTAAATGTGAAGTCTCCACAGTAGTTATGCCAGCACAGAGTTGTATCAGCTGCTGGCAGCCCATAATTACATAGCTGCACACTGTTAAATGTTCTTTTTCACAACACAAGTGGCATCGTCCTATTTAGACTGTATAGGTACTTACAGCAGGTACTTCCTGATGTGAACTCATCCTTGAGTGGGAACTTGCTGCCATTTCCCACAGGTTTGTTATTTGTGCTGCAAGTGCAAGGCAGCAGAGAAAGATTGCTAGCTGGGCTTCATTATCAGCCCTTTATGCATCTGCTGCTCTGCTGCAGGTAGAAGAATTTTCCTTCCAAGTGCAATGCTGATGTTGAAAGCACAGTGAGAGCTCATATAACTCGGGTTAGTTCAATTGCTCAGTGTCTCCTGGGAATTTTCATGCCATCACACTTGTAAATTAATTTCCTTTGGCTATTCTGTGCTCCACTTGTGTTAATTTTCTATGAACATTTCTACAATATGGTTTTATCAATTAAAATATTCATAGGATGACTCTTTCTAGACCAAGGCATATTTGCAGGGTCGACTCTGGTACTTGTTCAAGTACTTACTCTGAAATAATGAAGTGCTCTTGCATTGTGTGTAGGAAATCCTTGGTTTTAAAAATGCCCAGTGAAAATAGTGGCAGATTAGTGAGAAACTTTGCTCCAGCGTTGGAAGATTCTCAGGGCTCAAAATGTATCTGCTAACACCAGGAACTGCTGATGGTAAAGCTCTTTGTGCAACAGCTCCAGCACCTTCAGTGGATATACCATAAATCAGGTTTTGTATCTGGAGTAGTAGAATTAAATTCCTCAAGGTGAGTTTTCTGTGAGTGGCCAGATCTGGAATTTTGATACCACAAAGGCTCAGAAGCTGGGAGCTCATTCTGCACAGCGGTGGGACAAGGTCCTGTGGATTTTCCCCACAGGCAGCACTCACAAATCCACTGGTGTTATTCTGTCACAACAGCAGGACTGCTGTGAGCACATCTGGGCCTTGTGGCACAGACTGGAGGTTGGGTAGGAGCGAGACATGGGAATTCAGCCACCAGCTTCAGTGGAAAACAGATTGAGGTGCTCTCTTTTTATGCATTTATCTGCAGTGATTAATTTTTCAGGGAGTCAGGGCAGCCAGCTGCCACTGAGCTCTGTGTTCTGGGCTCCAAGTGTTCGATAACTTCCCAGCTGGAGAAGCCTTTGTCCCCGCCTCATCTCTTTTTTGGTCGTTCCCATTATCACTTGATAAATATCTCATGACCTGATGCTCTGTTTTACCCAGACCTGCACCTCAGAGACCTCCCTGCAACTTCTGCTGTCCCAAACCCAAGAATGTAATGCATCAATAAAAAAAAGTAATGACTTGATGTGACATGTAGTGAGACCTGCAATACCCTTGGTATTGTGTGTTAGACACATTGCAAACCATCACAGACTGCAGGGTTTAATGGCTTGCTGCAGTTCTACTGAAAAACTTTTTTCATCTCAGTAGAAATGAATCTGAGTAGAAATTTGTCATATATTGTGGAATAATAAGTCAGCCTGATAGAAGACAGAGCCTCTTGATGTAATCTGTAGAATTATACAATGCCTATTACATTATTTGCTTGTTGTTTCTGCAGCTGTAAGTGTATCAAAACTCTTGTTTGGGCACTGCCTGCCCTTGGTGAAAACTCCTGGGTTTTTGATGGTGGTCAGCACATCGTGTTAGGGCAGTGGAATGACTCAGGAGTAAGAAACTACCATGTAAAATGTAGGCAGCCAGTTTGAATGTCCTGAGTAAGAGCCTGATCTCTGAGCTGAACCACCTTCAAGAAATGCCACTTTCTTTCCACCTTGAGGGGAAGCTTTTAGGAGTCATTTGGGTGCCTGAGCAAAGGGCTTAAACAGTGCATCCTCTGCAAAGGGCCAGAATTATCCCTAAAACTGTGCAGCCCATCTTTCCTCCAGGAGCAGACATCTGCACATTGATAAACCTCACCTGACTTAGTTTTGGCACTGAAACCATCTCTTGGTTTCAGAGATACAGATTCCTACGTGTGCAGGAAAAAGGACCATACCACAGTTAAACTTCCAAGAATTTCCACAGAAAGTTATTGCTGAGAGATTTGGATCTTTTAACTCTAAAGGCAGGAAACCTGCTGCTTTTCAAAGTAATAATTTTGTTTGTCTGAGTTTTCACCTCTTGCAATCTCTCATCAAATGCAATGGGAAGGATCTCAGCCTACCCACTGCCTAGAAATTCCACCTATTCTTTCTTGGAATAAAAATAAGTATGTTTCTCTCCAGTTCATTTACAATAATATCCTCCCCTAATACTTATTGTACATGTTCAATTTTTTTACTTGGTCTTCATTTCCAGACACTGTCCTTATGCCCATGTGATAATATTTTGATTTTCCAGCTGATATGCATTTCTCATAATGCAGCACTTGAATGCATAGCCATGGCTCTGAACTTTGAAGAGGTATCATAGGACTGGAATGAACCTGAAAGTTCTTTAAAAGCCTCTCTTATCTTAAAACACTTCATGCAAAAAATCAAGTGCAAAGCATTCCAATGATTAAAGATTATTTAGCATGTTTGAATAGCTTTCCAAAGAAGCCACATATCTGAAATTTAGTCACACTTCTGTAAGCCTGTGCTGGTGTTTCCAACATGATTTTTATTAATATTAAAGGAAGGGAAATGATTTTGATTTTTCCCAAGAGAAAGAGCAGGTTTTAATGTGCTGAGAGGACAAGCATTTGCTGAGATTTCTGTTGCTGTGACTCATTTACTGATCCCACTCTTTCAGTAATTAGCTGGGATGATTTCTTTTTCTGCCACTTGGCATTCCCAAAGCGTATGAGGGAAACCCTGGTGGTTTCTGTTTGCAGCAGCTGAGATGAGAAGGGTGCTGGGTCACCCCTGAGCACAGACTTTGGCCCCATTCCCCACCTGCAGGGTGGGTGCCTGTCCCCTCACCCCCAGCTGGTTGAAAGTGCCAGGTCCCAGCAGATGGATTTGGAGGTGGAGTGCTCCTGCCAGGGATGTAGCATCTCAGAAGGGTCACCTCTGGGGAGGGAACATTTAAAAACATATGGGAGGAAAATGCCACTTGGGAGGGTTTTGACACCTTGAGTTTCTAAATTGGCAGTTGGATATGAGGAGAGATTACTGCAGGGAGGTTTTCCCCTTCTTCTGAAAAATCCTTTGCTGCATTTTGCAGTACAAAGCAATTTTTAAGTGCAGGGAGGGTGAAGGGAGGGAAGCATTAAAGATAAGAATTATATTAAGGGAAGTGGCCAAGTTTGGAGCCACAGCAGCATGACAAGATTGAGGTAGAAGAGCAGAGACTGATTTTTGATGTGGGATAATTTGACTTAAGACCGTGACTATCACTCCCAGTTTTACATATTGTAATGAATGCAGGCATGCAGCAAGAACAGTTTGGGAGCGTCTGATACATGAAATCATGAATATGATATTAGGTGCTTTTAATTGCTGTATTTTTGGTGTCTCAGGCTCTTTTTAAATAATTTCCATAGTTATTCATTCTTAAGAAGCTACAAGGGAGCTCCTTCACTCTGCAGAGCGTGTTGGACGTAGAAATGTAGAAAGCAATTGAATTGTTTCTATACTCTATGCTAGCAAACAACTTATTTTGTACAAGAGCAGCTTTTGTAAAGCTTCTCCCTAATTAAGCCACTTCAAGCACCCTTCTGAGCTCAGTGTATATTGGCCTAGGTTCAAGATCTGCTCAGTGCAGAGGAGGTGCACCAGGGAGCCCATTACAGTCTCAGGCACACAAACCCATCTGCTCCTGCCCTGACTTCAGCCACAGCATCTGAGGGGTGGCTCCAGGTTGCCCCCAGTTCCTCTGTGGCCTCACAGACTCCCAGCTGGCTGGGAGCTGGGAAAATGGAGATTTCTACCCATGACACACAGTGTTCTCAGCCAGGACCATATTCCATCCAGATGTGCTCTGATAGGGGTTGCAGTGAGTGGGAAGAAACTGTGGCCCTTTAAATACAATCCTGCTTCACCAGTACATCTGTCTCCTCTCAGCAATATCTGCCAGTCCCCAACAGCCTGATTTATGTCAGTGGGTGCTGCTCTCCCCAGACTTCATTACAATTAAATAGTTACAAATTGTATGAAAATTTAGTCACGATACTGCAAAAGTTTCCTTAGGATATTCTAAAGGAATCTTTTCGTATGAAGCAGAGAGGAAAAAAGTGGTAGCTTCACTTAATTCAAATGGAGATGCTTGATGTGCTGATATTCTTGGAAGATTTCTGTCAAAAGCTTAAGTTCAGCTGTAAATATTTCTGTCAAAAAAATACTTGAGCTGCAGTGTTGAGGAGACAAATACTAATCTTGGGACTTTGGGAAGATGCATTTATTGAACAAATGCTTATAACAATTAGCCATAGGACAGTTCTAAATAAAGTTGATATCTGCAAACACCACATTAAATTTAAAAAAAAAAAAAGAGAGAGTTTGTTGTCTTTACTTAAGTGAAATAAAGTGGGTAATAGGATGCCCCTTTGCAGCTCATTTTCTGACATTTGAGACATTAAACACACCTGTGAAGGATTCTGGCCAAAAGAAGAGTTGCACTTGAGCAGCTCTGGAAGTAGGACTGGTGATTTGAAATTTTAAAATTACGGGAAGAAAATCTTCTTGCTGGAAGAGTCAAGCAAAAACCTGGAGTTAAAAGGAATTGAATCAGAAACCTTTTGTAAATTATACTCCCAGGCTCCTTGAGAAGAAAGTTTCACAGATGTAAGGAAAAATAAGTCCTTGAGCTTGATGTCCACCATTCCTGAGATGGCTGGTGAGTACTTTTATTGTGACTGTTTATGTTTTTATGACTTGTGAGGAGCTTCAAATCTTTGATCTAGTGTAACAAAATGTAATCATAGCAGAGCACTGAGGAAGGTGCAGGAGGCCACTGGGGAGCTTTGTCAGCTGTGGTGGCTCTGCCTGAGAGGGTCCCAGCACAGGCTGCACAAAGAGCAGCTTTGGGAGCAGGGAAACCTGCAAACAAACATCTCTTTCTGATCTGCAGAAATCTGCTTTTGGATAGGGCTCCCAGGTCTCTTGATAGAATTCCCCAGCATATTCAAGAAGAAACATCCAGGTTTCTGATGGAGATTATTCTGTCTGTAAACACTGACAGATTTTCCTTGCCAGAGACATCTCACACCTGAGCAAGGGGAAAAAAAGCACATATCAAAATGGTCTTTGTCTCTTTTTTCTTTTTTTTTTTTTTAATAATCTTAAATATATGAAGGGTACTTCCTGTAAAATAAATCATTAGGAAAATAAGCTTTCAGTGCCACAGTACCCAGTTTTCTACCATGGATATTCATAGAATGATACTCAGCTCTAGAACACAAATATTAATGAAAAAGAGGATATTAATAAAAGCAGCCTTTTCATATTTAAGTTGTCTTTTGCTTTGTTTTTTTTTTTTCTTCAAGTTGCAGAGTTATTGCTTTGCAAAAGCCATTAAAAAGCTCCTGTAACTGCACTTCTCTGTTGGAGAAGGATGTCATGTCTAAAAATGTTGTCACCTTCAAAATACTGTGAAAGTCAGGGCCAAGTTATTTTAATCAGGCAGTGCTGGAAGTTGTGGGTAGAATCATAATGGGAAAGCAACATTTACCTTTATATGGCCAATGCAGTAATCCTGGCTCCTCTGGGGAGTCACTCAGAATTATGGGGATGGTGAGATTAGTGTATTACTAAAGCATTTGACAGCAACAACAGCTACAGTGTTGGCTCTCTAATGCATTAATAATACTTAACATTTCTTAGTTGTAAAGCCCCTTTTTTTTACAGATTTCTTGTGCCTGTCCTTCCTAACAGCAGCCAGCTCCAGCTGCTTGAGACATGGAGGAATAGGAAAGTTTTCTTAGGAAAGTGATTGATTGAGGTGAGGTTGCGGCTCCTGTGGGAGACAAAGGAGGCTGCCAGGTTCGTGCTTTGGAAAATGCCACTGAACAACAGTGTGATTTTTATAAAAAAAAAGAGACCCTCTTGTTTGGGAGTGATGTGACACTGTGCAGGAAGAACCCGATGGTGATTCTCAGATGAAAGGTTAGTAAGAGAGTCATTTTGTACCAACATAAAATTCAGCTTGCACTGATGGCTTCTCCATTTGGAAAGCTCTTTTTTTTTTTTTCCTGGCAGGGGAAATCACAATAGGTGAGAGCTGGAATAAAGGAGATTTCTTACCCATTCTCCTCCAACTAACCCCAGGCCTCTCAATTTACACCTTGTGCTGCTTTCTCTCATTTGCTGCATTTGCTGCCCCCTCCAGCTCTGATGCCACTTTTTAAACTGCTTCCCACTGGCACTTTCAGAGGCTTTGCTAGCAGAGTCACATCTCACTCATGGAAGTTCTGTTCCAGATTCCCTTCACGTATTTATTTATGCACAAAAGCTTCTTTTCAGGAGGAGCACAGTCCTGAGCAGGAGGTTCTGTGACAGGGGCAGGGTTGCTGGCAGGCTCAGGCCAGCACAGCAGAATGCACAGCTCAGCCTGGGCCTGGGTGTTGCAGGGAGAGCTCTGCTCAGGCTGGGGTTTGTTTGCAGGGTGCCATTAACAGCATTCCCACCTCAAGCCTTGTTGTAGCCCAGAGCCCCAAAGAGCATCCTGTGCCCACCCAGCCTTGGTAATTAGCCTGGCTTCCTTGGCCCCTGCCTCCCAAGCCAAGGCTGCCAATCTCCCTCCTGTCACCAGCCAGCTGAACAGGCCTTCATAGTGCTCTAAATTGACTTTGTGGGAGAGCTGCAGTTCACCTATTCTGCCTGGCTGCTCTGCTAACAAGGCTCAGCTGCCTTCTCTGGGCCTTGACAGGCTGGAGAAGGATTTTCAGGGCTTGGCTGAGTTCACAGGCTTTGGAACAGCTGCCAGTAGTACCTGAGGGCTTCTGTCAGTGGCTTCATCTCTCCTGTGGGCCTTCCTGTGCACGTCCAAAATAAGCACTTTTCTCATTGAAAAAGAGATGAGTGAATGCTCCCTCACCATCCCTAAAACCTCTTCCCCCCTCCTTGACTTCTCACAAAACTATCCAAGAAGTGTAGCTAGGAAAATAATGAACCTGTATGTGGTATTTTACTGCTATTTTCTAACTGTTTATACTATGTCAGATATATTGAAAGGAATGGGATTTATAACACTATTATGGTTTCTGATACTTGGCCCTATCTATGGCTAATCTTATTTTTTTTCTCTGAGCTCCCCTGTCCTTTGTTGCACTCTGATTTGAATTTTTTTTGGTAATGTAGTGATATCAATCTCTAGGAGGCAATGTTCAGTCACAATTAGAATTATTAGATGGCACTATTTATAAAATGAGGCCAAAGTGACTAGGTAGTTTTTTTTGGTTTTTTTTTTTTTTTTTTTTTTTTTTTTTGTAGTTACAGACTCATTAGAGGAGCCTCATCCGCTTGTAGCAGGGAGGCCAGAGCACACCTTATTAGTGTTTAGTAGGAGAAAATCCTGGCATGAAGCAGCAGAGGTTAGTTACAGATGTATTTTGTGATAGATCTAAAGCTCTCTATTTTAACACTTGCTCTAAAGTAAAGCTGCTGAACCATGGCTCTGTATTGCAGTACATTAAAATGCAATGGTAATTACCCTCATTATGAGAACATCTCCTCATATCTCTTGAAATCCTTGCTTAAAAGTGTATTAAGGGGGAGCACACCACTCATGCAGTCCACAGAATGTGGAGGGTGAAGGGTAGGAGTGCAAAGGTACATTTATGAACAGCAGAGGTCGTGAGGAGATGTCCCTCCCTGACTGAATTCTACTGCAAAATGCCATCTCAGAAAAGGTCTAATTCAGCATTCACCAGTCAGAAGTTTCCTTTGTCTTCCCTGGAATCAGCACTTGGAGAGTCCCAGTGGTCCCCTTTGCCTTACCCAGGCCTGGTACAGGAGTGACAATTAAAGGGTTTTTGTGCAGGTGTGTGCTCACCTGGAGCTTCCTCACACACGTTCCCTCCTGGGGGTTCTGAGGTGACAAAGTGAAAGGTGGTTTAGCTGCAAACAGGACTCATTAAAAGTCAGGTTTGTGTTTCCAACCTGGCCATGCACACAGGGGAAAAACAGTTCTTGTGCCTAGTGTGTAACCCACAGGATTTGGTTTGAAGAGCTGTAGCAGCCTGGAGACAAAAGAGGGAAGCCTTAATTAGAAATAAAACAGGCAGGTTTTCAGCCATCCTGTACTTGGCGGGATACAAGAAGGCCTTGCAGTAAGAAAAACCCTTGATCTACTGAGTTTCCATACCTGCCACCTGCTAGGAAAGCTGTTCTATTGAGTGAGAGAACAAAAATAGGATATATCTCCATCCTGAGCAGTGCTAGTGTGTTCTGCAGTGTGCTTCTTAGCAGGAGACAGCAGTTTGATAGGAATCAACATCTGATCCTTACAGTGCTGTGGAAAACTTTGCTGACGTTTCTGTGCCTTGCAGTTTGCTGCTCCTTCGGAGCCTCCAGGAGCTGTATGAGCTGAAAACCAGTCAGCTGGGTAATTGTGGTAATTAAAAGAGATGTAAACTTTCAAAGTAGCTGACACTTAGTCATTACACCAAGCTGTCATGCTTGACTGAGCTAACGTTAATTCCGATATCCCATTATATCTTGCTGATATCAGTTTAAAAGATAGCTGCTGTGTTTCTTCAGCAACTTGCAGCTACTGTCATAAAAGTATTGATTGCAGTAGGATTTGACAGATGTGAGATGTATTTAAGAGAAATTGTGCCATAGATATTCTTTACCTCAGCTGCTCAATGCTGTATGGATTCCAGCTACGTCCTTCTGGATTTCACTGGTAAAGTGCTGTGGAATCTGCCTGAGAGGGGCAAGAGTGAAGAAACACCTTCTCCTGGGCTGTGTTTTTAGTCTTCTTAGCATAGATCTCTTTGATTTTTGTACCTGAACTACAAAGGTGCTGGGGAATGAGAGAAAAATCAGGTTTTAACCAACTTAGCCATTTTCTTTGAGCCTTCCCCACATGCTAAGGTACAGACCTCAGCTGAAGTGAAGTCTTCTAATTGACTTCAGCAAGCTTTGATGGAAGGGTTGAGCACTGAAGTTTTCCATTCCCTGGGAATTATCTACATATTTAACAGGTATTTTATCTTGTCTTCTTGCCGGCATCCCACTGATTTCCCTGCAGTGAATTATTATTTTTAATGCCTTGTTAGATTTCTAGAGGTACAGAATTCCCAGCCAGTGGAAGCTGCTGGGAGCCATGCAGGAGCTATGGAAAATTCTCAGTTACAGGATATAAACTCTGTGGGAGTGGCAAGTGGGGTGCTCACAGCAGCCTTGGTTCTTAGCAGAGGCTGGAAAGCATGAAGTTTCCATGTTCAACCTCTAAAGGATTTTTACTTTTTTTTCGTAACTATTCCACCCTTCTTTATCTTGTAAATGAAAATAAGTTTTACTAGGCAATAAATTCCATTTCTTCTTTGAACTAGCATGTGCCCACACTGAAGCATAAAGAAAATACTGTCAGTTGTCCTGAGATAAGAAAACTGAAGAAATTTTTTCTTGTGCTTTAAAAAACAAAAATCACTAAAAATCTAACAACTGGAAAAACTCAATAAGCCTAATGACTGACATCTCTTAAAATCATGTGCTACCTTGCAGCATGGCAGGAAAAAGAAATCAGGAGCAATTCCCCAAACTTGCATGAGATGTGGGAATAGCAAAATGAAATATTAAAAGGTAGTTTATTTCTCTAGTTTTGTCCAAAAGAATTGTGAGCTGTGGGCTTTCATGCCAGGTATGCTGGCATTATGAAAATAAAAAAAAAATTTCAACTTTATCTAAAGGATTCCAAAGCTTTCATCAGATCAATGTATGCCTTAGAGTGGAGCTTGCAAAAATCATTCCTTAGCTAATATTCTCAAGGACAAGATGTAGTTTGATTTGGCTCTTCCAGGAGATATTCCTGATTGCTTTGGAAAGCACTATTTTAAAATGGGGGTGAGGGAGGGTGGTGCAGAATTTTGTTTTTAAAGCACTTCAAGTCAGAACATCAGTCAGCGATGAGGATGGAGATTCTCCTTCTTTCCTTAGAAAATTCATCTTGGATCTTCTATTTTATGCCTAATTGGGTGTTGTTTTCATGAGCTTATGAAAATCAGCCTGTCTTCCAAAATGGTCCAGAAGCTGTGTTTGTTTGTGGGTTAGTGCTTCTGTTTGTTGGTTCCTTCACTGCAGTATTGAGGAATTGTGGACCATTTTTTCCAACATTTGCATTTGATTCATATGTAATAGACCCTTAATGTTGTATAAATGGATAAGCCAACAAATCTTACCAAAAAATGCATGGAAACACAATGGAGACAACAACCTCATACTCAGTGTTCCTCTACTGAGATATTACGAATACCAACAATTTACTTTTTTTTTTTTCTTTTCCACAAAGCTGATTGACAGAGAAAATGAAAATGGTAACGAAACGTTCCTGCTGGTTTATTTAAAGAGGTGCACAGGCTTTTTGTGTGCATCCCACAAGTTTATTTAATAAGATTTGTGCACAAGGCTTACCCCCCAATGGGCAAATAGACACATTGCATGGCCACATGCAGGAGCCTGAGAGGCCCAGTGCCTGTTTATTCAGTCAGCAGTGCCATTATAATTACGGAAGGAAGGGATCTCACATTTTGGAAGTCCAAAGTCTCTCTCCCACCCCTACCACAGCAGCAGTAGCTCCCAGGAATCACATGTTAATAATTACTGATGGAGGAGTACCTTTTTAAACCCTTCAGGAAAATGATTACGGGTATGGTTTTGCTCAGGAGACCTCACAAACATCATTAAAGTAACAGACATTGCAGAGCAGAGCCTTCTCTCTTTTAGGCTGGTAGGAGATGTGGTCAGAAGGCGAATTCAGGTCTGTTCATAGTTAATTTCATTCATTAAATAAAGTATGAAAACGGTCTCAGCTGCCCTGTGATTGGCTCAGAAAGCGAAGAGGTTTTGTGAATTTAGTTTAAAGTGTTTTGCAGAGTAAGCTTGTGGGTGAAACTAAACTAGGGACCGGTTTTGAACACACCATAAATGGCTGCTGGTAGTGGGAGAGCTGTTCTTAGGGCAGGTGTACCCATTTTTAATTCTTGATTTATTACCCTGAGCACTTCTGCTGGTCCCTTCATTTGGTTTGCTCTTCTAGTTGCTAATTTTAGGGATTTTTGGGGTTTTTTTCCCCCATTAATGGGAGGAAGCAATTTTTCTGCAATTTTTCCTTCTCAAGAGATGAAATGGAAAATGTCTCATAACAGGAGTGTCTGAAAGCTACTGCCAGTGTGCACAGCTGAACACCAGCACAGGGAATCAGAGTGAGCAGGTCCTTACAGCAATCCTGTTAATCAGTGGAGATATTGGTGGTCTGTTTTATAGGGACTGGGAAAGCCAAATTTCAGAGCTATCCATATGAAATGCAAAAAATAAAGGAAAGAGTGGGAGAAAATTCCTTTCTCTTCTCTTCACGTGTGTCACTATAAAGCCTATACTGGCATAAATCAACACTAATTTTTCCATCTCTACTCTGAAGTGGATTTTGTCTGCCTTTTGGTAAGATGTGGAAATTCCTGGTTGCTCAGGGGTGTAAATTAGCATGGAAAGTGTGTCTGTGAGAAAAGGAAGCACATGTTTCTAATGGCTCAGTTTCCTATAGGTATATGGAATTGTATTTATTTCCCTTAGTAATACTTTGAAATGTGTTCTATTCTGGTAAAGTTGTGTATCAAGCACATCCATGGAAATGAGCTGGTTTCACCTCCAATCCTGATTTTATCAAATTACATCAGGCTGGAGTTTCCTGAGTCCCTGGAGTTGTTTTTGTTCCTCGGTCACCAGGCGTGTCCCAGGCATGAGCTCACAGTAGTGTCCATCCTACTTTTGTACTGGTTAAAGAAAAAATTAACCTGGCATCCAGATTAAAGATGTCAAAGACACTGAGAAGAAGAAAATTTGCCACTTGGCAAGGCATGTGTTTACAGTAATTTGTGCATCTTCAACCTATTGGTTTAAAGGATATTTGTACTCCAGATCCTAGTGCTTCATCACTTACAGAAAGGAGAAAAACAGGCTTATAAAACTGGGTAGTTTGAACAACAATACAGTCAACTCTAAAAAACACAACCTTAAAGACATGGAAATCTTTCATGCAGTGTGCTAGGCAGTGATCCTGAGCTGATGGTTGTAATTGTTTATCACTCTTCAGCGTGATCGATGCAGGCGTTAACCACAGCGCTCCCTTTCAATGCCATTGATTGGAGCTGCTCCCACTGACAGTCCCTCGTGTACACCACAGCTCTAGCTACATATTAACATGACTTCTGAATGGCTGGGGAGATTTAGACTCAAAGGATGCTATTCTTCACTGATTTACAGCCCTTGCAGTGCTCCTGAGGCTACGTGGAATGTAAATCAATGGAGAAGCTGGCCTAGGTGATGAACTATTCCATTACAGAGCAACGTTTCCATTTTGGTGTATTTACAGTATAATGCACTTAGATCCTCAGCTGTTACCTCTAAAGCAAAGTGGGGGTGCAGCATTGGGAATAAAAAATAAAAACCCCTATTTGTTCTTTGAGCACACTCACTTAGAGTCATTACTTGCCTTTTTCCTAGTGACTGAGTCAGCACAAAAGCTCAAACCTTGGAAAAGCAGTTCTGGCAAATTCCCTGCAGTTTGACACGAGTTCACTGTGTGTACCTTAGGTGGATATGCTGCACTTGCTCACTTGTAGGTTATTGCCTGGGGTACATGTGCCTTCACTTGGCAGGTTATTGCCAGGAGTGAGCTGTGAACCCTCCTGCTCAGACTCCTGCCATCCTCCAGCAGGAAGGTCCTGAGGCAGACCAAGGACAGTTTGCTCTGAGCAATTTCAACCTGCACTTGGGCAAAGTGCTCTCGGCACATCTGTCCAGTGGTAGGAGTTTGCAAACAGCTGGTTCATGGTCATGCTCAGCCCATGACACAGGCACCAGGGCAGGAGGTTGATGGCTCAGGATGACCAAAACTGCTTTATCTGCTCTGATCTGGGAGTAGATTCAAGCTTTGTTCCCCCCAGTGTCACCCTGATTTTTTAAGATTTTCTAAGCCTTCTGATGTTTACATTCTTGTAGCGAACTTTCTCACACACTTTATATAAATAACGTATTGTTTTGCATTCTTTTATGGAGGAGGAGAAATTTGATGGACTGTTGGTTTGTCCAGTGTATTGTAGAGGTGGCACTTTCACCCTCCAATCCACTGTCACTTTTGGAAATCTATAAATGTTGGAGTCAGAAAATAAAAAGTCCCTTTTTACCTTGGGGTAATAGCAGCGAGTCCACGTCGTGTTGTTTCGTGTCCTATAGTGACCCCCCAGGGTCACAAAGTGGAGTTTTGTAACCTTAAAAATCGATTCTGTGATTTGTATTTTAATTTCCTTTGACAATGAGTATAAATATGATAGTAACTTCCATATCAAAAAGAAACTGCCATTATTCTCTCACTCGAGCCCTCCCCATTAATCAAGCTGAAGGAATGGATGGTAATGGCTCAGTTGTTTATTGACAACCATTGGGTTTCTCCTCAGCCAATTCATGATGCTTGTCTGGATTAGTGTTGGAGTCTACCAAATAATCTATGAACACTTCAGGCTATTGACAGACCTCCTTGCAACACTTTTAAACTGTTTTTGTGGAAGTCAGCTTGGGAAAAACTGACTATCAGAGTGGAGGAAACAAGTGCTCCCCTCCAGCCCTACCCAATATATTTGGGGTTTGTTCACTGGACAAATCAAAACAATCAGAATAATGTTGTGATGTCACCAGCTGCAAAACAGGTTTGTGCATGCATGGCCCTGCCAGGGCCTTGGTTTGTACAGCCTGCATTGGTAGGATGCCATTCTTCCCCACCTGACAACAGAGTTTTCAACTGATCTGCAAGTTGTCACCCAAAATGTCACAGTACATCCCCTCCCTGAGCTCTGGAAAGTGCAGGTCTTGCAACCACATGCAGATGTCAGAACTTGTATTAGGGGGAAAAGGGTTGAGATTTTGTTGTTGTTTTAACAGAACAAATCTTAGAACAAATATTGAGATGTACATTTGCCTGCACCTTGGGTGCTGATGTAATCATGATTTCTGTTTATTGTTTGCCTTTCAAAACTGGTCCATGCCAAAGTTACAGCCATGGTATGCAGTGGCCTAGAGCATGAAAAAGCAGCAATCCTACATCAAATGAGTTTTGTTTCTGTTTTTCTTTTCTTTGTTTTCTCAGCTCCTCAATCACTAATCACAGGCGCAGAGATGAAATCTGCCCATGGCTGTATCTCTAGACTCCCACTGACTTGGAGTGAGATTATACAGTGGGACCTGAAACCAGAGGTTTTTGCCTTGGTTTTATTTTTCATTCTGAAAAAGAAAAACTAGACAAGGGACTAGTCAGAACTCAGAATGGGAAATTCGAGTCCCCAAAGAAATTATTTCCGTGCACCTACACCTTGAAAATAGGTTGTTTTCCTACTTCTTTGTGTTGATGTCTCAGACGCTAATTGCCTAATTAGCAAGCTGACATTATCTCCACTGCTGAATAACTGAGCAAATTAGGGTAGTGCTACATGTGTGTTACTTGAAGGACATGCTTCAGCTGGGATTTCCTTGAGCATCACGTATCTGTGGAAACCTAATGAAACTGCTTTGTATTAAGTGCTTGTGATGATGTTTCTGACCTTTTGTGCTTCCTCTCCATTCTTGGAAAAAGGACCTGCATTTTAGGCCAACTTGCTATGCATGTAAATCACCATAAGTGGTGAAATGACATTTTCTTGATTTGACAGAGAGCACTAAGTAGTGTGCTTTTGTTCCCTACCTACTGAATACGAGCTGGCTAACTATACGTACTGTGTGAGCTATTGTATCATGCTGCTAAAACCTGAGGAGCTTTTTATTGGACTTTCATGCTAAATAACTTCAAAGGTACCACCTGATGTTTTTATATAAATTATAAATGTTTTAAAAATACTTCAGGAAAAATACTTTAATAGCACAGTTTGCCACTGCAGTGTCTCACACTATGTAAACTTTAGGTTATGGCTGTTTAGCCCTTCCCCCACCAATGACAGTCTGCTACATGGGACTCAATTACAACTATTTATTCAGCTTGAATAACAGGTTTCTTTAGATATTTTGTCTTGGAGCATTCATTCTTGTTTTGTAGGTTTGGTGGGAAACACCCACAAACATGATTTTTTGCTGCAGTCCCCTAGGTAGCAATTTTGAAACATGGCATAAAGATCATCATAAAATAAAACCACTGTAGCTTCAGAGAGCAGCACGGAGTTTTCCTTGAGTTTGATCTTGCTCATCTTTACTGGGAGCTGTGGAACTGTCATCTCTGTATTGACAACTGCAGGAATATCAGGAGTGAAGCCCTGCAGCAGGTCTGGAAGGTCAGTTCTGGGTCATGTGTGCAGGGCAGATCAAGGAGGATGCTCTCCTCTGTGGGAGCTACGTGGGGCCAGTGCTCAGGGTTGTCCCCATTAAACAGGGCTGAAGTGTTGCTGTGCTTGCATTTTAAATGTGATTATTTTACCTAGGCAACCTTTCTTCTGCCTGCTTTTCTGCTCTCCTCATTAATGTTGACTTCAGGATGTTCCCTTGTACCCCTTCTAATGAACTTACGATCTTTGATACAAAAGTGTTCACATGAGCTGGGGTTGTCTGTAGACTGAACTGCAGTTAGTAATGGAGCATCAGCCTGGAAGCAGGATACTGTGATCCTCATTGCCAACATGGTCCATAGCCTGTGGGTGGAACTTGGCTGCTGGGGGAGCAGGATTGTTTCTGTGCTGCTGTATTTGGAGGTGAGGTCGCTGGTGAACTGTGATAAAACTGGAAAACAGAGAAAAGCTTCCTCCCAAATATTTGCATAACACTGGCCAAGTTGGTCCTGTGAATTTCAACAATAAAGGAGACCTGCAAGGTAGCTGTGTGTTTGATACTGAGCAAGGGTTTTTCCTAGAATAGGCAGTTATTTGCTGTACATAACTCTTCTGACCATCAGCTGTGCGTGGGCTTACAGTACACTGCAGATCAAAGTATTATTTCTGCTGGCCTTGAAACTGGTGCCTGGAGTGAGATAATATCTGCAAATGATGCATTGTAACTGTTGACACTGGAAAACTGTTTTGCAATCTAATACAGCAAAAATAAATTAAAAAAGCAATTGGAGAACTTGCAAATGTAACGATCCTGCAAATATTATTTCTCTTTGCCTTCCTAGTTATTCATACATTTGTAAATGCCAAAATGTCTTTTATCTGCCCTTTCTCAAGGGCAGATCCCTAGTGCCATAGTAATTGAAAATTAAGAATTTACAGTATCATAATTAAATTCTACCCTTTGAACTCGTGTAGACTCTAGCTGCATATTAACAGCTTCCCACGCAGATCATGAGTGGCAAGAAGTATTTTGAACACCAACTGCTGCAAGATAACATAACAAGCTCTGACAGCTCCTTAATTACCAAACTACCCACTAGTTAAAAACTCTTTCATACTATAGCAATTCTCTTCCTTGCACATAAGTCAAAAGGTATAACTAATTTGTCCTTTAATTGATATCTATATTGCTGTTTAAATAAAGGGCATGTTCTCCCCCAATATGCTTAATTATTAATTTGTCACCTATGAACTGCATTTAGGAAATAATTGGAATGACTAAGACTTTTTTTCATTGATTTTTATCAATTTTACCACAAAGCATTTACATCTTATTTGATCATTAGTCATGTTTAGTGATTGGCAAATCATTTACAGTGATCCTGAGCAAAGCTGAATTCAAATGCTTCTGTACACATGAAAGATCCTCACCAAGTCCAAGTCCCAGTGCTTGTGGCTGGGTACAGAAAACAATAAATAATTAAGCCTTAAAAAAAGGTTGCAGAGTGGGCAGAGCTGGCACCTGGACAGCAGCAGAGGGAACCGAGTCGTGCCTGCAGCACAACACCCCCTTCCCCATCCTAAACTCATCAGGTTATACTGGTTATACTCATTAAATACTCCTTTCCTACACCAAGGAGGGGGAGATGGCTCTGCTAGCTCTCCAAAACTGGCCCTTGCCCAGCACCATCTCTCTGCTTTTCCTGTTGCTGGCTATAATTTAGGAAAAAGAGAGAGGGGGGGTAAAAAAAAAAAGGGTTCTGGTGGTTTGCCAGTTTGGAAGGAAGAGTGGGAAGGTGATATGGAAGCTGCTGTAACTGCATTTTCAGTGCAGACACAAAGAGCGAATCTGGGTGTGTCTGAAGGTGGAAGAGGGTAAAGCAGAGATGTTCTGTGCAGTTATTTCCAGAGGGACAGGAGAGCTGTGCAGCCCCTGCGGAGCATCCGCAGCGCTGCCGGGGGACGCGCGAGTGCCGCGGGTCACTGAGCCACCCCTGCCTCCTGCTCTGGGCTTTTGGAGAGCCTCTCTTCACTGAAGGCTTCCCTTAAACTGCAGCCAGAGGAGGTGGGAGAGCGCTACTGAGGCTGGCTTTGGGATGTTCCTCATGCTGTGTAAATACCCCTCAGAGAATGTACTGTAGGCAAAGACAGTAAACGCTGGTTTCATTGCTGCTTTTCTCTTTTGTTCAATACCTGGCATGGATTTAATAGGAATGCTGCCTTCAGTGCCTGTGAATACAATGGGATGTTTTGATGTTGATGACTGAGATTCCTTACGTTTTTAGGTAGCTAAGGATGCAGGCAAGTGCTTCTGAGAGCATCACTCTGTGCCTCACTCCATCAAGGCTCTGGCAAGAGCAGAGGCTCAAATGAACCCACATGTACTGGCTGGACCTTAGCTTGCCACTCCATCCTTCTCCTCTGCTTTTCATGATGCACAAAACAGACTCTATTTCTTACCCCAACCTTCTCCCTTCAACAATGTCACGTCCTTTGCATGCATTCCTTTAATGATCACTGAATTCAAACTGCTTGCACTCAGAGAATGGCACAACAAATCCATGCTCTTACAGCACACAAGCAAATCTGAGGTCTCTGAAGAACAAAGAGGGCTCAAAACATTTTTCAAAACTTTTTTTTCATGATTCAGGTTTTTTAAAATGGCAGGGCAGAATATTATTGATCGAGCTAAGAACAGTCTCTCCATAGCAGAAAAATAACAAGTTACCCAGAACAAGAATGTGGTGACCTGAGTACAAGTTACTCAGGAGAATCATTAGTTAAAACTTCAAATTATTTTAGCAATAATTTTTTTCTTTGTAAGGAATTTCTGGGTCATGCTTTTAATTCTGGCTGAAGCAGAGTCAGCTCAGTGAGGAAAAAGGTAATTGATAAGAATGCCTGATGAGACCAAAAAAAATGTGGCTGTATCTGTCATTAAAATATTTTTAATAAGCTGCCTTGCTAGTAAGAAATACTTTTGTGTGCTTGCTTTTCCACTGGAAAGAGAAAGAAAGTATCAGTACAATGTAACAGGAGAAGAATCACTGGCAATCTGAGAGATTTTGGTAAACATTCGCTTGTGCCAGGTCCCCCAGATTCATTTATGAGTGAGTCAAATGTGGAAATACAAACCTAACGTGGAGAGGAAAAAGGGGATGGTCACTCAAGTGACAGACCAGTGTGTGCATATTCTGAGATGAGTATTATCCAAAGTGGGACTGAACATGGATCCACTCATGACTGCTTTGTACAAGATGTTGTGTATGATCTGTGTAGGGACCAGTCCACTGGTGTGATTACAGAAAACCTAATGAAAGTCACCTCCATGCCTCCCAAAAGAAGGAATATTTCTGTATAGTTCATAGCAGAAGGTTTATATTCATGGGGTTTTCCCACTGTTTCTGTGTTTGCTTTGGACCCATTCAAGGTCTCTTTCCTTCTCTGTGTCCCTGGGGATGGTGTGGAACTCCTTATGTGGAATGTGTGGCCTCAGTGCCTTTGGGGGGTGACAAGTTGGTCATGGCTCATCAAAGGGACTCACCAGAGCAGAACTGGTAGAAGCAGGTGGAGAGAGGGAAGTGAGCAGATACCACAGCTTTAATGAAAAACCAATTCTCTCTGCTTCTCTGGGTACTACCACCTGGATTTCTGTATCGACTGCTGAAATGTTCTGTAATTGTGTAAAAGGGACCTCTAGACAGAAATCTATTTTTTGTTCCTCCTCTCCTTTGTATTAAGTGAGCTCTTCTGTAATGTTACTTTTTATAGCCTATAATCACGGTAATTATGTTTGGTTGAATCTTTCACAGTAGTCTAACATTTAGTAACATTTATCTCACTGTGCTGGGACTGGAAATCTTCCCTGCCATCAGATGCTAATTCTGTTATATTGTTGAGGCAATATGGGAGCTAAGCCTGAGCACAGTTCTTGCTTGTTACTGTTGTTACCTTTGGCAAATTACTTTGGTTATTACGAGTAGCTGCATTTGGAAGGTCAGCATTAAGCAGACCATGAAGAAGATAAGAGCAATAGAAACATTAAAATGTCCATGTAAAAGGCAGAGTTGTTGCATTGGTCAGCATCCAGCAGTCAACAGGCCTTGCTTTCAGCGTTGTGCTCACTGAAATGATTATTTTTTGTTGAAGATCCTCTGGTGTGCTTTTTCAACAGAATGTGCATGTGTCCAAAGGTAACTTAACCAGAGACATTCTCCTAAATGCTAATATTAGTATAGTCTTGCCAGCTTGTTTCTATAAATGCTGGACTAGATAACATCCTTGTATCATCAGATCAATAAGAGGGGGTGTCTCAAAGGACAGAATTTTGGAGAATGAACACTGTGGTTTCTGTGACATACTCTGGAAAAGGGAAGTGCTCATCCCTTTTTGTCCCTGTCATCTGCTCACTTGCTGTCCCACTTTATGGCTGGTATTGCACTTTGTGCTGTAAACAGTCACCATTAAACTCAATTGGGGCACTTCAGGACAACAGCAGAACTTATACCAACTGTTTATTTCTCATTATGCTTCTCCAGCCTGGCCTGCTCTCATCATTCCAAGGCAATATCCTCAGCTGGCAAAAACCAGATAAGTCAGTTTGTGTCAGTCAGGATGCACCCTGTGATAAAGGTACTTTTATGAAATGTCAGTCAGGTTGTCAGGTGCTTGAGGTGGTGGTTCAGGAGCCACAGATCCTGGATTATCCTTGGGATACGAGATATGATCCTGCCCAGATCATGTCTGCTGCCCATAGTCCAGTGAGCTACAGCTTGGGTCTCAGTGGGTTTGTGTTCATCTCAGGCTGCAGTAAGCTGGAATAAGATGGCTCAAATGGCTGATATTTGGCTAAAAGCATTGTTGCTACTTCTTTGTGTCTGCCTGGCACACCCTTTTCTCAGATGCTCATTAGCTGGGAACTGCAGTCACTACAGCCTGTGCCCGAGGCTGATCCTTGATACACCCTGAGCACTTCACAGCAGAGATTGCTCCTGCAGGAGAGCAAAGCCAGCAGAAATGCTCCTGCTTCAGTGGGGTGACCCAACAATGCTTCAGAGCATTCTCCTTCCGAGCTGTTGTGGGGTTTGTGTCATAGAACTGGAGCTCGATTTAGAGACAGAACTTTGAATTCAGTTTTCTGTATTTCCACGTGGCCACAGCAGGTCCCCTGTGCACCCAGGAGGGGTGGCTGGAGGACAGCTCCTCTTGGCCTGGCAGGGTAGGGCCAGCTGGGACTCAGAGCAGCACAAAAACCCACAAGGGGCTGATCTGACATCTTGCTTCATTATAAATTATATTTAAACTACTGTAAAGGTAAATGGGTGCCAGTGAAGGCAGGTGGGTGTGGGTGGCATGTGCTGTGTCATGAGTGTTTTAGGGTGAGAACAGAGAGAAAGGAGTGTCTCATCACCTTTTGCAGCTCCTTCCAGGCATCACTTGGCATCACCTCACCAAGAAGTTGTTACTTCTCCAGGTTTTTATGAACTTGCCATCCTCTCTGTCTGGAGACGGCACCACTTCTCCGCACAGGTTTTAATTTTGACTCAATGAGAGGGAAAGTGAACTTCATGTTTCCTGTAGCTACTGTTGGGAGCACAAGGATGCTGGCAGCAAGGTGATCTTTGGAGTAGAGCTCTAAGGAAACACCCCAGAGTGACCCCTGAGATGCACTGTAACCATAACAGAGGATTTTATTCTTTTGTTAGGGTATTATTCAGCTGCCACTGTTGCCTCTACTTTCAAGGGCCTGATGATGCTCTGGGATATACAACTTTCTTTTTCCTAGAATAGCTGGTGTGAAATGTCCCAGTGCTCTGTTCACCAGCAGAATTCCCAGCCTAATGGTTTTTTTTAAAAGGAGCAATAATGTACAGCATCTGCTGGCAGATCTTTGTCCTGCCACAAACTTTCAATAAAAGAGGAGTCATTATTGATTTCTAGTGTTGAGTTTCTTTGCCTTCCCACCACTCTGCTCCAGTGCTTCTGACAAGCAGTTGGCTGTCAGGTCCAGGAGTAGGAACCAGCAAAACAAATCCCATACAGGATTTGAGGATCAGTGTAAGGAAAAATTCAGGTTCCAGTGCCTGGAACTGCAGCTCTGAAAGCTCATCCAGCTACCTGCTCTGGGAATGCCTAAATGCTTTAATTTAACAGCATGCCTCAAGTGGCTGGATAAAATGTGCCAGTCCTTCTGGAAGCAGGGTCCCAAATCCAGGGCTGCTGCCTTTCCAGGAGCAGTTAGCAGATTTATTGTTCTCTCCAGCACCCAGCAGCACTGGGCTGCTCTGCCTGGGGTTTAGTGACCAGGGTGCTCAGCAGAGGTGGGTGATGAGAGCATCTGGGGCTCTGCTTTGCTGCTTGAAGGTTTTAGCTGCAAAACCTCTGTGCAATGAAAAGGAAAGCTCCAGCACCATCAGTTTTAGCTTTTTTAGCATTGAAAGGTAAATGGCTGATTGCAGCCCATGTTCTGATACAAAGGCTGTGGATGTGTGTGTTCAGAGAGGGCCCTGGGTGGAGCTTCCCACAGAAAAGTGTGAGGAGTAGGGCATTTGGAATTGAGGGTTAGGGTCTGACTCACATCTGCTGATGGGTAACTGGACAGAAGCAGTGATTTCAGGTACTCTGGGCTCCAACCATGAGATGTTTCATTCTCATTTGGAGGCACTGTGTAAGTGTAGGAGCTGGAGCACCAAAGTACTTTACTAGATCTGCTCAAAAATTGATAATATTTTCTTGCATTTTACCTGTCCAAGAAAATTTTCCTCCTCTCATGTTTTCTCGTGGTACTTTAAAAAATGTTTTAAAAATGAAAAATATTAGCCACCTATGTATCATTGAAGGACAAATGCAGGTTTTAGCATAAGCTGTCATTATGCACTTGTGTTCCTTGAAAAGCCATTTTTAGCCAGTTTTGCACATTTTACAAATGTCTTCTGTGCCAAATCATCCATGGAACGTACAAATCATCTCAATTGTTAAATTCATTAACCTAACAAACTGTGGACTAAAAGCCACATTTAAAGCATGCATCCTAAATAGTATTCTCATTATGTGGAATCAGATTAGTCCCTAATCAAATTTGATTTGGAGCTTGGAGCAAAAGGTAATGGAGTATGACCCCTGATGTAAAACAAGGATAGGTGAAGTGAGTGTCCAGCACCATGATACCTCCATTTTGTGCTGTGCCAACTAATTCCATCCTTTCTGAGCTTTTTCATGATTTTATAAACAGATTTGTACTTGTTTAGCTCCTTACCTCAGCTTCTCACACACACAACATCTGCTAAGAAATTTGCAGATATTTGTCCCAGCAGCTTGATGTTTTTGCACATTCCTGTCACTGATGTAACTTTAATAGCACAGCCCAATAATAATGATCAAGTCTATTATTGTTGTGCCAACAGACTGAGCAGTGATGGGACACTGTGGTTTGGGACACAGTGGAGACAGAGCAGGAGAACATTTCTGCTTCAGAAAGTTTGCTGTATAAATAGAAAAGGCAGGACAGGGTAGAACATGCAAACAGAAGGGGGAAAAATGCTAAATAGAGACAAATGTTACAGTCAATTATTTCTCTCCCAGAAAACTGTAGAGACATGAGGAGAGATTTGCAATAGAAAGGAAAGGAAGGACTGAAAAAGACCACAGCATTTTATGCATTGGGATAGTGGATTTTTCCTAGGGATTTCCAAGGACATCTGAGTGATGTTCCTTAATGAAGATTTAGGAAACCATATTTTCCCTAGTTGCAGTCTTAGGTCTTCCCTACAATGACCTGCTTATTTCATGCAGCAATATTCAGTATGTTTTTGAAAAATCAAATCTGTCCTGCAACTTTGGTAAAGCATCTACATTCAAAAGGCAAAGGTTTATGTTGAGGTTTTTTATTGGGTTTTAAATTCTTCCTTTTTGAAAAACTAGACTTTCTTAGAGCATCTTTTGAAACTGTCCCATTTCCTGCACTGCCATAGGAAATTCTTTTGTTTGCCATTGGCTAATTAAAGCTGTAGCTGTTTATAGGATAAATGAATACCACATCCCAAAGTTGCTTTAGCTCTTTAGTTGTGTATCAATAAGGAAGAATGGACTGCATCTACAAATACAAATAAAGTACTTAATAAATTTTAATTTAAAAAACCCTTCTGATGTTCAGAACCCCCACTGTCAGCTCTTTGGAAAGCAGGAGAGAAATATTTGTAAAAGTGTGGTCAAGGACATGACGTGAGGTTACCACAAAGCAATTTAGCAGATAAGAGAGTGTGTGACAGTGCTGAGGTCACTGCCAGCCTGCTCATGAGCTGCTGCCAGGCTGATTTGTGACCAAGTTTTAGACACCTGAGATTTGTGGCTGTCTGTCTGCAGCAGTCAGTGCTTTATCAAGGTCCTTGCATATTTTCCTGCAGCAGGGCAAAATAAGGTCCCTTGTTCTACCTGCTCGACTGGCAGTGCAGCACCTTCATTCTGTGGCTCCAAAACCATCTCAGTGGAAGGTGGCTGGGGTTTTATTTGTCACAGCCACCTCAAAGCCACCATCAGTAATTTGGTGCAGACAGCAATCTTCGGTAATAAATGGCTAAAAAATTAGTTAGTAAAAATTACAATGATTTTTCATAACTCATGCAAAAAACTTGGATTAGTTTTCCTTTTTCACTGCAGAATGAAAAGATTTGTCCATTTGCTTTTCCTCTTTACAGGTATTTCTTTTCTTCAGTCTTCTCAAAAATTTTAGAAGATAAAAAAAGCTCCTCAGACCAGATTCTACAGAGAGCCCTAGAAAATGAATGGGATAGCTGGTTCTCTTATGGTTCTCCTTTTTAAGCTACAAAAGTTTTAGATTTTTAACTTTTGGCCCTTTTAAGTAAATTTGTAAGGAGTAAGGAGTTTTGATTCTCACTTCAATAAGGTCTGTCTTTCTTCTGCTGGAAGAAAATGTGATTATGTAATTTGAACTATATCCAAACCTTTCTGCTTGCTAAAATAAAAGACCCTGTTCCTGCCAGTTTAGCACCTGCCCACAAGTAATCTTTGTGGGGACTTGTGAAGTTTATTTGGTGTCAGCATCTGGGTGAGAGCTCCAATAAATTGCTTTGAATTGAGAACCAAAACATGAGGATGGAAGATTGGCAGGGATACAAAACAGTACAAAATCTGAGCAAACATAACCTAATAGCTACTCTGCAGCTCCTACTGACCAAAATCCAGTTTGCACCTGGGATATCTGGTTTAGTTATCATATCTTTTTGGAGAAAGCTCTGTGGGTTTTCTATCCCAAACCCCTGAGTCTTTTGCCATTTAAATATGTTCATTCCCTCCCAACTCCTCACCCAGCCCATGAGAAGCAGCTGTTTCAACCCACAGAAATTTGTGGGAATTAGTTCCCTGTGCTGCAAGGGAGGATGCACAGCTCCAAACCCCAGCATCAGGGCCTGCAGGAGGGCAGAGCAGGAGCAGTAATCTGATTTCATATCAAACAGTTGGGCTTCAGCACGTACACAAGGCATAAAAACTGTCCCTGCAGGCAGACATGGGGTAATTTGTCATAAATCAGAGAAACTACATACTTAATGCATAATTTGCCTATTCTATGGGCCCCTTCATGGGAAATATTTTGAATAATGAAAGTGTTGTAGAGGCAGTCTTCTCTTTTCATGATCTCCATTTTTGAGGTGTTAAGAGGTTTTTTACTGCTAGCATTAACTAACTGAACTGATGCTGACTTTTGGTCCTGGCCACTCCTTCACTGGACAACTAATAAAGTATCTGAAAAAGAGGAGCTAGCTGGGGAGAAAAGAATTTGGGTCAAATCTTATAAATAGCTCCTGATGAAAAATATAGGAACAAGAGAGAATTCAAAATCAGTTCATGGGAAATGCCAAAATGTTTCTTTTCAGCATTTTAATGATCCAACTTCTGAACTTTTTGCTTCAAATCAGCATTTTTAGTGTATTAAAAAAAGAAAAAAGCTCTACATACTAAAAAATGAAACGATGCTTTGTTCAGGAGTTATATAAACTGAAAGCATAGTAAAATACCTTTTTTTTTTAGGTTAAATGAAGCATTTTAGAGTGTGCCTATGCTAAATGTGGTGGTTTTCTTGTTGTTGAAATAGCATATATATTTTGACCTAAACCAATTTCCTTCTCAAGCCCAGAATTGGCTGGGATGCTCAAAAAGCTATTTTTCCTCTTTTCTTCTCCCTGTTCCAGCATTCTTGAAGTCCTACATTTTCTTGGCAGACTTTTTGAGTGTGGACAGGCTTTCCTGGAAGCAAATCTATTTACCTATGACTAGAAGCCGAATTTTTTCTGCTGAAATATTTTTCACATCTGTTCTTTCTGAGACAAGACTTTTCCTGCAAAACAACTTTGCAGAACACTTTCCTTGCACGTGCACTCAATGTCCAATTATTCCATGTGTACTTTTTTAAAGCTTTGATTATCATGGCAAATGTAGGAGTTAAATTGCTGTGATATTCTGTGAGCAGTGGAAACACCCTTTTCAATTAGGACTACAGACTCAGGAGTTGATTTATGTGCATTTGCAGACCACCAAAGGCTGGCACTGGTTACACAGGATTGGTGCAGAACCCCTGCAATCACATCCATGTTTTTTCCAGCTAGGTTGGCTCCTGGTTGGAAAATGGGTCTCTAAAAGCTGCACTGATGAGTTCCAAACCTATAAAATGTCCAAACCTATAAAATTATAGTGCCACACCATGGCAATCTTATCTCTCACTCTAGTACCTCTTTCAATAATGTCAAAAAAATCCTTCAGGACTGTGAAGAGCAAGGAGCTGGATGAGGAGAGAAGGCAGAATGGAATGGTTTTGCTCAGGACACAGCTGTTCAAGTGGCTGTCACATCTATTGCTTTGTTTTTTCTGTGTAACTTGCATGCTCTGAAAATGGAGGAAAAAATCCAATGGACGTCAATAGACATCTCTTAAGGCACTCTTATGATGGCTTGAGAGCAAGAGGTGGAAAGGAAGGCTGGATAACCAAAAAGCAGGCAGCTGCTGCTGGCCTAATTACTGGCTAAATTACATTTGCCTTTTAATTTCCCACCTGACCTGGGACTGAGTGCACTGAGGGACGGGATGAAGGGAAGCTGGAGTCACCTGGGGTCCTGCTCCTCGCTCCCAGCCAGCCCCACCAGGCTCAGGGGGTCTGACAGGAACATGAATTAGAACTCTAAGGGATGTTACTAATCCTGTCTCTGCTGCTCCTCTCTGGCACAGCTGAACTCTGAAATGCAGCTGTAAGCATACAGACTGTGGCTGTGGTGAGTCTTACCTGGGCATTCATGTGTCCTCAGAATTCCTTTCCATTCAGTCTTTGTGCCATCTTGCCATTTTTCTGTTTGGGAAGAGACAGCTCCATAACTGAAATCAAATTTCTGACTGCTCTTTGCTGCTCTGCTGAGACTGTGAATATAGGGAGAAAAAGGAAAGAGAGAAAAATCTAGATTTTTTTGGTGGTATTATGGGGAAAGGAAATAGATAATTTTCATGAGAAGAAAGAAAAAGATTTATGTGAATTTACTGTAAGTTAGAGTAAAATGTTTCATAGATGTATGGATGTTGTTATCTAGATCAAGAGTATTATATGGAAATACATTTAAGTTTTGTGCCCAAATTCCAGTTTAATTTCTGCCAAGTCAATAGAAAAGATTGCAGTGTGTTGAATGGAAGTGAGATGTAGGTCTATAAAAGTGCTTTTCTTTTCACTGGGGACATTGCTTTGCTATTTGTACTCTTTGTTCCTTAGGAACATCTCTCAGAGGTCCTCCCTCTTTCATTTCTCTCTTCAGAAACATGTTATTAATGATCTCTTTTTAGGCTTTATTGTTCAATTCAGGTCACTAATCCAGTACACATGTGCATAGTTCTGAAAAACCTGAATTGTCACCACAGTCATCCAGCCTGGTGTACCTAGACTTGTAACTATCCTGGAATCTGACAAATAAAATCATTTTAATGAACCACAGCAAACAGTTCATGTTGAAACAGCTGTAAGCACAGTATGCAAATCATGTTTACTGGTAGCTTATGCTCCAGAGAAATAATCTTTATATGACTGCTTTATTATTTACAGGAGTTCCAAAATTTAATTTTAGTCAACATTGACAGATGCCAACCATGTTAATAGTTGGGCTGCTATATATGGAAAATGCTAAACATATTCAGAGATCTGATGTTTGTGAGTTGATAATGTGGTTGACAAATGGGTTTAACAATATCCACTCCTTTCTGAGCAGTTGGCTAAAATTCACCTGAGGTCTGTGGGAACAGAGTGAAGAAGGTCAGAGGAATATGAATGAAGAGGAAATAAAAGAATGACTCCAGAGAGCAGTGGGTATAATAAAAGCATGACAGAGGATGATTAATTATATTTTAGAGTCAGATAATTCCCAGAGAATATGCGTGCATGATAAAACTTTCTAACCTTTTGAGTTGTAATTAAATGAGAGATACACTAATCTGACCAAGTAGAGACTATTCTGTTCCTAAAACAGCATTAATGCATATATTAAAATGTGTTATTTTAAATCAGTAGTCCTACCTTCCATCAATAAAGTCAGAGGCTCTAAGTGCAGAAGACAGAAATGAGAGTAAAAGAGCTAAATTAGAAGAAAACTGAAGGAGATTTTGAGATATAGATGCAATGTCTAAGATGGTATGAGATGCAAGGAGCAGAATTAGTAGGAACAACTACGGCTGGAAGATAGGGGTGAAATCCTCCAAAACTTTTCTCTAACTTTTTGTTTTGAAGATGCTCATTTAAGCCTTTGCACACTTGCTGTCCATGAGTTTGGTGGCGCTATCAGAAGCAGCCTGAACTCAGCTTTTGAGAGGTTGGTGGGTTGATTTAGGGCAAAAACTCTAAAAAGACTTGAGTGCAAACTAGTCCCTATGCATCCAGCAGAATGAGCATGGGTGAGAAGGAGCAGAGTTTCTCTTCAGTTGCAGTTCAAAAAGTACCTGAAAATCTTGCTGGATCATGACATTGGCAGAGCTGCTCCTTTAGGTGAAGTCTTGGTGGGCAGGGGCTGTTCTGGATTGCTTGGGGACAGACCTTCAGATTGCAATTATTTTCCACTTAACTCCATTCCTTAGCAGCAATTCCTGAGGTGCTGGAATCTGAGGTACAAACCCATGGTGCTTTAATTTTTAATTAACCCAGAAAGCAGAGCTTAAGGACAGTGAGCTGTGTCCCCCTGTTTAGTGAACTTCACTCTGCTAAGAGTCAATATGTTCATTTCTACTTAATTCTGCCAGAGCTATTGCAACCCTGCTTTTCCTACCTTGCTTTTAAGAGCACAGCCTTGAGTGCCATCCCACAGCACATATGAGACAGCCAGGGATCAGACCCAGCCAGCAGGAGTTTGGGAAAGGCAGGTCCTGCTTGACTGATCTGATCTCCTGATTGGTGACAATATAAAAGAAAAAAAAAAAAAACTAAACAAAATAATCCTGAAGAGGTGAATTTGAGAAGGAAGATATCCTTTTTAGTAGACCTGGATATATCACAGAAGCCTGGGCATAGAGCAAGCCTTTATATTCATGGTCTGCTTAACAAGCCTATTGTTTGACATTAAAATTGAAATCTGTGAAATGGTTAAGTGCATGTTTAATCATGATGGATTGTGGACCCACTCATGTATGCCATTTTAACAGTTTTTCAGCTTTCTGAAGTACATTTTCCCTAAAGTTTTAAGGTAATAATGCAGTGAATTGTGCTGATTTCACCCTGATCTCACATGTTTTTAACTTTGCAGGCTGGATCAGCAAATTTTAAATCAAAGCATTTCCTGTGGCTTCTTAGATTAAAGCAAGAAAAATACAGCTCAGCTGTTTATATACAAACATGCAACAGTTATAATGAAAGAATTACCCACAATGCCAGTGTAACTATAGTAACCAGCATTCACAAAGATCTACATTAAGGGTGGTTAAAGCCAAATACATATTTGTTTCACACAGACAATATTATTCTTGTAATGGAACACAACAGCACAAAAAAAGGACCTACAGATGCAAACATTAGCTGGGTGTGGAGTCTCCTACAAAATAAACTCTGCCTTTGCTAGTGGCGTGTGTACTCCCAGGCTGCTCCAAGCTGTCAGAAGACAGAGGTATTCAAGTGCTATTTTAGCATAGTCAGCTGAAAGCCCAGTTCCCTAAACCCTCATCCCCAGCAGTGTCCACTGGCAGAGATGGTGAGGCACAGGCACTCTCTAGCCTGCAGCAGCTCCTGCACCCTCATACTGCTGTAAATATCAAAAATAAGGTATTTTGATTGTGGCAGAGCTGACTCTTAAGTGATGGAAAAAGAGAATAGCAATAAACAAGCAGAAGGCAGATAGAGAAAATAAAAATAACGAATGGATATACACTGTAATCAAAGGCCCTTTCTAGTTTTGATACACTTTATGATGCTGCTCTGTTCAACAGAGCTTGGTTGGGGTTTGTTTTTTTTCAAGGCCATGGCTGATTGCAAGCAAAAATAACTACTGATCAATAGAAACCTCCACTGGGAATGGAACATTGCCTGGAAATGATCTTAGCAAAGCTATCTGGCTTTTTGCCGTGCAGGTTTATGCAACTACTCCTTCACAGTTGTTCTAATTCTTCTTGTATGCAGAAAAGTCTCTCCAAGCCTGTGCCCACCTTTGCATCCTGGCAGTTTCAGGGAGTGTGAGGATACAAAAAATGTCTGGTTCCTCCACTTTGGCTGCTCTTAAACACTGTGAATTTGTATTTTTCCAGATATCCCACGCTGAGATTGCAGAGCATTCAGGGCAGTAACGGGGCATGGTGGGCAGAGGACAGGGAGGGTTGGGAATCCAGGCACTTTCTGAAGTGGGAAGATGATCCCAGCAAGGAAATCTCACCTTTCCTAAAGAGAAAGGCACAACCATCCTGCAAATCTTGCAGCTCTGTCACAGAGTGGGGGAAAAAAAACTCACTCCCAGCCCAAAACCTGGTAAGTGGGGAAAGCTTGAGAGGCAGAGCCTGGGAATGGATGTTCTCTGTGCCACCTCCTTCCTTAGTCCCAACAGCTCCTCTTCACAGCATGGCTCCACACTGATCCTTCAGAGCAAGACAGGATAAAACCCTCAGATATTCTCTAGGCAGTTGTTTGCTTTATACAAAGAAAGCAAAGTATGATCAGGTTTGTCTGAGATGAGTGGTTTCAAGCCTGAAAATACAAAACAAAACTGGCCAAGGATTCTCAGGATTCAGAATAATTCTGAGTTGTGTTTGTTTCAGCCGAACTTAAGGCAAGGCTGTGTTTTTCACAGGACCCAGTGATTAAATTATTTAAATAATGATAGCTGTTGTTGTTGATTGATGTGAAAGGAAAGCTAAGGGTTGACAGGTGGAAGGGCCCAGTTCATTAGTACATTTCCATCAGATCCAAAAATGGAAAATGAGACAGTAAAATTGAAAATGACATATAAATAGAGAATTGAGAGTGGCAAAGGGGGAACAGTCTGGGCAGGATGCAATACTCATAATGACATCTTCACCACGTAGGACAGACGTTTAAAATCTTGTTCCCAAATCAATAAAGAATTTAAAAATGGCATACTTTACTCCAGTCAAATAACACTTTGATCTTCAATTTCAAATAAGGCAAAAGCAGGTTGCCATGACTACTGAGTACTACTGGGTGTCTTGGTATCTGGATAATTGCTGAATATTTGTAGACAAACAGCTGACGTGCATCTTCCGCTTCCACTGGCAAACTTGGAAGCTTAACTAGTTGTTGCTGTGAGTCCCCTGGTGTCTTTGTGAGTAATTGGCTCAACACTGAGATACATTTATCCCTACCCAGACAAAAAGAGAGCCTTTCAAACATCCACATCAGGCCTAAATGTCGTTGTGTGTAAACACACAGTGAAACTCAGTGTTACAGAGCTTCCCTGTTTAGATAAATCAGGGCTGCTGACATGGTTGACATGATTTTATGAAGCTTGGCTGTTTGATCTTTGCTTCCAAAACTCAGTAGCTTTTCACACAGAAGTGCATCTTTCCACAGAGCTGAGGAGAGCAGGGAGAGCTGTCAGCTTTCTTGGATTGTCAGGGAGCTGTTGTGGGGCTGTTTTGTGCAGCTGCTCCCCACAGTGTCTCCCTTTCTCTGCTTGGGTGGGAGATCAGATCCTGCATGAATTGCTCATGATTTTATTGTCTTTTGTATTTTTACTGATGATTTCAGTTAAACTGTTCCCATGCAAAATGAGATGTGGAATTTCCTCTGTCCTCATATATTATGCATATATTCTTTACTCTGTCTGCTAAAAGCAGCACTTCCCACTGCCATAGAACTAATTGGTGTTTAATCCTGCATAAGCAAGCACTGCCCCCAGTGAGGCTAATTCAGACACCCATAACTTTCAACAACATTACAAAATCCAAATTTTTATTAACTTGTAATCATCTATAAGTGACCTGTGTAGTTTGTACTTAGGAAAGCATTCAACTTTTCTCTTTTATTTCTTCTTTTTTTTTGCCTGTGGCATGCATTTGAGAATATCTAGAATATATAAAACTAGATGGAAAATACTTGAAAGAAAAAGAAATCCTTAGTAATTTCCCTGCTTCTCATCCAATTCAGAAACATAATTAAATGTTAGAGAAACCATAAAAACATTACTTCTCTCTCTCTTTTCTTTTTAACTGCATCTACAGTAGCACAGACATGGCAGTTAATAGCAGGAAAGTGGTCTGGAAAAACAGATTTTGTATTGTTGGACTTGTTTGGACAGTTCTCTCTGTCATACAGCACCTGCAAAAGAATTAAGATGGCACAAGATAACAGGGAAAAGTTCTGTAAGGTACTGAGAGCTTTAAGCTGAAAGTCCTGCAAGTAAATCCCTGATAAATAAATGTATGTGAAAAGTAAGCTCAGAATGAATGTGGAAAATTCTGGGTCATTCTGGGGAGCTATTTCCCCTGCACTCCAGTCCTGTTCTAGAAACTGTTGTTCCTCAAACAGAACTTTTGAGGAAACAGAAGCTGTGCATGTGTTTCTCACCAGCAGTGAAAGCTGCAGAGTTCTTGGTAATTAGCTTTTATTAGCAAAATGACTGAACTCCAAACCAGAGATCTCTTAAAACTCCTAATAATGCAGAGCTGGATCAAATTTGGCAGCAACTCTCTTCATCCACAATTAACCAAATTCCAACTTAGACCGTATCTAGTTCTGGAAAATAATGTAACCATATACAGAAGCCTAGTAGTAGTGAAATTATTACCTGTAGCTTGCTTCCTGTTAAAAAGAATTAATTAAAAGTTGCTATCTTGAAGTCAGAAACCTTATTTTCTTTCCACTAACTGTACTAGGATGGGTCCAATTTATTTATTCAGTACTTGAGGTCTGTATATAAATCAAGTTTACACATTCCTCTATTTGCATAATTCCAATCAACCAGTGGTTGAAAGGAAATGCTGCATGAAAGTCTTTGGCCTTCCTACCTAAGCTCATTATGCCTCTAAAGAGCACTAGGCTACTCCTCTAATCACTTAGATTTTTTCTGTCAAGCTGTATTAGTCTCTGTTCAGGTTCCACTGGATTTAAGCTTCTCTTTCTTGGAGTTTGCTTAATTGTCTAAGTGGAATTTCTTTCCTCTTGCAGAGCCTTTGGAGGATGCTCCACACCTTCAGTCTCAGCATAAAACAGCCCAGTCCCCAAGTGATACATATTTTATTGCTTCTCTGACTGCAGTTCTCTGCTTTTTCTGTTTACAACCTTTTCCCTTTCATCATGGAGCCCATCCACACCTCTGATGGGAGGCAAACAGTTCTTTTGGAGAATAATAATTTATACAAATAATGTTCAGGTGTCTGGTTTTGTTCATGACCATGGATTTTTCCTTGTGACCCTGCAGCCAGCACCTTGGAGAGCTCCGTGGATATTGTGCCTTCCATGAGCCCACACCATCTCCTTGGAGCTCTGAAGGCCTTTGGGGTATTTTTGTTTGCCTTTTTAGGCCTTTTCAGTCCATTGTGTCTCTAGCTGAGCTGTGAGATCATCACCCCTTGGCACCACTGTGTGCCTACACCAACATTTCATACATGTAACTCTGGTGTGACTGTGGAAAAACAAGGTTTTTTCTCAGCTGTGCCAAAAATGTCAGACACTTTTCTGATTTTTCATAATAAGTGGTCTCTGCTATTCCATTTTAATGTGCACAGTTGATGGTATTTTGAAGTTTTTTCTTGTTTTATACATTAGTGAAGGAAGTGGCAATATAATTACATGGTATTTTAGATGTTATCTCCAGTGTAGATGAACAATTGGATAAAAGGAAATAAGCTAAAAAAGGGGATAAATTGAATTAATTCTTTGAAAGTCCACAGACTCAGCATTTCAAAGATGTATGAAATTTCTCCTTTTTTTGTAGTTATTCCATTGTCTCAAAGATTTTTAAGGTCAGAAAGTGCCTCTAGAATTCCATTCTCCTGTGTAGCAAAGGTCACAGGATTTCATCCAGCTGTTTCAATGCTGAGCCTTGTAAACTGTGTTGAATAAGCATATTTACTGATGCAGAAGTCAATGAACTGAAGACATGGACTGGGCCTGCCCCTCTCAACCTGTCAAATCCCTTCTGTCCTGTTCCATTTTTACTCAAAATGCCAATCTTTTATGTAGAAAAGTATTTAAATACAGAGAGATCATGGCACTTCTTTGGAATACAATCCAATGGTTTCTTTACAGAGAAGAGAATACACATGACATAGTCCTCTACATACAGGTGTGCTCACACCCATTTATCTCATGCTGCTTTCCCTACTTGCTAAAGTGTCCCTGAGAACAAAGAGTGTTAATTCTGCAAACATCTGTAATCCCTCCTTCATTTTCATCCCTACATGTATAATGAATTCAGTTTAGACAGTAGTTCCTGAAGACAGAAACTTCATAAAAGCTTTACAGATCAAATTTACATTTAAGGTGGAGAAAATTCTAACTTATATTTTCTTCTTTGTTGTGGAAGTGTTAGCCAATCTTTTATGTAGAAAAGTATTTAAATACAGAGAGATCATGGCACTTCTTTGGAATACAATCCAATGGTTTCTTTACAGAGAAGAGAATACACATGACATAGTCCTCTACATACAGGTGTGCTCACACCCATTTATCTCATGCTGCTTTCCCTACTTGCTAAAGTGTCCCTGAGAACAAAGAGTGTTAATTCTGCAAACATCTGTAATCCCTCCTTCATTTTCATCCCTACATGTATAATGAATTCAGTTTAGACAGTAGTTCCTGAAGACAGAAACTTCATAAAAGCTTTACAGATCAAATTTACATTTAAGGTGGAGAAAATTCTAACTTATATTTTCTTCTTTGTTGTGGAAGTGTTACTTTGTATGTGTGCTCTGGGCTTATTTGTATAATTTTCTGGGAACAAACCTTTGGTAAACTCTCTAGGATAGAGACTGTCTGTGGAATGGGCTGCAGGGAAGACCAGACCATTCCATGAACTCACAGGCTGAGTTCAGCTAATGCTGGAAAAGCTGACATCAAGGCTCTGCACTATTTTTAAAAACTTTCTTCTCTTGTGTTAAGCATAAAATCTTGTTAAAAATAAGATTTTCCATGTCTTAATTGTAATACAGAAAGTATCTTTTATTCTTCCTATGCTTGAGATAGCAAGGTAATTTCAGAACTGAAACTGATTGTCTCAGACACTCATGACTCAAATATTTAATCTAAAGGGTAAAATTCCCAGAGTACTTCTCTCATCATTCCTCAGTTCTATAGAGAATAAAAGCTTCAACTTTATGTGATGTGATATTATTTCCATTATTGGTATTATGCTGCAGGCAAATATCCTTCAAAAAGCAAAATCCACTTCTCCAGCACACAGTGAGTTGTGCACCACAAAGGCCCAATCCCTCCTTTGCCCTGTGTGCTGGAGATGCCTTGTAATCTGCTGAGAATTTAATAACAATTATTTTACTTCTTGTAGTGAAGAGCCTTTAAGATGTAATATAAAATATTCATCTGAAACCCAATGTCTCCAGATTTCAGGGGTGATTTAGGACTGAAGGATGAATTTTCCAGCTAACTGAATATTTTAGGTAGCAGTGCCTCTATTTATCTGCATCTGTGTACCTCTGTACATGGTGTGCAAGGGCTTCCTTGGCACCTCTTTCATTTGCTCTTCTAAAACATTCAAAGGCTGGGATAGAACTATCTTACTCCTAAGTAATTCATCCATTTTTGGAGCCCTGCCTCAGGAAATGAAAATAAAAGTAAGCATTTGCCTGTATGGTAAGCAAAGACAAGGAATAAATTTGTTCCAATAACCCCTCAAATTCTTTATGTCCTTAAAAACACCTCCAAGATTTTCACACAGCCTGAATCCAATTGCTCCCATCTGAAAGTGGTAAGAGCTGCTAAATAGGAACTTTTAAAGAGTTTGCAGTGTAAAATGACAAAATGTAAAATATGCTGGGATTGCAAACAGTGGGTAATATAATGCACTTTATCTGTAATCCAGAATAATAATCTCTTCATAATATCAGACAAATTCTTCATGTCTCTTTTAGTTCTTACTGAGTAGAAATCCCATTGACTTTATCGTCTTGGTGAAGCTGCAGGATTTTATCCACCCTATCTGATAGCATAACAACATGAATATGGATCACTTTATTTATTGTAATACAAGGAAATATGCCTTGTAACTATGCATAATGAGGCCTTTAAGGCTGAGAGCTGTGTGTGTGTCTGCTCCTTAGCCCCAGACACGCAGGCAGGAGATGGATGCAATTTCTCTATTATTGATCATGTCTAAACATCAAAGGAGATGGTAGGGGGGATTGCTTCCTACAACTGCACAAAGCAATGCTGCTTCTGCAGAGGGAAATTGTGCAAATATGTGTTTTCTTGGGGGAAAGAGGGAGGATTTGTGTAAATACATGAGAATTCAGGGACACACGGGTGATAATTGTATAGTAGTACACACATGGAGCAGCAAGATCAAAGACAGACTGAAACACTGAGGCAGACAAAGTCTTTGCATCACTGAAAATGATTACTTTCTCTATCCAAAATATCTTTGAAAAACAGCATTTCCTGCATGTGAATGTCATAACCAATTTGTAGATGCCACAGCTGGGCTTTGATCAAACAGAGGAGCAAGAGAACTGAAGACCAGGAATAAGCAATCATGACTCAGGACTGTGCAACAGACTGAGAAAAGAAAAATCACAACCTGTGCCAGGAGTGCAGCTATTAATGTCTGCTTACTCTGAATTTTCTATGGCATCCAAACGAGGAAAATAAGAAAAATTTAGTCTAGATATTTAAGATTTGCACAAATATACCCATTATGGCCAGGACGGGGGCATTCATTTCACAGTGGTTTGAAGGTTAACTTTCAAAAGTTTACACCTGAGCTCAGATGTCTCCCTGCAGTGAAAAGCTTTGCATGATCGAATGCACAGAACCCTGGTGCCAGGCAGCAGATGCTCAAAAATATTGATAAAGCCATGCAGATAAGGTGTGACAACCAAATAAGCTGCCTAAGGTTTTGTGTATTGACACACTAAGACAACAACAACAATAAATAAGAGAAACACCAAATAGTGTTAGAAAAGGGAATTGTTTTTCAGGAGATGATGCATTTAGTTTATGGCAATGTTAGTTTTGGAAACCAGATTTTAAAATATTAAAGCCAGATCCAGTAGACAGATCAAATAAGAATAGCTGTGATGGTGCACATTAGTTATGTTTTCATCTCAGTATTCTAATTTTGGTATTTTCAAAAAGTAGAAAACGGAAAAATAGTGAAGTAATTTATTTACTCTGATAAACTTAATTACCACAGTAGATCAGTTCTATTATCTGGATGTATGTGAAATCAGAATTCCTTGGGTTATCACCAAAATGTGACATTTCATTGTAGAAAATGATCTGTATATGTATTTTTTTAACCTAACTTGCAAATAGCTAGTAAATGTCAGAATATGCCAGATGACATTAAGAAACTTATTCAGGCAAAGATGGTTTAAAACACTTACTGAGTGCCTGTGGTGCTTTCAGATGCAGTAGAAGACATCATTCACTTTCCTCTTGTGTTCTGAAAATAACAGCAGGTAAAGGCAGAGCAGTTGTGGGAGTGGACCCCCAGCTATCTGCTAACTGCACATATCTTTCAAGATATTCAGAGACTCCTGAGGAAAATACAACTGAATTTTAAATTCTGAGCCAGCTGAACCTTTGTGGGTATATATGTTTAAGAATGAGTATGTGCTTATAGACATGCACAGAGATTTTGGAGATATTCACTCTGAGTATGTGCAAATACATCCTTAACTGACATTATAATCTCCATTTAAGTGCAGCATATGCTCTGCTTCAAAGTCAATTCATAACATTTCTCTCATTCTCCTTTATTTGCCTTTTTCAAAGTGTGTTGTAGGAGTGAAGTCACACTCAGTCTCTGATTTTATAGATGAAAATAGTTAATGTAATTTAACATTAATTGATGACCCTTTTATTATCTATTACTTGGTCTTTTGAGCAAACATAATACTGCCTAGTGTTGCATGAAAGTCATAATAATAATTGCTGTTTGGTGACTGGAAATGGGTTTCCTCAGCTTTAGAACAGCTGGGATTTTTGTTAGTATTTAGACAAGTTTTTATTTTATTTATTTATAGGTATTTTAGTTTGTATTTATAGCAGCTACTTGTTGCATTATCTGGATTTTGTAGGGACAAAGACTGTAAAAAACACCAGGAGATAGAGTGAAACCCTGTCCACATTTGCCAATTTCTTCTGTGGGACCAGGATTTTGCCTTGAGATTTTATGTGGCATAGAGGGACCAAATCTCCTGTCAACTTTTGCACTCTGAGCTGTCCTTATGAGATAGGTTTCTTTTCAGCTATGTTAATTCCTGAGAAGCTTCTTAGAAAAGTACTTTAGTGGATTTTGTTGTAAGAGCTGTGGAAATTCAAAGTGAGCCAGAGACAGCAATGTCTATTTCATTCAAATTCCTGATGCTCCAGTGTTTGTACTTCAGCTTTACATTTTTCCTCAGTTCCACTTCTCTATGTTATTATCATCTCATTAGTTAATTATTGTTAATGATTCTACTATATTATCAAAGAGAAAACTTTTTCCTTTTGCTTTTCCAGTAAATTATGTTTAGACATGCAGTAATTATTTTGATAATAGTGGGTATAAGGATGAAGAAAAGCCTCCTTCCTTCATGTGCAACCCTTAGCTGAGCTGGAGAAGCCAAAGCTGAGTTGAGCTGCAGGCGTTCATTGGTGCTGCTGTTCAGTTAAACTGAGGTGGGTGTGACCTCTGCAATCCAGGGAAAAATCACAGGGGACAGAAAAGAATCCAAGTATAAGGTCATTAATCCGTTGCCATATTTGAGAAAGGGAATCAGCATCTCTTACCCACAGTCTAAAGTTTTAAAAGCTGCACACAAGGGTGACAGCCTTCTGCCTTTTCTCCAATTCTCTTTGGTGTTTGCCATCAAGGATCAGGCAGGGTGGTAGAGAGACCTTGACACATCCTTTAGTGCCTTCCCACACCTTGCAGACACGGCTGGCATCCACAAAAATTGGCTTTCCATGAATAAAATTGTAACACTTGCACACAAACCAGCTGATATCCAGTGTCTGCCCTCCACCACCTCAGCTGTGACACACAGCCTTCCAACAGCAGCCTCAATTCACAGCTCTGTCTGAAATATTGTCACTCTGGCAATTAAGTTTGCAAAGCTCATGGCAGCAGTAGTAAAACACAAAGTCTGCTGTACACAGTTTAATGTTACTGAGCAAAACTGCTAGGAGTAGCCTAGTAGGATTACAGATATGTGGGCAAGTTTGTGCATACATTTAATGAACTGAGCTAAAAATACATGAAACATATTTTAATGATTGGAAAAAATGCAGAAAAATGTACTGCTCATCTGTAATGAATGATTTTCTCTAATAAGCCCTCTGCCTATAACATGGAAAACTCTTTATGTCTGCACACAGACCAAAGTCTGGCATGCTCAGCACACACAGTTGCAGACACGGATGGATGCTGATGTGCACAATTGCCCACCCTGTGCATGTGCATCCAGAATTTTCACAGGCTGATGTGCACAGCCACTGCTGAAAAGTGCATGTAGTTCATGCCCCCTACTGTAATCTAAAATTCTCTCTCACTGCATGCAAACCAATATTAAAATTAAAACCTTCTTCTCTTTAGGGAGCCAAGACAAAGTAAACTTAAATAATGCTCATGTAACAGTGTGTGTACATGTGGGGATGTGTGTGCAAATAATGGAATTACCATCAGTAATGCCTTTAGTGTGCTAACACTCTTTTAAAGCACTTCCAAAGGTGTGCAAGAATGTTTGTTACAGTTATGTCTTATTTTTAATGCTAATTAATTAGTACAAAGATAATATTTACCATAAATTAGATCTAGTAAGGGTTTGGGCAGTGATCTGGCACCTTTGGAGAAGTATGGAAGAAAAACTTTTTAGGAAGCACATGTAGAGACTTGACTTAGACAGACTGATAGAGTCAGGTGATAGAGAACATACCAGAGTCTCACAGGGTGAAATGAAAACTGGGTGAAAGGGTAGTGTAAGGGCAGATGATCTGAAAAAAGCTGATAAAAGCAGGAAAAAAAACCCCAAATGTTTACACAGAAAGAAAATCACTAAAGATAATTTTAGCCTTGAGGCATTATTCTGCCTTTGCATTCAGTGGAGGGAGATGTGCATTCAAAGGGCCACTTCCAGGATCATGTCTGAGCTACAGGCTGTCCTTGTGCATGTCCCTCAGCACAGGGCTCTAATTAAATCCTCACCACTGGATTCAAAGCCCGAATTCTTTCTCCTGAGCAGAACATCTGGTTCACAGCACTGTGAGTTGAACCTGTGACATGGTTCACACGACTGTGCTGAAATGAATAATGGATCTGTGACGGATCCTGGAAGGGAGGAACGAGGGAAGGGGATGTTGGCAGGATGTAAACGGTAAAGAGACAAGAGCACCCAGGGGAACGTGTGCTGAACTGTTCTGGGCATGAGCAGAGACTGCAGAGCAGCACAAAAGGAGCTCAGGCCCAAGAGGATAGCAAGAAAATGGAGAATTATTTGAAAGCAGAGCTAGAGTAGTCCCAGGGCTGAGCCACCTCCTGCCCTTGGAGTGGTGAGGGAAAATCACCTATCTGGTGAAACTGCAGAGGGTGATTTATTACAAAAACATTGGTTATTGGGAAAAAAAATGTCAGTGTCAGGGTGAAATAGGTGTGCCCAAACTGGTAACTGCTGAAGTGCTTGCTCCAGCACGGCAGGGTGAAAATGGGAAATATTGTGTTGAATACTGAACTCTTGAATGTCGTTATGAGTATTTAAGATGTTTCTACTGACAGATTCACATTGCCCCTTTTATCATCAACTTTCAAGCACCAGTGAAATCTAAAATAGGAGCCACATGGTGTGTTGGAGAGATGAGGAAATAGCTTTATATGAGTAAAAATTGACACGTAGGTGGCCATATACAATAGAGAAAAACTCCTGAACAGGCAGAAAATGGAATGCAGAATAACTGTTATATTTGCAGTCCTTTTGATGAATGAGAGCAGATACCCAAGAAATTTGTAAAATTGATGCAGGGAACCACGTTTAAAATATTTATTAATACAATGTGTAATGTATGTGAAAGGTATGCACACCAGTAGTAATAGGGACATATAATAATATGGACATATAATAATATGTGTATTTTTCTGGATCATTTGAACATTATGAATTTCTCTAGGATTAAAAAAAGCTCCCAAAGGAATTGGAGTTCCCATTTCCCAGAAAATAAGTGTGTAGGCAGCCTGTATTGCAGTTGTCCCATTTATGGGCCCCTTTGATGTTCCTTTGAAACCCTTTGTGTTTCATCTGTCACAGGGAGTGCAGAAAAGATGACGGGCAACTGTTCTGATCTAGTTTGGCAGTATTTGTGTTCCAGGTTTGTACATGTTTAAGGGCCATTTAGCAGTGAATCTGGGACTCTTGGAAATCTGAGGATTTCTCAGGCATGTGGGAGATTCATCCTTAGCTTGAAGCCCAAGAACAAAGAAGTTTTGCAGAAGGTGTGGCTGGCAGCAGAAATCAAAGAACTGGGGAATGTGCATGACAACTTTGACATTTCCTGCCTTGTTCTGTCCTGTAGCAGTGACTCTGGACAAGGCTCTGCAAGGCAGGCTGTCAGATGGCGAGGAAATAAATAAAACTTTAGGGTGTGCTTGTGATGGCATTTCATAGCACAGCTTGGAGAAGGAACGTCAAAGCTGGTGTGATTTGAATATAAAGAGAATACAGGAGATGGAGATTTGCCCTGGATAAGAGCAGGAAAAAAAATGGAAATGCAAGACCTGCAAAGGGATATGAAAGTCCCAAAGTATGATTTATGTTAGGAATATGTGTCCTAAATAGCTTGGTGATACTTTACAGTGGGTTACTATTTTCAGATGACTTGAAGAATGACCTCTGGGATGTTGGGACCATCTCTGGGAATTTAAAAACAACCATACTGGGTCAGGTCAGGAATCCAATCTTGTTTCCAGTAGCAGTTGCAGCACATGCTAAGGCAGAGCACAGGAGTGATAAACCAACAAGGAGAATTTCCCTCTAGACCTTTCCAGTTTCCAGCAGTTTGTGATGCAGGGATTGTTTTTAATAACCCCTAAAAGAATCTGCTTTTCTAACTGCTTTGTGAGCTCATGGAAAACTTTCAGCTCATGTGCCTTGTGTGAGATTTTTCCATTATTTTTTTGAACATTCAACTTAATGTTCTGTCTTAACTCCTGGGTTTGACATTGGAAGACACAGTGAAAATTTGTATTTTCCTGACATCTCTCAGTACCCTCATTATTCATCGCTCCAACCACCTCTCTTTTTCATCATTCCCAATAATATTCTTCTTCAGAAAGTCATCTTATGTTGGTTAGAAACATTTAAATTTTGTTCCTGACATTAGTTCACTACCATATTAAAATTTATTTTTTACTGTTGGGTATAAAAAAGTTGCAGTTAATCTTATTTGTCATCTTCTTTTCCTTTTATAATGCTGTTTTACTGAGTTCTGTTAACAGAGATTAACTGGCTTCATTATTGGTTTTGGTTTTTTTTTCTTTAAATTGACAGACAAAACTATCGGGAGGGGGGCAGAGTTAAATTAAACCTAAATTTAATGCAAATGTTCACTTTGAATCTATATTTCTCCAAGAAGTTTCAGTGCAGTTTTACACTTTTCTTTTTTTCTTTTGCTTTGTTCTGATGCCCAAATGCTTACCCTCCCTGTCCTGAGGATCAGAAGCAAAGCCATAAATCCATGAGCAGTTGACTTGGAAGCTGTGTGTCACAAACTGGCCAGAGGGAGCAGAGCCACCATCAGTCCATCGTGCTGATGACCAGCTGATGAAATTCACAGCACATTAAAAAGAATTTCTTACTGAGTGAGGGTCAGTGAGTGAGCAACAGCAGCTGAGAGCTTGTTTGTCTCAGGCATTGATCAGGGCATATTTTCAATCATCTGAATCATCATCCTGTTTGAAGCAGTCACAGTCAGGAATTTATTTAGGACACCAAACCTCCAACATAAACATGGTTGAATCCTGGAAGAAAACGAACTGAGACAACAGCTTTGTGCCATTTCTTTTGTTTGTATAATTAATGTTCAACATTAAGTGCTCACTGGGCTGAGACATCCATGGTACCAGCAAAGTAAATTCATTCAGATGCAAACAGTTGCTCTTGTATTGTTTTTGGAGCTATATGGTACATTTGTTCAGCTCCCTGGTAATGCTTTAAAAGCTAATTAGTTTGAAAAGTAAACAAAGATGCAAATATACATCAAGAAGTTCCAGTTTGTTGTCTCTGATGTTTTGGCTTGAAAAAACCCAAGAAGAGAGAACCATGACTTCACTGAATTACTGACAGTGCTGTGGTTTCTATTTCCTGTTGATACTTTCTTTATCTTTATTTATCTTTATAATTCTAAAATAATTGAAACCAATACTTCAATTTGTGCAAATTTTCAGCTGAAACAAGTCAACAAAAACAGGGATAGTGCAGAGGAGCCCACAAGTGCCCAGGTGGGATATTTATGCACAAAGATAACAGAGCCCTCAGGCAGTTTCCCTGCATCTTCCAGGGATGACAAACCTGAGACTGCTGTAGTGAAAACAGGTCTTCATCAGGATTTGGGAACCAGAGCTGTTTCTGGATGCCACCCTGCTGGTATTCCGTGAGGCTGTGCCCTGGGCATGACAGGGAGCAGGAGGACAAAGTTAAGGCCTTCCAGATCTAGCCAGAAAATTAGATTTTTTTTCAATGATAAAACTATACAATTGACACTTAGATATAGACTCAGCAATGTCCAGTAATTTATCAAAGGCAGTAGTTAGTGATGATGATGATGATAATAATAATGATAATAATAGTAGTAATAATAGTAGTAGTAGTAATAATAGTTCATTACCTTGATATAAGGGAGCTCCTGGTTCACATTTCTAAGGGAACAGTCAGATTACAAAATCCTTAGTCAGAATTTATGCCAATATTCTCCAACATGACAATTATTTAGGGCCTGATGCTATCTCACTGAATTAGAAAGTTTCTCACAAGATTGTCTCCTGGTCTCAGAAAGTCCTGCCATTAGATTCTTGTTCCAGAATCATTAATTCACTATTCTGTCTCTCAGTAGGACACTGTGCTTGCACATCCATCTTTTAGAACGGTCTTTTAGTCTAAAATTGTGGTTCCAGCATGGCTGAATACTGTTTATTGATGTGGAAAAAAAAGTCTGATCCTGAAAGTATTAACATATATATATTCAGGTATTGAAGAGGTGATTTGTCCCACAGAGAGAATTATGATTTTTAAATAAGAGAAGGGCTATGATGCATGAGACTGTGAGGTGATTGCAATATCAAAGGAGGAAAAGGGAAAAAATGAACTTTCCAATTATTTTAGTAACCTTACTCACTCAATAATATGTAAATTATTGTAATTTATTTAGATGAAATTTGTGTAAGCAAAAGTATTTTCCTAGGTACATTAGCTTATCAAAAAAAGAATTTCTGGGAAGTTTCCTGAAGGTTTCTTTTTGTCGTGATTGAAACAAAACCCACGTCCTAAAGCTATTATGGTAGCAACAAGGATTTTCTGGCTGCATTACTTGTTCACAGATGGTTAGCCTTTGACATGGCAATGAGATTGTTCACTTCTGCAAGATGTTAGCACAGATCAATAAGAAAACTGTCTTACAGAGGGAGCACCTGTTTGTCAACCAAGGCTGCCTTAAAGGTATTGCTGATATTACATTTTTGTTTGTTCAGTGGAAAGTCAGTAGTTTCTCTGGCTGCAGGGTTAAATTCCTTCTTTGTTAGTGTGCACTTTGATAGGAGAAGGCTCCCACTGGAGCAAGAGGGAACCCACATTTGCAGTGCTGGGTAACTGGGTAGGTTGAGCTTGAAAATCTGTTCCTTTTGCTCCATTTTGGGCCATGGCTATTGCAAGTGCTAGTTTAGTTTTCTGCCAAGCAAAAAAGCATCTTTCAGGTTTTAAAAGAAATATTTGGGGATGGCTTTATCCACAGAAAACGGGGCCTCTGCCAATTTACCAGTGACAGTAAAATATGTGTTACAACACATAGCACTGAAGTACAAGGCTCATAATAAAAAGAATCAGAGAAATCTGAAGGCCCAGGAAATAATGTAAGTGTATCTAGGGAAAAAAAAGTGAACTAATATACGTGGGGAAAAGAAGTATTCAAGGATTAATGCTGGGAAATTGCCAGCTACTACAATGGGGATGGAAAAAATAGGAAAGTGATGGCATTTTCTCCTAGAGCAGGAGGTAATAGTGTCTCTCCTTGTTGAGAACACTGCTGGGAAGCACAGAGCACCATTTCAATTAGATATGGCATTCCTCTTCCATCCCAGACTGTTGGCTGGATTTTCTATTACAGAGCATCTGCCTCTGTTTCTACACCCTGATTTTTATTCCTTGTCCATCTCCACAGTGCTGATGTGCCCAGGCAGTAATAATACCAATGTATCTGGTAGTTTATACACTGATGATCAAATATTCTTGAAACTATTAACTTGTGCTGGTTGTCTATGTTTTAGTTAATAGTACTGAAGAGCTGAGTAGAGATAAATGCTGGATTGGGAAAATAGGGCAGATTTTCTCTCTTGAATGGAGATAATAATGCTCATCCAATTTACAGCACAGAATTTCTATCACTTTCAATATTAATGTAATTGTTATATAGTGGAATTTTAAAAACGTCAGTGATGTCAGTGATGCTGAGAAGAGCTGTGGACATCAGTAAGGTGATGGGGACAGGCTCATGAAGAAAGGTGAAGTGAAGCAGCAAATGCACAGCTTGTCTAAGTGGTGATAATGATGATGGGGGATGTGATGACCATCAGAAACATATCTGACATCTGTAAATGTGGAACAGGGAATAGCTGTGTTCAGTTGGTCATAGCATCACAATTAGTGTTAATGAGGAAAACTGAGCAAAAGAAAACAGAACATTCTTTTTCTGTTCAGCCCAATGGTAGTTCCCATTAAACACTAGAATGGCATCTTCAAAGGATCCCCTGTTGCACCAGCAGAAGTCCAATTGCTTAAATAATGAGAAAATAAATTGAGCAAGATGCTCATGAGTGTGTGGAGGGCAACATTTTGATACTGGGAAAGATTTGGGCAAGATGACCTCTTCTGCTTCTAATTACCAGCACACCATTAAGGAGAGTTGGCAGAGCTGTCCTATTTCTAGTTTAGAGGCTTTTCCCAATTTATTTGATTTCTAGTGAAGGCCCAGTTTATAGCCGACATTATCCAAAACTTTTCAGGCTGGAAATGCAGCAGCTGAATTGAGGGGTCGGAGCACTGGGGTCGTTTCTCTGCTGGGGCTCACCTGGAGCTGGATCCTCATGAGCCCAGTGGGATGGCACTTGAACTGAGCTCTCTGAAGCAAAACCTTGGGGTTTGAGTGAAATGGGGTTTTTCCAACTAGCTCAAAAGTGGACTGAGCTGGACATGAATCAGGGCAAGTCTAAGAGCTGAGGGCAGAGGGACCCTTTGGAGGCAGTGCTGGAATTAGCACAGGATCACAGAATTAGCAGCACATCAGAGGGGCTGCTTCTCCTCAGGAAGCTGCAGCACCTGCACAGGACACACCTGTGTATCTTCTTTTTGCATAATTTCCCTGGAATATTTTGGAACAAAAGTTGAATTTATTATTATCTTAATGCAAAATGGTTTCTTTGTGCCCATAAGAGACATAGCTCAAATAATTCCTTACTTCCTTCTTTGTTTGGACTTCAGCTTTCAAGAAGACTTTCCCCTTTATGGTGATGATGTGAGTGTGGTGTAGTTCATTGGCTGTAGTACTATATGGGAAATGGAATCATTTGCTAAATGTAGTTGAGTTATGTGAATTATAACACATGCTGAGACAGGGATTTTATCTTGAATTGAAATTTGTTGACATTGGCCAGTGAAATGTCAATGTTTTTCATCAAAAATATTTTAGTTTTTAAAGAAACCTGTTTAAAAAGCAACTTATAATTGAAAAATCGGATTCCAAATTTTTTTAGATAGTGTTCGGATGAATACTGATCATCACCAAGGGTAAACAGGGGAGAGAAAAATAAATGTGTTTTCTGCCTGGCCTCTTAGCTTCTGCTAACTTCAGAGCTCCCTGCTCCTGTTTAACTAATAAAAAATAAACTAATATTAATTTCAAGCCAATGTTGTAATGTCACATGTTGCTTTCAAAGGAAATTATTTGCTCCCTACACTTCCTGTATTTCCACTGGAGTATGCAGCCCTTTTTATTCACATTATAAAGGAACAGAGTGCACTGGATTGCACATGTATTCAAAGGAGCAGTACAAATCTGAACAGCAGCCAGGTGATCAATTATTAGGAGGCAGTACTGCATTGTGTTGTTCATCAGGAGCTTCCAGAGAGAAGAGAAAGAAATTGTCAGAGAGAGAAACATTCAATGCAGTTGAAAATAAAAAGGTAAAAAGGGGGAGAGAGAGAGTGGGGAACCAGAATAAATCAGGGTTACAATTGTATGCAGAGAGCTGGAGTGGAAAGACAGAGCAAATCATGGTGGCAGGAAATAAAATATTGCTCATCAACAGAAATAGGGAGGAGAGAGACATCAAAACACAGAGCCTCGGGCAAAAAAAAAGCAGCTCAGGATAGTGACTATGGAAAATGTAGGAGAAGAGAGGTTTGGGAAGAGATTAAAGTAATATGGAAAAAGAGAAAATTGGACTTGCTTTGTTTGAGATGAACACTACCAGAAGAAAACCAATAGAAGAAAATAAGAGGTGCCAAAAGATAACATGAAATAAAATATTTCCATTGTCCTCTCCCTTAAAATTTCAGTGAGGAGGAGGCAACTGCCCTCCCACTGAGGCTTCCCACAGTAGTGGCTGCCCTGATTGTTAAATTTTGAGAACTGTATGGTCTGAGTCCCACTTCATCCTCTGCTTCCTCCTCTTCCTCAGCCATAGTTTGGTCCTCACCAGAAGTAAAGCAGCTCAATCATGCTTCAGTCTGGAGGGAATAGATCATTGTGAGGGGGAATTTTTAAGCTTGCTAATTCATAACCACAGCAGAGTAGCCTGAAAGTTAAAATAGATTGAGAGAGAATTCCTTGAGTTGTTAATTCATAACTGAAGTATAGCAGTCTGAAAGTTAAAATATTGCTGCTCACATACCCAGTTCCTAACATTTACTGAAGTGCTTGACTGTGCTTGAAGCTAAATAAGGTTCAGAAATGAGTGTGCTATAAATTCCTTAGGCTGGAGACTACCAGGTTCTTCTGCTATGGATAATGAGTGCAGTGTAAAATGCTTTCCATGCAAAAACAACTGATTGCTTCTGAGCCTTTGGTCCCATCCTCTGTCCTTGTGCACCAGTGTGCAGCCAGTTCCTGGCAGAGGAATGGTTTCCTGCTCAAATGCAGGACCAGCTGCTGGCAGTCACGGTATGAATAATTCTAGAAATATATGGGGTGGCATAATGGGCACACTTGTCCACTGGAAAATGCCTGGGAAGTGATTGCCTGGCATTGCTCAGCGCTGCAGAGGACAGGATTTACTGCTGCTGCTCATCACACACAGCTCCTCACAGTGACTTTTCCTTGCACGTGCTGGAACTTGCAGTCTTTGCTTTCCTTCTCATGGATTTTGTAGGATGGGGTCAACCCGATAGATGAAAATGTTTTTGCCACCATGGCTAGTCAATGCATCCATAAGAGATCCTATTAAAAACACTATGATCCCACACTGACTTCTCAGTTTTATACATTGGCCAAATTTGTTTAGACCCATTCCTTCCTGTTATTTTATTTATTGCCATTCACTGGAAGATTAATGCAGCCGGTACTCTGGTTATAATTCTCTCTATCAGTCTGTCTGTAGTATCTGTGCAATCCCAGCTCTTCATCACTGTGCATTCTTTATGGATCACATTATTTCCACCACTCCTTATCTAACTGCTTCATAAAAGCATCTCACACATTTATAAAGCATGACAAGAGCATTACCATAAACTATGCCACTGTGCTCAGAAAGACATCATAGGCTCTCCATAGGCTAATCACCTTAGTGGATAAAATTATCTGGGGATGAATTTATCTGCAACCATCATATCAAAAGATGAACTGTATAGAGCAACATTGTATTGCTTTTCCACAAGGATTTAAGATCCCTGAATCATTTTGGGATGACTCAAAGCCTGGGTTTGAAAGTTGGTTTTTGTGGAGCTGCTTTGTACTTGGTGGATTATTTTATAAATATTTTTTTTAAATCCTGAAAGTGTGACATTTTCATGTACCATATGAAAAATTCAAAGGGTGCATCATGAGCATAATAAGAAATTTTGAGTCTCTTTTAAGGCTGAAAAGAAAATTAATACAGTTTTCCAGTTTGGAGGAGTTTGGAGATGAAGGTATTCAATAAATGTATTAGGCAGTTTTAGAGATCTGGTGCTTGGGGAAAGCCTGTTGGGCATAAGTCAGGCTCTGGCAGGACCAAGCTGTGCTTGCATATTAGACATAGAATAATTTCTAAATCCTTTCTTAGTAACCATTTCTCATGCACATTCCTATATTCATTTCTCATCAGCAGCTGTGACTGAATTCCTTATTTCTTATCAACTTAATTATTCCATCCAGAAAGAGAGTGGTCCTGTCTTTCTTTCATTGTGTGTTTTTCCTTAACACTGTTTCTTTGGATGTCTTTTGCTGGCAGCATTTAGAACATTTTGAGATTCCAAGAACAATATTCTGTGGTTCACTCAAATTTTATTGTGAGGGTATTTCCAGGCCTAATTCCACTTTGGATTTTCACTGTTCTCTGGCAAGGAACTAGAGATGTCAATATTGGAAATGTTCATTTCTGTTCCGCAGCAGAAATCTACATTTCTCCACAGCTTTGATACCTAGAAAATTTGTTCTGGGCAGGAATTGTGCAGCTGCAAAGCAATGATCAGAACAGCACAGCAGGTCTTTTTAATCTCTAGTTTATACTGCTGCCTGCAGTTTAACTTATAGGAGGAGCACTGCTTCAATGCAAGCACATTACATCTATTTTGTCCAAACTTGGTTTTTTTATCCTCTCTGACATATCAAATATTAAATTTTCCAAACCACCCAAGTGACTAAGAGCATGATTTTTTTTAAAGGTACTTACAAGATTTTATGCTCAGCCTTACTGGCATACATCATTTAGACCAAGACATCCTATTTACAAGTGATATAGATTTCTAGGAGTGTCATATCTCACTGAAAGTCAATGAAATTTAAAGTCATAATGCTTATTACTTTTTGATATGGAACTTCAGTTATTTCTCAAAAGTAACATTCTTCTCTTTCTGAATTAAGTCCTGCCTCTTCACACACATCTCTTAATGGCATTCCAGAGCTGTAAATCCCACCAAGACTTCTAATTTCTAACCTCCATTTCTCAAAGTTGCTGTAAGTTGGCCTCCCTTTGAAGTAAAAGAAAAAAGAATCTCATTAAAAGACTGAAGATCCCCACTAAGAGAACATTGGATTCTTGCCTGCCTCGTGAGTTACATGTCTGGGGTTTGTAGTTCATCAATAGAGGAGTGCTGATGTCCTTAGTGCAATTCCCTTGGCACACTCCCTGTGACAAAAAAGCAGTCAGTCCTTGGGGAGTGGCAGGGACAGCTCCACACACAAGAGGTGGGATTTTCTCATAGATTCTCTCCTTTTGGGGGTATATTTTACACAGGCATGCAAAATGCTAATTAGAACTACTCATAACCCTGCTTAAATAAGAGCTGGGAGCAGATTCCTCATCAGCATTCCTCCCCAGCCACCCTTGCCCTCTCCTTCCTCAGCCTTGCTGGTTATTCCTCTTTCTTTGGAGCTGCACTGTGCCAGAGGCAGGAGCTGCTAGAAGGCTGCCTTCTTGTTCTGGAGACCATTTTCACTTTGATTCATCTGTAAGAGGGGTTTTTTTTTATTATTATTATTTTTTAATATGCATAAGAATAAGGTCCTGCGCAAATTTCTCAGGAGATCAATTTGCAAGGCTCTTTAGTAGAAAAACCTATTCTCTGGTGTGTGTATTGGTTTGATATGGAAATCCATAAGCCAGCCCAAGATCCAAGCACAGCTCACATGCTGGTGTGCTCTGGGTTTTCCTTGTTAATTCAAGAGCAGATTCCATATCCTTTCTGCTTTACAGAAAATACGTATTTTTAATTTCTGTGAATAAACCGGTTTGTGAGGATCAGAGTCTATTCTATTCTGAGTGTAAGTCTAAGAATCTGTAAATCTCAGATAGAAGCCTCCTGTGGCTGATGGCAGAGAGCATTAGTAGAAAATTGTAAGACTACAAATCCTTGTGCTAATTAGGATATGCATATCCTTGCTTCCCCTATTATACTGAATGGGAAATAAAATATAAATGGAAAAAAAAAGTTAATATTAAATTGAAATATTAACATTCTGCTGAACAAAATATTTTAAAGATTTTATTTTCCTGTAGAAGTTACTTTGTTTTTCATTTTTGTAGAAAAGTTTGATTTCATTAAAATGGCTTTTTCTGTCAAGATTACTCTCAGAAACTTAAGAGTTTCTAAGATAAATAACCAGAGATGCCTGTGAGAATGCACACTGCCCCTCTTAGCCCAGGAATTCTCACTCCAGAATCCATCAGAACTTCGGCTGAGTGTGAAATAGATCTTCACAGGTATCTGACCTGCTTGGTCCAGCAGCTCTTCTCCAAATTCTGACCATAGGCAGAGGCAGCACAAAGCAAGACAATCTCATTATTTGCCTTGCTCCAAATGGGGGCGTTGTGCCATGGCACAGGAACTGGGGCCTCAACCTGCAGGGATGTTGCACCATCCCATGGGCTCTGTCCTGTGGGCTCAGAGCTGGGGCTTCCAGGAGTGCTCTTTGAGCGACCTGGACATCAGAAAAACCTCAGGAGGCTTTTAAAGTTTAACACAAGGTGCATTTCCAAGGCAAAACAAGTTTCCCTAGCCATGGTCCTCTTGTTCTGTTTTTTTTTGTAGAGAAGCAGCAGTTTCTTTAAGGGGGTACCCTGTGTCTCCAGAACCCTTTCACAGCAGCAGCATTTGAGAAAATAATATCCCAACCCAAAACTTAATGACCCACAGTGGGAGTCACTTATGTTGCTGCTGTTGCGTAGAATCTTCCCAAAAAGAAAATTATAATATAGATTTTGCATAATGAACAACAAAATACTGAATATTAATCAAAATATAAATAGAAATTTAGGGAACAGACTAATGCAGTCTATTCTGATCCACTGGGCTAAAAAAAAAAATCCACTGTATATCAGGGGACTTGCAGAGCATGTGTGGAGCATTCCAAATTCTCATGGTTATGGTAATTCCACATCTAAAGAACAACTCATCAATTTATTTGTATTTGTTATCATAAGGGAAAATAATTAAGGAGTAATGCTGATGGGTTATGCTTAGGTCAATTTTTTGGTAGTGCCTTTGTGTTACATCAGGTTTATGAGCCAAGTTCAGCTGTTTTGTGACTTCATTGATGGCAGTTGATGCTGACCTTGTGAAAAGGAGTGAAAGCCCTAAGCCTTCTCTGATTGCTCTGAAAATGCATCCTGTAAGCTTGATCCCTTTCCTTCTGGAGCAGATAAACAATGTTGGAGGATTATATGTAAAAGAAAAATTGGAGTGTAATTGCACTGTGGCTATGAGGAGTCTTCTGTTTGTTCACTTGTGAAGTGGCTGGTGATGTAGCATGGGACTTTGTTTTTCCATCTGTTACATATTCCTGTCAGAAGTAAAAATGTTGCTTTGTAAGTTCCATAGTAGTGGCTTATTATTTCTTAAAGTAAAGTATAGTATTTTCCCCTGTGCACAGTGTAGTCTGCAGTTCTGGCACATTAGCTGGCATAAACATTTTGATTAAAGCTTATGAATGTATTAATTACACCTGGGAAGTTTCCAAAGCTTATTCAAACTGAAAACTCTAAATTGCAGCCCCCAAACCTGAATTCTTTATAGTAAATGTAAAAAAATAAGGGCTGTCACGGGGTTGTTTTTCCTTTCTTTCCTTTGTTGTATAAAGACACGGGGTGGAGACCATGCAAATTTTTATATCCATTCATTTCTGGGAGCAATTTTTCAGCAAGTCTACGAGTGTCTGAAGAATTTTTGCTGTCACATTGTTAAACATTTGCTTGGAGTCTATAGAATTTAAATTCTCTCCTAAATTTTCTCTGTTCTCCTAGGTCTAGCAGCAGCATCTGCATATACTTAAGCATTTTCAGAATAACAAATGGGTCCATGACCTTAGCACTGGCACTTAGACTGGCTACTTGAAGCTGTTACAAATAAATAGAGCTACCACAAACCAGCTACAGTCCTAATGAACTGTCTGGAAATGTTGATAAAATTGGTTCCATATGATTTCTTTTGTTCATATTCCCACGGTGAATCACCAGTGGTGTAACAGAGGCAGAATTTGGCCAGAAAAGCCCATGATGTTATTTGGGCACCATTATTTTTTTGCAAGTAGCAGGAACAGGTTCTTACAACAACCTTCATCTGGATTAGGCTGTGAGGTGCATTTGCAATGAGCTAGAAGCAAATGGAACAGAGGATCTGAATTCTAAAATCACTGGGTGTGTGACCCTGAGAAGAAAGGCACATCTTATCTGTCAGCCAGCTCTGCCAGCGCCAAACAGCCCAAGAAGTCTCACCAAAGCTCTGCTCTGCTCATGCATTCATGCACACATGCATTCATTATGATTGACCTGCCCTAGGAAGGTCCATTAAGTGGAACTCATTTCAAGCACAGATGGTCCTGAATAGCTTAATGTCTGTCTGGTGGCCAGAATAAGTGAATTCTTGATGGCCTTAGACTTCTGATCACATACATGCAGCCAAGGAGGAAATGAAAACATGTTTATCATTTTGATAAACAACCCCTCTCATTGCTGCAGGACACTCCATGTAACTCAGCAGAGTCAAATACTATTAAATTGTCATCACTGTCAAAGAGAGAATGTATAAGTTTTGCTACCTGAGTCATAGTTAATGACTTCCACAATGTATAACACAAATCAGTAGTGCTGTTTGCTTTTTTTATGTTTGTTTACTGATAAGTTCAGGCTTGGCTGGAATGCAGAGGCAAGTTATAATTTTGAAGTGCAAAATATGCTTTTATTATTACCTCCTAGCTAGAGGTATAAAAAACAGAGATGACTAGAAGATGGCTTTTTGGCTTCTGCCAGGCATGCACTCAGACCTTATAGGTGATTAGACATTTTAAATCACAGCCTCCCACAGCAGACTCATACTCTTGATAAAATATTTCACTCTGTGGTGTGTAAACTCAAGGTGGCTTTGTAACAGAGACAAAAATGAACATTATTTCAGGAGTTAGTGTCTTCCAATTAGAATGAAACCATTTGCAGGGGTAAAAAACAGCTGCCTCTGTTTTACAGCAAGAATGATCTATTATTTCTACAGTTTCCTGTTTGAAGTCTGTGCAGAACAAGGGTTTCTGGAAGGCTGGGGAATGTGAGCAGAGTTGCAGTGACACAGAGAGTTGCCATCCTCAACATTCCAGGATCCTCCCTGGCAGGCAGTTCTGTCCCTCTGGCTTTGGTCACATTTCCTCCATGCAGAGCTGAGGCCTCCTGTGAACTGAGTGCTCAGAAAGGATCAGCTGATTCTCACCATCAATTCCTGCTGATGTTTGGTGTGAAGAAGGTGTAAGTCATGACAGGACATTTTCATTCACCTCTGAAGCTTCTTGAAGGAAGATCAATGCTCTTCCTGATCCGCGAGTTCCAATTCCTTTTTTAATCTTCTGCTTTTCTTGGGGCAGAAAGAAATTATTTTTTAAAAAATGCCAGATGGATAAAACAGCCACTTCATGAAATGTAACTGTCAACATAACATTCAGAAGACATTTACTTTGAGGATTTTTAGGCCACTTTCCTCTCCTTTTAAATTCAATGGCAAATCCTCTATTGACTTGAATGGGTTGGATGAGGCTATTGTGAAATCAAAGCCAGAAGCTACTGTAGCTCAATAGACCATAAACTTCAAAAAACAGAGACACTTGTGGGTTTATGACAAGGATTCAAACTTTTGCTGCACTCACAGCCTAGCAGGTCAATAATTCCCATTTTTTTTTCAGAACTCCCAGCCATGTAATATCTTGCCAGATCTTCCCATAATCCAGGTGAACCATTAAGAAAAAAAAATGGCTCAGGAAATTCATCAGATACTGAATTAGAGTATTTCTTGATGCACTCCAGCCCCCTCCCCCAAAAGAAGAAAATTGGAAATAAAAAATACAAATCACAGAACGCAAAGGTATTTCACATAACACTGAGTGATTTTCAGTGGAAACTGAAGGTGGATTTGCGTTCCTCTCCCCACTCAATTAATTTCCTCATTTATGCAGCTGAAGTAGATTTAAATAGAACCTCCCACCCTCAATATATTTGTGGTATATGTGTTTCTGTGAATGATGTAGTAAGGAGTATGCTTTTTCAATTAGGTTTTTTTCCCTATTCTCACTGTGTCCATTTATATCTGTCTCTATTCCCATTTTGTATCTAGCTTTTTAAAAGTCTCACATGTACAGGCATGGTTGGTAAAATCCATACAAGAAAGCACATTGCATGCAATGCTACCCAGTAGGCATCCATAGGCTAAACATGCTGTAATGCAAATATCTGATCCCACTTAACAGATTTTTCAGGAAAACAGGCTGTATAACCTCCAGAATTTTCTCCATGTGAGGTGGATTTTTTCTTCTCTGTCAGCACTGGAAGGGGTCTTTCTATTATTATAATTATTAATATTTGCATACTTTTATGGACTATGTAGATAAAATTTCCAATTAATGTATTTAAAATTTTAGCAGTTAAAAAATGGTTTATCATTGCTTTTATAGTGTCATTATTTTTTGCCCCTCCTAAACAACTACACACTTTGAGCTAAATTCATTACTGCTCCAGCAACTTGAGCTTCCACATAACAATTAAAGGTGTTATAAAGCTCTTCCACCACAACCCATTATTTTGAATAGATAACCAAATAAGCATGACTAGGTCATGTGGTTCTTCATACTCATACAGCAAATTTATAGAGAAAATTAAAGATTTAGTTTATTCACAAATATTTACCACACAGTCTATGTAGTCTAAAATTAGAAATGCTTATTACTGTGTACATTATCTTTATTGTTGAAGTTGCAATCAATAAAATCACAAATCTCTCTTCTCCTAGGGCATGACCATAAGAAGGATTAAACCAATGAGAATCTTTTCATTGCTTTCAATACAATTTGGATAGGGGAACAGGGAGTTTGTGTGAAGGATTACTTCATAGAAAATGCAAGCATTTGGGGCTGAGTTGATTATCACAATTCCTCTTACTCCTCAGATACACTCCAAAGCCCATTTATCAGAGGATGGCTCTCTGAATTGTTGGGATCTCTCTTTTTTGACACCTTTTGGCTTTCAGATAGCTTGTGTCAGCAGCCCAAACACACCTAATAACTGAGAGGTGCAGCAGCATGTCTCTCCAGATGACTTCAATGTTCACTACAGAATTAATCTCATGCTTGCAAACTCCCCCATATGACCAACATCAGGCAAGGCAGAATCCACCCTGCCTACCTGCCCAGTGCTTCACTAAAAATGCCATATTTGTAGAAAACCCAGGTACCAGAACTCCTGGTAGGGAAATGCCACTGAACTGCCAGACCTCTACCAAAACCCTTTGTTCACAGCCAGATGTGGATCAGCATCTCCACACTTCTTATTCTCCTACAGCACACAGTGCCAAAAGCTCTCAATATTCTTTAAAAAAGAGTGAAATCCAAAGATAGGATTAATGTGGTTTATGCTGCAGTAAAAGCAGCATGTACTTAATGGCATGAAGAAATAATGCTTTTCTAGAAAATCTTGCACATCCTGCCCTTTAGTGGGCAGCACATGAGGTTTTATGCTAAGTTGAAACAAACCCTGCCAAATTTGTGCTGTAATTTCAGAAAGCAGCCAGATATCTGTGGGGAGCAGCCTGACACCATTAAACACTGAGTGATTGTGAGCTAAATGCAATCTGAACTGAGGAATGGAGAAATTACCTGGGCAGGGCATTAGCCCACCGTGGTGTTTGTCTCCTTGCAGAGCAGAGGTGAAGGGGAATGGCCCACCTGACACTTCATTTCTGTGCTCAGCATATGGCACAAACACCAAGCACTCATAAGCCCAAAGCCACCATGGATCTGTCGATCACCCCCCTGTGCTCTCCTTCTAATAAAACTACTGCAAATGCTCAGAAAGAACAATTAGGGAGGAGACAAATTAAACCTGATGATCTCACACACAGTGGAAATGTTTCCTGCCTTAAATCTGCCAATCTAGTGAGTGGGAGAGCAAAGGGAAGTGCTGTTGGGCCGCCCTGTAATCTGGGGAGACTGTCATTCCCTAAGGGCTGAGAACTAGCACAGAATCAAATATTTGAAGAAATATCTTATTTCTAGATGGATTCCCTTAGTCTCTGTCCTTGTATGAGAAAATATTTGGGAAAAAGGTTTCCAATGTTGCAAGCATAAAACCAGCCAACATTGGTTGCACATTTTCTGTAGTATTTTACCCACATTTCTTCAGGCCTAGACATTGACATCATTATTTTTAGGCCAGAAATTATGTGGATGTCACAGAGACTTCTAATATAAGAAAGGCAAGGGAACTTATCTATGTTTTCTATTAAAAAATGTAGTGTAGCAGTACCTGGCTTATTTGGGAGCACACAAAAAGAAGGAAATAAAACTGTAATCCCACCTGTAGAGAAGCTGGGCAGAGGCAGACAGGAGCACGCCTGGGTGCTTTGATTAGCCACTGCTGCTCTTCCTAATCAGAGTGTCAATATTCTCTTTTCTTTTTTTTTTTTTTTCTTCTTTTTTTTTTTTTTTTTTTTTTTTGCCAGAAGGAGGAACGTGTGAAGTTATAGCAGCACACAGATGCTGTAATAAGAATCGAATTGAGGAAAGATCACAAACAGTAAAATGCTCCTGTCTACCTGGGAAAGTGGCTGGGACTACAAGAAACAGACCTTCCTGTGTTGATGGCAAGTAGCTCCTCCTGTGTATATGTTTCTGTTTGTGTACCATCCATTAGAGGTAGAAAGCTGTAAATCCATAGATTGTGCATAGAAATTCTGTTGTGTTCTTTATTTAATGAAATATAAAAATCTATAAGCATAAGTATATATTTAGATCACTTTCTTGCTACTTCAGTGCATAGCTCTGTGCACATGGATCATGTTAAGGTTTAACTGAAAACTGGAAGAATATTGCCCAGTATGGATGCTTTGATGAGTATAAGAGATTTATTATTGATAAATACCTGGATAAAATTATCCCTTGAGTCACTTCACGGGGCCCCTTCGGTGCCACATTAGTTTTGATTCATAAATATTTCAAAGGACAACTGCTATTCATTTTGATTTAATTAGTCATTTGGAAAGTCAGTGGCAAAATAACATAAATAAATGAATCTCATATTCTAGCCCTGAAATGAACATTACAGAAAGCAGGAGAAAAATCTTTGTCTTTTAAAATCACTGCTGCTGTTGCTTGTCATGGCGATTTGGTTTGGTTTTGGGGTTTTTTCTGAAGGAAAAGCACCATTTTATTTGTGTCTGGGTTTCATATGAGGTTTAGCTCCACAGGGTGTTTTCCTCTCTGGGGCTCCCCTGCCAGCACTGCAAGGTGAAACCACACAGCAATCAGGGGGAGAGCCACAGCTGGGAAGTGCTCAGCAAAATATAAATCTCATAAGAAGATGGGGGGTAAGTCGTACTAATCCCATTAGTTACTCTTCCCAAAAAATCTGTTCTGTGCTGCAGAATCCCTCAGTGCAGCAGCTTTGTGGAATGGAGTGTCTTGTAAAAATCCCTCGCTGTTCTGTTGGGTGAATGTTGTGTTGTTTGTACCAGCCCACAGGTGCTTCAGAGAGCCACAGGTTGGTTTTGTGCAGCGCTGTAGGCTCTGTGCTGGGCTCTCCTCACTCTTTCTGTGTTGAAATCCCATGGGTACTGGTGTCTCTGCCAGTTTTGGTAGCACCCAGAGTTTCCTCTTTGGGTCTGTGTTTGGCACTCAGCTTCACCCCAGGCGAGAGTGGGGAGCTCTGCAAGAAAATATTGGGAAAAATGTTTTCTTCTGGGTATCTTTCCTCAATCCCAGGCTGCCAAGGCATTAGAATGGAGCAGGGAGTGGTCCAGTATACCTCAGACAGGAGTTGTAATTAGACAGGAATATTGGTGGGTGTTGTGGAATGGAATATTGTGCAGACAAAGATCATTCTTGCAGATTTGATACCAAGAAGGTGAGAGAATAGGGGCTCCCTTAGAGGAATGAGAATCTCATGTCTTCTCAGCAGATATTTCTGGCATATGGATATCTGGTTTATATATTAAAGATACAAAAGGAAATGTTTTATTATTTAAAAAACACATTCAAATTTTTAAATTATGAAGTAGTGTTTCATAGTATTTCATAACAAGTTTTCATAGCTTGTTACACTGGGAATGCAGTTCAGCTTCTGAACTCATGATTAAAACCATGCTATGAATGCACCTGTGAATGATTATGCTTTAGTCCACAACCTGTCATTCTGTTATTGCCTAATTACCCTGATAAAAAGAAGCTTTTCTTTTTCTGCTAAGCACACTCATAAAGCCTAGGTGAAAACTACAGCTGGTTGTAACCAAAGATCAGGCTGTACAAGCCTTGAAGAATTTCATGTTCTTCATCAGGTCATGAAATACAGAGGCAGCAGATAGAGCAGAGAGACACCATTAATTCAGCCCTCATAACTCTGTTCAGAGAAGAGAAGCTCAAAGAGTGCTGTGTGAAGAAAAAAGTCGGGTGCAGGTGTGGACTGGAGCCTAATTGCTCTGTCAGGATTACAATAAAGAGAAATGTTATTGTCTGGAATTTTGAAAGGAGTTAGGATAAAACAATGGCTAATATGAAAGTGTAAGGCAAGTCCCATTGAAGTCACTGGTAAGACTCACTGTGACTTCAAAGCCAGCAAACGTGAACTACAAAGGAATGTCTTCCCCTTTCAAGTTTGGTTGTAGTCAGCCCATAGCTGCTTTTGTAGATGGCTGGAGAACAGTTCAAAAGCCCAATATGCTGCTGGTAAAAATTAATCCAAGGGACATTTGCTTTGGCCTTTGTTTTATCCCAGACTTTGCTTTGTGGCTTTTGACATACTGACCTGGTTTAAGTCAAAACTTTTTCCAATTTGGTGGTTCTGTTCTTGTAAAGACAAACGCCCAAGACTCCCCATGGGAGTCCCACTGACGTCAGTGCTTTAACTCACACAAAGATTTGGGCTTTGCTGTTTATTTTGTGCAGGAGAACATTTCAAAAGGTCACCTTTTGAACTTTCTACCTTCTTTGTCTACCATATTGAAAGGTTTCAGGCCTGTTAATCTCACACCAGGTTTTATTTACAGTGTGTAAATATGTACAATTTCAAGCCATAATGTGTCACAAAGAAATCTTGCTTGAGTCCTAATTAAATATCCACAGGTGTTCAGCAATATACTCACAATATAATACTTCAAGCAATACACTCACACCCCAAGACACTTCTGAGAGGTGCCAAAGACTGGGAGACCCCTGTGAGCAGTTTGGCTGTTGGTTGATCACCACCTTGAGCCATCTCCACCCCATGGCTATGTACTAGTGTGTATAAAGCAGGCTGAACCTCAGTATTGCCCTGTCAAACTGTGATTTAATGGCATTGGGATCCAGCTTTTGGTGCTTCCCAGTTAAATTTCATCAGCAAACACCTCCTCAAGGCTGCTGCTTTGGCAGTTTGAGTCCATGATGCAGAGGAGAGATTGCATTGCCTTCCACCCCTACCAGCTATTGCTCTGGGACACAGCTGGGCTGTGTGGAGAGCTGGCTTTGTTTTCTCTTTCAGAGAATACAGTTATTTGTAGGAGCCATCTTAACATTTTTCAGAAGTGTCAGGGCTGATGAATGGTCCTTTTGTCCCTTTTGCTGTGAGATCTGATCATGGGAAGCACACCATCCCGGTACACAGGGCTTGGCTTGCAGTCCTGCTCCTGCATGGGAGAAAACTCAGGCTGAGGTTGTTTGTACTGTGAAGGGCATGAAGTTGATGTGCATTCCCAAGCATCACTTCCTGCCAAGTCCAGCAAACTTTTTCTTTGGGGTCTCATCTCAATAAAGTGTAGTGAGGCCAGGCCATGGCAGCCTCAGAAGTCATAAATGATTCTTTGTATTCAGTAGACACTGTCCTAAAAGCTGCCTCCATCACCAGTGAATTATGCAGTAGCAACAGTGGGAGCAAAACAAAAGCCAAACCTTGCCATGAAACACGGACACCAGTTTCTGTTTCTTTGCCTATTCTGTTGCACATTTACTTTCATGATTCCCTTCACTACTTCAAGGTCTTTTTTGTTCGAAGGATGGTTTGAAATGCTCCCTTCCCTCTCTACAGTTTATCTTGCCTGCCACTTGGCCAGAGCATATACCATGGGCATCAGGCTGCTCAGCTCTCTGCCATGGATATTATTATTTTCTTTATTTGCCCAAATACCTCTCCAGGGCAAGTCCCTTTTTCTGGGGAAAGCAATGCCCAGCATTTCCCGTGGGCTCATGAAGGCCCTCAGGTGCCTCAGCAGAAATCTCTGTCACTGGTGCAATTTCTCCTGTGGCCTGAGGTTTTATTCCTTTGTCATATCATTACTATATAAAAAAGATACTTATAATTTTTTTAATACTGTCACTTTTATACTGGGGATATTGTGCTTTGTACCATATCCTTTCAAGTGGTATTGAAGCATCCTGTACAGTCAGTAGGTGGTTATGTCTGTGTGTTCTTCAAGGCTTGTGAATAATATATAATTTGTTTGTCTATACTGGAGTTTACTGTGTTACAGTCAGTGCTCTCAGACACACATATTTTTAATGCTTCATTTTTCTGTTCCCTTCCCTTCAATCTTCTTCCAGGCTATTTTAAACTCTTTCACAGGCAACCTCATATTTCTTGCATAATTATCTGTGAAATTTGTTGGACCACAGAGTATGGAATAACAGAAAAGCACCTGCACTGGCTTTTGAAATCAGCCACAAAGGAACTTTCACGCAGGTTGTGCATATTGCCAGTGCTTTTAGGAAATGAGGTGGGTTTAACACTGGTGAAAACCAATGAGCAAAAAGGAAGGTGCTACTAAAATTCTTTGCAGTATCTCTTCTTCTAAATTGTACCTGTAAGAAAGGCCTCTGCAGACACATGAGGTGATTCCATTCCACTTTTTCTGCAACACAGGATTGAGGCATTAACCCTCAGGCAGCAGGATTAGTGGTTTAGTCTCCATGGTTTGTTCTTGTCCTGTTTTATACCAGTCATGCATCAGGGAAAGAAAAGTCATTCACTGATACAGAAAAATAAAATAAAATCAAGCCAGTATTTTCATTTTTCACAGATTGATTTTGGATCACCTCAAGTTTCATTCCACAATGTATGAAATATTAGCACACATGTACATGCTTCAGATTTCTGTTAGTTTGAGGATCACTTCTATTAGTTTGAGGATCACTAGCCACCATGTGGCTAGTTTGACATCACACTAGAATTTACATCACACTTCCTCAGGGCAGCACTACCAAGCCAAACATGAGGTTACTGACCAGTGGAAACTCCCTGACTTTTAATCCTCTCTTGGCCAGCACCTCACACCTCTCCAGTCGAGCTGCTGGATAATTGGTGCTGCTCATCCTTATTTTTCCATGTGCAATAGTTGGAGCAGAGAGAGGACAGCATTCACAGGACACATTCCATTTGCTGTGTTTGCCCTGCTTTCTCCCACCCAGGACCCACAAACAAAATGGTCCCATCTGGTCTGTCTCTCCCTAGGCAGACAGTAAGTGCAGCCACCCTGTTGACATCAGTTCATTTATTTTTATTTTTACATTATGGATAAGACACCAATTATGGAGCAAGCATCCATAATTCAGGAGTGTTCCTTCAGGACAGAGGTGCAGCTCAGCCCCTCGTGCTGGTGCTCAGCCTCAGCATCCTCCCACAGCACTGCACCAGCTGAGGGTTGGGCAGGGGATGCACAGACACTTCCTGGCTCTGCCTGCAGTGAAAGCAGGATTCAAGCCTTGTAGAGTCAAATGAAAGACTCCTATTGACTTTGGGTCAGGTCCTTAGTAAATGCTTTGTTAGAGATAATCCTGTATCTATCAGCACTTACATCAAGTGAGAACAGTTCACAGTCACAAAGCCAATAGTTTTCTATTTATCTAATGTGTACTTTAGGTGGTATCACCAGAAAGCCTTTTTTTTTCCCACTCTGTGAAAATACTTTCAATCAATTCTTATTTCTTGAAGAAAGGGGGAAAAATGCTTTTTGAAATCCAAGGAGTCAGCTTCTCATCCCTCTAGCTGTGCTTCGGCCTAGATAAGAAGAGATCTCAGGGTCCCATATTATTAATTCACTGTCTATATGAATAATGAGCAGCCTTGGTGAATTATTCCACACTCCTGGGAAAATCTATAGCCCTGTCCTTCTGCAGCACCACTGGAACCAAGCAGTAAGCTCATATTTATTTTTATTTTGGTGAAATTCAGATGACTTCATTTGTAAGGAGGAAAAAAATGTCTCTCTTCTCCACTGACATCTTTTTAGCAAGTTCGGAAAAAAAGTCACAGAGTATCTCATGTGCTATTAAAAAATAGAAGAGGAGGGCAGAGAAGTCTAACTTTACTGAAATATTTTAGGCTTTTGTTTTGTCCAGATCATGTCTTCTTGAAACGCCCTTGCAGCCACCCTGAAATCACAGCCAGATCCTGAGAGGTGCTGACTTCAGAGGGAGCAAAAGCAAAGCTGGCAGCAGCCATGCAGAGTAATTAATTCATTTACCCAGGCACAGAGGCTCTCATTACCAATTTGCCTTCCCTTTGCAGGGCAGAGGCTGAAGGGAGCAGAGGGGAGGTGTGTGCTTGACCCTGCCAGTGCTGGGTGAGATTTTGTGTCAGGGCACAGCCTCATGAACCCAGCCCATCAGTGAGCAGCCTGGGGAGAGCAGAGAGGCTCTGCTTCTCCCTGAGCAAGTGGATGTGCAAACAAATCTCTGTGTGGGCATATGGATCCATATCTATGCACATATATATATATATGTGTGTGTGTGTGTGTGTGTATTTCTGTTCTGCAGAGCCACCCTGCCACGGGTGGTGCCTTCCAGCACCCAGAGCTGCTCAGACACACAGGGATGTTTTTCTGTGATCAAGGTGCACTCAGGCAGGACGTTCAAGGAGCAAATCTGCACTCACCTGAGCCAGGTGCAGTCAGGGCTTCCCAGGTAGGTGCTCCCCCATGTCCCAGCCAGGGCTGGGCTGATCCTGCTGCATGCACACTGCAGCAGGCCCTGGGAGAGGGGAATGGATGCTCCTGTCCTCCTGGTGAGAGGATGGTGCAGCTAATGAGAGCTTCTGACTGTGGGTTTGTGTGAGTACCTCTTCATTGCAGTTATCATCTGTCTCCCCACCTATATTTTATATTTCTTTATTTTTCCAGTGACATTGTGGTTTCCTGCACAGCCAAGCAACCACCCTTTTTAATATCAAGCTCAGAGAACAGCTGACTAATCCACCCCTGATGAAGTACAGAGAGCTCACTTAAATCCCAATTTCAGCAGGAAAAAAATTTTTTTTCTACTTAAGAGGGGTAAAAAAAGGCTGTAAGGCATAGCACTGTCTCCATCTGTGTGAGGGGTGGTCGCTTTCCCAGGTTCCAGCTGGCAGATTTCAGAGGGAGCAGAGCCCTCACAGCCAGCCAAGGTGCACAAACAGCATCCCCACGGTGAAATTAGGGAATGGCATGGCTCTGGAGCACTGTGAAGACACACAGGAACATATAATTACTTCACCTCTGTACAGAGGAAAGTAACCTTTTGCTCAAATACTTGCAATAAACCCACTAGAGGCTAAATGGAAAAACAGTAGGAGATCTCTCCTCTGATAGGCAGCATTAAGTGTTAATCACAGCACTGGAAGAGCCTGGGAAGAGGGGCTGGAGGCAGGGAGGGCAGCCAGCCATGCCAGGCACCACAGGGAAAAGGGGCAGGAGCTGGAAGGGAAAAGAGAGCCTGGAGAGAATTCCCTTGCAGGGGTGAAGCCACGGGCAGGAGCATGGGCTCAGGTTCAGGGCTGGTCAGGCTGCCTGGAGAGCACAGAGAAAACCAGGCCAAGGGGTCTCACTGCTTTGGTGAGCCCAGAACAGGAGGCTCAGCCCCCTCTGATGGCAGATCTAGGGGCAAAAGCAGCTGCAGCAGTGCTAAGGAAGGTTTCTCACAACAACCCTTCACCCAGCGGTGCTGAGGGAGAGCTTTCCAGACATCAGGAAGGTGCAGCCTGATGTGTATCTGCCCTGCATGGCAGAAGCAGAAAGATTTGCTACATTTACTGCACCTGTGTGGAGAGGTGATGAAGCTGATGGAGGATGTGTGGTACCTTAGGAGCAGGAGAGTTAAACCTTTACACCCAGCCTTTAAACAAGCCCTGGGTTCATCTTCCCCTTGTGTGGCAAAATCCACATGCACAGCCCAAGGGCAGCATCCAGAATGCTCTCAGGAAGTGATTTGACACCCAGATTTTCAGCCTGTGTAAACTGGCTCCTGAAAGCCTGAGAGGTTTGTGCCAAATGAGGGCACAGTTTGGAGGGTTTAGGAAAATGAGCAGGACTGGCTCTTAATCCTTGCTCACAGTCCTCAGGGAATGTGTTGGACCAGTGTCCAGCTAATCCATGGCCAAGGGGAGCTTAGGGAAACATTAGGGTCGGGTTAGCATCTGTGCTGTATCCTCTGACACCAAATCCTGGCAGGAATTCTGATGATATTTTATCTCTGCCAGGGAAGACCATGTTATTAAGTGGCTAATTCTGCATGAGCTCACACCACACACCTTTTCTGCATCAGATGCTGTGGATTTGGTGCACTGTGACACCAAATGTGTGCCTACAGGTGTCTCTGATACACTAGAGAAAATACCTGATTGGAGTATTGCAGAGCAGGAAGCCTTTTTTTCTTTTCTTTCAAAGCTACCTTCCATCTATAAACATGGACCTGGTTCACAAGGCTTGATTGTGGTTTGTGGGATTAGGGTTTGAACACAAAAGAAGTGGATGATTAAGTAAGAATGAAGAATGCTCCTCCACAGTGAGCTCTCTTTAAATTAATAAACAAGAACCTGAAGCTATTACACACTGGAATTTTAAAGAGGCAGTGACCAAATCTTTGAAGGAAGCAAACACATCATTTTTCCTTTTACTGATGAAGAGAATTCAGATAGGAGTCACTAATTTAGCACTGAGATTATCTGTTGTGTTGAACTATGTGAATTAATCTGGCAACTGCAGCTGGAAGCAGGCAAGTCAACAAGTGTTTCATTGATTTCAGAGGATCAATTATCCATACAATTGATCAGAGACACATTGACAGTTCCTCCTCTCAGAATACCACCAGGTCACTGCAGGTCCCAAGCCCCTCAGCAGTTTGTCAGTCTGGAGTTTGTTTTGTGAGATTTTTGTGTATTAATATTGCAGAATTGTCTTTTAGGAATAAAGTAAGGACATTGCAAACAAGGGATTTCTATCAAATCTTAGACTTTTTGCTGAGGAAATGTGCTACTCAGCATGTAAGTAGCCTTCAGAGTTTGGAACAGGTCTCCATATGCAGGTGTCAAAAAGCAGTTTACTAATCCTGTGTACCAAAGAAAGCATTATTCCTCTTTGGGAGCTGTTCTCAAAGAGCATTCAGTTTGTCACAATAACTGCTCATGGTTCAGCAAGATGGAGGATGGCAAATTTCAATATTACTTAAAAAGTGCTGCCTCTCCCTCTTGAAACCATCATGCAGAAGACAGTGGTGAGGAGTGGAGCTGTGCTCCACAATTTAACCATTCTGCCCTATGTTATTAGTACATAAAAACTATTCTGCAGGCAGATGGATTGCTTTTAATATGTGGCTTTGTGTAATCATTTCCTTTTGATTACAGCTCCTAGGCAGCAACCATACAGCAGAGTTTTCAAGATGCATGTGCATGGTCAGTACATTTTTTTTTTTGTCTTCCAAATGTGCCCAGAACTCAGGAACAGCAAGGTGAAACATCAGCACAAGCCATCACTCAGGAATGAAATGGAGAAGCAAATGACACTGTCTTAACTGAGGACAAAGGCAAATCTCCCATTAACTCAAATGAGAGTAGAAAACATCTCTCTCTATTGGTTTTCTTATTACAAAATGCCCTCTCCTTTTTCTCCAGACCCCTCCACGAAATACCATCAAATACAGTTGTGTGTAATATAGTTATGCAAATAACAAATGAACTCTATTTCCTTTAGAAGTTTCCTTTCCTCCTCTTGAAAATTGCCAATTGGATGGACACTTTTTAAAACCAGAGCACCTGTTATATATAAAACCCCAAGTTCATTAGTGCAGTGAACACCTGCATATCCAATATATAATATAAATATAATGTAATATATACATTGGTTATCCAAGGACACAGGTACCCCTTGCTCTGAGCAGGATGGGGAATAGCACAGTGACCACTGCTTTCCACCACAGAGCACAGGAGCAGGGCAGCAGAGAAGAAAATCTGCATCCTTTGGGCAGAGAAGGACTAAGAAAGCAGTGGGGGTTTAATTGATATAAACTCCTCATCATTAAATGTAGCTTGGAAATTAGAAGAGTACTACCAGCTCTAAGAGGGGGTTGGCAACAGCTTCCCACCAGGGATGACAGCTGATTTTGAAGACTTCCAGTGTCTTTTGTCTCACCCTCAAAATGCAAACTAATTGGTATTATTTGATCAAATAACACTGCAGCATACTGGTGAGCAATAGGTGGATCACAGACATAAAAGCCAAGACAAAATGCTGTACAGCAGACTCATAAAATTCATTTTTATGTTAGAGGCCAACAAAACCCCTCTTGAAGTCTTTAGTTACAGTTTGGCTTTATTTGATACAATCATTTTTTATTGTTTGGTTGACCAACATTGGTATCTCTTTTTTATTCATTTATTTGCAATAACCTGCTGATAAATCAGCTTTAGCAGTGGAACTAATTAATTCTCCATTGTAAATATTGACTTAGATATTTTTATTCTATTCTGTTTGTCAGAGATGGCAATCCTGGACTTCCCTGGATGAGCAATAATGAGGCAGCATTGCAGAATTGCACTACTCCTCTGAAACAGCCCTTGTATATTCTGTGTGATCATTGCAGAAAAAAGACCCCACGGCATTTGCAAGCACAAATTAAGTAAATTATGGTTTTGCTACCTGGCTTGCACTCTACGAATAACCCCTGGTGTCCACAAGTGGGGATTCTAGCAAAATGTATCCATTTGAGTTTGCAGGTTTCCCAGCTGGGCTGCTCATTAACACATGGCCTGATTGAAACTGTGATCAGAAATGATCTGTGGTTACAATAGACGTGGTCTGAATGGGTTTTGTGTAGCTAGGTTGGATAAATAGAATGAATGGGGGAGGTTTTGAAATTCCTAAAATTCAAACCTAATTGCAAATCACCCAGGTCTGTGGTTTACTGTTTCATGGCACCTTTTGAAATCTGATACAATTTCCTAATAGAAGGAATAAATTGACAAACCAGGTTAGAAGCTTAAGCTCTGAATGTGACAACTCTTATTCACAGGTCTTCAGTGAAATCCTGAATCCTATCAGTGTATTTCATCAGGAGCACTCATTTGTAGCTAGCTTTGGGTTAGACCCTTTCCATCTGAACCACTCTCATTTTAAACTCATTATTTATGGTAAGCACAGCCACACACTTCATGCATTTTGCATATTCAATTTTCAAGCCAAAATATAGGAGCTGCATTAGCTTCAGTGCTCCCAGCAGGTAATCAGGCTCCTGCAATATCAAACCTTATGTCACCACCAGTAATAGGCTGAAATAGTCCTACCCTCACAAGGACTGTGCCTGCCCAGCTCCTATTAGAATTAATGGGCACTGGGCATCCATTCCCTCTAGGCAGCTTTGGAAATATCAGCCAAAATGTAGTTGTAAGTGTTAACCTTTGGGAAGTTAGTGTTGGCAGCTTCCCACTGCTCTGCTCTGACTGAGCCCAGCCCTGCTCTGATGGGAGCAGCTCCCGGGGCTGCTTTGGCACCCCTGGGGCTGGTTTGGCACCCCTGGGGCTGGTTTGGCACCCCTGGGGCTGGTTTGGCACTCCTGGGGCTGGTTTGGCATTCCTGGGGCTGATTTGGCATTCCTGGGGCTGATTTGGCATTCCTGGGGCTGCTTTGGCACCCCTGGGCTGGTTTGGCATTCCTGGGGCTGCTTTGGCATTCCTGGGGCTGCTTTGGCACCCCTGGGGCTGGTTTGGCATTCCTGGGGCTGCTTTGGCACCCCTGGGCTGGTTTGGCATTCCTGGGGCTGGTTTGGTACCCCCAGATTTGGCACCTGGGGCTGGTTTGGCACTCCTGGGGCTGGTTTGGCACCCCTGGGCTTGTTTGGCATTCCTGGGGCTGGTTTGGTACCCCCAGATTTGGCACCTGGGGCTGGTTTGGCACTCCTGGGGCTGGTTTGGCACTCCTGGGGCTGGTTTGGCATTCCTGGGGCTGGTTTGGTACCTGGGGCTGGTTTGGCACCCCTGGGGCTGGTTTGGCATTCCTGGGGCTATTTTGGCACTCCTGGGGCTGGTTTGGCACCCCTGGGGCTGGTTTGGCATTCCTGGGGCTGGTTTGGCACCCCTGGGGCTGGTTTGGCATTCCTGGGGCTGGTTTGGCACTCCTGGGGCTGGTTTGGCACCCCTGGGGCTGGTTTGGCACCTGGGTCAGTTCTGGCTGAGCACAGCCCAGGGGGAATTGCCAGGCTGCCCTTCCCTCCCTCCTCCCAGGAGAAACCTGCAGTGATCTTGGCTTTTTCTGGGCATCTGAGAGAAAGGAAGCCCAGCCCCATAAAGGTCAGTGGAGGTGGTGTGAAAATGCTGCTCTGATTCAATGTTGAAGTCTGGGGCAGAAATGACAAAACTATTGCAGGCTAACTGTTAAAATAAGTATATTCTGTATAGAAAAAAAAAATTGTCTGTGAATACTTATATTAAAGGGACTTGTAAGGGACTTTGCCCTGCTGATTTAACATTCTTTAATTAGTTGGGTTTTTCAGTTTTTTTCCTTTCCTGTCTATGTTTGCAAAGAAAAATAGTCTGGCATTTTAAAAGAAAAATAGGATTAGAATAATTTATTATTGGATTACTGTTAAACTAATAGAAACAGCCATACAAATTCATTTCTATAAACAACCTCCAGGTCTCAGGTCTAATCCATACAGATGGTGACCTGTGAGGAAGCAGTGTTCCAGGAATAAGTTTGCTGGTTTAGACTGGAGGGTTTCAACCCAGCTAATAAACTCTCAGTGGTGCATGACTGAAATGTTACTGCAGTAGCTAGAGAGCAAACTGTCCTGTTTCACTTTTTTTTTTTCACCAAATAGTTCTAAAATAACCAAAGTGTAATCACCACACTCAACTAGCAGATTGTTCATGGATACAAAATGCAGTCCTAAATCAAATAAATTGCTGGCTGTGAAGCATTTGCTGGGCTCTGCTTTGCATAGTATGAGATAAGAAGCAAATATAATGCACTGGTCTCTATTACTAAATGCTGCTAAAAGTGCAAAGTGATAAATGTGCTCTTTCAATTTCAATATAGCATCATTAGTAGAGAGACCCTGTAAGGATTACCTGCATCTTAATTACCTGCGTCTTCACCAGCACTGTGAGTGCAGCTCTGTGCTTTTGCTGGGAACCTGTGCCATTTTAGGAAGTATTCATGTTATTTTGCCAAATTCTGTTATATTTTTGTTCTGGTATTCGGACATTTTTTACTTTCCCTTCCTAAGTATGAGTGTCTAGCAGTGAGGGACCCAGAGGAAATGTGGAGCCAGGGACATCAGCAGTGCTGGCAGGTCAGAAGCAGCAGGAGGGCCAGCCAGAGCCCTTCCTGTTCTGCTGAGTCCACAGCTTTTGGGCAGAATTATGGGCAAGGCTTACTGCAGTATCCCTGTGCTCAGGGTATGGATCATGCACTTGCTCTGCCAGCTTTTCCTGAAATATTAGGTCTTGCTCCATGTATCTTTTTGTGGAATACAAATCAGCCATGTTGGTGTGGTGTCCTGCTTGTACAACATTTTTTGGTTATGTCTACCCTTGCATTTGCTCACTTCATGGCATGCTGCAATATGTCAGATTGTAGATGCTGCTGCTTCCTATATAATTTTTCAGCTAAAAATGACAGGTGCCTGGAATTATTACTGTATTATTTTGGTTTTGGGTTTTTTCACTGAGAAAACAACACCATAGATGTTGAGAGGTTCTTCCCAGGAGTTTCACAGAGACCAAGAGGGCTGTATTTGCACTCTGAAATCTAGCAAAAAAAATACAAGCTGCTATTTTATGCTGCAAAACAAGGCAGGCATCCAGCAAGGGCAAGAGCAGAGGCTTCACACAGTGAGAAGAAAAATTGGGCTGTGGGCAAGACAGGAGTGAAGAGAAGCCACACTGCAGCATCAGCAGACTTGTTGTGTAGATAATACTGGATGCAGTAAATAACCTCAAATATTTGGATTTGCTTTCTTATTTTTGAAACCTGAAAGAATGTACAATAAATAGATTAAAGATGTGCAATGTTCAGATCAGTGTTACTGTACCTGTGAAGGATGAGAACAGAGCATGAGGAGCAGTTCCACAGGGTCATGGTTGACAGTAAGTCTGGGGAAACACTAAGGTAAAAGGAGATATTCCTACAGTCTGCTTTTCATTCCCATCCAAAAATATCCTTCCTTCCAATTTCTCTTTGGTGTCAAAATAAATGAAAATGTTTCATAGTGATTAATGGTGTGCTGGCTACACACTGAATGCCAGTAGGGATGCAGCTGATCAGCAAAGAGGATATTTTCAGAAAACCTCATCATATTTTGTTTTGACTTTATGCTGACACGTTGAATTTTGCCAAAAAAGTGATTCAATTCAGCCAGTTGTATAGGCAAGAGTGAGAGCACTCAGACACACACATGGGAGAGTCAGTCCCATGGGGATTCTCTGGTGCTTCTCCAGAGAAATGCTCCAGAGAGAGAAATGCTGGGCTGCTGGCCACCATGTGCACCTGGATTGTCCATCCCTGTCACTCTGTTCTTCTAAGTTCTTCTAAGCCTTCTGATGTTTACATTTTTGTAATGGAGTTTCTCACACACTTTTCATGTAAATAATGATTGTTTTGCATTCCTTTCTAAAGGAAGAGAGAATTAATAGACTGTTATTTAACCAGTGTAGCTAGAGAGGTAACAATTTGATCCTCTAATCCGTGGTCACTTTTGAAAGTCTGTAAATATTAGAGTTCAGAAATAAACTACCCTCTTTTTACCTTAGATATTTCAGCCTGTGTGTATTGTTCATTTTGTGTCCTATTGCAACCCACCCCAAGGACTCTGCCTGCAGGACAGGATTGCAGGAGCATCTCTGTGGTCTCCAAGACCACCCAAGGTCGTGTGGCACTGAGGGACCCAGCTCGTGGTGTCACCTCTGAGAACAGAAGGAGGTGAGAAATGTCACCATGTCCTTGTTTCCTTTAGGAAACAGTTCAGTTATTTAAAAAGTGCTTACAAGGTTTTGGAGAAAGGACCAAAAAAACCTGCAACCTAATGCAAATTAACTTTGTGCTTGTAGGTTTTGATGGAGCTGGTTATACATAAAGTCTGTGCTGTGTGTATTCACCTGGAGACCTAAACCATTATGTAGAAAAAAGAACAACAGCAGCACAATATTGTTGCTTTCACTACCATTGATCTTTAATTTCCCACTTCAATTTTGCCTTCTAGATTAAGGGAGGGGGTTTTGTACTGCTGTGTATGTGAGATGTTTAAAACTTGCTTGAGATTTCAATTTCCAGAGGGTTCTGTTGGCTGAGGTTGTAGCTTATCTAATATTTTCATGAAGTCCAAGCTCTGTGCTGTAAAAGTCAATTTAGTTTTAAGCTGTTGTTTTCACCACTACAGTGAATAATCCAATTTTTAATTATTTTTATGGGTTTTCTTTGGGGGGGGGGGGGTTGAGTATTATTTGCTGAAAATTTAGTTGTTTGTCATTACTGTAATTTTAGTGGAAGGGACATTAGAGAAACCAAGCCTCAGTGGAATAGATTGTTATCCAGTGTAATGTATTGATCAGGTCAGGCAGTAAATTAACAGGAGCAGAACACCATTAAATTTTGAACTTAATTGCCTTCTACTCTTAATTTCTATTGGATATAATCAATAGGTGCCAGAGGAAAGTTAAAAGAGTTATTTAGCAAGCTGCTATTTCCTGCAGCATAATGGAAAACTAATGTTTCATCTTCTAGTTGATGCAAATAATTTGTAGTTCAAGAGTGGCCACTTAAACATTTTATCAAAGACTCACTTTTAGTTCTGTTTGATTAATCTTCATCCCTCCAAGAAAGAAACATGATTTAGTGACATGATGTGTTTTGGCTTAGCTGCCCCTTTGGTCTTTGTTTCCCTGGAGGATCTCTCCAGTCTCTGTTCCCATCTCCAGCCATGAGTGTTTCCAGGGGAGGGTTCTCAGGCCAGTGCCTCTCAATATAATTTCCTTTTCCAGGGAAACGCTGTGCTGCAGCAGTGAAGACCACAGCCTTGGTCTTGGCTTTTCTTCTTGGTTCTTTTCCCAGCTTGTTTGGGCAAGTTGCTCGTTTCTCTTATTTTCCTGCCTGAAAAACACCAATATAAACAATTGCCTTTGCCAAGGGCTGGTGTCAAGCTGAAGTGTTGCACTTTCTTGCTGGGCTCCTTGTGCTGATGATACATTTTGTTCTCCTCTCCAGCCTCAGTTTGTTGCTCCCTCTGTCTCACGTTTCCCTCTATAGTAAAATTTTCGATACCTTTTTTAACTTGCTGTTGAATTTCAGTATTGCTTATCCTGCTGTAATCTAAACCCAGTCCCTTATAAATCAATATCTCAGTGCTATTATTATTTTTACACCTCTTTGAGGACTCTTTCCCTTACCTGGCCTTTTGCTAATAAAATGCTGCAAAGGGAGCACCGTGGTTCAGGTGGCCCCATGCCAGAGCCACGTGCCCAGTGTCACTGCCCTGTGGAATTACAGGGACATTAAACAGCCATTGAATGGAGGATAGACTTCCGATGCAAATTAGGGAATTACTGCAAATTTTGGTGAGCCTCAGAAACTGTATTACTGAAGAAGTACTCAGAATAAAACAGGCCAAGGTAATCACACCTCAATATTTTACAATGGTGTCAGTTCTGTGCCAGTGGTGATGCTCCATATTTATAACTTTGTACTGGAATGAGGCAATTCACATTCAAGCTAATGGGAGTTTTCCAGGAGTGTTGATTCAGGTTCCTGATGAGAAATGAGTATAGCCCCTTTTGCTCATCTTCACAGCAGAAATAGCAGTTGGAGTTAAGAGGAGTCTACTTGAGCTTTTATGAAGTGGAGCATAATGATGCACCAAATGAGCAGACCTTCATGGAAGTTTCATTTTCTAAGAGAGTTGACCTATACTTGATCTGAAAACCAAGTATCTTCAGGGAGTGGCAAGTTACCCAGCTCAAAATAGAGTGACAGTGAGTGATCCTTGCTCTGAAATCTTGACCTACATCTGTCCACAACTCTTTCCATTATAAAATGTGTATAAAATGTGTATAAAATGTGTATACTGGGACACATTTGTTTTTATCCAAGTCCTACATATTAAAAAAAACATTGCTTGCTGCCTGTGCAAATTCAAAAGCTGCCAAATCATCAAAAGAGCTGAGTATGAATTTACCTCTTTGACAATTATTCCTTGTCACATTATTCTGGTTAACAGGGAATTCATCACAGCAGAGAAGGCAAAAATAAAGCCTCTTGACAGTTACAAGAAATTACCTGTGCTTACAATAATATATTTTCCAAGGGAAGGCTGGAGGGCAGAGCTTGACAGTGCTGAAGCTGTACCACCTGCAGTGACATCCTGTGACCATCACTGGCCTGGACTTCACCTTTGCAGAGGGAAGATTTGTTTGTCTGTGTTACAGACCAGCAGGAATTGTGGAAGGTTTGCAGTCCCAGCTCCCCAGAGAGGCTGAAATTCTCCTGTTCTGGCTGTTCCACTGGTGTCCATCACATCCCTGGCCATTATACTGGGAGGAGACAGAAGAGGTGATGTTGTGCCTGTTGTATATTTAGGGACTGAGCACAAAGTGCCCATGGAAGCCAATGGCCAAAGAGGAAATTGGACATGGGGCTAATTGAGTGCCCCTGGCCAGGAGGGTGTCAGCAGCCATAATGGAATTCCCATTTCCCATCAAGAGCTTCTCCTCGTGTTTCACTCTTCTGCCAAGAAAAAATAAAAGGAGATTTTTCCCTGTCTCACTGAGGAGAATCCCCTTTTCATCCAAATGAATTATGTTGTCTTTGAGGCGCCAGATTAATCTGTCTGTGATATCCCTCGTGCATTGCTTCCAGACTAACACATTATCTGTGTTCCTTCTTCCCTGATCTGCTGGTGCAGATGAAAGCTAACACACATGGTAGGCTGGAAAGACTGCTGCCCACAGCCATGGAAATCTCTACAGGAACAACTCTGCCTTGCTGGAGGAGAGAGGTGCATAATGAGACAACATTTATGTTAAGGTTGATTACAAGGATAGTTTGGTGCAGTTGAAGCTCCTTCTCTGACTTGCTGTCATCATAAAAACTTTGTGAACCGTAGATTATTGCATTCTAGATACCCACAGCAGGACAGGCAGACAAGGTAGGAAGTCTCAGAGACACACATGAATTAGGATTAAATGGAGCAAACTAATTCTCAATCAGATCTACTCACCACTAAAACAAAGAAGATAGAAAAAGACAGGATCAAAATTAGCAAGCTAACAGATTGCATTTCTGGTTGGGAAGAAGTCCTGGGTTAAGAAATGCTGGTGGATTTAATGTTCAATTCTACCTTTATTTGGCTTGCACGTTAGTAAAGCATATTTGCAGCCATCACCTTCTAGTTCAATCAGGGCAGTGAGTTTTTGTTTATTGAGAAGTGCTGGAGGTTTTTATAGCTGAGCCTTGGCAGAAGTCTGCCTGTGGTAATATACAATTCACATCATGGTTAGGATGGGCACTGCAATTGTTGCTGCTCTCTCTATTCTCTGCTGTGTTTGTAAAAGGATCAGGATTGGAGCTGTGAGGTTTTCTACTGATCCCTAAATCCAGAAGTGTATTTGCACCATTTTTATCCCCAGAAAGTTATCCACTGCTCACCACTTCTTTCCTGAGAAATAGTCAGACAAGACATTTTGGAAAGTAGGATTTTTTTGTGCATGCTGTTTGCAGTCCTAAGTTGTACCAGGCAGTAACTCTGCTTATGATCCAAAACCTCCACACAACAACAATACCCCAAAACCCAAAAGACAGAGAAAAAGTAACCTGCCAAAAGCATACAGCTCTTCAGAGGTTTTGCAAGGTAGTTTTGGGAGTTTCAGGCAATAATATTTTCTTTGCATAACGGTTCAAGCTGAGTGCATTGACTCTATGCATAAACTGTTTTCAACCCTGTCTTGTCATTCAGTCTGAAGAGTCTTTTGGTGATACTTTGGAGTTTTTCAGAACATCAGTGCTGGCAGGTGTAAGACCTTTAGACTCTGCTGAAGGGGAGCTGAAGGGAAGCTTCAGTTTCTGGAAGCAGCTTTGCCATTGTCCCATGGCCAGCAGAACTAAATATGGCTGAAGGAAAACTGTATAACAGGCCGACAATGGAAAGGGCATTATATAGAAATATGTGTGAAACCTTGCTATGTATTTGCACATATTTTCCAAGAGTTTCAGCAAAACAAGGAGATTTCCCCATCTTTGTTCTGAATGACAAGCATTTTAGAAAGATAGGTTCTGCACTGCCATAAATAACAATTTCTCTTTTTGCCTTTGCAAGCCATCATCAGGAGGTGATGGCATCACCTCCTCATTCCTACCCTCCATCTACCCACAGAGCCATGAGAGCATGCATGTAAAAATGCATAAAAATGTCAGCCTTGCAATTTAAATGTCAACTCTTCAATCTTATTCCAGTACATTTAGACCCTCCTTTGCATACAGTGTGGCTGACTTCTTACACTTCTAGTTTTCTTCAAAATGACAGAGGAGGCATCATGGCCCTTTCTGATAGTTCCATTTGTTACTGTCCCCTTGCAGAACACAAATGTAATGCAGTGTGCTCTGCTGAGAGACCAGTGCCAGGCAGCCCCTTAGGGATATTAAATAGACATTTCTATTGTCTTTGTGCTGATCTGACTCCCTTTTGCTTCACCAGAGTTTAGCAGGCTCCTGCTGAAATGCTGCTGGGATTTGGCTCCATTGTGATATCTCCCAGCATCTCTGCACGAGGGGAGGATGCTGTAAAGGGGTGTCCCTGTTGCCCATCTCTTTCAGAACCCTGGAAAGAAGAAAACACAGAGTTAGATATGTAGATATAGTCATATATTGGTGTGTAATCCATTTCACAGCTTTGTCTAGATGTTTTTCTTTCCCATCCTGTGCAGTTTTTTCAGGTCTACATCAATGGGAGCCATTTGGCATCGCGCTGAGTGATGCTTTGGTGGGTGCTGCAGGCTGCTGAGGAGCACAAACACAGCTCTGCTGCCCTGCTGGAGCTGCAGACACAGCCTGTTCCTCCCTCTCCCCTTAGTGCATCTAGAACTCACCTTCAAGGCCTCAGGGCTTCCAGTGAGTTACCTAAATTCTATGTTTGGGCACCTAAACAACTTGCCCTCTGTGGTTTTCTAAATTAAAAGTTACAATTTAAACCAAAAAAGCGCTATCTATATAATTAATTTTCTCATATTTATTCCATTTGAAATTAATATCAAATACAATGAGTGTAAAAAATATATTTCTGTAACTTGTTAACTTTTGAAGAATTTCCTCCCAAACAGTAATAAGAAATGTACATGTGTACATTAAGAGATTTCTCTGGGGTCAGATTTTTTTTAATATTATTCTTAATAAGATAAATTTTTATGTCCATTCTTCAGGAACTCCTGAGCTCCTTTCTATTCCACTGCTCACAAAAAGTGGGAAGGATTGCCTCTGCTTCACTCTCTGGCAGAAAACACAAATATAAACCAATATTTTCACTGAAGGATCAGGGATATTTTTACCATTTTCCCCCATGTCCTGCAGAGCAGCTTGTACAATCCACAGTGATCCAAGGACAAGAATATGCTTTCCCTTCTACCTTGGCAGGATTTTACAATGTTAAAGTAGGGCCTGAGAAGAGCTTTGAGATCCTTGCAGTAGAAGTGTTGAAAAGGCACAGGAAGCTGCTCTGGTGTGATGAGACACCAACTTGGCTCCAGCATGAGCTTCCCCATTACTACAGAAGCCTTTGGAGGCCAAAAGCTGTCCTAATTTTACTATTTCCACCTGCTTTTTAATAGAAAAAAATCTGATAGTCTTTGAATTATTCATTTATATTAAAATACAAATTTTCAAGCACATCAGCCACTAAAGACTCTTCCTTGCAGAAGCTCTTCTGCATTTCCCTGTCCAGAGCTGCTGTTCCCTGCGAGGCAGAGCTGGAAGATCTCCCCATGAGCTCCCAATACAGAACTGAAGCCTTGAATGCTCCCTGGCCACAAATTGAAGTCCTGAATGCACAGTAACTGAATATTCATTTTGTCTATTCTTTAGGAAAATAGTGACAATTTAAAGCACAAGAATAGCTCCATTCATGAGCCACGATGTGAGCAAAGCCTCTGCCACCGCTGCCTATCTGCTTTTCTTAATAAGCCAACAAAGCTGATATATTACCACGTTTAAAAATAATGAAAAAGAGATATCCAGGGAGAGAAATTATGTTTTTGTCATGAAGTGATGTAAGTTGATTATAAGCATAGGTGTTATTTCTCTCTGTTGTTCATTTGTCTGTGCAGAGCAGGACAGTTGGGATGCAGAGGGCTCCTGCTGCAGGGCTGGGTGATATCAGGGTTTCAACATTGGGAACAGCAGATACTTAGGGCAAAACTTTCCCCTGATTTCAGCTGAACTATTCATCACACACGTAGCTGTCATTAATCTTACATGCAGAGCCAGGCTTCTCATATTTCAAAACCTTTGGAGAGGCAGCTTTTTAATCTATATTTGGTTCTTCTTTTTTTTCCCCTTCTGAGATTGGTTTCTCTTTGCATATAATGCTGCAGTAGTTTCAATTTAAACAGAACCCTGAAATAAAATACTTGAATTTAAAACCCTAGCAGAGAGAAAGGAAACAATTATCTTGAAATGTTTTGAAATTCTTCTTTTTTTTTTTTTTTGGAGGTAAAAAACTTAAATGACAGCTCTGCTGACTGTCAAAATTGACATGTATTTTAACTTCTGTTTCAAGCAATACATTATCTTAATCACAACAAGAGGACACATTCTCCAGGATGGTTCCATACATTCAATTAATCTCAGTAGTAATTCACAAAGGAATTCATTATAATATAATGCAGCACCTTCAAGTATCTAAATTACAGCACCTAAAGATGCTTAATGGCCAGATGCAGAAGCTGCCCAGCAGCTCGTGGTGGCAAGTTCTAACTTCTGCTTCTTCTCTGACACATCATTCCAGACAAAAGGCAGGTTAGGCATTCTCCTATGAGCCAGGAGAATGAAGAAAAAGGACAAGGAAACAAAAGTGTCTGGAAAAACAGGAGAAAAGACAGAATCTCTGTGAGGGCAGCAAGTGGCAGGGGGGTGAGGTCTGAGCTTATTCTCAAAAATACATGAACTATGGCAGCCACAGGATATGAAGTATTCCTATCAAAACTTTCTGGTGACCAAGAGCAAAGTTTTTAAGTGATTTGCATATCTCTCTCAGTTCTTGAGATAATAATATAGATGTCTGCTCCTTGTTTTGTAGGTCTTTAATACAGCTCATATTCTAAACCCTTCTGTCTGCTAGTATTCAAACAGGATGCTCTTGGAATCCCAACTTCTTTGCCATTTTGCAAAGCAGAATCTGAACACAAAGCATTATAAATTCAGCACTGTGTGTCACTATGGGAACTGTTTCTGCTGCCAGACAGAATGGGAATAACTGGGAGCTGGCTGTTTGGGGAATGAACTGGGAACTGGCTGGTTTGAGAATGAACTGGGAACTGGCTGGTTTGGAATGAACTGGGAAATGGCTGGTTTGGAATGAACTGGAACTGGCTGGTTTGGAATGAACTGGAACTGGCTGGTTTGGAATGAACTGGCTCTTTTGGGAATGAACTGGGAACTGGCTGGTTTGGAATGAACTGGGAAGTGGCTGGTTTGAGAATGAACTGGGAAGTGGCTGGTTTAGAATGAACTGGGAACTGGCTGGTTTGGAATGAACTGGAACTGGCTAGTTTGGAATGAACTGGGAACTGGCTAGTTTGGAATGAACTGGAACTGGCTGGTTTGGAATGAACTGGGAACTGGCTGGTTTGGAATGAACTGGAACTGGCTGGTTTGGAATGAACTGGAACTGGCTGGTTTGGAATGAACTGGGAACTGGCTGGTTTGGAATGAACTGGAACTGGCTGGTTTGGAATGAACTGGGAACTGGCTGGTTTGGAATGAACTGGAACTGGCTGGTTTGGAATGAACTGGCTCTTTTGGGAATGAACTAAGAAGTGGCTGTTTGGGCACGTGTGTGTCTGTGTGTGTGTGTGTGTGTGTGTGTGTGTGTGTGTGTGTGTGTCTGCCAGGCAGGCACACACATAAACATTCAAATGCAGATATGTAAATTTTACCATTAAGTGTTTGCACCTCTTTGCTTCCCCATTTCTTCTTATTTTGCTTCATTTAGCATAGATTATCTCAGTAAGTCTGGCAACTAGTCAATTACTGAATTCCTTTCAAAGGAAGGGAAAAGGAAGATTACAGAATTCATCAAGCCAGCATAAATCACCATATCTTCCCCACCTGAGGATCTGACCCTCCAACAGTAGTTTCTTTCTTCTTTATAAAGGTAATTATCCTATTAAAATTAATAGTAAAATGAATACTGCTGTGACTGAATTACATGGGATAAGCGTGAAATACTGTGATCAGTTCTGCTATGAATTAGTAATTATAGTGTGCCCAGTGAAATTTGCATACTTTGCTCTCCTTCCCTGCTATCTGCCTTGGTTTAGTTGCCAGTGCTCTCTCCAGGCTCGGAGCTGGAGATTGCTGGTGCTTTGTGCAAAGAGGAGGTGTTTGCAGAACATAGCACCCCTGAGTTTTAAGTAGCAGAAGAAGTTACAAGATAAGCTTGGGTTTGTTTGGCATTTGAAATAGCTGTGATTGCCTTTCTAAATGTGATGGTGTGGGGAGTTTTAGTGCTTACAGAGATGGGGTGAGGGGAAAAAGAAGAGAGGGGGGAAAAAGTCTGCCTCCTTTCCTCCTCCTGTTTCAGGGTGAAAAGTTTGTGTTCATGTGACTTTGAGTTGGTGCTGCCTGGAGCAGTGCAAGCAGTTGGTATCTGACAGGGAGAGGGGAAAAAGGGAGAGCCAGAGCAGGAGGAGCTGCTGCACAAAGAGCTGTGTCCAGCCCCTTGCACTGGGGCTGCCTGCAAAGTTTAAAGGTGACCTTGAAGAGGATAAATGATACCAGCATGAAAGGCACATCCACACACATCTTGAGACCTGCCTTGGGTCAGCAGCAGCAGCAATTACTTACCAGCTAAAGGATGGAAAGTAATAATCCCTTTTTTCTTTTTTTTTTTTTTTTTTTTTTTCTTTTTTTTTTTTTTGTGGTGCTGTAAGGTCATAGGGCAGAAGTCAAGCCTCAGGTCCAGGCTGGTTTCTCAGGAAGAGAAGGCAGGGAGGTTTCTCCCTGCAGCCTTACAGCCATGCCAGGATCCCTGCTCAGCTCAGGGACTCTTCACCTCAGCACGAGCTATTCCCCCACATCCCAGTGGAACAGGATCTAAAGAAAAAACAGATGGAGAGAGTTTCTCCCCTTCAACACTCAGTGAGTGGAATCTGACATCCTACAAGAGCTGTGTGCTCAACTCAGCTCCAGAGGTGGAGAGAGGGAATCAGGGATGCCCAGGCAGGCTGGGAAAGCTCTAATTGGCTGCATTCCTGTGAAGTAATTGCTTTTGTTAATAGGATTTTATTGTTATTATCTGTATTAGGATGATCACAGGCTGGTTTAGGTACCTTATGCTTGATTAAATAATGGCCTGCTGTAGTGATTAATGGAAACATGTTCCAGTGGATAAAAAACTTCTTTCTCTTTCCTGAAAATAGTGTGTAGCAATGATTTCTAAAAAAAAAAAAAAAAAAAAAAAAGAAGGAAAAAGGGAAAAAAAGGAGACTTATGCTGACATAGTTAACATAATATATTTTGTTTCTTTGGATAAACTTTGATCTTGACAATCCCCAAGTTAATAGAAAGTTGTTCTTTTTCCCCTCCCTAAAATATCCTGTGTAGTGCACAGCTTATCCAGATCAATAGAAGCATTTTTTCACCCCAGGAACACAACCTTAGAGAACTTGTAAAAAGGTCATACAAACTTTTGATGCAAACCATTATTTTTAATTCATGTGGTCTACCCGTGTTTCCTAGCACCTGAACTGTCCTTTCTGCAAATTACATTCCTTTTGTGAATAGAAACAGTTTATTAAAACTCCTGTATTAATTATTTAAATGAATTTATAAATATTTGAGGAAGCCCATGCAAAAAGCACTCATAATAAATTATTGTATTCTACCTTCATTGAAAGCTAAATTAAAGAGCTCTGATGATTGCCTTTTCTGAGAAAGCCTTTTCAGCTGCCTGTCATCACAAGGTCTGGGATAGGAGAAATTTTTCTAAGTAGCAGCAAAAACCATAAAAATCAGCACCTAAAGGTCAAAGTGAGATATCAACATTTGTACTAAAGGTGAGCATCAAGTATGGGACCATTCCTTTAGCTGTGCTCCATGTCCTATGGGGGAGCCATCAGTTTCCAGCCTCAGCCTTGGGATCTCAGGTGTGGACTGAATTACTGACAAAAGGGAAAGGAGTGGTGCTAAGGAGAGGAAAGTGAAGCAATGAAAGGAGAAATCCCTCGCACAGATCGATTGATCGAATGAGAAGTCAGATACTGTAAGTGGTGCTGGGAAGAATATCAACCCTGAGAGACTGTGGCAGATCAGCCTGAGCAGGGCAAAGAGATTTCTTACGTGAAATGAAATGGAAAAAACAAAATTATTCAAAATGGCAGCAGCAGAATAGCAGAAACTTCTCTGGATAAACTTTTCTGGGAATTATTTTCTGGATGGAAGAAAGCTTCCTATTGGAGCTCCCAATTTTGCAGGGCTGGTGGGTAAGAGTCACTTTGTGGACATTCCCATCTTTTGGATCCCATTCTGTGTCATGTCTGGTTGTCAAGGACATTGCACATTATAAATGGCAGGTGTCAGTCAGGACAGAAGTGTTTCTGCAGATTTTGGGTAATGGATAATTAAATTGATTAAATAGAAAGAAATCCCCTTCTCCCTGCGCTTCTTTCTTAATTGTGCTGTGTTTGAGGAGCCTCACCAGGTGGGCACATGGATCCCATGACAGTTTGGTACAGTCAGGTTGTGGTCATGCAGGATGGAGCAGGAGATGCTCCTGCTGTAGGGCCTCAGAGTGATGGTTGATAAACCCAGAGCACCTGCAGAGATGTGCTCAGCTCTCTGAGCAATGACAGTTCAGATCAGCTGCACACAGCCAGTCTTCACAGCTTTCTGAGCACTTTTCCATTCACCTGCTTCTCTTGTTCATCCACCTTCCCCTCTGTTGGTGATCACTATTAAAGCAGAAAATTAGAAATATGGAGTCTAAGGACTGCATCACAATGCCCAGAATTAGGGGGCTCACTAGGCAATTATCTCTCCTATTTGATCAGGTATTTTTGAAGATTAATATTTAAAAAGAAAACCCAGCCATTTCAACCTTGTTCTAATTTAAAGTGCTTTAAAATGACGGAGGAAGGGAGTATTGTAAAAATAAAAAAAATATAAAATCATAGAATTTCACCTAAAGATTTCTATTCAGTTTTCTGGTAACTATAGCAATTCCCAGTGTCTTTATTTAGCTATTTGTCTTTGCAGGGCTCCTGCTTGCATACATTTTGCAACTGGCAGAGCTGAACATTCTGCAAAACCTTTTCCACTAATTCATGCTCCTAATTGTGAAGAGCTTGGGCCAGGCACGCTCAGGCTGCACGTACATTCATTCTGTATGAGCATTAATGAGATCAAGTAGAACAAGGACAGATGTTTGTGAAAAACAAACTCCCTTTTGTAATGATGAGAGCAGAGCTTAGGGCTGAGAATCACCTGAGCAGAGTGGGCATGAGATTCCTGGAGTACCTGGAGTCTGAGGCTCACAGCTCCTTCCACCTTCTTATTTTTTCAGGAGCACATCTTGTGCATTACAATGGAAATTATGATCTTTGTATAAATTTGGGATTATTCATTCTAAGGACAACAGGGTAAGGTCATTTTATAAATAATTAATAGCACAGAGTTACCTAGAAGAAGTGAAATCCAGGGCCTCTTCCAGGGTAAAAAAAAAAAAAAAAAAAAAAAAAAGAGGAAAAATATCACAGTGAATGGTAGTGAGTTTTGATCTTTTAAAATAATACAACTCAGAGTTAAATGGAATGGAGGCAAAAAGACATGACCTGTGCCAATAGCAGTGTGGCCATGAAATTTCAAATGCCCATTAAAAGACTTTTCAGCTCTGTAAAAGGTCTCAGAGTAAATAAGCATTATGAGCACTGGAGGAAAACATAATTTCAAAGGAAAGCTTGTCAGTTAAGGTCAGTTTAATATCCACACTTGAATTTCACTATTTGTAAGTCTTGCTGATAAGCTTTTATAATTGAGTTACTTCTCTTATTCCATGCATATTGAAGCAGTAATTAAGCTATGATATGAAATACAAAATATCGTGTGCTCAATTCATCAATTTTTGTTCAGTCTTGCAGTTCTTGTTCCAATTGCACTGGCATTGTTGCACTGAAATATCTCCCAATCTATCATGTCAAGATTATGCATGATGTAATTTGTAATAGCAGCTAGGGATTTGTTTACAAAAAACAAATGTTCCTTTAATCTCTGAAACAAAATTAGACTTGTCTTACATCACAGAACAAAGATAGCTGAATGAATGCAACACCTTTAATAAATCAGTAATTACCTTGTGTAGTTCCAGTTGGCTCATTTAACTTGACCTTTGAAAACAACTTCCTCCACACGGATTTTAAAATGCGCTCTTCTGCACTGTGGAGATAGGAGTGCTCTAAAGGTGCATTATTTCTACCACAACAATTCCCACTTCATGGAAGAGAATTTGGACCTTATTGTCTTTTCCCAGCAGGGATAATTGCTAGTTAACTCAACCACCTCCTCAGGAATTTTGCAGGCTCTGCCTTTCAGTACCACTGTGCATGAAGCAGCAAACACCACGTGCAAGTTCAGAGTGCCATCATTTGAACACTGAAACCTCCCTTGGTTTTCATTTCACGTGGAATCCTCCCTGCAATGAGAGCACAGGACACCTGACCCTGTGCAGGGTGGGCTTGGGTTGGTGGAGAGCTGAATAAACAAATTTCTGTACCTGGACTGAAATATCTGGTGGGTGCAGACACCAGCAAAGGGCTGCTCCCACCCTTCCCTGGGATTTTGCTCCAGGAATCTTCCAGTTCTGATTATTATCCTCTTTCCATCCTTTTTAAGGGGAGAGCAGCAGATGGCTTCATGTACTTCACACCTCTTTGCAGTCTCTTTTCCCAAAGACTCCTTGACATCCAGATTTTAGCAGAAACATGGAACCATAGAATCACAGAATGGTTTGGATTGGAGGGGACCTATAAAGCCCATCTCATTCAACCCCCTGCCATGGGCAGGGCACCTTCCACTGTCCCAGGCTGCTCCAAGCCCTGTCCAGCCTTGGGCACTTCCAGGGATCCAGGGGCAGCCACAGCTGCTCTGGGCACCCTGTGCCAGGGCATTTAAAGCACAGAGAACTTAGCTTTTTTCACAGAGAAAGAGAGGGACAGTATAATAGCTTGCATTTCAAAATGAAAGCCTAAACCAAAACCATTTTTCACAGGAAAAGAGTACACACAAAAAAAAAAAAAAAAAAAGAAAGAAAGAAAAAAGAAAAAACCACCAAAAAAAACCCTAACAAATAAAAAGGTGTCTTTCATTGACTAATGACAGATAATCACACCATACCCTATTAATTTCTGTAGATTCAATGGAGGAATTTTCTATGTATTACAGGAATCTGTTAACAAGAGTTTCTCTGCTAATGTATACTTGGTAAAACACAATTTATACCCAAGTGGTACACCAGAATTTAATTTCATAACTGATAACCCTCCAATATATTATGCATGCTTTGTTATGCCTTATAAATGCATTACAGTTATATAATTTATTCATTTCCAGTGTTCTTTCATGGAGTGCTTTGCTGCCAGGCTGTGATTCTGGCACCTCGTTCAGTCAAAATTTCACAATAGACTTTCACTCTCCTGAGCCCATTTCACAGCTTTTCCCTTCCACATCCCCAAACCCAACACCAGCAGCACAAGAGCTCATGTTTGAGCAAATGGCAGCTTTTACAGACACCAGATTTGGTCTGAATTCTGCAAAAACTGAGGGGTTTTTTTCCCCCTGCTTCTCCAGTAAATGTTGGATAACACACTAAACACAGATTGTTGGTTTACATATATATATTTATATATATTTACATATATATACATATATATATATATATATATATATATATATATGAGATTTACAATCCCAGCAGCTACTGGAGGAATAGCACTCCAAGGCCACCCACAAACCTTTGTGTACACCCCTAATCTTCATCTCACAGCTCACAGCCTGGCACTTCTCCCTCTGCATTTCAACTCATTCATTTACTTCATTAATGAATTATTGTTCCTGAAAAATTACCATTGCATGCAGAAAATTCTTTGATTAGTCCTCAACTCTGGTCAGAAACATGTCTGTGAATATTTATAGGTAGTTTCCTATAGTCTTTCCAAATATATACAAATATGTTGCATTTCTTTGGCATTTCATTAAATGTATAACAATAAGATTAAACTCTCACTGGGTTATCTGAAGCCATTCAAAGAGGGTACAAATAACATTGCTTCATTGCAGAAATTCTTTAGCAGCCTGCAGTCAGCCTTGTTCTGTAGGGAAGAGTGGATTCAGTTCCAAACTTTAGTAATAAATAGAAGCCATGGGTGTCCCTAACCTACAAAAGAACCTCAGACAGGTTGGGAGGGGGTCCTCAGTCACCCACATTCCCATCAGCTCCCTGAATGCTGGATTTCATGTTCTCATCAGCCTCATTAGCACTCATTAGTGCCAGCAGGCTGCTCTCAAATGCCCCACTCCCTTTGCAGTATGTCAACTACCAATAAACTCACACACCTAAAACTATAAACAAAGTTGGCAGCTTGATGTTTCCTTGGATATATGTTGCTGTGCAAGAATTCAGGAAATTCCAAGAAAAAATATAGGACTGTGTTCTAGCACTCTGGAAGGTCATAGAATACACTGTGCACTTTTGGGGAGACAAGTTTATCATACATGATTTATTTTATCATTTCTTGTCCTTTCTCTCTGCCACAGATATCTGCAAAAATCTGTTTTGTTGAGGCTTGCTCTGCCTCTCCTTTGCAGAAATCCAGTTTCCTGAAAGATAATGTGCTGAGGCTCCTGTTAGAATATCAACTATAATCCATGACTTTCAGAGAAAAAGTCTCAAGCTTTAGTCATGTCTGAGTTCGGTGGAATGTGGAATAATTTCAGCTTAAAAAAGCCTGCCACACTTTTTGAGTACAGGATTATCAAATGAGAACAGGGTTGAGAGCCAGCTGCCAGCACAACTGGCCTGGGACCTGCTGGCATCTCCTGAAGGAGTGCCACAAGAGGCCTCCCAGCCTAACAGCTTCTTGCTGGCTTCATTTTTGTATTTCCTAAAATCCCAGACTTTGAAAAGATCTCACAAGTTGAGCCGTGAGCGGCTGAGGAACATTTTGATTTCTTTTCTTTGTCGTTGCTTCTGAGACCTTCCCAGCTCAGCAAATGGTTATGCAAATTCTACAGTTCTCCTTAAACTCTGGGTGCTTTATCTGTGTGCTAACAAATCAGTGTTTTAGCCCTGGACATCTGGGCACACTTTACAGCTGCCCAAAGGAGCTGGGTGCTGTCACTCTCCATGGACTCAGGAAAGTGATGATGCACATTCACTCACCAAGATGCTGCCCATGAGGAATCCTGGTCCCACGTCAGCTGTGGGAGCCCCTCAGCCACGTGTCTAAGCAGCAGTTGTTTCCAGCAGTGCAAAGAAAAGGACATGGAAAAATGGCAAAGCTGCAGCAGTTGACACTCCCAATCTGAACAGCATTGAGGGCAAGAAATTCCTTGGCAAAATCGAAGATTTTATGTGAAATTTGATCCTTAACAGACCATCTCCATTCAGCTCAAAGGCAGGAATGTGCTTAGAGGACTTTCTGACAGCGCTTCACATTATTTTAATGTTATAATTTATTTTCATAGTACCTGAGAAACCCATTCTTCAAGTTGTACAATTGGAGAAAAAATGTCACTCCCAAACTGCTGCAATTCAGTGTTAAAGTTCAGCAGGACGGAAGAGGCAGAGGGCCACATACAAGGAAACACAGCAAGAATAACTCATCCTCTAAGTAAATAAAATTGCAAATAGCAAACTGGTATAGCAAGGAGATGATTTACCTGTAGTACAAGAGAAGGTGAGAAGGAAAGCTGGGATTAAACAAACCTTGGGAGTTTCTGCTTCTCAGGCCATTAGCCACCACCACCTCTATTGGTCACATTGTTATGAGGGATGCACACAACATGTTTATGTCATTTTTCCTAATTTATTAATTTCCTAATTTAATAGCAGTATGTTGGCTGCTAGGAGATGGCAGTGTAAATGGTTTTTCTCTAGTGAGGCTTCCCATGCTGTCGAATTAGCACCCTTATTTGCTGGTTTATGCAGGTATTGAAAGGAAATTGTTCATGGATTCCTTGCATTTAATCTGCCCTTTCATATTTAATGGTGCAGCCCACAGCATTGTTCAGACATGTAATACACTCTTAAAAATATCTTACTCTAGCTGCTGAATATTTTGTAATGGAGAACCAGGAATTCTGAATGGAAAAAAAATTAAGATCTTCAATTCTTTCAATTCTATCAGTGAATTAATAGAACATTTTTTAAAAGCCTGGAGAGTATCACAAGGATCAGAGTGTTCAGGAAAAAAAAAAGCAGTTTAGGATGCTGATGTCTTTTTAATGTTTACTACAATTAAAAAATATTGAATTAACTCAGCAAGACTGAATTTGAGGCAATTAGAGATGTGAGACACCACTTGCTAGACTGATTGCATTGTACTTGTATTTTAAACAGGAGAAATGTCCATTTTCCCAGAGCTATGAGAGGTCTGTTATCAAAGTCTGTGAAGCATTGCACTGCAGGAACATTAGATTGATACTTCTAAAATTGAGTAAGATTGAATTAAAGCAGAGAGTTTGATAGTTTGGACTCCCTGTAGGAAACATCCCGCATTTTTCCCAGGTACCAATATTCAACCTGAAATCTTTTGTTTCGGATTTGTATTCTTTAACTTATCAGATTTCTTCTCTACAGCTCCCAGAGTGGCTGCTATCTCAGTCTGTTTATGAAATACATAACCCTTCAGATGACACTTTCTTTCAGTCCAGTTTTCTCAGCCTCCCAGAAAGTGTGTTCCCACCCCTGTAATTCATTCTGCTCCCCATGACATCCCAATAAACTAAGAGAAACTGCATGTCTCATTCAATTCTCTGAGATTTTGTTGTATAAGGAATAGGTGAGCACAGGGTTACAGTTTTTACCATTCTAGTTTATAATCTTTTTTTCTAAAAAAAAAAAAAAAGACAAACTGCTTGAAAAATTTTACCCACCTCTGTGCTGTTGCTATTGCCAAAACCTCCATCAGCGCAAGAATCTCTCACAGGGAGTTTGAACTTTCCTTTAATCTAATCCATTTAGAAAATGACTCACAATATATTGAATAAAGTGGAGAAAATTGATATCTTTTCATTAAGCTGACAAAGTCTTTTTCACTTCTGACATCTGTGAAATGTGTTCTCTATTTAAATTTTATTTATATCAATCTTCGCTGGTGGAAATGAGATTAAAACGGAATGCTCTGTACTTACAGGGAAAACTTTCCCATCCTGCAATGAGTGTCATACTGGCTTTGAAAATTAGCTGCTTATTCCTTGCAGGAACACAACACCTATGACCAGAAGGAGCCACAATCTAATATCTGCATTCCTTTGTATTCCATTTCTATGTAAACAAAACGTGCCCACTTTATCACAGGCAAAAAGAGAGCTGCTGTGGCTTTATAATGGCAACTGCAGAAGCAATCTTGGAACATTTTAATACATAGCATGTTCCCTCTAAACTGTTGAAAAATGCATGATGATACTTTGCTCTGTTTCATATTTCAGGGTATTCCATAAACATGAATTAAAGTTATCTGTTACTCTGTGAGGATGGTCTTATTGTTACATTGTTAAATATAATGTCTTTATACTTTTTCCAATATGGACTCTGTCATATTGTTAAAGCAATTTCCTAAATACAAATGCAGAAAAGTTAAGGAGAATTTTATCTACAAAACAAAACAAAAAGAATTTGCATTTTCTCTACAGACAGGAGTAACAAAAATAACAGAAGCAATTGCCTGTGAGTGTCTGGGCTGTGTATGCTCATTTTCTCTGTCCATGTCCTGTTAATCACCTGTAAAACAGCTTTGAAGAACTGAGTAGCTTCAGTTTAATGCAAGAACTTGAAGACTGAGAAATGTGAAACATAATAAATTCAGGTGTTTCAACAGGCATCTTTAATCAAATGGATTGTGTATTTTTTACAAACTTTGTTTGACTCAAGAGGAGGGTGATTGAACAATTAATGTTTCCATGTTGATTTGATCTTTTAGCTGTAGATATATGAAGGTGTTCAGTGCATTTCTACTGGCCCTTAATAGAATATTTTGATGCTGAATTCAAGGGGTAAACTTTTCCCCAGCCAGCTGCCTTCATGCATCAAAACTTTGTGTTCTAGATGATGCACAGGAGCAAATCAGAGCATGGTCACTACCCTTGTGCAACCTCCAAAGGTTCTTGTGAACTTTGAAGGCTGAATCCAACCTAAACTGACGGTTCCCTGCAGCTGCCTAAGGCTTTGGGCATCATGTTTGGGAACAAATGTATTTTAAAATGCAATAGAATTATGTAAACATGATAAAATATAAGCTATTCTAGTGCTTTTTCCCTATATTCTAGCTGATCTTCAGATTTCTTATTTGTAGTTTATTTGTTTGGAGCCCATGATTTGCAAATGCCATTTTAACCAAATGCTTTTTGTGTGTGTTAGTCCATGCAGACTAAATACATCAAAAGTTAAATATTTTGATCAAAATTATTCCATGGCTTTGCAAACAAATATTTTAGAAAAGCATGATTTAGGCTGAAAAAGAAACCTCAAGAATTTCCTGAAGAAAGTTGCTTTTGTTCTCAGCTCCATGGGTGATATGTTAAGAGTTAAATATTCTTATAAAAGCAGCATTTTCTTGAAAATAGTTCAGATATAAACAATCCCTTTTTTAACCTAGAATGTGATGACAAAAAAAAAAAAAAAAAAAAAAAAAGCACTGAAACAAAACACAAGCAAAGCAGGAATAGTCAAGTCTCTTCTGTTCCACATCCTTTTCCTTTCCCCATGTCTCAGTCAATTCAGCCTTGCATGGAGGAACTCCTGTGCTTGTGTATTCCCCAGGCAGTGAGAAGAGCACAGTGAGAAGCACTCCAGAATGCTACAGGTGTCTAATTCAGCATGATGTGAGTACTCACAGCCTGTGCTGCTGGTGATTAACAGGGATCTCTAATTGTCACCCAGCATGAGTGGTTTGGGTCACTGAGAAGCTCAGGTTTCTCAGGATCTGGGAGTTCTTGAATAAAAACCACCCTGAGGGGGAGCATCCTAATTTGAGCAATTTGACCCAACTGCTTCAGCTCATCTCAAAGTGGCATAACCTAGAAAGTGACATAAACATAGAAAAGCTGAATCCTTTCCCTGGGGAAGATTTCTCCCCTCCTCCTACAGGTGGGCCCAGTCTCAAATGCTGTGATTCATTTTAAAGTGTTTTCCTCCCTCTTTGAACAGAGCTGGAGGTGTAAAACTTTGAAATCAAGTAGAACTCAAAGGATCAGCAGTACCCAAGGAAGACAACTGGTCCTAAAGATTAAAAGGCTCTTAATAGAAAGAAAACCTATAAACACAAGATTCAAAGAAGGTAATTTGGGTTTTGGATGCCCCTGCCATGGTATGGGGCTGAGGACTAGACCACAGTGAGCTTTGTAGTGCTTCAGACTTAAAAAGGATTTTGCCTACATACAACTTAGAAACAAAGAGGAGCTTTTCATCTGCAAATTTCCCCCATTATAAAAGGAGCCTGGTCTTCAGTCCAGGTGAGGGTGCTCACTGGGAGGGCACTTGGCTGTAATTGCACAATTGTGATCATAAATCAATGATAATATGTATGTATATACTAAAACCTGTACACCACTACATGAGTCAGTTGCCATTAAACTTCAGCACTGCCTTTGCATTTGATTATTTTTCAAGGTCAAGATCTGAATACTTGGGCTGTATTTAACAACATTAAAAAGTAGTGAGATCATTTTAGTTGCTATGATTAGCATTGCTTCTCCATGCTGCTTCTCAGTCAGTATTCACCTCAAATCTCTGGTTTACAGGGTAAACTCCAGGCCAGGGCATTCAGATTTGTGGGGTTTAGTACCTTGCACTGTAGGATCCTTCTCTGGGGTTATTTAATGCTCCAGCACTGCTCCTAGTACATAATCATGAGCATCACTTTTGATTCCATGGCACAGGATTCTTCTCACACATCCTGAGGATGCTCTGCTCTGATGATTGCTGTGCAGGCCAGTATTTAGCAGGATATGGTTTTTCAGTTTGCCCACTGCACAATCTATTATTAGAGCACAGATTTCAGCCCTCTTTCATTTTCATGCACAGCAAAGAGAGATCTTTTTTCTCTGCTGTTAGCAGCATTAATGCTACCCTTCTGAAACAGGTGTGTGAGTAGCATCATTAAACTGCCTTGCCAGCACAGGTGTAAAGGGCTTTGTTTGTGTCTTGTATATATTGAGAAATGATATATTATATGATAAAAATCAGATATAAGCTGTGGGAAGAACCCGGAAAGACAACACTGAGAGCTATATGATCCTTGTAGGGCCCCTCAAAATGAAATATTCTACTCAATTTTATATTTAAGAATTTAATTATAAGCTCTGTGATGTCCTTAAATCAATGCATGCACAACAGGGCATTTTCCAGAGCTGAATGGCAGTCAGCTGGTAAATGTATATATAAATATATATATATGTATGTATAAGACAGCTGCTTCAAAGGTATTTTGTGGGCTTGAAGCAGCCATGAGGGATGATAGGAATGGGTTAAGCATCTCTCTTTGAGTGACTGTGCAGAAAGCTTTGACAGGCTTCCTGAGTGCAACCATGAAATTAATTCTTGCCAGAGAAAGCAAACCACAGAAAGAGCCACTCGTGAGCCAACTCTTCACACTTGCAAGGTTAGCTAAAGTTTATCAAAATCCCCAGACAAAAAATGTCATTAAGATACAGCTAAGGATATAGTCAGATACCAATTCTCAGGCAAGAAACTTCATTAAGGTACATTCAAGGTTGTAAACATATGTGCCAATTAAATTCAAACAACTGGGTCCAAACACTGCCATTATTTACAATGTTAAATATTTGGAAATTCAAAGTTACTTTTAGAGATAATGTGCTTTCTATAAAATTCATAATTGTGTTTCGACAAGCAGCTTCTGCTGCAGAGTTACCTTACCCTCTGTTTCTAGTTGTGGTGCTCCCTGTGATAGCTTATTGGGAAAGTCAAAAGTCTCCATGGCTTCAAATAATTCTGGACAGATTTCTGGTAAAAAAAAAATAAAAAAATCCAGCTGTAGTTCCTGAAACAAAGCAGACATGCGGAGTACACTGAACCAGAAGTCCTGGAGAATATTCTGAGGACAGTCCCTTCAGACTTGCCTTGTTCTTGTGCATGTCTGTGCAAATCAGATGGGCACTCAGGGAGAGGGGCTGTGAGGATGGATGGTCCTTTGGTCTGCAGCAGAATTGCTGCCATCACAGCATTCCCTGCAGCCACAGCACGGGAGCAGACAGGATCTGCTGTGTGAGGAGGCTGTGGCAAGCAGTGCACTGTCTTAGGCAATACAGGATGCCAAACAAGTAATTAAATGTGAAATCCTTACAGCTGAACTCCAGTTGAAGGGACACTCTGCCTTTTAACTGCAGTGTTAGACCCTTGAGATATTATTTAATTAGATTTGGTCATTGTAACATAGTTGTAAACATTGTCTTTTCTCTTTTAGCTTCTATAGTGATTGGGAAGTGGTGGTGTGAGATGGAGCCCTGCCTAGAAGGAGAGGAATGTAAGACATTGCCTGATAATTCTGGATGGATGTGTGCAACTGGCAATAAAATCAAGACCACCAGAGTAAGTTTCCTTTCTGTCTGCACCCAGGAGGTCTTAACAGGAAAGGGAATCACTAATGGCTGCTCACCCATGTCTTTTCCATAATCATGCCTGCTGTAAAAGCCTTAAAGACCACTGTCATGATCACCCAGTGCTTCTGGCCATAACTGGGTGAAAATTCAGATGGATCAGGCTGGTCAGCTGGGTCCAGGCTTGGTGATCAGCAGGTTGGAGCTGCTGAATTGCCAGGTCACTTTCTTACAGAGTTTGTCACCACAAGATACCCCTAATGCACATCCCTGAGTCCCTTTCTGGTGGCTAAAGGGAAGAACGTGAGCTCAGAGGGATCTGCTGGACCCTAAATCCATTCCTTGGCTGTTCCAGGCCACATCTGGATTAGCACATCTGTAAAAGTGCTTTGGAGCAGAGGACTCAGCTCTCTGTGTGCACTGCAGCTCTCACATGGAGCGGCTCCAGCCCCATGAACTCATCAGTGACAGGCTCTTGAGATGCTGCAGGTCAGGTAGCACAGGCCAACAGGTGACAACATCTTTCACCCCACCGTGCCAGGAACAGGCAGAGGGAGGGTGTGAATGAGCTGCCTAAACTCCCACTATGGGATTACCTTGGGAACAAAAGTGTTTTTCAGAAAGAGACTCCAGCTTTTCTTTTGCGTTGTGTGATTGTTTCACAACCATTGTCTTTAAACTGTCGCCTATACCTGTATTCAAAAATTTTAATTAACGAATTTTCATATCACAATTGAATTTTTTTCCAAGAAAATTACATGGTTGTCAACTTAAAATGCTTTTATAAATATATAGATTTTCATTTTCTGTGAATTGGAAAATGGCTTTTGAAATCTACTAAATGAAAAAGAGCGAATTTTCAGTATTTTTTCCCTGTTTGATAAGCAATTCTACATACTCATGCCCACCTGCTAATTCACAGGAATGTGCAGCATAGTGTTGTGATTTCCTGACTTTTTCCTTTCTCTCCAATCCTAACTCCAGTCATTTTTCATGTCTTCTGGGCCTCCTGTTGAAGGAGGAGATTTTACCCTAATTGATCCCCTTGGCACCTGAATCCTTTTCTTGCCCTCCACAGGACCTACCCCAGGATGAATTATTTGTATTGCAACCCTCATTTCTGGAGCAGAGCCTTCTGCCCCACCAACACATTAAATTATCAGGACACCTACTGACTTAGGAGGTTTTCTTTGTAGGAAGCAATCAGTGGCCCCCAAAAACAAGATCCATGTGATCTCTTTGTCACCTCTCAGAGAAAAGGAGGAAGGAAGGAGGGAACTGGGATTCCCTGACTCAGTTTCTTTCTGTGGTGCTGTTCCTCCAAATCTCTCTGTGCCCACAGCTGATCTCTTCCACTGCAGCACCACTGAAAAGCTGTTTCCTAATGAGTGTGCCTTGCAGTTAAATTAAAAAATCCTAGGCCACAAATTCACTACATGTCCTTTCCAGTGAGGAAAGTGGGGAGTTAAAATGGAAGAAAGTGATGTAGAACTAAGAGGCAGCATGAAGTATCTTATACAATAATTCAGCCCTTCTGCAATCTGTCTACAAGTTATATAATTGAGGAATTGCATTTTCTTTCTTCAGTGAAGCTGTCCTTCTCTTAACTCCCCCAGTCCTCATCACGTAAACTAGTTTAAGGCAATGGAAGTGATTGCTAGAAATTTAGGAGCTTCATTAATATGCAGATGTATGGTCCAATCTATTCAGTATGCATTATTGTATTTCATTTGAATTAAATACTTGCAGAGTGAGTGCTCATAACTGAAAAAATATTTCTTCATTTACCCACAGGAGTTATTTTAATTAGCTTGTGAGGGGAGTACCTTATGGTGCTGCTTCCAGTAGAATTTTGCTTTGTTGCTGTAAAATATCATTACAGAACCCAATTGACAAAGGCAACATGACATGATGTGCTCAGCAACTGTCTCTTGCATTTTCTAAGGAGAAATTCTGCTTCTTAGTCCCTGGAACTCTGCTCCAATTCGTACCACTGTGTCAACTCTAGAACATAAATATAAAATAATGAAAGCAATCAGATCCTAAAACAGGCTTTTTTTTTTTTTTTCCTTTCTCTTTGTTTTGCCATTTCAGACAGCAGCAGTGAATGAGATTACAATGTAATCTGCCCTGACCAGAATCCAGGTTCCAAGACTGGGCCATGTGTGTCTAATTTGAGTAGTTAAGGAATTTAAGAAGGCAGAATAAACAAGACAAATCAGTCAACACCCCAGCTCTCTCTGTGGTGATTAGGCAGAAGGCTACAGCCAATCTCCATAGGCTGTAAACTGTTTTAATGAAGCCTTTTCCTTACACTTAATACATTTACATTAGCTGCTGTCCTGACATGGAAAACATTCCCATTTATGACTCTTGGGATTAAGGTACCCATTAGTACATTCTTCCAGACCCACAATAAATTAAATCACATATAAGCATATGTGTATGTTTTTTATATATGTACATATACGTATATAGTGTATGTTTTTATATATATACATATATGTATATGTATATATTTACATTTATATTTCTGAATACATGGATATACACAATAGATATCATTTTCTAGGCTAGTGCATAACTTCAGTTGGGTCTCACATGTGATTAACATTGATTAGTGTCAGAAAGAGGTGGACAACAGACTCAGTGAAGTCTTTACCAGCATATTCCTCATTGCTTCCTTTTCATGTATTTATTTCTGTGTTTAGCCCTTTAGCAAAGTTCACTAATTAAGTTTTTAAAGCCAAATTACAAAGCTCACACCTTCCTTAAATGGATTTGTTTTCTATTGATGGTCAGGCAGGTGACAAACACTGGAAGGAAATAATATTGTCATTCAATTTCTGGAGCGGTTTCAATGTTCATTTAATTCCTTGTCACTCCTTCTTTTTTTTTTTTTTAATTTATTTAAGAACTTTCAGTGCTTTCCTTAAAAATGTGGGGTCCTTGGAGCTGTGCTAGAACCTGCTGGAGGTCACCTTGCCACCTCCAGCACAGCAACTGGCACCAGTGGAAATAGAAGAGCAGCAGCTCGGGCTGGATGCTGCTGATATTCTGGATCATGGAAATTATTGTGTTGGTCAGCTGGGAATGGGCAGAGGAGCTCAGCTCAAAGCCCCTCTCCAGTTTCTCAGCCTGTGCCTTGTGCTACAGCCTGGTTTGATCAGTTTTAACCAGCTTTAACAAGCTTTGACCCATCTGAACTGGTTCTGAGCAGTTTGAACTGGTTTTGATAGGTTTGATTTGGTTTGAACTGGTTTAAACTGATGTCTACCATTTTTATCCTGTTTTAGCCATTTTAATCTGGTTTCAACTGGTTTAATCTGGTTTAAACCATTTGTTTCAGTTTTAAGTGGTGGGATTCAGTTTGATTCCATTTGAACCAGCTGGATCTCATGTAAATTTACTGCTGTGTTTAATCATTTATAATTAGATATAATAATTTATAGTTAGATAATAATCTGTAGCCCTGATTTAATGGCCAAGCCTGACCATATTCAAGTCAATGTGAGTTTCAATGCTGACCCAGTTGCCTGGCAAAGGGCTGAACCCCTCATGGTGTTCATCTGGGTGAACCAGCACAGCAAAAGCATAACAAAAGCATTTCCTTGAGAGCACTATTTCTGCTGTGAGACAGTTGTTCTTATTTCAGCATCCTAAAAAAACTCCTGGGCATTGGTGTTTCCCCTTGCAGCATTAGTGCAGCACTCAGATCAATTTTGGTGGTCACAAGGAGGGATGGGTTTTGGTCTGTGGCAGGGTGTGTTATCTCACACAGGGTGAGGAGATGGAGTAGCTGCTGTGGCCCTGCACTCTGGGGAAGTGAGTTGGAGGGGTTCCAAACAAACCTGAAAGGTGGATGGGTGCTCCTGCCTGTCTTGTCCAGCAGAAGTCACTGGAATCACTCTGGGAAGGGGAGGTGGAAGGCTGGGGTGAATCTGTCCTGGCTCGTCCTTCTTGCTTGAAGGGCTCCCACAAGGAAGATAGAGAGAGACTCTCTATAAGGGCATTAGGGGACAGCACGAGGGAGAATGGCTTCAGACTAACAGACAGGAGGTTTAGATTGGATATTAGGAATGAATTCTTCCCTGTAAGGGTGGTGAGGCCCTGGCACAGGCTGCCCAGAGAAGCTGTGGCTGCCTCACCCCTGGAAGTGTCCAAGGCCAGGTTGGACAGGGCTTGGAGCAACCTGGGGTAGTGGAAGGTGTCCCTGCCAACCCAAGACATTCTGTGATGTCCAGCACCACCAGCCCAGGTGGTTAAAGCACATCCAGTCTCTCCCAAGGCAGAGGCAGGATCTCACTCAGGATCTGTCTCTTGCATATTTTTACACCCCTGCAGCGCTAAAAGACACACACCCCTCTGGTATTTCATTTAAACTCAGCTATATCAATCAGCTGTATCCCACAGAGCCTGGGTCTTTCTTTTCCAAAAGACTATATTTAAAAAATAACATATTATGCATAACTGACTCTTTCCCATTTTCTCACTGCAGATCCACCCAAGGACTTAACAGAGTGCCCACGTCTGCATGGAGACAGTGAAAGCCTGGCTGATTTATGAGGACAAAGTATTGAAAGTTTAAAACCATCTCAGCATTTTCAAGCCAAATGGATTTCTTATTTGCACTTTGACTGTTTACCAGAAAACAACAGTGGCTTTACTGTGTGAAAGAAAGGATTCGGTGGAAATAATGGCCCTGATTTTTGACAGCTGAAAATAAAAAATGAAGAAAGTGGTTCCTTTGCTAAAGTTTCTGAGATTGCAAAGTACAAGCAACAGTATAAGTTTGGATCTACAATTTACTTTATACCAGTTAAAGTATATATATATAGAAATATATATATATTAATATATGATATTTTGAAATAAAAGCCTCACTCTTCAAGAAATTGAATAGTACCACACTTTTCTGCAGCTGCTGTATTTTTTTTTTCCTTTTTTGCAATGGTCTGGAAGTTCCCTACCTGTTTGAGAGAGAAATGTGGCAGTGAAGAGGCAAAGCAAACCTGCTGTGGTACAAGGACGCCTAAGAGCTACACGAATCCTACCGATGCAGCATCCAGAGCTTCCTGTTCCCTTCGGCAGAATTTTGAGGGCATTTGTTGTTCCACTTTGTGTTCTGGAGGCTTTTCCCCTTGTGCAATACTAGCATGCTGGCTTTGCTTCATTAACCATACTTGATTGATATATAATGATGATAATTCTATCCTCCTCCAGGAAAATATTTTTAGAGCTGTTAGATATTCCATGAAGAAGAGATGGACAACTACTGAGTGAAGTACAGTATGTATTAAAAGTTTATTTGGCAGAGTTTGGTAGACTGTGAGCTCCCTTCTTATTAAAGATGTACTGTACATACAATGTCTTCAGACTTTGTATAGCTCCTAGAGACTCCAGTAAAAACTCAGTAACCACCTCCAAAGCTTTGCATTGTTGGCTCACTAATTCTTTGAAACAACAACAAAGCTACTTCTTTCCAGACTGGTATGTGAGGGGAGTTTTTCATACAGTTTGGTGTTTCAGGAGCCCATTTGCAGTTGGCAAACAGGCACCTCACCTTAAGCATGCCTCTGTGGACACCTGGCTATGTGCTCTTACCCCACAGCACACATGGGAGAACTGCCTAAATTTAGGTTTCCCTCATTGCCAGGCTAATTCTCATTTGCCACCAGCTAAAAGCATTCACATAAGCAATTCCATGGCATAGCAAATGCCCAGCAGTTTGTGGCAAGCACAAACTTGTGGCTGATCCCTTTACTTTCAGAATAGTTTCTTTCAGTTTATTTTCAGTCTGTTTCTTGCTATGGTGAATTCAGCTGATCTGAGATGCTCCTCAGCAAGAATCTGTCCACAGAGACCTTGACCCAGTCACTGCTGAACTCCCATTTCTGGCTGATCTGTAGCTGTTCACCAGGCAGTCTGGCCCTGGCATTGCTGAAGAAAGATCAAATCTGAGGGCTGAAATGTGTGAGCCTGCTTCACATTCCCAGGCACTTTTGTGAGCAATCCAATTAATTTCAGGGGGTTTATTGGTGTGGAAAAGTGTCTTGCTGTCACGCATAAGTCTGCACAATCTACCCTTCAGTCTGCCTAATGCTACCAAATGAAGGAGGAATAGGGAATTGTAAAACTAGTTCTGTTCAGTCCAGCTTCATCCCTTTAATATTTCCAATTTCCTTTCAGCCTGCTTACCTGTCTCTCACAGGATGCCTTTGGCCATGCTGATCACTTTTAATCCAATGCAGAGGAAGTGCTGCACTTCCCATCCTAGATTTGGTTGAAATTCTCCCACTGAGTCTCTTTCCCCTTCAGGGTAACCACTTCAGTCCTGATGCTTCAAGAGGCAGAAATTGTCACTGTAATTACAGTGCAGATTAAAGCAGCCAAATGACGTGTCACGCCATATTCCATGCTGGCTTTCCATGCTGATCTTCTCCCAGTGCTCATAGTGGAAATGGATAAGCTGTTTCCAAGTACTTCTATTATCCCCCTTCAAAAATATGAGTGAAGAGTACCCAGGGAAGAAACAGACAACCCAGAAAGTGGTAGAATCACTGTCCATGGAATGTTCAAGAAAAGGCCTCAATGTGGCACTTGAGGACGTGGTTTAGTGGTGAAGATGGCAGTGTGTGGTTAACAGTTGGACTTGATGATTTTAGAGGTCATTTCCATCACTAAGAATTCTGGTTCTGTGCACAGAAACGATCCTTGCACATGGAGCCCACCCTCCCTGGTGGCTCAGCTGGACAGGCTGGTATTTCCTGGGAGCAGCCACCTGCCCAAACCACAGAAGATGCCTGGACCCTACTCTGTTTTAGATGTAGTCTGCCATGGCCATGTGTCCAGTACCATCATCTCAGTTCAGAGAGGAACACTGCCTGCCTGCTTACCCCCATATGGATTATAAGGTCAGCTCCAGGCTCAGCTGCCACTAGTAAAGAGAAACTCCTCCAAAATAAACCCCTAGCATTTCTAAATTTTACTCACACAGCTCTTTATAAATCCCAAGACCCCCTCAAGCACCCCTTGCTGCACTAGGAGATAGACTAGCAGGTAAGTCTGTTCAAAGCCAGGACATGTTATCACCCTTTTACCAGCTGGAACCGAGGCACACAAAGCTCAACAGCCTCCCACAGTCACACTGGGGAGCTGTGGAAAATCCAACAGAAATTGAACTTTGGTTTCCTTATTCCCAGTCTAATGATACTCCATTAGAGGAGCCCCACAGACATACCCATGTGTGGCCTCTGGTACCCTTTGCCAAAGCCCCAGGTATCCCCACTGGGAGGTCTTTACCCCACAGCAGAGCTGCTGCCGTGGCTCATCCTGTGAGCAGATAACGCTGCTGTGCCGTACCTATGAAATATGCCTGTTGAGATTGGGAAATATTAGACTTGCTAAAATGTCAGAAGGAAATGTTGTCATTACCACAGGAAAGTTTCTTTGAGATGTTTATGAATTTTTCTTCGCCAGTAGGCAGCCTCCAATGCCATCCCACCAAATTCAGTAAACATCTGCATCTCTTTGAAGTTGCCGCAAAAATCCGCTCGTGAAGCGTGGCATCGAGAAATTGCTGTTTTAATTAAAATGTTTTAGAGGGCAATTAAGGCCTTTGCAAAAATAATGACTGATAGAACATGAAGTCCAATTAAGAGGCAGATGCAACTAACCTTTGTTGTTTCAGGGAACCAAGTTGAAAACAATAATAAAAAAGAATTCAAGAAGCCTAGAGTCACAAATATTCTGCATTTCAGGGATATTCACAGTAGCACAGTGTGTAGCAGGAAGATGTCAGAGCTACTTATCCTGGCCAATGGAGAGCAGATGTCTGTCAGTGAATGGTCCTCATATCCTCATGGGAAAGTGACAGTCATGCCATTCTCTGCATAATGTTAAAAGGTTTATGTTAACAGAGGAGGAAATGAAAGTTCCTGCTTTTTGGCAGAAGTCTAGACAGAGACACTTCAGGAAATGAAGAAAAAAAAGAAAAAGAAAAAGAATATTTGTAAACGCATCAAAGATAAATTTAGATTTATGTCAGTGTTTCTTCAGATGTGTGAAATCAAGTTCTGTAAATCTAAAATGTACAAGTTGGAAAAAAATACCAAAAAAATACCAAAAAAAAGAGGTAGCTGCCATCTGCCTATTGATTCAGAAAACTTAGATTATGTGCTTCTGTCCAAAAATCTCTGGTAATAAAAGGCTCAGTGTGGTATGACTTGATATTGTTTTGAATATACTATATATGCTATATAAAAAACCAAAACCAAAACCTTGAAGGAAGTCCACTCCTATGGCCAACATCAGGAACAACATGATGTGCACCCATATTTGGCACTACACAGAGAAAGGACCATGAAAAATTGCTGAAGGTGAAGCAGTTTGTGATGAGTGATGCTCTTATCAGACCTATTGATTGACTATTAGCAGAGTTTGCAGGTACTGTCAGTGCTGTGCTGCTTGGATGTTTTCCTATTATAAAATGATTAGTTACATTCCTAACTCTCCTCATTTGCCACTTACCTGTTTCACTGGCTGGTCCAAATATAATTACAGATCATAGAGAAGTTGTGGAGCAGATAAACATACTTTGGCTTGGAAAGCACATCCATTTCATCTGAAAGTGGCAGGCTTTGTTTCTTCTTCAAGGGCAGGATGAATACTGTGGCCTAAAATGAGCTTCTCTTTTATCAATACCTCAGTCACATCCCAGTAAGCAGGGTTTAGAGCTTGCCTGACAAAGAACTGGGTCATGCTTCTTTGCTTGGTATTCTATTTTTTTGTCAGAGAAAAATAGAAACACATTCCACAAATAATCTTTCAGGTAGACAGAAGGAGATGTGTGTACAGGGCAGTTGGTTTCAGGCTGTCAACACTTTTTCTAGTTCACTGGTTTGAATTCAGATCATAGGCCTGACACATATTTATGGTTTCTTCTCTCAGAGGCTTACACAGTCAAAGCACTTAACTTCACAAATATTTGTACTTTATAAAACCATGCTGCTCTGAGGAAAGGAACTGAATCCTCTGCTTTCCAGGCAGGAAACTGAAACTCAAAAGAGCTGAGACTTGCCCAAGGTGAAACTAAAAACCTGCAGCAGACCTGGCAGTAAAACTGACGGCTCCTGGATTTCAGGTCATCACTGAGGATGGTTCATCTGTGATTCACATCAGTGAAATTTTGGTGAGAGCAGACCCTGAGTCACAGAGAGCAGAATTAGGGGACCTGGAGTCAAGTGTGGACAATCATGTGCAAGCACCAACTGACCAGAGCTTGTGCATCTCCCTTCAGCTGGGATTTTCAAACCACTGATGCTTGGAAGGTCTACTCCAACATCTCTTGTTCCCACAGGGACACAGTCCTGCCTTAGTTTGGTTTCATGGCTCCATAGTAGAAGCTGCTCTGAGCCTTTCAGATGAGAGCAGAGGTAGAAAATGGTCCTGCTTAGCCCTGACAGGCTGAAAAAAATGACCAACAGTTCTTTTTTGGAGGTCATGATTTTTTTGGAGACATCCATCTGAGAGAATGTTTTTCATGTAAAAGCTGACTTTGAGGAGAGAAAGCCCACATTGCCTTCCAGCAGAAAAATGAACTAGCCAAAGAGGAGCACAAATTACTTTGTCTCACCTGGTAGTGTGAGCACTACTGCCATGGGAGAGGATAGTATGCAGAGCAGCTTAGTCATGGGAAAAAATCCTCGTTTTTGACAAATATTCCTGTGTGGGCACATTTTGCAGATCTTTGCTAAACCTTTAACCTTTGTTTGACTTGTACCTCTAATTCCTAATTCAGAAATGTGCAGAGGTCTTTCCCACATAACAGACCTGGATATGGCATCTTTTCATCCAACACTCATGGGTGGATTATTATTTTTTTTCCCACCATGAAGCCATATGATCCATTTGTCTGACCAGAAACAAAATACATGTTTGAGCATCAGGTTACTAACCTGTTTCCTATTATTTCTCATCTGTTTCATTTCTCAGATTACTGTCCTTGATTCAGTTAGAAGTGGGGGCTAGGGGCCCACCTAGATACGAAGCAAACTACCCATAATCTAAAATATTGCTCAGGGGAATATGTAATTTCTTCCTCCCACCTGCCATTCCTCTTCATTTCCCATTTCATTTCACTTTCATTTCATCCCATCCCCTCTCTTTCACCTCACTCAATTACATTCATCCATCTCTATTAGCCTTTTATCACCACTGCTGCCCCACAGACTAAAGAAGAGACCCCTTTCAGGGAGCTGTCCCCCACAGCAACAGTGATTTATGTGATCTTCACTCTTTTCCTTTTTCCTGTGTACTTTGGAAGGCAAGATGCCAATCTGTGCCAGCAGTTCTCTGTATTTCCCTGCCCAGACCAGCAATCCCCAGCTCAGGGCCACAGGGTCCCTCTCAGGTGTGCCCTGGGTACAAAGCAGGTGCTGCTGCTACTTGGTTTGCAGCAGAGGAGTTAAGTGTCAGCTGCTCACCTCCCCTGAACCTGTTCTGTTTGTTCCTTTCCCCAAGGGCCCCTTTGCCTTGACCAGATCCGAGAACTCGGCACGCCGGCTACTGGGGGCTCGCCACCACTTTTAGCCTCTGCAGGAGGGAAATTTATCACTCTTGATTTGATCAGACTTTTTTCAGACTTGAAATAAAAAGTGAAGAACTGGCCAAGCCGCTGTGAAATGCACAGTGTGGGATCCAAGCACAGGCATAGAAGCTTTGAGATTGGAGAAGACCTCTAAGATCATCAAGCCCAGTCATTAACCCAGCACTAAACCATGTCTCTGAGCACCACATCTACATGGCTTTGGAACACTTCCAGGGACAGTGATTCCAGCACTTCTCTGGGAAGCCTGTGCCAGTGCTTTTTCTGAGCTTTTTGTGCTCTTTCATTACGTTTTCTCTCTGATAGACTCTGCTATCCAGATTAGTAGAGCCTTCATGATGTCCCATGTAGAACGGTCCAGAGTTTTTACAGATCTGACCCCAAGTCCCTAAAGCCCTCCTGGTGTCTCACAAACACTGATAAAGAGCAGAGAAACAGTTAGGAAATGTTACAGTCTAAAGACAATGGTCTCTGTGTCCTTCTCTGCTTGAAGAGAATGCTCCCTGAAAGTAATTTTGAAATTAAACAGCCTTTTAAGCATTTTGCAACCTGAAGAACCTCAGTACTGAATGCTGAAAATCAGCTAAAAATGTCTTAAAATAAAAACTGCACTTGGCTCTTGAATTTATGCCCTTAGGCAAATCTTCCACCAGCTTTACTCCTTGAATAGGAGCTGATAGGTCACACTGAGACCCACTTAAGTCTTAGTAATGAATGTAAGCAGGGAAGGAGACCTGTCACAAAGACGTCACTGCCTTAGTGCTACCTCCAGGCACTCTGCAGCTTTCCTTTAATTCTGCCACAGGCAAGTTAATCATTCAGCTCTGGACCCACAGTAAGCAGATTTGTATTCCATCAACTTGCCCTGCTCTTAGTCTAGTCTGGATTTGACTGATGAGTATGTGTGATAACAGCACTTCTGTCTTCACAACACAGCCCTACAGTCCAAATAAAGCTTTCCCACTGGGGAAGGCATTTCCACCTCAGCTGAATTACCTGCTCTTTCAGCAGAGTTTTGTGCCATGGATGTTCAGAGCTGCTCAAGAGGAAACCACCAGGCTGCAATGTTTTTCCTCAGCAGCTTGGCTGTATCTCCCAATTCTGTTTGGCCACTAGACTCCCAAAGACACATCAGCTAAGTTGCAGCATTCAGTGGAACAAAAAACATCACAGTGTGGATGTGCACCTACCAGAGGCAGCTTCCATGAGCACCTCACTCATTTGGCTTCATTTCCTTCTGACTTTGACTCTTACAGTCTCAAAAGAGAGCAGTGGCTGGATGGAAAACAAAGCAAAAGAATTCATAGCAGTTGTTGGTATGTCCTAGAACTGCTCCGTCCTCATCTGGAATAGCAGAGAGGGAAGACTCATAAATGCAAGGACAGGGGAATTCTGGCACCCAAAGCTGTAAGACTCTTACAAGCCTGAAGTGATATTTTCTGCTCATCTGTGCTGAGATGTGATTATTATAGGAATATCACATTCTCAGTTAGCTTTTATACTCTCTCAGCACCTGATTTCTAAATGTTATTATAGCCTATCTTCCATTCACCTCATCTCTACTCTGTCTTTGTCTGAGGCAGAAAAAATTATACTTTGCTTACACAAAAGCCTGTTCTTTTACTTGGCACAGAAAACAAGACAGGGGATAAGAGCCTGTTGGTTTTATTCAGCAAAACTCATCATTTGCTTCACTGTTGGATTATAAACAGTGTTCCAATCTACTCCCATAACTGAAGCACCTTTTTTATATCAATTTTTCTTTTTATTTTCATCAGACCGCTTTGATTTGTTTACAGCTCTAGCTCATGTAACCTGTGTCTATTTCTCTGATTTGAGCAGAATTGAATGCAGTTTTCAAAATAGTGGACCATTTTCCCTTACAGATGTTGTATTCATTTAATCTGGGACTTCCACCTTGCAGTGCTCTTTCCAACAGTGCCTTGTTACAGTCAGCACCAGCCTTGGGCAGCAAAAACTGAAACAGCCAACTCTGAAATGATACTCCAGGTATTCATATATTAGACAAATTAAAATGCATGTTAGATTGTTTCATATTTTTGCTAGTCTTTATCCTTTAGGCACTGACCTCGAGCAGAGCATGGCAAAAACTTCACCAATGCCCAGCAAGGCAAGGAGAAAAATTGGGACAGGATCAAAACAGGAGAGAGTTACCCAGACACATTGTACCTGCTGCCTAGGAAGATTTTCCAGGCTGAAGTTTCTGAATTCACCCCAAAAAACTGGATAGTAAGGGTCAATACCTGCTTTCTGCAGGTACCTCAGTTTCCCTCATCACTGAATCTGACTCCCAGTATTTGCTGGTTCATAATGTTGCTTTGTAGCCCTACTGCTGACTTAAAAATATTAAATATTTTTCCCCTCCATACAAATTTAATTTTACTTTTGTGACTGCTCATTGCACATGATCTGTGAGATCCTAGAGTTAAAGATGTCCCTCAAAAGCTCTCAGAAATGTTAGAATGGCTTTTCTCAACAATGTCATCTCCACTGTGCATCTAGCAGCGATCTACAGAAAATACTTACAGTGGGACCACAATACATCCCTTTTTCCAGCATGGAAAAAAGCTGCAAAGGTAAATAAGAGTGATAAGATTTCTTACAGTCAGTGCTGTTGAAGACCTGGTGGCAAAATTAGGAAGAGCAGCCTAAATCTGCTAGAACGGTTTAGCCCCAAAACTAAAACTGGTTTACCACAGAGTTTTCATTGATTTCTAGTCCTCATGATCTTCCTTTAACATCTTCCTGCAGACTACAGCAGCTCCACCTTTTGTTGCTCTACCATTTGGAGCCTTGACAATTGGCAAGGAGCCCCAAAAATCAACCTCACAGAAATGAGTGTAGGCCAGGTCTGTGTGTTGCTGTCTCCCTTCCACCTGCTGCCCTTCACACCCAATAGAATTTTACCAGAATAGCCATGAGAAAGTTGCTCCTCCCAAGACATGAAAGTCATCTTGTGCCTGAATAACTGAGGCACTCATCCCTACCAACAGCCAGGCATTTCTGTCCCCCCAGCACCCCTGTTCAAACTGATCTAATTAGTCCCTTGCAATCAAAGGCAGTGGTTTGGGCAGAAGACTTTAAAAATAGGACTTCACAACTGGTAAAGTTCTTGATCAGGATTATTATAATTTTTTTCAAATCAAACCCAAAGTTTGCATAATGAGGATTTCTGGGAAGACAGGGTCTATTACAGAAAAACCAGCTGTTCACCATTAATTGACTCCATCCTTCTCAGACACTTTTTCAGACACCTGGAATCAGGATTTCTGAGCACATACAAGCCTAGCATTAAGTTAAATGAAAATTGAGGAACTGACCTGAAAGCAAAGATTACCAATCTTAACTTTCAATTTATCAGGACCTTGCCATGATTTAAACACAGGCTGCTCTGCTGAAACACAGAGAGTTTCTCCTTGCAGCTCTTGCTTTCCTCTCTGCTCTACAATGCAGAAATGCTGTTGAAAACACCCTGCACACCTGTGAGGTAACTTTCCTCAGCAGTTAGCACTGGAACACCCTCAGACACAGGGGAGCCCATCAAACATAACCTATAGAGAGCCACAGAATCAGCAGGGTTGGGAGAGACCTCCACAATCGTCAAGTCCTATTAACCTAACACTGCCAAACCCAGCACTAAACCATGTCCCTGACTGTCACATCCACACGTTTTTTGAGCACTTCCAGGGCTGGTGATCCCAGCCCTTCCCTGGCAGGCTGTTCCAATGTCTGCCCAGAGTGAAGGAAACAGCAATTCCGTTTCAGTTTCATGCAGTAGAGAGGCAAACCAGACTCCTGGCAGGAGGAAATTGGTATTAAACCCCTGTCTGGACAGCAGAAGATCCACATCTCACTCAAGACTTTCATATAGAGTGAGTCTATACAATAGCTGTGCTGATCATTTCCTTGGGTTTTAGAGAAATTAACAACTTTAACTTTACAGACTTCATGGTTGCTTGATCTCACTACGGTAAACAGCTCCATATTTTTCCTTTTCATGTTTTATCCTGAAGCAACAGAGCATTACATTAATTGACTTGTCTTATTAATTCAATAAGCTGCTTCCAAGATGAAATGCTTAGCTATGCTTGCTTGTTTTTGGCACTTTTTGGTTGTTGGAAGAAAAGCTTTAAGGCTAGAATTGCTCTGATGTTTTCCACAGTTCACTGAATAATTTTATGCACTACTGAAGATTTGCCACATTTGGAATTACTGCAAACTGCTACTTTTTCATCATATTATAATTTAATTCACACTTTTAGTATGATAAGAAAACATTTAACAGTTTGCATATTTGAGAAGTATATTTGTTCTGCCAGAAAGTTGTGGTTAAGAATTCATTATGGGTCACTCATTTCTAGGATTTGTAATTTGGGCTTAAGATACATTTAGAAGATTAAAGATGACATAGAAGCCACCCCATTCAAATGAATTATATGCAAGAAATCCAGAGAGAAAAAATTGACCTTGCTGTAAATATAGGGCAAAAATAATTTATTGCGAGCTTGAGTGAGGTTGAGGATTTTTTACTATTTCAGCAAGATATTGGAGGGGAGGTGAAACTATTTTAAGCTTTAAAAAACAAAACCCCGACATTCCTTAAGGGGAAAATATTCATGTAACTATGTGGATTCTTAGATTTCAACTTCTTTAGGAAATGTGAACTCTTGGCTTGCCTTTCAGCTGGTGAAAATGCTGATTTTTTTTCCTTTTTTTTTTCTTTTTCTTTTTTAGTCTCTACTGGGTGAAAATGAAATTTCTTTTTGGTGTCCCTTAACCTCTCTGTGTCCTTTTGAGGGTCCTGTCACACCATGGGCTGCTGTCCTAGACACAAATATCTCTCTCCATTTTATTTCTTGGACTTGGAGTGGAACCTCACAGTGAAGTCTCTAAGGGTCACTGTGAATATTCTCCCTCTGCTTCTCACTGCCAGGGCTTGTGGGACCTCCACCCTCCCTGGTGGAAGATGGACTGAGTGGGGGACCCCTTATAAAGCTCCTGGAGTCAGTCCCTGGAAAAACACTTCAGCTGTTCCTGCTCCTGGGGGTAGGAAGGCATGGCTGTAAAAAATGTCCTTTACACTCCTTCTCAGCCCAGAGCCAGGTACAATCCCTGCTGCAGCAAACCCAACAAGGTTTTGAGTTAAAGACTTTGCTGGCAGTGAGGTCCTGCTTTTAAATGAAGGTTATTGATCAAGTTCCTGGCCTTAAGAAAAGAAATCAAGACCTAATTTATGCTCAGAGTGACCTGTAGGTGTTTGCACAACAATTAATAGCCACAGTTATGATAATGCAGCTGGACACAAGGCAATTGATCTTTTCCTTGAAACTTTTTACCCTTACAGCCACTACCTCTAACTCCTCATTATGTGTCCCCATACTCATTGCATTTCAAAATTATCACACTGAGCAAAGCTCAATGCACTGTTTAAATGAGTAAGGAACATCTGGTGAGCTGAGACTACTGGGACTCCATGGACAGATAAAGTTGTAGCACTTTTCCTCTGTCTATGGAAATGCATTGTAAATTAAATCTGCAAATTGTCTGAAAAGGCACAGGTTGGAAGGGAGGTGGAGAAGCACCATCATTTGTGCCAAGGTCAAATTCCATGCAGCTTAGCTGAAAGGCAGTGTATTCTAATGCATTCAGTCACAAAGCTTTGTACTGTTCACTCATTATTTTGTACCTTAGCAGTTTTCTAAAGGTGCTTGGGACATCCTACTTTGGCCATCACAAAATAAGTGCCAAATATACTATAAAACTGACAAACCTTGTGACTATGAAAATATTTCTCTCCCAACCTTTTTTTTTTTTGCTTCTTTCATTTGCTCTAAAGTAATGTGGGATAAAACTGATATCCCAACCCAGAGCTGCTTAGACTGAACCACTACTGCCTGCTGATCCACCTTGGTTAAAAAAATAAAAAGGAAAACAACAAGTTGTGCGCTAAACCATCTGCCATGAAACATAAATGTCTTGTAATAGCAATAAGCCAAGAGCCATGAACCACTTAGCCTGAGGGAGAAGATGTTTCAGCAGGGTGAGCAGCAAGGAAAGCTTCAAAGAGTCGGGTGATGCTCCCAGCGTGCTGGGGCAGCTCTGCCCAGCCTGCAGAGTTCCTGCCCAGCCCTGAGCTCCTGCTGAGCCCCCTCTGCACCCCTGCATTCAGGCTGAGAGACTCAGCCCTTGGGAAGATGGGAATAATTTTTGTTAGTGCTGCTCTGTGGTCAGGGATCCCACACAGCCCCTGTGCCAGGAGAGGATGTGACCGTACCTGGGGCTTGTCACCCCCTCCGTGCCAGGACATCCCTGACCTGCTGCCACCGGTTGTGCTCATGTGTTGGCAGGCCTAAACTTCCCTGCAGGAGGCAAAGAGAGGGCACTGCAGCCTGGTGGGACTTTGGTTCTGTTGATCAGAGCTTCTCCTGGAAGACACAGATGTGCCAGTCTCTATTGTTCCTGCTTCTTTCCCATCCCACGCCAGTGTTTGCAGCACCTTCATGCACATTTTGGCTTTTGTTCTTGCATCACAAAGGGGTAAAAGACAACTGGGAGAGCACAGCCTCCACCTCTGGAAGAAATTTTACCCCTCTTTTTTCCTAAAAGCAGCAAAACATCTTTCATTCCAGGTACACCTGTAAGGACTTCTCTGGCACAGCTTCTAACCACAGCCCCAAATGTGAAAGCTGACATTAATATGAACCATTTCCTACTGTTTACTCTGTAACAGAGCTAATAACAAAAGACAAGCAGTTTTCAACAAAAGGTAGGGTTAGCTCATGTCACAGCAGCTAAGGAGTATCATTTGAAAACCCCAAAGGGAGTATTCAAGAAAACGTCTTCCAAAAAAATCCCTGCTCTTGTTACCATCTCAGGAAGAAGCAGCAGGAATGTGACACCTTTGCCTTGTTGGTGCAATAATGGTACTGAGAGTGTGGCAAGGCTGAGTGCTGATTGTTCACTGGGTGATCAGTGATATTCCCAGGGGGCTGCAAAGGCAGAGCTTGAAAGGGGAAAAACAATTCTTTGGATTTCCCCTTTCAAGAAATCATTTAAGCAGAGGCAATAATGAAAGGAGTGTCAGGACTGAATCCACAGATGGCTCCAACGTCAGGGAACATTTATCTGAAAGCCAATAAAAATGTGACTGTCTCCTGCTTTCCCAGGCTCTATAACATCACCCTGACGAGTGTTTTCAGCCCAGACAGGTTGGTGCAGGAGGGCACATCTGCTGCTCAGCACAGCTGCCCCTGTTGCTTCCTGCAGCCCCTGCAGCCCCACAGGGAATGGCAAACAAGGCTTTGGTTCCCCCAGCCCTCTGTCTGCCCCAGCCTCCTCATCCCACTGTCTCCATCATCCCCACAAGGCTCAGCAATCTGGCTGATCCTTTTCTGGGCCTGTCCACCCGTTCCCAGAGCTCCCACACTGGGATGTGCCAGCACCTCACTGTCCTGTGTGCACATTAATTCCCTTTAAAATCCTGCCCCATTCACCAGGTACCCACAGCCCTGATTTGGGGGACATGAACAGCCCCACATCAGCTGCATCTTCTACTCTCATATTTGGTAACCCACACCCAGGTGCCCCTCAAACATTTTTCTTCAGAACCACAAGCTCCCAGCCCAACCCCTCCATTTGTTGCTGTACCTAGGGATGTGTTATTTTTAAGTCAGTAGCCCAAAATCCATCTGAGGATTTGGCTTTGATTTCCCTCAAAAAAGCACTTCAACATCTGGTTTTACCTACCCAGCATGCAGGGCTGTGATATGGATGAATAAATCTTCCACTCCTTTCAATGTGGCTGAGGAGAGGAGAGCAAAGATGCCCCACATCTGGACAAAACACATCTGCTGCCTCTGGAAGGTCTGAAACTCACTTGGTATCAGCTGAAGGCCACACAGGATGGTGGAGAATCACTCTTGGAGCCTTCATGTAAGAGACTGTCTGGCACAGCTGATGATAATCGATGCCCAAGGGCAAAGTGACTGGTATGAACCTAGCTGCCCTCTCAATGCCATGAAAAATAATTCCATCCTTTGTATATTCCTAGAAAAAGGGGGGAAAAAAAAGCCAGAAACAAAGTGCTTAAAAACCTGCATTTGTCAGACTGATCCTGTTTAATTAAACAGGAAATTGCAGGGCAACGAAATCAATCTTTACAAAGAAAAGCTGTTTCTCTGTTTACAGAAGAGAAACTTGTGGTGATTTATCTTTAAGAATGTAATTGCCAAATGATTAATAGTGACCAGAGATAGAAGAAAATGAGAAACAGGAGTGACTTCTCTTGGTGTGTGAAGCATGGCAGAGTTATATGCCCTTGCCACAGGGAGCATTAAACAAGAAAAAAATTTCTGGTTTACACCAGGAACCTGCTATTCTTCTTCTAGTTTCTTCTTTTGATACTGAAGTTATCACCACTGGAGAAATCCAGATATGCTATTGGATATTAGGAGATTTGGGTCCAGGTATACATTTGTTTTGGGTTTTTTTTTCTGCTCATGGTAATTCAAAATCAGATTTCATCTTCCTTCCCATCCCTTTCCTGTAATCCGCTATGGAAACCAGTGGGCTTCACAACTACATTGTACTTCAGTGAACACCACAGTGAAGTGTCCCAAATACTTCTGCAGTCCCATCTCTTGGGGGTTTCATTCTGGCTCTGGATCCTGCCCTGGCTGCAGGACACCTGAGGCAGAGGCAGGGGCTGAACCCAGATTAGTGGAGGGCCTCAGATGCCAAACACCATTTTCCAGTGTCTGCTCTCAGCTTCCCAAGAGATGAATGAAATTTGCTGGTCACTAATGATGGCTTAGAAATGGGGTTTAGAAATGTGGATTTCCCACACAGAATAACAGATACTGTGGCTGCAGAGTGCTGGCAGGACAGTAAAGGCTCCCCCCACCTCCACAATTGCATTCAACAATTGATCAAAGTAATGCCCTTGAATTTAAGTAGGAACCAGATGATGCCCATAGCTCTGCAGGGAAGGGAAAGGAATCACCAGTGGTTTGTCAGAGGAGCAGCACACTCTGGGATGCTGGGTATGGAGCAGGGCATCCCAGACTGCACAAGGGGGGTCTGCTCAGCCCTGATTCTGACTGAAAGCAGCCACTCAGCCACACAGCCACTCTTGAGTGGGACTTGAGAGTTTGACAAGTCACGATTTAGTTCTGGAGCACTTGATGGTGTCATTAACAACATCCTCTGCAGCTCATATATAGAAATGATACAGAATATAATATGGTTATATATATATATTATACAGAATATATATATATATGTATATCTAGCCATTATACAGAAATGCCACTGCAGCCCAACCCAGAAAGGCCATCCATGCCACCCCTCTTACCTCACCAAGCAGATTTAACAAATTTAAACAATTTCTGTTCACTTGGAGCTGGTGAAGGTGAGGATAAGGCTGTAACATTTTACAGACCCATAGCTTTTTGTTGCTTATGAGGCAAGGCAGACAGAGTTCTCACAAGCCAGTTTAAAAGCCCTCAGTAGTGAAACCTCATGCTTTAAGAAAATGAGGATTGTTTATTATTACTCTAATGGGTGTATTATTACTCTAAAGTAATAATACATTATTAATCAATAATACCCTATTAATTGTGTATCATTACTCCAGAGGTGGCTTGCACTGAGATGAGGGTTTCAAAGACCTGTAACAGCTCTGAAAGTCGTGTCTTCCACTTGGCCAGAGTGTAAGAGAACCAATTTGACAAGTGTTTCACTATTTTTCTGTTGTAGCTGAAGCCAGGCAGCATTCTGCTTGTTTTCTCAGCTCAGTCAAGATTCATCTGCACCTCTAGTGGGACAGCTCTGACCCTGATAGCTCATGCCCTCTCCCAACAAAAGTGTTCTGCCAGCATTTCAGTGCCTTACACTAAAGCTCCATGCTATTCTCTCAGCTACACAATTTTCCCCCATTTCCTTTAAATGACTCAAGGAAAATCTGCTCTCACTGTCTTGCAGAAAGGAATCTGTCAGGCTTTAACCCATAACCTTTCTCTGCTTTACTGACCTAAAATTCTCTTGCCTGTAAGGCAGACTCACATTTTAGAGCATCTATCTCCATAGTTTAGGGAAGGTCATAAAACATTGTCCAAGCACATCCACTCTCTTTTCCCATAGATCATTTACTGATTATCTATGGGCAGCATCCCAGCTACCTGTCTGACAAGTGCTTTCATTCCTGTGCCTCCATGTGAACCCCTCTAGACTAATATCCACAGACTGCAGTATAAATTCCCTGTTAAATCCCAACCAGTGTAATTACTCAATCCTAAATACTCTCATTTCTTCCTCTGTAGGGTCCAAAAATATCTAGCACATGAGGATCTCACAGCCACCCTCACTGATCCCCTGCCACCACTTAATTGAATTATAACACCATAAATAATCTGGAGGCTATCTCAGAGGCCCCCCACACAATTTTCAGAGATGTTGCCTGGTGGGTGACCTATCTGGAGAGGTGCAGACAGATTTCTCAGGATTTTCTTCAAGCTGATTATCTCCATATTCCCTGATGGGCCTTTGTTGCAAAAGAATTACCAAAAAAAAAAAAAAAAAAGCGCTATTTAATTTATTAACAGCTGGTCGCAAACCAAATTCCCACGGTGGAGAAACGCTGAGCAGATAAACCTAAACTTCTGGAACTGAGAATGTCAGGGCAGCAAAGTGTTTTAAGATGGGGATCTGCATTTTGCAGCCAAAGAACATCTTCAGGCAATTTGTGGATTATGCAGGAAAACAAATGCATGAGGCACTTAGTGCCAAGTACCTCCTTGCACTCACAAACATAATCTCCACAAAAAGATTTCCACCACAAAGAGATGTTTTGTATAGGGCCAGAAACAAGGTTGCTTATTTGAATTAAACCTTCCAAGGGCATTAAGGCTAATCTACTGGCAGCAGTAGGTCTGCACTTCAGGTAGATGGAGTGCTTGTGCTCTATTGTAGCCCTGCATCCTCTCAGCACAAGGTATTCAGAAAATTGCTCTTCTCTTTGCTTGCCCAGCTGCTCCAGGGACACTGGCACACTTGTCAGACAATAGATGTGCTATGGGAGAAGTTCACATCCCAGCCACACACCCACGAGTGCTGCTGTGTTAAACAGAGCTCTGCAGAGCAGAGCTGCACAGCACCACAGCCCAATCTCCTTTTGTCAGCAGCCTCTGCCAGCCTGCCCGGGACACCTCAGGGCTGTGGCTGACACACCTGAGGGATGGGTGCCACCAAAGGGACCTGGATGAGCTCAGGAGTGGGTCCCTGTGAACCTCACGAGGTTCCACAAGGCCAGGAGCAGGGTCCTTTGTGTCACCACAGGCTGGGGACAAAGGGGCTGGGAGCAGCCCTGCAATCATTTGTCTCAACGTGACCACAATAAGACACCCTGTAACCTGAGAGCATTCACAGTGATCCAGTGTAGCAAACCACTGAGACCTTACACATCTGACATGGTTACAGAGCAGGTTAGACCCCTTCCAGGCACAGTGCTGCCTCTCAGGGACTGTCCAGCAGCAGCAGTGCTCTGTCTGCTTAACCACACACACAGCTGTGCCACAGATGTGGTACAGGAGCAGTTCACGTCCCAGCCACGCTCCCACGAGTGCTGCTGTGTTAAACAGAGCTCTGCAGAGCAGAGCTGCACAGCACCACAACACACATCTCCTTTTGTCAGCACACATCTCCTCTGCCAGCCTGTGTTCTCCACATGCTTGTTCACATGTTCTCCACCCACTGTGTTCTCCAGATGCCTCCTCTTGCATTGCTCCTCCCTGTCCTCTCTCAAGGGTCCAGCAGGAAGGGATGCTCCCTGGATCATCCAGGGAGTGATCTGGTGGCTCTGGCTGCCATGAAATGTAGCTGGGGGGTTTGGTTTCCTCTCTTCTTTCTCCCTGTCCCTGGCTGTGCCTCTGTGAGTGCCCCACACGTGGAAGCAGGGATGTGTGCCTGTGCTGCCTGAGATCACAGACCTGTTGAGACTTGATGTTTTTCCCAGCCCCTCTGCTGCTCTCTGTTTGTTTTTGTGAACCAGAAGCCATTGAAGCCTGATGTATTAATATATAATCCCTACACTGGGAAGCAGCAAGGTCTCCCCTCCTGCTGCTCATGGAGTACTTTTACATCTTCCCTGCTTCCCAAGGAGGGGTTGAGGAAAAAACAGCAAAGGCTCAGGAAGGAGTCTGCTCTTTTTGCCTTCCCATCAAGCACAGCTGCCTGCATGTGTGAGGTCTCACAAGGGGTGTGAGCCAAGCCTTATCCTCATCCAAACCTTCAATTAAGGAAGGACTGAGCAGCGAGCATTGGCGAGCACCAGGCCCACACCAAAGCCCAGAGCTGTCAGTGTGGCTGTCCACAGCAAGCTCCCAGGAGTTCTCTACTAATATTTAGAAAACAAGGGCAAACAAACCCAAAACAAACCCCTAAGCCTGAATTTCTGATTAAATAATACTAAAGTGCACATAATCCAAACTGCTGCATGCCAAGGAACATGCAAGGTGGGCAGTCTCTGGGATGCAAGAGTGTCCCTGCTCTCAGCCAGGAGAAGGAAGAGGAGCTCCTGCAGGAACATCTCTTTGGGGCCAGAGATGGCATCCAAACAGAGAAACCAGCAACACCCAGGGCTGATCCTCACCAGCACCTAAGGGGCTCCATTTCACCTCTTTGAGTGACTCTCTGCTAAATTCCTCAGAGGTTTTACCCAGCCCAGAGGTGAGTGCCATACCAAATCAGGGTTTGCAACAGACCAAAACGTTCTTTCCAAAGTTTCAGGAACTCCTGGGGTACAGCAGGGACTCAGTATAGAGCTGACCTGCACAGAGAGGAGAGGACACTTTCAAGTGCAAATTCCACATATTCAATTATCATCCACCCAGTGCTGAACCACGTGATGGAAGGGAGGGCGGTACAGGAGGATGCACAGTGCCCTGGGTACCTGTCTGGCTTTATTTCTTTGGGGAAGGGAAATCCCAAATCTGCCGCTGTGCTCTGCATCCCTGCATTCCCACAGCAGTGGGGTCAGACACATCTGTCTCACAAAGGAGAATTAAACTAGGTTACCAATTTAAAAATACACTTATCCTGTTAAAGAAAGTAAGCAAACACCCTCCAGTGAGTGATTGATGTGTTGGGAAGTTACACAGCCTAATGAAGAGCACTATGAGCTGTTGGCATTATTACATTTGCTGTGACCTTAAAAAGGAATAGCTCCAGTTGTCTTTGGAGTACAGCTTTGTATGTTCTTGGATTTCTAATACTAACAGGAGCACAAAATCCTGCACTGATTAAAATCATTCAAGCTTTTGCTTCTACACCAAGGAAAGAGTGAGAATGGATTGTATTACAGTCATTTTGACAGAAAAAATATTTGCTTTCACAGAGGGAGATATAAAGTGTCAGTCCTCCAGTCACAGAGCAGACAGGCAGCTCCCACTCCAGCAAAGTCTGCTCTGACTCTGTTACACATTTCACAGCACCAGAGCCCAGGCCCTGGGCAAACACCTCCAGGAGCCCCTTTGCAGATCCTCCTGGTGCAAATGGAATGGGTCAGGCAGGGCAGAGCAGGCAGGACTGGAAGTTAAAAAGGTCTGTGCTACAGCATGGCCCAGAGGAGCTCACCCACCACGGGCAGCTCATGAGCCACACACGAGGCTGCTCTGGAGGGGCTGTGCAGCAGCAGGGACTGCCCTGGATGCCCTCAGTTGTGTTGGGGAGTTTTTTCTAAAACCTACTTTTCCCAGCTTTCTAAAAATCATCTTACTTTTACTATTTCCCACCTCAGTGGGTTTGTCCCTCCTCCTGATACCATCTCCATGGTGTCCCACAGGGAACAAAGGGGATTGCTGAGAGTTTCCCACACTGCCAGCCCCTTGAGCATCCCTAGCCCAGTTTCCTGAGACATTTCTCATTCCATAAGCAGCAAAAAATGTTGGGTTTGTGACTCACATTACCAGAAATTTCCCTGTGCAGCCATGCCTATGTGAACATGGGTTATGCTTACATCAGGTTACTTACCCTCCCTGGCCTGAGAACTTTAGCAACAGGGCTGCTGTGAAAACAAATCAGGCCCAGCAAAACCCGTTTCAGAGGCAGCAGCAAATTCCAATTGCATTTCCATTTCTGCAGAGAGGCTGAGGGTGGTTTTTGTGCATCTAACATCAGTGTTCAACTGTAGGTGACTAATTATACCAGAAATGAAACAAAGTCAATACATTTCCAACTCCATTGGCTTCCAGCTGGGGCTTCACTAAACAAAAAAAGAAGAAAAATAAAGATGAGGCTTGTCTGTTTGAGATTGAACTAGAAGATTTAAATGCACATTTTCAGACTTTATACCATTCTTTCATATTTAATCTTTCTTTTTCCAGTGTTGTTATAAGCTTTCAAGTGATCACAATGCCTGAGTCTTAAGATGCTCATCTGTTTGGGAAAATATATGGGAAGATTTCAGGAAAGAGAAAGTTAAGTTTCACCTGCTTTCTTCTAGAGTAAAATACAATATTATAATTAAATGTATTTATAGAAGAGTGTCTGGCAAAGCATATTTCTGCTGTTGTTGAGAACACAGTGGTGCTTTCCCCTCTTTTATTATATTATCTAGAAAATTAATTATTTCCCTCATCCATTGTTTTTAACAAAATGTTTTTGTTTCTATCAATATGAAATGTCAGACTGAAACATGCAGCTATTTGCTGTGGAGTAAGCACAATATTACCCACAGCTCCAGTCAAAGCACCAAAGACCATAATAATGTTAACTATAATTAGATTATTTTCCAGAGAGTTAGAAAAATTCATTGTAGAGCAGGGGTTTTCATAAGGAAACAGAAAGACTTACTTTAACAAATAACTCTGCACAAAATAATTTTGGAGCATTAACTCCCTTTTGTGCCTTGGCTTTAATTATTGTCTTTTTGGCTTGGTAATGTGTGGATTCCAATTATCACATTTTAACAACATAATAGATGACTCAACAGACAAATGTGTTTTCAGACTACAGAATTATCTTATCCCACTGCCACTCCAAACCTCCTTTACCCACAGCACATATCACAAATACTCCTGAGGACCACCCCTTACCTTCTGCACAGCCCAGTAGCACCAAACACACATTTACACCACAGAAATCTTTCCTGGCGTGCTGGCCAGCACCTCTCAGGGGTCAGCATTTCACTCCTTCCCTGGACAAGGATGACACAACACTCTTGCTAAAACAGCTCTCTCTCAGCACGGAGCTGCAGGCCTAAAAACATCTGAAGAGACATTACAAAGAATCTCAAGAGACCTTAGAAAGGTGCACCTTCCTGACACAAAGCAGGCAGGCCATCACAAGGAATCATATCAGCAATTTCATCACTTATTTCTGAGCAAGAAGGTGATGGTGCCTTAAATTCTTTTATTCCAGGAAGTCTCTGTAATTGTTTGTTGTGTTTTCCTCCACCTGAGGTCTGTGTCCTAATGGATGTTCCGTGGGCAACTCATCTGGCATCTGGATCAGAGACTGCAGCCTCTATTGACCTGTTTGGTAGGAAGTCAGTGCTGATCATCATTGTATCTGACAAGGTTTAGGAAAACCCAGATAAACAGAAGCTGATAGACTACTTGCTGCTATACACCTGGCACTTAAGGACTTACAGGATTTATAGTGGCTGTTTCATCTCCAGTATTCCTGGAAATTAGAAGAAACTCAGGAACTCTTGAAATGTAAGATTTAACACAACTTCAGCACTAAATTGAAGGACTCTGCACAGCTTAATGACCATTTTGCTAAAAAGGAAGCAAACTCTTTTTTTGTGAACTATAATTATTTTCAATTTTCAAAAATTATTTTTTAATTTTCAAAAATCCTAAGGTATGGTGTTACCTATGGAAAAACCCATCACTGTGGTTCTGCACAGCTAGTCTGGAAATCAAAATATAAGCACTGGTGTGCTTTATCTCACATCCAGCTGGACATTGTAGCTCAATCAAATTCCTCAGTATTGGCCTGGATTCCCAAATAAAAATCTTTTCAGTTCTTCTCTACCCCCATGTATTTTAACTCTCCATGAACACTGAAAGGGTCAATCTCACACCTTAATGGCTTGCAGGAAGGGAATTTTAAGTGAGAAAACACTAAATATTGAACCCTAGAGTTGTGCATTCAGTTGGGTGGCTCCTGAGGGTAACCACAGTCAAAAAAAAGGGAGAGGAACTTTCAAAATCTTTAAGTCAGACCAGAAGATAAAACTAAGTGTAAACCAGTAATTAATTTGAGAAACTCATCAACACTCTTGACCTCCAGCACAGGTGAGTGTAGTTTTGTAGTTTTTCTGGGGGAAAAGTTGCATGTGCCCATATGGGTCAGTGCATCCCCATTCAGCTACACCCTCAGTGCTACACCATCAACTACTGAAACATCTTCCAGCTCTCTCTGTTCAAAGGGCTGAGGAAATTGGTGACAAACCAGGTTAGCAATGGCCCCTGGTTTGGAAAAGGTGTTCAATGGTCTCCACTGACACATTTCACACCCCTCCCTAGCAGTGACTCTGCTCAGAGCAGAGGAGCCTGCCCCAAGCCATGGGACCAGCACTGAGTGCCACCTCACTGAATTACATGGGCAACTTTACCTGCACCCCAGGCTGCTCCTGGAGGTCTTCCACTCTCAGTCGGCAAGGGCCAAATCAGCTTGCCTTGCAGGACTTCTGCCCAAGCTTCTGTGGCTGCAGATTTGTGAACAAATCTGCATCAGAGAGAGCTGAGAGCAGCAGGAACTATAATGATGCTACCGCTGGCAGTGAGCTAAATTTCATGTGTCAGCACTGGGATTCACAGCAGCACTGGTGTGGAAATTGGATTAGTAGCTCCAACTAAACAAAGCTTAAGCCATTATAAACTCAGTGGGAGGCTCTGATTGACCTCTGTGGGCTTTGGATCAACTCCCAGGAAGAATATGACCAAACTGGACAGTGTTACCACAAAATGTTGTTCCTAGAAGATTTCCTTGCCCATGACAAAAGAGGTTCTAGTGAACAGCTTTCTAATGGAGAGCCTGGGCCACTGGGAGGATTGTCTGGCTGCTTTTTGAAGGCAGCTTCTTGAGCTGCTGGCTCTTGAAAGCAAGTGCCAGACATGGAGCAGTTTGGTCTAGTCCAATCTTCCTTCTGCTGTGACCTAGTCCACCCTAGGTATTATTTTCTCACAGTTGTTTTCCCTGTCCTGAAGTCTCTGGACAGGACTTCAAGAGAGTGGAGAGCTGGAGGGTTTGTGAGCACTAAGCAAAGTCTCCTCCCTGCTTCTTCTACCTTGCTGTCAGAGCAGAACAGGATGCCTCTTGAGATGAACATCTAAACTTTTGGACATCTGTTTATTTTTAGAAAATTAAATAAATACAGCAAATATATCAACTTGCACCTTGACTTTCATTTTCCAAACCTGTTAATTAACTGTCGGGGAAAAAAAAATGTTTTATGGGCACCAGATACCCTCACTACTCACACTGTACAGAAAAGAAAGACATGGTCCAAAGGCTGCCATTAAATGTTTTTAATGATTGCTTGTTGTTAGAAGGGAGCTGCAGCTATGCTTGTACAGTGTGCTCTCTACAAAAAACCCTGTAATTGGGACAAGGCAGCCACAAAGCTTCCTGCAGCTGGCAGGAATTGTGACTGTTCTGTTCAGCTTTAATCATGGCTTTTAAAGCAGATCAGTAACAGCAACAATTAGCCTTTTAGATTGGTCTCAGAAATTACCATATTTAAAATATGGTGACTCTGCAGGCACACACCCAAAAGCTCTGAGCTATGCATAAAACAAGCAGCCCCACACTCTGCCTTGTTTGTCACTTGTTTGGTTGCTCCTTTGTCTCTGCAGAATTGTGGTTCTAAAAAGCAGACAGGAACTTGTACAGATTCTCAAGAGGCAATAACTTTAGCCACCTCCTTCTCCTCAACAAACCCACCCTTCCAGACAGCTTCTGCTCTGAAGGAGTGTCTGGCACTCTGGCTGTGAATGAGGAAAGGGAGGTACGGCCATGTGCTGACTGATGCCTGAAAAGGTTGCTGGTTCACACTCAGCAGAAAAACTTGGAATCTTACTTAGTAGGAAAGCATTGTAACAAAGCCATTCAGAATGGAGACATGAGAGAACAAAGAGGTGAAATAAACAGGAAAACTTTCATTCCAGCCAAGATCCCCGTGGGGAGGACAAGGAAAACACTGTAGGAACAAGAACAAGCACCTCGTTAGAGCAGATGGTGGGGTGTGCACTTGCTGTTGAGAGGCTCTTTCAGTGCACCTCCACCAACAGCAGCAGCCAGCCTGACAAGGCTGCCAGGAGCTGGTTAGCTGGTTTGGCTCATATCTGCCTCTGCTAAGCCACTCAGAAGTTTCTGTCTGCACAGCAAGGTTACTCATGGCCCTCGTATCTTTTGTGAACCCTCTATGTTAGCCACACAAGTCCTGGCATACAAAACTGGGTATCCCTATCTAAGATCTCTCTCCCTACTCTGTGTGGGATTACAAACGCCGTTCCTTCTTGGAGGGTTTGCCAGCACAGCAACACAAAGGAGCCTTTTCAAGTACAGATCTGGCCTTTGTGCCTCAGGGCTTAATTCTCTGATGCTGCCACTGCTTTGTACCACTGTGGCTTACAGAGTCTTTAAAGTACAAGTGTAAGTGCACTTGGATGTGTCTCGGTGTCAGGTGGTAACAGGATGTTTCTTGCCTACCTCAAAGAGCGAGGGAGCCGTGTTATCAACCAACACTTCCACCAGGCTTTGATTTCCCTCAAAAAAATCACTTTAGCACTGACACTCCTGGCTCCATCTCACTGAAGCCTGCTGCAAACCCCACACGTGATCTCCAGAGCAGTGCATCCCTGGCAGGCTGGGGTGCCAGCTGCTGGCCAACTTCTTTATTCCCAAAACTTCATTACCTGTCTCACGAGCCGCAGGTGCCTCGGGCAGCAGAGGGTTTGGAAATGAAACACAGCATTGGATCTCTGTGGCAGACAGGAGCAGCCCACAGTCTGCTCTGTGTTGCCCTACTTCTGTGAAAACAACAGAAAGATGACGTTCCCTGAACCAAGATTTCCAAGCAATGCAATTATAAAACGTCCAAAGGATAAAATCCATATATAGAAGAAATACTGACAAAACTCACAGCCCAGGCAGCATATCCCTAAAGAATTCTGGTATTTCCTTGGTTTATTTCTGTCACAAAATTGGGAAATTTATAAAATCTTCATTTTTCAACACCATAATTTGTCTTTTTCTCTACTCACTATAGACCTAGGAAGAAAAGAGTTGAAGCCTCAATTACAGGAGGCTTTCAAAGAAGCGAAGGAAAATCAGCTTTATGGAGCAATCCTGCATGATGAATGACATGTGGAGCTGAGGCTGAGCCTTTCATCTCCACGGGCTGCAGGACATGTGGACAGCAGTGCAAAGTACCCACTTTGTGCTTCAAGCCTGTCAGTCACCACATCTGCTCAATCAAATGCCATTGAAAGGTGGAAATGCTGATTTTGTCCGTGATGGCTGATAATGGGTTTAACACCTCCCTGGGAAAGTGCAGTAGGAATTGGCAGGAATATAAACCTTATGTTTCCTGAGGTCACACTTTGCTTTTAAATTGGAACTTTTTGCTGCTGTAAATAGGGTGAATGCTGAGCCAGAGCCATCATTAAGGTTTGCATGTTCTGCACTGCCCATTACTTCACTTGTCTACATCAAAATCTGCACATAGCAGAGACAGCAGGAGTCTGATAAACCAAAAGCCTCTGAATGCAGTTTAACATTGGGCTTTCAATTATTCCCACTTTATGAAGTTAATCATTGAGGCAATGTGCATTAACAGCAAACCAAAAGGCACCTTCACCAAGGAGGATGTGCCAAGGACAAATGTTGTTGGAATAACTGTGAATGATTCCTATCATAAATAGCAAAGCAAAGGATAATGTGTTTATTTAAAATGCCAAAATGGGCTGAATTCCCACCCCATAACTCTAAGGGGCCAGAAACCATCTTTTTTTATGTATTTGTAGTAATTGACACTCGGATGGAGCACAAGAAAATGACTTAGTGCTCGTGTTAGCCTTGCCCAGCTGACTCAGCTCCCCCCTACTCACCAGTTCCCAAATATCACATCTCAGGCACTCATCTCTTCACTGCTTTGTCTTCACTCTCCATCTTCCTCCTCTTTCTGTGCTATCTCCCAGAAATGCCAGCACCAAGCACTAACAGGAGCATTTTTGCAGCAAATTCAGGAATGCTTGCCTGTAACAAGAGCAGAGCCTCATTCAGAGCTGTATGGCCCTCGTGGATGTGCAGTTGCTGAAAATGTATCAAGTGGGTGCTGTTGCCTTGATGTTCTCTTTTTATGCCATTCAGCAAAATGTGCTTATTTAGATTCACGATTCCTGCCCTTGGGAAAATGAAAAGCTTTTTCCCATCCTTCACATCCCAAAATGGAACGGAAAACATCTTAAAAAGTTGATTTTTTTTTAGCACAGATTTCCAACCTGTTTTCAGGAACGAAATAATGTAGGTTGGTGCAACAACTGTCCTTGCTGGCTCACACAAGGTGAAGTTTTGTGTCTCGTTTAGGCAGGTTCTGTTTCTCTGTGTTGCACAGAGGCTGTGGTGTTTGGTGGGAAATTATGTCCCTTAGATCATCAAGATCTCCTAAGTACATTTTCTTTATCATAATTCAGGTTTTATACACAGTCCTTGTCTAAACTTCACAAAGTTCTCTTCTCAGAAAACCTTTTTTTTTTCCCCAGCAATAACTGATTAAAAATTTAACATCTTGTGAAAAATTCAAGAAAAACTGTTCCTTATAATTAAAATTTTAATTGATATCTGCTTGAACATGTTATCCGATTCATTACTGAAATTCTATTCTTACTAAGCTTTTTTAAATTTAAAAAAAAAATCAGGGTTTCATTAAAAGAAATGTGACAGGTCTGAATGTCTTCAAATGAAAATTATTTTACATAATGAATTGTGTGGCATTCAAGCCAACCTCATTGTCTGCTCTCATATCTGATAATGCCATGTGGTACAGACAGCCTCTCACATCTATAGAAATGTAATATTTGACACCACTATTTTTAAAATTGCTGTATTAGCATGTAATGCAACTGAGCTTCATGAGGTTTCAGGATGAGGCTTATGGAATTGCCCAAGGGGATATTATGCATGGCACCAACAAATCAACCACCCTGCCCACAGCTTTAACTTCTTGCAGAGAGCAATACTTGGTGATAATGCCAACTCTAAAGAAAAATCTAGCAACATTTTCTTCATCTGAATGTGGAAGCCACTTCATTAATGAAGAGTATTTAACTTGCTGCTTGAATGAAGGAAAATGTTTCATAAAAACAGCTTGGAAAAAAGACAATTGCCTATTTCTTCCTAAGATGGTCTATAACTTCTAGACAGTGTCCTGCTAATTGCAAAAAACCTGACACATTCAAGTAATAAATCAGCATTTCTCAGGGCAGCCAAAATAGCCTTTAAAATTCATTGGGGTAGGGCTGCTTTATTGCAGTGCTGAAACCACAGTTTCTCAACAGTGGCCCCCTGTTCAATCCAAATCTCTCTGCCAAGAGCTGGTAAGACAAAGAGGAAAGCTGGGGCAGAAAAGCAGGAAACGATGAAAGAAAATTTTGCTGCAAATTATACACAAAATGATTTTCAGTCATCTCATTTCAAGTGTCTTCTGCCTCCACCCCCTCTCACAGTAACCCTTTCGGGAGGGGTGGGTTGTGCAGATCAGCCCTGACTCACTCCTTGTTCAGGCAATCTCCCCGAGGCAGCTTTCCCCACCAAGAGATGGGGAGGCTCCTTTAGGATTTCACACACTTTGTTTGAAGCTGTAGTCAGGACTTGACCACAGAGCAACATGCAGAAGATAACTCTTTCTGGGGATCTTCCTCCCTGCTATGTTTTGCCTGATTCTGTCTGTCCCATCTCTGCTTTGATTCATATTCCTTTTTCTTTCCTTAGTCAGCCTCTCCCTACTGCACATCATCTCCCTGCATCATCTCCCTGATCAGGAGGAAAAAGTGATTCTCCTGTGGCTCCCACTAACCCTCATGTCCCATCACTTGAAAGGTTTTTTAAGGGTGATGATTTCCAGCCTTCCTGAAATTGAGTGAAAATTAACACTTAGAAACGCCAGGATCTGTGTTCTGTTGATCTGACCCCAGGCAAAACAAGGCTCTGGCTGGGGCTGTTTTACATCTGATCATAGCAGAAGAACAGCTCCCACACAGCCTTATTTGTAGCTTTTTATCTCACTGTCCAGCTAAGTCAATCAATTGCTGCAAACTGTGTTGTGCTGCAGGGTAAAGAATAATAGAGAAATATTCAGCCAAACTGTACAAATGTTCCTCCTGCTGGTGTGTGTCTGTATGGGAACAGCAGCCCAGCCCCTGCTTGCCAGGTAATGCCACTGGTCCTTGGCAAGGCTCTTACAGCTCTCCAGTTTCAGGGGGTAAAACATAACAAGAGCCATCATTCACCTCAGGAAGCATCCACGGAATAATTACTCCCTCCAAAACAATTATATCTGCAAAATGCTCCTTTTCCTCAGAGGGAAAATCCTCGTGGAGGCTGTTCCCAATTAAGGTTAATATATGCCTCTATTTCTTCAGGAGAAGGGTTGTTCTGGTCCCCACTGGAACCACTCAGAAACTTTAATGGTCTTTGAGGCCAGCCCAGTGACAATGTGTCTTCATTAGTGGTAGGAGTGCTCCCTTGCTTCAGTTTTGTCTGAGGTTTGGATGCTTATCCATCACACTGTGGCATGCTGGGGACAAGAAATTGGACATAAATTTATGGCAAGAACTGAGATTTCCTACAATTTGGCCGCGCCTCATGCCTGATTCAAGGGCTGCATGGAGGATGGCATTTTCAGTAACATTTGCTCTGGTGACACTGCTGGGACCAGCCCCTGCCTCCAGCTTCAGCGTGGCTGGGAAATCACAAAATCATGGGGTGGTTTTGGTTGGAAGAAACCTTAAAGCTCACCTCAGTCCACCCCATTGCCATGGGCAGGGACAACTTCCCATAGAGCAGGGAGCTCCAAAATGGGGCTGGGCAGCTCAGCACTGCTTCTGGACACACTCCAGCATCCCCAGCTGTCAGCTGGTGCCCTCTGGGCCACCACAGGAGCAGCACATTCTCCTGACTCATGGGCACACTGAAGTCATCCTCTGTTGAGTTTTGGGGGCTGGAACTGCCAAGGGAGGGGAAGGAAAATAATAATTATGCAGCAATCTTTCTTGCTTTATACCTCTGCAAAATAGCTTTGGGCTGATTTCTGTGTCAGTAGCCCCAAAACTACATCTAAGGGTCCTGGGACGAGCAGGGATTTTGTTGGGTTATTTTTTTAAATGGAATTATTGTTTAATTTCAATGCCATATTAAGCAAACAAACTGCCAGGCTGCTACCCTGCAGCAGAGTCACTCTTACCAATGCCTGGAAAATTTGAAGACAAATTTCCTCTGACTTTCATGGGCTCTTTTATCACCTCGTCCATGCTTTCATCACCCTGCTTATGTTTTCCTGTATATCCCATTACTGTTTACAACAAACAGGGTGCAGTTGTTACTATTGATCACCAGTCTTCTTTCTCTCACACACAGAGTTCTCTCCCTCTCCCTTTCATCATACAGTTGTCAATCTCTACTCTTACCCTGGTTTAGCTATTGTACAAGCTTTTCTTTCTATTTTCTATTATTCAGCAAATGACTCCTCTAGATTGAATCTGTGCTACAAAATATCTGCAATGTGCTGGTACCTGAAGTTCCCCCTAATTGTTCCAATGCTGTGGTTTCCAAAGCTTTGCTCTCTTGCCATGGCTGTCTGTGCAGCATTTCACACAGGATTGCAATTTACAGGATTGCTTTTCTCAGCTCCTCCAGCAGAGCAGAGTTTCCTTCCAAAATATCCATGGCTCCTCTCGGCATCCAGGTGCCTGTAGCACATTATAATGAATGGGGGAAATAAGTCACTTGTGAGCTGCAGACAGATGAAGGGGTTGTGCCAGCCTTTAAATCACCAGAGCATCTAAATGTTTGTTAAAAACAATAATAAGCACCCTCTCATCAAATGTAGTACTCAAAAACCTATTGGATTTTAATCAAATGAGAACAAAGGCAGCACACAGTGACTCCCATTCATCTCGAGGCATCTTAATTCTGGCTCCAAATATTGCTGAAAGTGAGATGAATGGGAACTGCTGACACCACTGGCAGAGTCAGCTCTTGGCTCCTGATCACTCTCAGAGCAGCTCAATCTCTAATGCCCACCCATCACAGGGTTTGAAGGGAAAGCCTGTGCCTTGGAGTAATAGAGACTTCAACTTCTTAATATAAATGTGCAGAATTGAGCCTCCATCTTCATCCAGCCTTAACTGTTTTGGTGTGTGCCTCTGTGCAATATTCCATAATACCTCCCTGGAAAGGGAGCCACCATGACCAGCCTGGTCCAGGTGCTCCCAGGACAGGGCTCATCCCTGCCCTCCTCATGTGCTGGGCTTTACACTGGGTCTCTCTGCAGTGGGACAAGATGAACATTGTAGGGCCCTTCCAAGTGAATTCATTCCATTCCATTCCATTCCATTCCATTCCATTCCATTCCATTCCATTCCATTCCATTCCATTCCATTCCATTCCACTCCATTCCATTTCCATTTCCATTCTGATAAACAAGGAGCTGCAACCATTTCTACACAAAACATCCCAGCTGGCCCTGAACACCCAACCGAGTCACGTCACACACTTCAAGAACTCTCTTACCTCCAGATCCACCTCTGCTGACTGTAATGGGTCTGGGCTCTCTGGGTGTGCAGCCTGCTCTGAAATACACCTGGGAGCTGGAGGGACATTTGCAATTTGGGATCTAGGTAGAATATGTTGAAGAACAACCAGGCAAAAATAACATTGAGGCTGCTTGGACCACGCTGCATCAGCACAAGAGGGATCCCACTGAGAATTCCACCCAGCTCCACCAGGATGGGATCGCACTCAGCACTTCCATCTGTCTGAGCAGTCATTTCCAAAGCCTCTGAGTTTCTCTGTGCTCAAATGAAAGCAACACTTGTGGACTATAAACCAGTAGTTGGATTTTACAATATCTGTGTTGCTTATCAAACTCCTGAACTCTGTGAGAAATATGAGAAACACATGTGAGAGTTGCTTGTGAATATACAATGAAATTGTTCCTTTCTGAGCAGCAGAGCTGCTTACCAAATAAATGAATAAAACAAAGTATTCCTTCTTAACATGGAACTTACATCTTTAATAAATATCAGCCTTATGTTCTCATGAGAATCTCTATTATACAACTCCCTTCACTGATTCATGTATTAATACCATTTTGTATTAAGCTGGTACATAATTGATGATATGGAAGTGTTTTCATATAACAACTCCTTCACTGCATAATATAACCCACTTATCATATTTTCAGCTCAAAATTCAGAAAGTTCACACATGCATTATACACTAAAATGAACACATTAACTGTATAAAAGTACAGTATATCATTTGCAAATTGCATGCAAACCAAAGTAAATATACAGTACTAAATGCTGACTTTGATACAGCTCATGTTGAAAGGCATAAATCAGCTAATAGAAAAAAAAAATTTTGAGCTCAGTTGAATGGAAAAATCCCCTGCAGGAAACAAGACCCAGCCTGGTGATTTGGGTGCAACCTGTGTCCTGTATGGCTGTGATTAACACGTGTTACCCATTCAGAGACAGGACTTTCCCCCAGAAAACCAGTCCTGTCTTTCAGTACCACTCACTAGAAGCAGGTGAAATCCCCAAAGAAATTTGACCTTTAGGTTTAGGACATTATTGGTTTGTTTTGTATTCTTTGGCCTGCATTTGTTTAACAGGATTTAGCCATACTTCAATATCTAATATGGTAAAATTACCTAAGGCTCAGAAGGTTGCTCTGTTTTATAAAACCTGTTTAAAACGAAGCCCAGGAAGACAGGGAAGGAAACCTCCTTCCTGCCAAACAGCACAACAGGGCAGTGACAGCCCAGACCAGCAGTCCCTGTGTTTACTTACAAGCTTTCCATCCTGTGGAGCTCCTTTTACAGATGCTCAGGCAAAACCATGGATATTGGAGAGCTCTCTGGAATAAAGAAGGTGATGGTTTGCAGGGGGAGCACATGTCACTTCAGCCATACCAAACAGAGGGCGAGTTCATTTCTGGGCTGCTGCTGTGTCCCAGCCTGGCAAAGGGACACGTGAGATGCCACTGTGGGCTTGTGCCAGCACAGGACTGGCTCCCAGTTTTCAGACACAGTTCAATTCCCTGTTATCTCCACAAGGGGAAATGGCTTTAAACTGAAAGAGAACAGGTCAGGTTGGATATTGGGAAGAAATCCTTCACACTGAGGGTGGTGAGGCCCTGGCACAGGGTGCCCAGAGAAGCTGTGGCTGCTCCTGGATCCCTGGAAAGGTCCAAGGCCAGGCTGGATGGGTCTTGGACCAACCTGGGACAGTGGAAGGGGTCCCTGCCATGGCAGGGCGTGGGACAGGATGGTTTTTAAAACCTCTCTATGATTCTGTGCTGCACCATTAAAAATATAACAGTCCTGAATCTCCTGGCTCTCCCCCTCCATCCACCACAGCACTGACTCATCACTCCTCTGCTGTCAGAAAAGGTGCTCAGGACCCCGGGTTCCCTTCCAGCTCCCTTGGGCAGGTGAGAAGCCACACCACCCAACCTTTTACCTCCCTGCCCTCCAAGTGACCTCTCACTTCCCAGCCCCTGCCTCCTCTGGGCAGTGAAACAAGCCCTGCTCCAGCGACAGCGTGATCCATTATTAATCCAGCATCTCTGCATCTGGGACTCTGAGGCCAAGGCAGAAATAAAAAGACAGCAGCACAGGCAGGCTGGGAGTGCAATCAGAGCAGCGTTTGTAATTTAATAGAGCTACCTGGAGTAATGCTGTAATCTCAAACAGCCTTCCTAAGTTCTTCAGAGAGAGATTCCCTAAATCCTCAAATCAGCTACAAATATATAGTTGCATTACTACCATGGATTTAAATGCCTTTGAAGTCAATAGGGAGATTCATAGGGATTTTTTACAGGCTTATGTGTTACTTACATATATACACACACAGAGAAATACATATATATATATGTGTATATATATATAAATCTCCCTAGGGGTTTAATCTGGATTAAGAGTCCCTGAGGAACTCATAGCTGAGACCCTAAGGAAAGGCACAGTCAGAAAGCTCTCTGACTGTAGGGTTTTATTATAATGCCTTTTGAACATAGTTTTTATTCCATTAACCACCATCTTTCTTTCCTTTTGTCAAGGCAAGAATTGTCTCTATTCTGTAATGTAGACATCACCAGCTCAGAGTATGTTCCCAAGAAGGCCAATTTAAACACTGACAAGAAAATCACCCATTCCATTTGGACAGAGAAAAATTGTATTTCTCCAGCTGGAAAGGAAGAAAATCCTGCCATGTCATCTTAATCAGGTTTGCTGGACAAGTCAGGGAAAGATTGAGGCTTTGCCAAAATGAGGATCAAAATTATTGGAAAAAGTAAATGAGTTTTATTTGCTTGTATCATTGCACTAATTTTCCCAAGGCCCTGGTGCTGCCTTGGTGCAGAAGCAAGGGCAGCTGGATTCTTGCATTACCTGCACAGGTTCACGCCCAAAGCTGGGCTGGGTCACCCATTCCTTTTTCACCCCCTGCTTTTATCTTGCCCATTTTTCTCCCTTTCTGCCCCATGGCACTATTTCCCCCTCCTCACCCTGTACTGAGCAGTTCCTCCTCTGCCTCTCCTCAGCTCCTGCTGGTGCTGGGGATGGCCCCAGGTCAGAGCAGCCCCAGCCTCATCCCAGCTCTGCACAGGTTCCAGGCAGGGACAGCCACAAACCCCATGGAGCAGAACCCCGTGAGACACCAAAAGACAGAGGGCTCAACAGACAAAAGGCAGCAAGGCAAGAGGCAGGGTAAAAATAAACCCAGGTGTCCTTTGGAGGGCACAGATCAGATCAGAAGCCTCTGACATTTTAACTGACATCTCTGAAAGCTTTTCCAAACCAGAGAGCAACTTGCTGTGGAAGGGGGAAGTGTTCCAATGGGGAAACATCCTTTTTTTAAGTCAGTGAAAAGGATGGTATTATTAAACATTTTTGTTTCATACTAATTTGGGGATAAGGGATTAAAAGTAAATTAAAAGCCTGGTTTGCAGTACAAAGGCTGTTTCTCACCTCAGTGGTTCTGCCAGTTGGGAAGCAAATCTTTTCATACAAGTCCAGGGTGGGTTTAGCACACCAAGCCCTGCTGCTTGCTCTCAGCAGTGGCCAAAAATCCTGTGGGAAGCCACAGCACCAGCATGGACAAGGTCTGCCATCACTGCAGGATCTCAAAAAGCTCTGCTGGGAGTCACACAAGGCTTAACCCCCAGAATTAGGCACCACTGCCATACAAACACAGGGAAAGGGTAATATAAAAAATCAGCTGAAAATCCAAGTGTATTTCTTTAACCAGATAATTTAAAATTTTGGTCTATATTTCATTGTTTCAAAGCAGAAGGAAAAAAAAAAAGAAAAACAAAACAAAACTAAAGACAAACAACAGAAAGTGCAAATGTAGACCAAGAACAAAAGGCTGAGGTGTGTGTCTAGTGGATGAGTAAAGCATGAGTAAGGAGTAAGAAACCTCAAGCTTCTTTAAATGTCCTTCTATTGCTAATTAAAACACTGTGCAGAATTTCCCATGGGAAGAATTGTGGAACTTGAGCCTTGCAGCACAATTCTGATAGAGGGGTAGGACACAACTGCCTCCCCCTCCAATAAGATCCTCTCCCACATTTCTTTCCACCACGCTCTCTCAGTCCAGCTTCCCACACACCTCACCACACCGTCCACCCTTTCAGTGAAGAAATGTTTCCTCATATCCAATCTTAATCTTCTCTGCCATTTCTTCTTATCCTATTGCTTGTTCCTGGGAGAAGAAACTTCCCCCCAGCCTGCTACAATCTTCTTTTGGAGAGTGAGCAGGTCCTCCCTGAGGGTGCTTTTCCCCAGGGTTAACACCCCCAGCTCACTCAGCTGCTTCTCATAAGACTTTTTGGTACAATTTGCCCCAGGGATGTGTCATGTGCAGGATTCTGCAGGTCAGAATCATGGGGCACCTTTGCAATCCTCTCTCTCTGCTCCCAAAACCCTGACCCAGTGCAGCCCTCCTGGCACAGATCCTCTCCTTCCCCCCACAGCCCTGCTCACCAGTGGTTTCAATGCACAAATCCCAACCTCTGCACTTGCTGGAATAATCTCGTGTCATGTTCCCAGAGATCAGACAGGATTTATTCCTAGATGAAACTCAGCTGATAATAAAAAGCAAAGTGATTAATCCGCTCACACCAGCCATGCAACACCCAAAGCCCGTTACTCCTGCTGGCTGGAAGGAGATATTGGATTGAATCAGAAGGGTCTTTTAGCTCTGTCTTCTTGTTGGAGTTAGAAGCTGCATAAAAATGTGTAGCCAGGGTTTGTGTCCCTGCATCCACCACCTGACTGTTGGTGACTGAGCCTTTGCAGTAAGAACAGGAACAAAAGTCAGGATTCAAGTTCCCTCTGCTACACTTCCATTTAGTACCAAGATCCCAGGTCTAGAAATAAGGCCAGTCCTGATTAATCATGTAATTTTTTTTGTCTTGAATATTCATTAAACATCTCTTCCCTTTGGGCTCTGAGCTCTGTTTCATGCCTCTCCCTGGTTAATGGCTCACCAGCTCTCAGTCTCCCCCTCTCCCAAGCTGATGTCCCCCCCGCCTCCCTCCTTTGCCCCATCTTTCATCCTCCCCAACATGGACAGGCTGTTCCTGGGATCTTGGCACATCCCCACAGCCTTGCCACAGTCCCCAAGGGAGATCCCCATGCCCACAGGCTGGGCAGGATGCAAGGCAATACCCTGCAGCATTTACTGCTCTTCTGGTCATGAAAAAGCTGCACCATAATAGTTTGGGGGGCACAGATGCTTTGAAGATTGGTGTAGCTTCTAACACTTGTGGTTTTGTACCTCTGTGCTGAAAAAACTTTGATTTCTCCATAGGAATGGTTTAGATCTGTCAAAACCCTGTGTTTAGCTGCTGGTTTAACCAGCAGGGACTGGATTTTCTCTCCTTTTCTGTCAGAGGGTTTGATGAGAGAACTGGTATCAAGAGGATCAGCCAGAGAGTGATGATAATGCTTTTAGCATCTGAGCCAAAGCCCACTGCCTTCAGAGAAAGCCTTTTCATTGACTTCAGTGGAGTTTGATCAGCCTTGTGCCTCACACAGGACTGGGCAGGCTTTGCTTTGAACACAGCTTCAGCATCAGACACCAAAGTTTCCAAAGGCCACCAAGTGGCCTGGTCACAGAAGTTTGAGAACAGGCAAAGGAGAAAAGAATTATTCTTTTTCCCTGAGTTATTCTTTTTCAGTTCCTTAAACACCTTTCTCATGCCTCTCTCAATATATTTCTTTTTCAAGTATTCCCCAGCATCTCCTAAAGCATCCAAAAAGAAAAAAGACATCGACTCATTTTTAACAGATGTAAAACCCAAAAGATTTTGTATAAATAAACAAATAAATATAAGAGGAGTAAAGAAAGTGAACACAAAAAAAAAGACAATTAAATGCTTTGAGAGGTTGACAGGAAGGCATTAGTTGAACTCCTCTCTCACACAGCCTGAAATCTGCTAAATGCACAGAACGCAGTTCTGCCCGTCTCTATTTATTGCATTATGCATAAACTCTGCTATCTGGGGAGACGAGCAGATCCTGACACGCTGTGACAAGCTGCCAAAGTTCCTGCAAACAGGAGGTTCCTGAGCAGCCTCCCTGAACGAGGACAGCCCACACGTGCTGCTAATGAAGGAGCAACCCGCCTCCCTCGGCGCTCAGGAACGCGGCGACAAACGGGGATGGAAAAACCTGGCAGTGGGAGCAGCACTGGAGCAGAGGATGGGATCTTCCACACCTCTCAACAGCCATTGTTTCTGCTTGAAATCAGAAATTAAATGAGCAGTCACCATTGCTGCTGCCTGAAATCAGAAATTAAATGAGCAGTCACCATTGCTGCTGCCTGAAATCAGAAATTCAATGAGCAGTCACGAGCCTGCACCTGTGACCATCCAAGGGGTTAAACTCATTAAAATGCTGTTTGACTCCACGGTATTTTTTGGGGATGAGACCACAATTCCCTTCTTAGGTTTTCTGCCTCGTTACACACTAAAAACTGAAAGCTAATTAGCAGCTTGCATAAAATGCAGGAGGGATGAGGGAAGGTGTGACAGAGACAGGTGGCTGTCACCAGGGAATGTCTCTTCCCATAAATGCTGGTGCCCATTCACAGGCTCCAGGAAACCTTGTCCCTAAGAAAACAAATGCCAGCTGCAAAGCACGTGGTGTGTGCTCTGCTCCTCTTCAGCAGCTTCCCCTTTGCACCCCCAGTTAATTACAACTTTGAGGAATAGCAGCCTGTAATCATGGACGTGCAAACTCATTTCTCTTTAAATGAAACCTGGCTAACGGTTGAGTTTTACTGGAACAATTTTTAAACAAACAAGCTCTGAAAGTTAAAAGGAATCTTAAACTCCATTAAATAATACAGTTCCTTCACAGGGATTTCTCCTGGGAAGGGATGTCTTCGATTCAAGTGCCATGTTATGACAAGCATGACAGACTTGATAGCGATCTGTTCCAACTCATGACATTGCCTAAATTAGGTTAGATAGAATCTGTGCAGGCTTCCCAAGGAAAGCTCCTCTGGGTGAAAGCACTATTATTTTTATTAATGGTATTGAATTATGATTTTCTTCTCCTAGGAAATCATAAACTGTGTTGCTACACAGTACTACATCATGTAATGTATGTAGTACATGATTCCTTAGTAGGGGTGGAAACTGTCACATTTGCATACATTAGAGCCAGAGTTGTAATCAGAATGTGTTTTCCCGCTTCCTTCATTGAATATTTATGGATTTCTTTCCCACTTCCCCCTCTGCTGCACATGTCTCTCCTTGACCTGGTGTCTTGCTCCATCTCGTTCAGGCTGTGGAAGGGCTCGTGCAGAGCCTGGCTGCCTTTCAGGCTGCTCTGAGCCTCACCCACCTCCATGCACATGCAGCCCCAGCCTCAGCCATGTGGAAAGACAGATGGAGGCACAAAGCAGCTCCACTCCATTGCTGTGGGCTCAGGAGCACATCAGGCCGGGCAGCTGCTGGTGGCACCAAGGATGCTTGCAGGTAAACAAGGAGATTTTAAGGTTGTAGCAACACCTGAGCGAGCCTGGAAACACCACAGGGTAGAAAGGCACAGGGTGATGCCTTCAGTGCTGTGCCTCTGTGTTCAGTACATTCCATACAGTTATTTCCAAGGGCTCAGCTCTCTAAAGGTGCTCCTGAATCGCTGAGGCTTTACTCAGAAATCCTATTTAGCAGCCCACCAAGCAAACTCATGCCTGCATTCTTCCACAGCTTTGGTGGCTCACATCTTGAATTTAAAAAGAGTCATTCAAGTGCAAACACAGAAGACAGACTTAAAGGATTTGTTCTGAGCTCACATGAGCATACCTGTTTTCCCATCAAGACAGGAGACTGACACCCATCTGTAATTTGCAGAGGAGCTGGGGCCATCTGAGCAACCTGGACAAAGGAAAGCAGCAGGTACACAATGCCACATGTGAGCACTGAAACAAAGCAGCAAAGCTGGAAGACTATCAGGAAGATCAAGAAGCAGAAGAAATTCAAATTGCTTTTGAATGCTATGAAACAACAAGAAGTACATAACATTCTAAGAAAAATGCTTGGATCTCAAGTACACAAACCCACTCTTGGTCCATTTTGCTAAATACAGTGTCTGCACCTGGTGTGACAGCACATCTCCAGTCTCCCCTCCAGATACAGTCTGTGCAAGTGCCTGAGCTTAGGGGCAGAATGGGAGCTGGGTGAGATCCCTGGCTCCTGCTGGAGCACTCAGGTGCTGCCCAAGGCAGGATTTGGGATGTGCTCCCAAGCACATTGGTGCTGATCAAAACAGAGTAGACCTTCCTGATGTCCATCATGCTGGCAAGGCTCAGCCAGGTTAAGAGGAGGTTTCACACCATGTGTCAAAAACCATGTGTCAATAATGGGCTGCACATTCAGAACTGAATTATTGCCCCTGCCAGGAGGCTAGAGAGAAACCAAGAGCATTCCTTACAGGCTCAAACCAATTTAAGCTCAGGTTGCCAGAGTGACACGTTGTTATTTCTTAGCTGAGAGATGGTTCAAGGCAAACTTGAGCCCTGCAGGCAGCCTGTGGGCAGCCCAACACACAGCCAGGGGCTCCTGCGTGGGGCTGGAGCACTGCAGGCTGGAGGGCAGTGCCTCCAAAAGGACACAACAAGATCTCCGTGCTGCCACAGAGAAATAGTCTCTGCCCCAGAGAGGATTTATAGCTGGGCTGCCAGGGAAGAGCTGCCTTTAATGAAAAGGAGCAGAGAGGGTGGCTGCAGAGTGAGATTCATGAGGGAGTGCAGACAAGGAGGTGGCAGTGCATGGTAGTGCAAGGGTTTTAATACATGACCAAAGATGTACTCACAGCTGAAAGATGACCAAGTGGCTAAAAATGCAGGGAAACATATGGAACCAGTCCTCTGAGGAAGAAGGTTTTTCCTGGGATGAAATTAAAGAAATTTCCAAGTCCTCACAGTAAAGGGAAATGCAATGACAGGAGCATGGCACCTCTCTGCTTCTTAAAATTGCAGAAATAGCTCTGCAGAACTGGTCTTTGTGCTGAAGAGCAGTTGCAAAACTAAAAGGGAAAACAAACTTTAAAAAGGATGTTGCAATTCCTGTGCCATTGGGAAAGGCACAAAGCAAATAGCATCAGGTGGTTTTGAATTTGTGACAAGTTGATGGTAAAAAAAAATACGAAAAGCATCTTGAGATAACTTTAACCTCTCTCTTCCCACATGAGACACTAGTCACAATTATCTAATAATTATGTTACAGCCATTTGCCATTCTGGGAAGGACAGACACTGTCACTCAGCTGCTGCATTCATCCTGGAAAATCATTCATGCAATGGAAACAAGGAAGGACCTGGCTTTAAAATGCTATCCAAACTCACAGTGCCTAAAGCTGGAGGAATCACACACCACTGAGCAGACACAAGCCCTGAGTTCCCACCCAGTTCAGGTCAGATGCCCCTGCAATCCCAGGGTATAGAAAAATTTGCTATTGTATTGGATCATGGTTTTTCAGCTGTTAATCAGCAGACTGCAGTGCTGTTAATCTAAGATCTTTATGAAAACAACATTCTTTTCAAATAGAACTCTATATTTATGGCTGATAAGTGTCATTTGATCATTTTTGTAAAATTAAATTTAAGTTCATACTGCATGCTCTCCAAACTACTCTATAAAATTACACCTAAAGCAAAAATTATATAAATAATAGACAAACTGATACAGTCCTTAGCCCTTAAAAGTACTGCATGGGTATTATTTAACCATGATATATGCAAACAAAATGCAAATTAAATGGCAGTGGGTGTGGTATATATGCAAATTTCAAACCCTCCCCAGTCCCAATTTCCCCTTCATGAACTGCCTTACAGCTATAACTCAGAATTTATAAGCCTCTCAGTTTCTAATGCAATCTCTGTCATGGGAATGAAGCAAAAAGAATGGAAAAATGATACAAAGTCAACCTGCTGCCTTAGGCCCTCTTCCTACCCAGGGATTTGCCACCCAAGGAGAAATTGGCTTGCAGATGGCCAAGCAAGGTGAGGCACAGGAAGGTGTGGGACTCCTGAAAAACCCCGTGTGCAGTGGACACCTGGAGCTTTCTGTGTCACCCAGCAGGGAGCTGAGAACTTGAGGGCTGGAATTCACACATGGGCAGCACCATGGACAGAGAGCTGGAATTCATTCACACATGGGAAGCACCATGGACAGAGCTGGAATTCATTCACACATGGGCAGCACCATGGACAGAGAGCTGGAATTCATTCACACATGGGAAGCACCATGGACAGAGAGCTGGAATTCATTCACACATGGGCAGCACCATGGACAGAGAGCTGGAATTCATTCACACATGGGAAGCACCATGGACAGAGCTGGAATTCATTCACACATGGGCAGCACCATGGACAGAGAGCTGGAATTCATTCACACATGGGAAGCACCATGGACAGAGCTGGAATTCACACATGGAAGCACCATGGACAGAGAGCTGGAATTCATTCACACATGGGAAGCACCATGGGCAGAGAGCTGGAATTCACACATGGGAAGCACCATGGACAGAGCTGGAATTCACACATGGGAAGCACCATGGACAGAGCTGGAATTCACACATGGAAGCACCATGGACAGAGAGCTGGAATTCACACATGGAAGCACCATGGACAGAGAGCTGCCCTGCTGCTCCTTGCAGCAGCTCATGGGGATCCCTCACTGTGGTATTTGCTGGGTCTCTAGGACGAAGGATGAATTGATGAATTTGACTCTATGTTCTTAGAAGGCATAATTATATTATATTATATTATATTATATTATATTATATTATATTATATTATATTATATTATATTATATTATATTATATTATATTATATGCTATACTAAAGAATAGAGAAAGGATTCAGACAGAAGGCTAAAAGATACTAATGAAAACTCATGACTGACTCCTCAGAGACCAACACAGCTGGACTGTGATTGGTTATTAATGAAAAACAATTCACATGTTGGATAAACAATTTCCAACCACATTCCAAAGGAGCAAAACACAAAGAAGCAAACAGATAATTATTGTTTTCATTTTTCTCTGAGGCTGCTCAGCTTCCCAGGAGAAGAAATCCTGGTGAAAGGATTTTTCCAGAAAAAATGACAGTGACACCTGACCAAGGGGAAGCCCTGCAGCTGCTGTGCCCCTCACACCCTCAGCCCTCTCATTTCCACCACAAATATCTCACTTTCCCACGGCACAAATTGCTTTCATCAGCATCTCCCCATGGCTTCAATGCAATCTGTCTCCTTGTTTCCCAGCAATAATGTGAAATGACAAATTCCATGAAGAACTCTATCACACCTCTACCTAGAGGGGATATTTTTTATGTTGCTAAGGCCTAAGTGCCTGGATTTAATTTCTATAAAGACAGAGCCCAGGTGTTTGGACAGAAAATATTCTCCATTTCAAACCAAATTAATATTTTGGAGAGTCTTCACTGCTAAGGTGAGAACTGGCAGTAGAAATGACCTGTGCTTGGGGCACATAGGCCAGTATTTTTCTGGAGGAAACATGAAATTCATCCTTTTGGCTGACCCACCTGCCACTGACACAGGACATCATCACACTCACCCAGCACTGAAGGAGAAATGCCAACAGCTTGAGCTGAGCCCTGTACTTCAAACCCACACTGGTCCCAGAAGGAAATTTTCCATATGCTAGTCTGACAAAGCATTACAAGTGTTCTCCTCCATCTCTCCTAACACTTGAAGGCCTCCCTGCCTTTGACTCCCTTTAAAATTTTCTTTTCAAGCATTTATTTGAGCCTTCTCTCAAAGGCCGTGGGACTTTCACCCTGTGACAGCCTCACTGTGTTTTCCTCAACAGCTTTACAGTGGCCTTGTTTCCCTCCAGGGCCCTCACCAGGGAGCCAAGGCATCACATTTAGTTTCAAGAGACTCAGTAACAGAGGATCTGTCTGCCAGACAGACTCAGACTTAACAGATTTTTCCTTCACAGTTTCAAAAGCAATAGGACAAAGCAGCCCCTAAGTCTCTCCTTCACCTTGCTCCTATCTCACACTACAAAAGGAAGTTGGTTGTTTCTCATTCCTTTATTGGGCTCACTGCATTTGTCCTCAAGACCTTTCCCTGAGGACAAACCTAAGTACACACCTAAAGGACAGAAATGAAGGTTTTCCTCATCCCACTGATGGAGGACTTGGAGAGGGAGCAGAGCCAAACACACAAGGCAGGTCTGTAAGTCTGTCCAGTTCAGTTCCAGGACTCCCAGCTGTACCTCACCACTCACAGTCCTGGCCACTGAGTGGATTTGCTGACTGTTACTACATTTTCTGCTTTTATTAGACCTTCACAAGCCCCACAGACTTCACAGTCACAGCCATGTAGAAAGGAAACTTAGTATATAGAGCAGAAACAGGGCTCAGAGTACAGAGGACTAAATAATTAATTTTGGTTCTGAGAAAGTACCTCAAAGAAGCACAAATGAGAGCCTATTTTTTAGTTCAAACTCAGTGAGGGCAAACTTTCTGTTCCTGGAGACTGGGAAAGTTGCTTTTTCCCCTGTGAACACCTTTCAGAGATAGCACAGTTTCTCTGAGCCCAGAGTAGCCTGAAAATTTCTGCATGAGAAAAAGGTATTTGAAGAAGAAATCAAGGAAAAATGCAGCTTTGAGCACAACGTGCTTGAAGCCCCATCCACTGCAAATAGAACACCCTAATTTGTGACTGCAAACCTGGGAGTAACACGATGATCAAAGGCAGTGTCTGATAGTGCAGTACTTGTGACTTGTTCCTGTCTGTTCTGTTCCCACCTAATTATCCCCTCCTGAAGTGAATGGAAAATAGTTTAATCTGTTTTTACAAAGCTCTTTCCATCAAATTAGCCAGTGAGGTACATGATGCAGTAACTGCTGGTAAAACCTACACCTAGGAACAACCAAAGACAGAGAAACCATCTCTCAGTGTCTCGGTTTTTTATTTGACAAATTTAAATTTAAGGGGAGGTAAGGGAAAAGTGTGCAGGAAAAGGCTCAGCAGACAGCACCTTGCTCTGGCACACAGGTGCCAGGATGGTGGTGCACATACAACACACCAGCTCCTTTATCCCTATTGATAGAAACAAACAAACCAAAAAACCACAGCATCTCTTTCTCTCCCCAGTCCTCTCTCTGCCCACAGGAGCACAGGTTTTCCATTTCTGATGGTTAAACTCCACCAAGGCTGCTGTAACACAGGATGCTGTCCTCAGCCCTTCCAAAACTTCCTAAGGAATGCTCCCTCATACCAGGGATTACACAGCTCTGGTGAGAATCCCACAGCTCCTCAAGGATGGAGAGAGCAAGCAGTGTTTGGGTTAGCAGGGTTTCCCACCATTCAGGAGTGTCTCAGCCTGTCCTCTCCCTTGGAAGGAGCAGCTCCTACCCAAGGCATGGTCTCGTTGGAGCATGAGCAGCTCCAGCTCTGGGAGCTCTCATTAGCAGCCAGCTCTTGCTTTATCAGCTGCTGTTAGGCTGCACCTGTGCTTTGGTCTCCTGAGTCTGTCAGAGTGATAATCCACTTGACATCTCCTCAGTCTCCTGTACATTTTATGGTTTTATGGCTTATTCCTCTCTACCATCACTGTGTACGTGCACTTCGGGTGGGCTGACCTTCAGAGGCAAAAGCTGCTGTTGGATAACTACACCCATAAATCCAGCTCAGCCTCGTGTCCTGCTGATCCCTCTCCAAGCTGAGCCTAACCCAGGCCTGACTGAAACTCCTAGGAAACCTCTGGCACCAGACATTTTCTCCTTTATCCTCTCTTCATGCTTCTCTGACCAAGTAAGCTGTAGTGTTACTAAGCTTTCCATCTAAAAACAATCCTTCCTTATTTGGAAATAAATTTAAAGCAGTGAATTAGGTAATTATTGAAGACAGTTCCACAAGGGGACAGAAAAGGTTACCAGCCTGTTGCCCTGATCCCAACAGAGAACCACATCTTCTTAAACTATTCATGAAAGGCCTTCTTTAAGCTCTTTTGAGAGTTTTCAGGGGTGAACCCTGCTGCACTTGTATTTAGACACCATTTTTAAATTATTCACATGGTTTAATCCTTGCACAGGTTTTCATCTCAATTCTAGGTTCATAGAGTGAATCAAATCAAAGATCATTATATTTGAGGGGGTGCCAAGGGCTGGTGTTTGCTTTAAACAGGTGCATAAAATACACAAGACACTGTCAAAACAAGCTGGGAGTCTCTTTGTCTGCACTTTTCAATCTGAAAAGATTCCAAACTATACAGCACAAAACACACAAAGTTGGAAAGCAACCTGTGGGGAGAAATAATGAATAAAACAATTTGATGCATTTCCAATCTGACAAAACAAAGAAACATTCTGAGCAGCAGTTCTAAGGGATAAAAATAATCCAGCTTTTCATTATATGTGTTAATTTATTCTTTACATATTTTTAAAAAACACTGAATTTTTAACTTGGAAACCTGCTATTCCATCTCACTCTGAGTGACACTTGGGCAATACACAGAGAAGCACTGGTAGATCCAAGCACTGAGCATGGTGCATTTGCAGTTACTAGCAACACTTGCTAATTTAGCAAAGGGTGGGGCTTTGCTGAATAATTGGTTTTCCCAGCCACAGATGGCCATCTCCTTCCACCCACAGCTCTGGCCTTGGTGGCATTGGTGGGAGGAAGGGCTTTGAGCATTTGACTCTGTCACCTTACAACAGCAAATTCTTTGACCTATACTTTGATTTGTTAAACCAGTTGCACCCAGTTGAAAAAGAAATGCAAATCCTGCACAGAATCCAGCAGAGCAGAGAGAAGCCAATCCCACTAGGGCTCAGGAAATAGAAACCACCAGGATGGAGTTGCTGTGATAGCAGCGCCCTAAACCTTCTCAAATTGCCCAAAATATTTCTTCCAACTTCCCCATTTGCTGAATCAGTTCTGAGGACAGTTGCTCATTCTGCAACACCATTGAACAGAGCAGAAAGGGGGGAAGCCTGACTCTGTCAGGTGACTGCAAGATCAGGTGCCAATAAACCAAGTCAGACTAGGCAGGATTTCAATTTGGCTGCTCATGACTGCCTCGCTGAGACATGACTAAATGCTGTAGACTCTTGGAGAGACACCTCTCTCACCTTTGCTCCTTCTCATCACAAAGTCTGGGACACATTCCACACTCTGGGATACATTTTAGTACATACCAGATGAATGAAGAGGGGTTAACTGTTCCTCAGTTTCAGATGCAGAAAGTATTCCTGCATTGAATAATCAGATTTAAAAATAAACACATGAAGAAAACCCATACAGCAAGAAAATGAGATTATCAGCATCATGTTCTCCTCCAAAAAGAAAGACTTCTGACTCTCTTAATGAAATTATAGATCAGCTGCCTGCCACGACATGGAAACTTCATATGAAGACATTCAGCTGGCATGTTATTATCTGGATTTTCTTATGAGGTGAACATATTTTGCATCACATTTTTAATGCAAAATCTGAAATCTTATATTCTGGAAGCACTAGGAATTTCAGACTCTGTTGGAATTATTACCAACTAATGAGAGCAGAGATCAGAGGTTAAACTACACACCAGCATGGCTTAGAACAACTGAAACTGCTTTGCCTTTCAAAGAAGCCTCAACTTGTCCTAAGTGAGCAAACCAGTCAGAAAAAAAACATCACTGTGTATTTTCTTCTATTGTTTAGATGCCCCCACTCTGCCTATTCCCTTTATTCCTACCAAGAAGGTCACCCCACGAATCTGTAAGCCAGCAAAACAAAAAGTTGTGGAGAAGTGTCAGCTTATTAATCAAGTACATATGGCTCTCCCTGGAAAAGAAACTTCCACCTACAACCAAACTGATGTCTGTGTTTCTGTGCTCCAGAAAAGTTCTTTTTTTTTTTCCCAAAAAAAAAAGCCAGAATTCAAAATAAATATTCCAAAAGTCAAGTCTTCTAAGTCCTTCTCTCAATGATAAATAATTTCTTCAACCTTTTCAAAAGCTGATCCTTGACCTTGAAGATTCTGAGATGTGTTCTCCTCTTGATGCCTGCCTCCTCCCTGCCAGCTGGCTCACTTTGGCCAACATCCTGCCCAGAACAGGGCTGCAGCCCTTGAAACAGCACAGAGGGCTCTGCTGACACCCAGGTCTTGTTGTCACCACCTCCCTTCCACTCCTAAATTAGTCTGCAGCCTTTGATATAAAAATTGAAGAAACATTTCATAACAATAACACAATAACATAGCAATAATAGAAGTAGACAGTTCAACCCCAACACAGCTGCTGTCAGTGGTGCCCAGCAAACCTAAGCATGGGGACAGGCTCTGTTCTCCCATCCTTGAACAGCCCACAGACACCCATGTAACCCTTCTTCCTCTCTTTTAACTAGGAAGGATGGCTGGGAGAGATGGAGAAGGTGCTGCAGGCTTGCTTAGCAGCAGCCTGCAGAGGACAATGGCCTCATTCTCCACACTCTCAGCACACCAGAGCACCTCCAGGAGCTCAGCTCTTGGAGAGGAGCAGATGGCTTGAACTGCATCCAGGGAGGCTGAAGTGAATGAAGGCAAGCACAGCCAAAATGCAGGATGAGGGGAAGGATTTCTTTTAGCAGCTCATGGAAATGTCGTTTCCCCCTCTGTGGAAAAGCACACTGCTCACATTTGTCAGGGCTGTGCCTTGGGTCTGACACCTTGCAAAGTCTGGCTGCTTAGGTGGCATCAGTAATCCATGAATTTGTCACCTCTGGGCTGGATTATAATAACTCAATGTGTTTTGAAACTCAGTGTGGAAACTGTACACCAGCTCCAGCTGGTTGGGAATGGGGAACAACTGCTTGTTTGATGGCTTATGTTGCCAAGGGCATATCTGGTTTGTGCTCAAGTCTTTCCCATGGCTCCCAGCCAGTATCTGATGCCAGCTTAAGGCCCTGGTTCTATTTTTCAAAGCAATTAGTGTCTCAAGTTCCAACCACATCAAAGTTTGAATTCTCATCCATGAACCCCCATGGCATCTGTGAGATTTTGAGAGGTCTTAAAGCTCAGAACAAAACACCTAGGGGAGCTGTGAAGAAAATAAGGTGGGTTTTATCAATAGCTGTGGAGTATTTTTCTAGGGGGTATGAGGCAAGTCCTGACTCTGGTACACTTCAGGCATATTTCTTTAAAGTGGATTTACTTCCTGACCTAAATTCACAACCCAGATAACTGTTTCATGCCAAAACTCTTCCCAAAGCCCTCAACATATCAAATGCCACGAGTTCCTACTCCCATTTGGAAGAACTACAAAGCCCATTAGCTCACACTGCCACTGACCTTGCCCACAACATACAGATGCTCCAGCAGGTTAATACCCATAGAGAAAGTACAGCAAAGCAAGAGCAGCAAGAGTGTGCTGAATGCTTCAACCCATCCTTGACATTTTTTTAGATGACAGACCATACCAGAGAGGAAGTTAGAAATTATTTCTATTTGGTATAAACCTACCTTCTCACATCTGGCAGTTTTGCAGCTTCATCAGATGAATTCTTTTGTTCCATTCCTATTACAAATTACAGATAGATTTGGGAGGTTTGTTATTTACTCCTCCAGGTTAAGCACCTTGACAAGAATCCAGGGTGATGTTATCCTACCTAGCACACCAGCCTGCAGCCAGACTGATTTGTCTCCAGTATCACCTAGTGGAATTACCAGTTTGTTTCCTGTGAAAGCTTGGTTTTCCCCCTCTCCATAATTTTAAGAATTACAAAGGGATGTTCTTTTGCAGATGAACAGGATTTTATACATGGCATGTGTGTCAAGCAGACTTTAAAATGCAGTTTCTTCAGGAACTGTATTTTTTCTACATGGCTGTTTACCTCAATAATTCTCCTGCTGTTTTCCCTCCCTTCCCAGTGCATCCCTCTCCTCTTGAACTTCCTCAGCAACAAGTCCTGCTTGTGGTAGATGTGATTCTCTTGCTGTTCCCACCAACATCCATGACATCTCTTGTTAAAAAACAAACCCAGAGTAGCACAGGCAACTCCTCACATTCATCATATTCTGCCCTTACTCAGACAAGATTAAAGACCCCTCAGTAATTAAAGATGGAAGGGTGTCATTGAAAGGCACAGGGAAGCAGGGGAAGGTGAGTTATCCAAGCAACACATCCATGAGTCTCTTGTCTCTTCTGACCCCTTGTTCTGAAGGCTGTTTGTAAATCAAGATTAATGAGAAGAACAGCACTTAAGTGCACCTGATCATAAATCTGGGAGAGTTAGTACACTCTCTGACAAGATTAATATATTTTATATCTGACACTGTCTGTGAAACATTCTGTGCTCAATTTACTACCGTCTCAGACCTGAAAGTGGAGCACGGATTTCCTTGCAGAGCAAATTTCACTTTTTGCCAAGTGTTTCATTTGCAACTCTGTATCCATTTTCATTTCTCTTGAGGTTATTTTCATTATGAAATAAACTTTTAATATAATTCCAGTATAATTATACATAAACCAACATATTGGCAAAAAGCCACAGAAGAGTGCTGTTGGTTAGATCATTAAAACAATTTGGGAATTTTTTGAGGAAACATCAGAAAATGCCATTTCACCTAATTCAAAACATTGCAAATGAAGAATTGTTCAAAAATTTGTTAGCTGGAGAGAAAAAAAAATGTGTAACCTAAACTACTTTTCAATATACTTTTTTACTTGAAACAGACTGAATTTCACATAGACCTGCTTTCTTCCTTTGAAATTTATAATGATCAGCAAATACTTCATTTACATTTTAAAAAGTCTGAACTCAAACTGCAGTAATTGCAATTTACTGAAACAGGTTTTTTTCAACTAAGCCAGCTCCTCCCTTTAAATTCCCTCAGCTGATGAATAAGAATGGTTGAGATTTTGGGTTGCTGTCTTAATTTGAGATAACAGCACTTTTCAAATCTTGAATTTCTCAGCAGTTAAGAAACCATTCCCATGGTGCCATAACAGCCACAAGGACTCTACAATAAATTGTAGCAGATATTCAGATGTCCAGAAGTTCTTGAGCATGATCAGTGGACATGGTGATGATTAATTAGCTCCTCAAGTTCTCTTTGGTGGGCTGAGCACAGCTGGGATCAGCATCACACATTGCAGAGAGAATTGTTTTGGGCAAGGCCACACCAGCTGCAATGCCAGTGTGACACAACACAAAACAAGCAGAGGTAATGCCACCCAACTCATCCCTTGTAGCTGAAATATAATAGAGCAAGGAGAAATGGGATTCAGTCCAACTGAAGGAACTCCTCACCACTTGTTTCCTCCCAGAGCTGCCCCCAAGGTCCCAGTGAGTGAGCCCTAGTCATGAGGGGCTGGTGGCACATCTCCTCCCATGGCCATTCCCTCCTCCCAGGGCTGCACTCATGCAACCATGCCAGGAAATACCTCCTGTCCCCTGTTGAACCAAAATCAGACCTAGAGAATAACCAGAGGGCTCAGTTTTATTCCTCTGAAGAGCAACCAATGCACGTAGAACATCCATCTTCAGGATGCTCCTGCAATTCACACCACAGCTCCTGTGGCCTCCAGGCTGACACATGCCACAGGAAGAACACACCTGACACAAGGCAATTTCCCTCCCAAGGCTCATCCCTGTTCCCAGCTCCTGTCTTTAACCCTGTTTGATTCCCCTTTGCACAAGCAGCCCCGCTCTCACCAGTTCCTGCCCTCTGACACTGCATTCCTAAAGGCAGCACCCCACAAAAAGTTTGCTTCTCGTTATATTTCTTGATCTTCACTGCCACTGTCACCTCCTCCCACCACACCATATGTTTCCTCATCTCTTCCCTGCTGAGCAGTCTCTGGTCTCTGAAATCTGACAGCTGAAGTGACCTCCCCCTCCTGGTCCCCAGCCCTGTCTCAGCAGAAGTCAGGGACTGCAGTTGGCACACTCTGCTCTCCTCAGGAGCACACCTGCAAACAAGGGTAAAAGCACGACCTCATTCCACCCTTAATCAGCTCTCTCTCCTGATGCTGTGGGGGTTTTGGGACACAGAGGTCTTCTGTTATTTGGCTACAGAGTGTTTAAGCAGGTTCTCTCACCTGGTTGGGGTCACTGGGTGCTTCACAACACAGAATCTGCCCCCAGTATTACTGCAGACTATCCATTTCTAAAGCCTTGTTGTCACATTTTTCTCACCAGCACCACAGAAGAGCTTCTGCCATAGTGTGTGAACTCTCAAAGAGATTCTCAAGAGACAAGGTCACAATTTCACCCATATACAAACCAGTTACTCCTGTTCGTGCTTCAGCTCCATAGCCAGGACTGAAATAAAGCAAAGTCAAGTTCCTAATCTTCCACAGTATAAAACACCCAGCAATCAGAGGCTTATTAGCAGATAATGATTTACTTTCTACCCACCAGTTATTTGAAAAGATCACCCACTCTCCCTGTCTGAAGTATCATCAGGGTTTCTCCAAAAGTCTACTCCATTTATCATTAGGGGGATTTACACTGTAAACAGGACAACTGCATTACTAAGTCTAATTACCCTGAGAAGACAAAGCACCGTGTGCCTACACATCACCCTGGAATTAGAAGTCCAGGTAGAACAGGAGAGAGGCTTTTAATTAAACAAAGTCAGTTTCCTCTCACGGAAAGCCTACAATTTAATTTAAGCACACACAGAGGAAGAACAGCAGGTCAAGCATCTTCCCCATCTCGTGAACCTGGAGCCTAGTGATTGCCACACACTGCAATCATTCCTACCCACCTGCCTCACATTTCTCTTCAGGAGTATTTCATTCTCTTCTTGGCTTTCTTTCCTTTAATTAGGAGTAAGGAAAAGGTTGTAGTGACTTCATAGCATGTCAGATTTAATCTGCATAAGACCCCACCACATGTTGGGGGGATGTGTGGCAGGAGTTTTTAATAAAGGATTACAGAATGCACCTGCTGTGGCTGAAATATTGTGAGCTTTTTTGAAGCTCTGGGAGGCCTGCATAGGGTCAGCTTTGACTTGAACATTTATTACTTATCAACCTTTGGCATTGGTATGGAGTCTGGAGCATGGTGATGATATCAGCTGATTTAAATTGCCAAAAAAAAAGTGCTCAGGTTGTTTGTACAAAACCAGAGAAGTGTTTGTCTTAATGCCTGCTGCAGAGATGGGTAGGATTCCTCTGCCCCAGACAACATTGTGTTTTTTTGCTCCCAAATGTCATCAGATAATGACTTTTATGCCAACAAGTTAATTGCAAAAGCAAAGCAATGAAAATATATACTGAACCACAGTCACGTATTTTCTACATTTGCTTCCAATTTAATGTAATGAACAGAGAGTTCTGTGAAGGAAGATTGCAGATGCCATGGAAAATAAATGCTGTTTCTGAGCAAAACCATCATGCAGCCAAATGAGCTGCCAGCTCCTCTCTTCTTGTGCCTCTTGCACTGTTCTCTTCTATCTTCTACAGGGTGGGGGGTCAGTCACCTTCTCCATGTGAAGGAGCCCAGCCCAGAGCTCCCCAGGACACACCTTTGGCCAGGTGGTGCAGGTGTGGGACAGGTATCCTCACTCCAGCCAGCTGCAGCAGCTCCACACTGCTCAGGCAGGTCCAGGATTGCTGGGACAGCACCTGCACACTTTCCTATGTGTTTGAGATGCCTCACACTTGAGATGCTCACACTTCCTTCCCATTTTCTGGTTTTGAGGTGATCTGAGCTAAGAAAATCCCGCTGTAGAGCACTGCTGGGATGTGCAGCTGCAGTGCCTGGTTCAGCAACTCTGGCACTCCGAGCAGAGCCAGGAACCAGCAGTTACACAGCCCACCTCCCCAGGGCTCAGAGCTGGACCAAGCACACCAGGAAACAGCCCCCTTTGGAGTGTCAGGTGTCTCCTTTTGGATAAATCACTTGTCAGCTCATCGCTCACAGCTGCCAGGGTGCACCAGACTATTTACTGCATCCCAGCCCTGTGGTTCTAATGGCTCACAAAAGAAGTGAGAGACATCCTGAAAATACACAGAGCACTGACAAGTGCTAATGGGGCTGCTCTCCTGCTTTAAAGCAATTCTATTAACACATTATGCTGCAACTGAGGGTAATTATTTCCAAGGGAAATGGCTCCATGACCCAGGATGGGCTCTCCTAATGGCGATTAAACTCACATGTGACTAATGCACAGAAGACATTAACTGAAGTTTGAGGATTTATTAAGATTTGCAGACACATCTCCAGGGCCACAGAAGACAGTCTGCTTGGGTTGCAGAAACCAAATACAAAGTAAGAAAAGTTGGCTCATAAAGCTGAATAAATTAATTTCAGATTTTTCATAATACTCTCAATTATAAAGGAATGCCTCTGCAAATCCAGCATTTTATTTAGTAAGCACATGAAAATGAAAGGGTTGTCACTCATAATATGTAATAAATGTAATAAAGTATTGCATTTCACCTTCAGTTAACACTAACCTACAAAAAGTGTTTGGACAACACTCTCAGGCCCATGGTGCGATTTCTGGGGCTGTCCTGTACAGGGCCAAGAGTTGGACTTCAATGATCCTTGTGGATCTCTTCCAACTCAGGTTATTCTATGATTCCACCAATAAAGATTAAGATAATTTAGAAAAATTAGAAAGGGGTTAAAAAAATGGTGTTTACATTGTTTCTCATCTAGCATTGTCTTTCTCTGCCTTCCTGCAATCTGATGGCAGCACAGCATTGTGCATTCAATCCCATTCAATCCCTGCCATGCATATAAGCAAAATACTGATAAATGGGATTCTCCCTGTTCCTTTGCAGCACCCAGCTGGCTAAGCCAGTGCTGGAGAAGAATGAAAACCAGCAGCTGATTCCTCTGCCACTGGAAAATCTCCACCTGTCTCCCCCCTGACACTGGCTCTCCATTACATGCCAGTCATGCTTTCACCTGCCCCTGATGCAAATCCATCCCAGCAGCAGCTATAAACAGGGCCAACAGAAAAGTGATAATGCAACTTCTGCTGTGCCATGCATGCTGCAGCTCAGAGTAACAGCCTTACCAGCAGCATGAAAGGAAACCCTTCCAGGGCCTTCCACAGTGAGCTCTGCCACCACAGACTGCTGAGAGGGTACCAGTGAGCCACCAGCCTCCCACACCTGTCAGGGTGGCTCTGCTGTGTCAGGATGGCAGCTGGTGGCAGCTACAGAGCAGTTGGCAAACCTTTAGCCCTTTAGAGGAAACCATTCTGCAGCACCTGTCTGTAAGAACCAAATGCTCTCATGGAGAGTTTCCCCGGCTGCACAATACTGTAAACGTTCCTGAAGAACAAATTGTGCTGTTTTGAAAGGATAAATGACTCTCATCTAATTCTGTCCATGCAAGAGCAGTGCAGGAGGCTTTAATGACTATCTCTCATTGCCTTTTGAATGTGTGTTTATGCACAGTTTGGATATAAGGAGTGGAAGGAAAAGGAGAACAGAAATGAGGAAAATTTAGATCTACATCTCAGGCTGAATGAGCATAGCAGCAGCTTTTACCACACAGCCAAATTTTCCACTGCCTGTAAAGCCTCACAGTAGCTGCACACAGTCAATATTTGATAGACAAGTTGGCTAAGCTCTTACATCTCACATTACCTGCTTGCTACACAGCAGACTGGCTTGTAGGCAGTTGGGCTGCAGGAATCCACATTTGGGAATCACCAGTCTGGCTTCCCCTTGGACCTGTGCCCTGGGGACAGGATGGGAACAGCCCTGGCTTCTTAGCTCCCACTGTCACAAGCAATAGAGCAGAGGGGGATAGAATTGCCTTCCAACATTGATGGAGAACCTTTGGGCTCCATCATTCATGCAGGATTTCTATGGATAAAGGTGCCCACCAGGATATCCACTGCATTTACCAACCTAGCTGCATTTATTCAACCAGTTTGGCACTGCTTGTGTGTCACAGCCTGCAGCTGGATCTCAAACACAATCTCCATGGTAGGACTCTGGCTAGGAGCAGCACCAAATCCAGCATTCCTCTCAAGCTGGTGACACTCTCTCCCAGCCTCCTGCCTGGGCAATCCCTGAAATCAGCTGAGAGCCAAATGCCAAAGGTGCAGAACTGGACATTGATGAACTTGACAGATTAAAAAAATTTAAAAAAAAATTTAAAGGAGTGACTTCATCAATCATCAAATATTGATTTGTCCTAGATCTGAGAATACAGGGAATCACACTCCAGAACATAATGTGCAGTGGGAAAAAAACATTAAGAAAGGAAATAGTTCATAATTTCACAGGCTATATATATGAATAGCAGATCTATCTATCTATCTATCTATCTATCTATCTATCTATCTATCTATCTACTTATCCAGCAAGTAAAACACAATTGGTAGGCTCAATAATGTCATTCCTTCATTAAAAGCATCTCTAGAATCTCCAAAGCAATCCTTGAATTGGGCCTCCCATAAGGGAAAAAAAAATATTGTTGGAGAATACAGAAAACATTCCTGCTTCTTTCAGCTTGTCTGACAGAACATAATTCTGCACACCTATGGATCAGCAGATCAATGATCCAGGAACATAACTCTGTTGAAATATTCCTGATGTGGTGAGCATTAATGGCTCAGAATAGGCCTATAGGGTCTCACCCATCAGTGCACCTGCAGCAATTCAGAAAACTGTAGCATCTCTGAAAGTGCCATCAGCCCATTAAACCACAGATCTACAGAAGTACCTCTCTCTAAAGGAGCAGCAAAATCTGATTTGATTTGGCAGACTCAAATAACCTCATCAGAGCTATAAACTAAAATATCTTCAAAGGTGCTTATGGGGGCTTTGGAGCGTGTTGAAAACCCCACACCTTTTGCATGCTGTGAATCCAGAACTCCAATGGGTAAACCAAGATTCCATTCATGAATTCATGTCAAAACAACACAGAAAAACCTCCCCCCATAGCCCAGCCAGCCTTCCCCATCCATCAGGGTCTCTCCCCAAAGGGAGAACATCCAAAAGGGATTGGATTTGTGCCATCACTGCTCAAGGGTACAGGGGGGAAAAGACACAACATTTAGAACTATACTCAATCCATATTTAAAGGTTTCCCTGCAAAAATGCTTACAGATATTTGGATAAAGCCTCTCTAAAATAGAAACTAAAATATTGATACATTAATCATAAATAAACATGTACCACAAATGCAGCTCTGTAAGAAGAGGCCTGAAAGGTATTGTAAACAGCTCAAAAAATTTCTCCTTGCATGAGCTCCAACACTCCAGATTTGTTTGTTGCTAGGCTTAATTTTCATTCATGTGAAAAAAAAAGGTTTTGCTAAAAGCATGCAAATATTCCTATGCTTCATAAAAGAAAGTTCCTTTTTTGACATGATTACCCTAACCTAATTAAAAACTGTGCTTGTCACATCTTGGAAAATTAACTGTCTTCACACAGGGTGAATGCTATCATTTCAAGAGGTCACAATAAATTACTTATAAACAAGAAAACAAAATTAATTCCTGATCTAAGCACCAAATTCTTTACAGACCTAATTAAAGAGCAAAACAGCATCCTGAAGTGACTCTGAACAGAAATCTGCAGAATAGAAATCTGTGTGTTTAAGGGAACAACTCAACACATTTGGGAAAGAGATGGAAAGCACCAAATGAATAATATAAAAGATGAGAGACAGGATTTTATGCAAATGTAATATGAATATCAATACACCCCAACACTAGAAGAGTGAGTGCATCATTATTGTGGAAACTGGGGAATTGGCTTTGTTGTCATTCAATGCCAAAAATCAGTGCTCAGTATCCTTTTCTCATGACACTGTTACAATTCATAAATTATTAACTGGAGTCTTTTGTAAAAAGTTCCTGTTTACAAGGTTACTCTGTAAGTTAAAATGTTTGTTTGCCCTCAGATCTCTACTGTAAAGCATCTGTGGGTAGATTTACATGATGAAGTTGACAGATTTGTATTTTGACAGTACATCTGTCATCCTCGCTTCCCGTGTCAAGGGGTCAGGTGTGCACTCGGTGTTATCAGGTGGCTCATTAGTGTCCTGTGGGATGTGCTACCTTGTCTGCTTTGCTTTAAGTGACAAAAACCGTTCTTTCTAGCCCTTGCTGCAGGAATTCACATCCCCTCTGCAATTGTTTGTGTTTTCCTGCTGTCAGAAGATTGGGTTCTTAGTACATGAACAGGGAGAACGTCTCTGGACACAGCACCATGTGGGGGCAGAGCTCAGTTCTTTCACACACCCCCTGATCCATCTGAGGGTGTGAGTGCCCCCATGGCCTCTTCTTTGCAAGGCCTGGAATCCACATTTTGACACTCAGTACAGCCACACTACATCTTGCACCATCCCTGTGTAAAAAATGCACATTAAGGAGAGCCAAGAAGCCCTGAGCTCACTGCTAACCCTGGGCAGGCACTCGTGCTCCCTGCAGGGGCAGCACCTAATCCTCAGGCTCTGAAAGCCATGGGCTACTGCAGGAGCAAGCAGTTTTCCCATGACTTTCCAAAGGCCCTGTAAAAGTTGTTGAAAGCAGCAGTACGTTGCTCTGCTCTTCCTGCACTATTCCTCACGGATTTGCTAATGCCTCCTGCTGACTGCAGGCACATCTTCAAAAGGCAGAGAGAGAACATCATTGTGCATTCATCTGCACCCCTGTGAACTCATCAGCTCCAGGAGTTCCACAGGAATCCCAGTGACAGCAGAGTTTAGTCCTGTGAATAGCAGGGCTGTTTTACAAAGCACCGATTTTATTTTGTTGGGAGTTAGAGTAATGCATTTTACATTGATTTTACCACTGTAGTAGATTACTTTGTGAGCTACTTAATTTAAAGGATAAGCAAACAGCTGACAATTTTGCTTGCAAATCACTTGTTCTGGTGAATTTTAAGCAATGGGAATATTTGTCGAAAAACGTGGTAAAGAAAAAATCATCGTGATTCTGTAAACTGGAAAATCACCCAGTGCATGATGAGCTTGGGTGGATCTGCAAAGTACTGTACAGCAGATAAATAGATTCTGTACCTAATTTTGTGCTGCCTTTTAGGCTCTTTTTCCACTGCTTTAATGTTCATCTCCTTCTCATGGTGGCTCATGGATGGCCTCGTAGATGTTCCTTTAAGTTGCATGAAAATTATTTTGCAATTTATTGTGGCTCTCTAAGGCCTCAGCCATATGAAGGCCACAGGTTAAGAGTCCTTGAAATGTCTTGAATAATACTTTGTATCAATAACAAGAAGTGTCTTGAGGTAAAGTTATCTTACCCATGTCACATTGCCACTCTTCTGGCACACTGAGAGCGTTTGTGGGGTTGGATGAACTTTGCCCCTCACAGATTTCTTTTCATGTCTGAGCCAACCATTCCCTGTAGTCAGAAGACCCAGTAACAAGTTTCCTGACTGGAAGGCATTTCTGTGAAAAGCCTCTCTGGTGGTTCAAAGTTTTTTAAAAAAATGGAAAAAAAGTACATCCACCCACAACCTTGAACTGCAAAGAACACAAGTCAGGATTCTATAGCCAAGAGCCATGAATGGGAGCCCCAAACCTTCACCCAGAGAGAGCACTAAAGAGCAGAAGGGATGCTGAATAACTATGATTTATACAATTTTGTGTAAATTCCTATACCAACCCATGCAACTTCATGGCAGCATGGATTGTGATCAAGTGAAGCTCAGCTCCAGTAAGCAAACAAAACATTTGTGTTCCTGTTTCTCTGCTGGAGGCTTCAATGCATAAACACTAAGCATGTAAGTGGGGCCAGTACTGCAAAATTTCATCCAAAAAGATAAAAAATTACATCCCAAAATTAAGAAGTCACTGCTAGTGCTGGATTATACAGTGTCCCTAAATAACCCAAATGAGGCAGATACAATGCAGGTTATGGCTGAGACAGAAAACTGAGAGAGTTAAGAGAACTTTAAATCAGCAACCTTCACAGCAGCCTGAGGTACCTCACTTTGCTTTATAACCACAAGGAAATATGGTACCTGCATTTCAGCTAAAGCCCAGTGTCCTGATAAGATCACTGCTTCACCACTTGTGATCTTAGACATCTTCCAAAATGGAAAACTTACATTGGCTAGAAGAGATTTATAAATCTCTGAGCTTCAGCCCAGAAAAGTCTACAGACTGAAGGTGCAAGCATTTTCTTCTCTGTTATGGAGTGGGACAGGAGAGTGAAAACAGAGCTGATTTTCCAGGTAAGTCTCCTTCATGCCTGCACCTTTTACAAGTCATTACATCTCAAAAGACCAGAAATATATATTCATTTCCAGAACCCATCTTGGGCTGGTAAAATGCAACAGTGGCTTTTCACAGGCTTGAGCCTCCACATTCAGAGCAGCCTTAGTGATTTTCCTGGCAACATTTCACTGACTGTCATTTTGCATAAATGATTGTAATAACAATATGCTACCAATAAAACATGCTACCAAAACTGCTCTTCTTTTGAGTGCATGTGATTTCTAGGTATTAATGGGAATGTCACACTCATACACACAGAGCACAGCAGAATGGCCCCTGAAGTGTTTTCACTCAATTTCTCCTGGTGGGTGACTTTGTCCTCATAACCATAATAAAGCTGTGGTACTTTATAAAATGCAAAAGGTCTCCTGAAGGTTGGTACATGTTGTTATTCTAACCCCCATTTGTGAAATTTCATGCAAATTACAAAAATCTGGTAACTGAGACGTATTCACACAGCAGAGATCTAGACTCTAAAATACAAGCTGTTAACTCTGCCCAGGCACTTTTTTTGTCTTTTTAAGTAACTTTAACAGCAAAAAACATAAAAGAAATTATTTGGAGATATGCTGCTTATTCATCAAGGCAAAGTCATCATTTAGAAAAAAAGCTCCAAGGTTTATCATTGTTTAGTTAATCCTGCTCTTGAAAATGAGGTTCTGAAACTCTAAGGTAACTGAAGTGAAAAACAGTACATACTTCATGTTTTCAGGTGTAGGATTCTCATTTCCAGGCAGGGAGAATCCCTGCAGCCTTAACCTTCAAAAAACCACCCTCCTGAACATAACCAATATATTCCAAATTCCAAGGTGAGCACATCCATTCTGAGTTTGTCCAGAATTATTACCCCAATGCATTGCTGAGAGACACTGTGCTGGAAAAAGCAGTTCTTTAAATGACAGTACTACAGTTTAGAGGTACTAATTTATCCCAAATATTTGTTACAGGATCATCTCTATCTCCATAGATATAAAGGCATCTATTGTTATGACAGAAATCTTAACTGTTCTCTTACCTCAGGGTCTTTTCAGTCTGCCAGCAAACTGTGAGTCTTCAAAGTAATTTTCTATTGTTGTAGGTTTGTTATAAACTAACCCTTGAGAAAATTTACAGCAAGTGTAAAAAATTTATCCAGTCTCTTTAGATCCAGATTTGAACAAAAATCCTTGAAGATAAGACTTAGAGGTAAATGGAAAATGGAAAAAATCTATCATGTATTTAACAGAGTTGTAGGATGCAAGGGAAACCTTGAAGGGAGTTGTATTATGATAATTTAATTTCTAGATAAATAAAATGCCATAGATCTAGTTTAATCTATATATTCAAGCATTTATTTTGATACCACAGATATTTCCTTATCTAACTGGAGAAGAGAAGGATGGTGGTAAGGAATGGCTGAGGGGTGAACAGTGGCACTTCCTGCCCAAAGTGAGACAGGATGGAGATGGAGCTCCTCACCAGTCAGTCCTGGCAGTGTTCAACACTCCCAAGAACCAGCAATGGCAGATGCCAAATAAAGCACATAATTCTGGCAATCTGTGTTAAAAAATATTCACCAAAACTGCAAGGAGGGCTACAAAGACAGGCAGAAGGGAGAAAAAAGGCCATAAAAAAGCCACAGTTATTTTATGCCTACTCAAATGTCACCTGGAGGTAAGGAAAGGCATCAGGGTCATCCTGATGAGGGACAAAAAGAACACAGTTAATAAATAAGATAAAGGTATAATCAGAAGATGAATCCATTCAGCTTGGATATTAATATATCACCAGAGAAGTGAGTGTCTGCAATAATCTTTGTTTGACACTGCATGGAAAGACACTGATTGCCACTTTCAGAGCAAGAGGATTTTTCTCTGAACCAGCACAGGAGAGTGTCTGTCCAAACAAAACCCTGGGTGTGATGAGCCACAGGATTTGGCCCCCAGAAGCTCAACAGTGGGAGCAGCCTGAGGCTGCAAGGAGCTGGTGAGGATTGCTGCTTACCAGAACTGTTCGTCCAGAACCAGCAGGGAGACACAAACTGCTCCAGAGAGAGCACACCAAGGATCTGAGGCACGGATCTCTCTCTTCCACTGGCAGAGCAGCTGGCACAGATTCCATTCTGCTGCCTCTCAGCAGCAGGGCAGAGCTGGTGTCAGATGCCAGACAACAGCACTGGAAGCAGCAGCAATGCTCCAAAAAGAGAGGCAGGCACACATCACAGCCCCAGCGCAACGAATCAGAAAAGGCTGTAAATCGACCCAAGATCCTCTGGAACAAAGCTCCTTTAGGAATAGAAAATCTCTGCCATGGGCTGGGCTTCTAGGAAGGCAAGTCATTCATTTGGGCCATATTTCATAATCCCATGCTACCAAATTTATGTTGTAGTTTCCCCCTATCCTCAGTGACAGCAAAAGCATCTTCCAGGGGCCATTTCAGGGTATGTGACATACTGCACCCCTTTGGGGTAGGACTCAATTACAGAAGTTCTGGTTTTGTTCTCAATTCCACCACAAATCCAGTATATGACCACTGGAAAGTAACTTGTTTTCTTTGTATTTACCTTCAAAAATAGACAACTTTTCTCTAAAACTCTTTTTTTTTTCCCATCTAGAACATCTCAGCAATGGTTTTAACTAAACATCACCATAGAACGCTTACCAAAATAAATAAATTCCAGTTACAGGTCAATACTGTACAAATAGCAAATGAAAAGGATCTTCCCTGATGACACCAGGAATATATATGCAGAGAAACAATAGAAATAGTAAAGGTAATTTTAAAATTTAATCAGAAAATCAAAACAACGGAAAAATATTGGGAATGTAGAGCTCATTAGGGCAAGCAGAGTCTATTAATTGTTCAGCTGTCCAAGCACAGAAGAGAAAATCTCTTGTTTGCTTATCACTGAGTACAATGACCACTATGATCCCAGCTGTAATCAAATACACAATTGAAAGTGACCTAAACCAAGGAAATCAAAACCAAAAAAAACACAGGGCCAGATCCTTCCACCACTGACTCTGGTGGAATTAACTGGCTGAATGCTCCCACTCACTCCAGCAAATCAGAAGTTAATAATTATGATGACCCTGAACAGCTTCCCACTGCTGATGGGACCTTTCCCCTACACTAGAGAGCTTATGTACAATCACTTACATAAGTACTAGACAGCTTTTTTTTTTTTCCCCACCTTTCAGTCTATATAAAAATTGGATGTGCATTGTTACCCCAATATTTACATAAAGCATAACAATGACTTCTGTCTCTGGGTCACCAGCAGTTCATCTGCACCACTGCACTTCAGCCTGCTGCAATGTCAGGGGAAGCAGACTGGCTACAGCTTCACCTCTACCCTCTATTCTATTTATGAAGACTGATGACAAAAAATCTCTAACAGGCAAATAAGAAAAAGAGCATGAAATGCATCTACAATAATAGGGAACAATTATGTGTCTCAAAATGTCACCACTTGGAAATTCAGTCTGTCAAGGAACTGGACATTTAATTATTATAATCATTCTAAACAAGAACTAATTGAAACTGAAAATTTACTTTTATCTAGAATTTTGCTTATGAATTTTAAGTATGTTACCTATTAGGATATAACCAAAGCAATGAAAATCCAAACAAATTACTCCCCTTCCAGTAAGCCTTCCTTATGCAGTACAAGCCTGCTTTCCTTTTTTTGAGGCATCTCAATGAATATTTCTAGCTAATGGCTAAATTCTTTCTCATATCTAGATTCAAAGAGGCAAGGAATATGTATACTTTGCTATTCCCCTAGAGAATGGATTTATTTTAGGACAAGAAAAATTATGCCTGCTTTCAAATTTTATCTCTTCCTCATGCTTTCCTGCCATCACTTATGAATGTAAAGGTTAAACTACCTAGAACTATCTAAGGAAATAAATCTAATTGCACAGCTATAACCAAAGTTTGCCCTACAATAATTGCTACTAATTCTATAAGTTCCATCTTTTCACCTTCATACCACCTTGATAGGTTCTAAATTACAGTTGAAAATACACTAAGACATAATTTACTAACACAGTCCCATCGATTCACTGGGATCAGCTTTGTATTTTTATGTTGTACTGTATGCAAGAAACACCTCAGACAAATCCATAGAATCATAGAGGTTGAAAAGACCTTAGACATCATCTGTACCAGTTCTAACATCAGCATTTTCTTTCTATGATCCCCTAAGTTACATTCATGACCTAAACTCATTTAAAACAATTTTACATATCTTTGTGTCATTAGGAAAGTCTTATCCTTGGTGCACCATGAGAAGCTCAAGTGTGTTCTTCCACTGGTTTCGGCCAGGTCTCAGATCCTTGGGAATCCAAGGTGCATTTCAGGTAGAATCAAATCTCCCTGTTTCTTCTTGTGAGATTGTAATGTACCACTGAACAGCAAAATCCAGGTTCAGGAGCTGCAGCCACAGTTGAAAAGTTGAAAGCCACAGTTGCTGTCCCTTTTTCCCAACTCCTTTGCGAGTTCAAAGGGTGAAGGCAATAACAGCATGACAAAAAAGGGTCTCTGTGTGACAACCAAGGAACAGTTCCATGTGCCATAATTCTGGGAGTGGCCCTCTGGTTTAGCCTTGGCTACCGTGTTACCTATAAAAGAAGAGGAAAGAGTTACTTACACAGAATTGACCAAAAAAAGGATTATATCAAGTGCATTGTTACTGCAAGAGAACTGTGCACATGAATAGACAATAAATGAACTTGCCCCAGCCACACCTTTATATCAGAGAAGCAGAATCTCCAAAGAAATGTCAATTACATGTTATTTGACAGCATGAGGGGGATTTGCAGATAAAGAAATGGCAGTTCACCATTAAATTTGCCACCAACCTCTCCTGAACATCTGTTTTACTTTGCTTCATGTCATTCCCAACACCAATGCCTCCAGCACAAGTGTAGGATTTACATCCCAAAGGGCCATTCATGCAAACTGCTGCCCATTTCCCAGGGGTCCATCCTATGGGAGGGAATCAGGGAGCAGGCAGCACACGGGAATAAATTGTTCTTGCAGCAGAAATCTCCCCCAGGCAGCAGAACTCCCACAGGACCCTGGAGGGGCTGCAGGGACATGCTCAAGCTTTGATGTACACACAGGGCACAGCTCTGGCTGCACAGTGAGGAGGGTCCTGCTGGATTTCCTGTCCTGGAAATGGATGAGAACAGGCAGCTGGAAGGAGGAAAGCTTTGTCAGCTCTGCTCTGCAGTGCCTACATGTGTCACAAAACTAAACAGGCACTCAGCATAGAGAAGTTTTTATTTCCCTCCCTGAGGGAACTGACGGAAGATGCGAATTCCTCAGATTTGCACATTTTAACTGTCCCACTCAGACACTAACTGTTCATCTAAACACTGAGTCGTGTCAGCAGTCTCCTCTGCTTCAAATATTTTAGTCACCCTTTTTTTGCTTATTTTCATGGAATAAGAAGATAGAGGACTTAAAGTTGATTAAATGACATTTCCTCTTTCAGTGTATAATTAACCTGTGGAAGCCACTGTCCCACGTAGCACTGATCCCAGGGTCTTAAGAAGCTTTAAAAATTGATTACAAATTTAAATGGTAATGAGATGATCTCTGGTGCATAACACAGAAAAAGAATTAGTATGGAATGGATCTCAACTATTGTGTTTTAGACATAAGGCAACTATTAAACTGGAAAAAAATCATGGATGCATACACTTTCTGTAATTGTCCCAAAGGGTTTTGATGTGTTTGATTTGAGCATTCCATTGCTGAGGCTCACAGGTGGCTGAACAATGTGGGCTATGGGTCTGACAGTTGAAATAGCTCTCTTTGTGTAAAATTTTAATAACATACCTAAGAAATATTTTGTTTATTGATCTGAGACAAATCTTTGGTTCATTTCAAAATAAAAATATGTTACACCATCTTCCCTTTTCCCTGTGACAAGGGAACTTGTCTTTCCATTCTAGTTTCCTTACAGCTGTCCAGAGGAAGGAAGAGGCAGCTGCATGAATGAGGATCTGACAATTCAGACATCAGTGCCAACATAAAAGTCTTTGTTCTGCCCCCCACCCCTTGGGTATCTGTCCAAGGCATCAAGGATAATTAACCCTCACTCGAGGATAATTAACCTGACTCACTCTTCTCCAATAAAGCCCTTTTGGTATAAACTGTCAGCTCTCTTCTGGTATGTCCAGAGATGAAGTTGCCTTGTACAACATCTAGAACTCGTGCTCACCAGTCTCACCCTTCAGTGAGCACCCTTCAGGATGCTACAAGGCTACGCCTGATCTACAAATGAGTAGTTAAAAATCAGCTCTGGGAAAAAACTGAAAGGCTGAGGGTGATCTTTATCTTGCAGTAACTGAGTGCCAGTTATCCACATTGATTCCAGAGTTTGCAGACTAAATTCCAGGTGTAGTGTCCACCACAGGAGATCAGCAGGACCCAGGCATGCTATAGACTACATCTTTGGCACTTGATAAATATCACTGGCCATAGAGTCATAGAAAGGTTTGGGTTGAAAAGGTTCTTGAAGGTCTTCTAGTTCTAACCCCCCTGCCACGAGCAGGGATGCCACTTCCTTTGTGCAATGTCTACAGACCACCAGTGCCACACCACAGCTGCCCAAAACATCCAATTTCCTCTCATCCATGCAGAAATTAGTGCAGTTTTCACTCCTCAGAGCAGCCTTCACTAAACAACATTTGGTGACAGTATTGCTTATTAACTCAGACTGTAAGCTAATGAAGAACATTCTTTCCCAGCTAGAAGAGGCTGTAAAGGGAAAAGCTGAGCATATGTCTCTCCTTGCTATTGCCTGCTAAAGACTCCTGGTTTATGATGTATTTAGACATGCAGTTTGCTGTGACTTGTTGAACCTCAATGCACTGAACTCATTTTAAATTGCCAAGCAGACAGAGGACATGATATTTTCTCTCCATTAATTAAGAAATAAGATGACATAGCAAAGGGTTGGTTTAAAAAAAAAAACAAATCAGGCCAGCTACAGGGTCTGTAATTAGAAATATTCTGAACCAGCCTGACTTCTAGTGATGCTCAGTGTCATCAGTGCAGGTTCCCAACAACTCCCAAGCCAGACTAGTACTTTCAAAAGATAAAAGGCTGTCCAGCACAGGAATCTAAGTTTATGTGACAGTGGTAAAGATCTTGGATCCCTGTACTCAGCCTGCAAATTGAAGAATTGCTTGTGGAACATGATTATCCCTCTAGCACTGAGCACAATGAAACAATTTCTTTGGCTCACTGCAGACTGAATCAGGACCATTTTCAGTGTGACTGCAGGAGTGAAGGGGCAGCTCTGACCTAGTATTTCCTCTCTGAGAGCAACTAATTAATCACAGCTTTCCAAAACTTTGAGAAGGCCAAGACTGGTGCTCACACCCACAGATACAATGCAATAAGACCAATCAGCAGACTGGCACCTTTAAGTATAGGTGATCTCTGTACTTGCCTTTGTGGTTTTGACTTTATTTCCACTGCTGCAAGACCAACCTGAATAGTCTGGTAGTACTTTACAGTCCTCTCCATCCAAACAGGGGTTCATGTGACACCACCACTTCTGCAGGACAATGGAAGCTAAAAAACAAAGAAGCAGGAAAGAGAAACAATATCTTTTTTATCACTGTTGGGTTTTTTTGCAGGGAGGTTGTCTGTGCCATGTTCAATTAGTTGATTTCAAAAGATAAAATCAACAATGACTGGTTTAATAGTTAATTGCATGGAGTGTGTTTGAGGTTAAAAAGTGGCTGAACACTTCACCAGCTCTCCAGAAGGGTAAATGCCATATCCAAGTGAGAAAGAGGCAGGCACCACCAGAGACTGATTCCAACATTTGAATTGACCTCTGGAAGTGCCTTTCCATCTCCACAGACTACAAAAATGACTTTTCTCCTTCATTTGCATGCTTCAGTCAAGAACCTGCTGTAAGGGAGAATGAAGCTGAGGCTTCTTGTTTAATCCATACATGTATATGGGAGATTGGACAGAGAAATCCCAGTTTCTTCCTGCACTGGATGAGAAAATAGAATTGCACAGAGATGTAAACCCCAGAGGTGTGTCAGCAAATACTGCAGGTAAGAATGGGGAAACCTCTGGCAAGCACTAGAATATTGACTAAAAATCCATTTGCAGTCACACTGCCACTCCTGCAATATGTTTTGGAAGGCCACAGTTGTACACCTTAACTGGGCAAATTTATTAATTCTCTAACCTTAAGCCAATTTCTATTAAGACCATGCCTATTATTTTTAGAAATGTAGTCATGACCTTATAAACCTGCTGTTAACAACAGCACAAACACCTGCATGCATTTCTCAGTTTTGCTTTGTTCATGGCACTCATCAAATCCCAGAAAATTGTTATGAAATATATCAGTATACAATCCTACATAATCTATATTGGATTTCAAAATAAAATATGGCTTAAGATGTGGATTCAGCTAGTCTGCATTATGCTACTATGTGCACAAACTATTGAATCATATGCCTTAAAAGATAACACACTCAGATGAGATGAACAAAAATAATGGAGTCTACTTCTTGTAAAGCACTTTTTTCCCTTTTAATTTCAAGACATATTTGTTCTTCTGCAACCTTTAAATTGGGGTGTCAAGCAGGCAAGCTGACATCAGGATATTGCTGAAATGTTCATTCAATTACTTTTGTTTTGCACTTTTACTGAAAAGCATTATGAAAAAACACACTTCTGGAACACTGCTTTGGCTTTTATAGACTAAATATTTCAGTCATATAATATTACAAAAAAAATGTATGAACTTTCACCAGTCATCTGGGTCTCAGATCATTTGCATGCTTCAGTCAAGAACTTGAGTGATTGTGGACAAAAAATGGGTGAAACCTGACTGTGCTTCCTGGGAGGTGAGAGATCATTTCTGATAAGGTCAGTAAAGGTGGAGTGAAAAACACCCAGAGAAGATGGCAGCACCCAACAGGGCTCGGGGCACAGAGAAAAACAAAAAACAAGGGGGTGTGGGATGGAAGGAAGCACCATGATCCTTCCTGGAGCAGTGGGAATGAGGAATGGCAAGTCACAGGTCTGCTGGGGCAAGCAGGGCTGGGTGATTTCAGCTGGGAACACCAGGGACCAACCACAGCAGTGATCAACAGATAAACAGCAGAGACATTGCTGCCCTATTGCAAATTGTCACCACTACTGGATAAGGACTGAAGTTCAATAAAAATTAAGAAAAGCTACAAGCCAGTTGCTTTATAAATTTTTGTTTTGTTTTTGTTTTGTTGGAAAAATAATTATGTTATTTGGGTGTATCCTTTCCTTTAAACTCCGGGCAAATGAAACAAGCCTGCATTCAGGACAAAGGTGCTGGGAAAAGCCCCTAAATGTCTGTATGAGTCTGTAGTATGCAAAATGAAGACTCAAACAATTTCTTGCTTTCACAGTGTAGGAGTCTACTGAAGGGTATGTACAGAGTGGGAGAAAACACATCAGATCCTGAGGCTGAGGAAAGGGAGTTTCAGCTTCTGTGCTGCAGCAACTCACTCCAGTCCCAGATGCTGGCAAAAATAAGCAAAGCCTGCTAAAGCATTACCCTAAGGAGTGAGGGGGAATCAAAGGCTTCCACTTGAAAAGTCAAAATCTTACATTCATAATATTTTGTTGCACCTAATTGCAGCTATACTTGAATAAAAAAACCAGCTGTTAAAATCCTTCAGCAACTGTTGACTGAATCAAACTTCTGCAATATTTATATATTTCTGCCATAGAATGACAGTGTCACCTTTGCTGTCTTTGAGTTTAAAATAATGCCTGACTTCTACTATCTGTTACATGTAAAAGTATTTCTGCTATTTGATGTCACCTAAAAATGCAGAAGACACTTCTGATTTAACAAAAAAACTCCCTAAGAAAATGCACTGTTAAACTTAACTGTATTGCTGAATTATAAAGCATAAAAACACTGGGCATCTAAAAATTTTTTTTAAATCTACTTTTTAAAAATACCTGTTTTGACAGCTTCGTAATAGGTAAAAAAAAAATCAAAAAACAGATTCACGTTTACACAGAACACAGATTTACATAGAACATATTTACATTCACATAGAACACAGTTCTATGTCTGACACTAAATATTTCTGAATATAAGATTAGAATTGGACTTAGGAGCTTTTTGTTTTACATTTAAGTGAACCGGTTGCAATTTTGTGTGCAAAAGAATAAAAATGGGATCTTGCTTATGAATTAATGAAATGAGGGATTTTGGTAACTTTAATATTAAGAAAAAGTCTGTCTTAACATGAGCAGCAACCTCTACAAAAAATAGGCAAATTAAATGGTGAAATATTGATCTAGAGAAAAGCTCTCCATGTCAGATGTCCCAGCTCCATCTGCATTCCCAGTCTCAGGATTGCATTTATTATCCAGTGAATTTTCAGCCAAGCTACTAAGTCTTAAGACATCTGGAAGAGTTAATATCATAAGCTTGAATTTCTTGGCTTATGCTGCTTTCAAACTAGTTTTAGAGGAGAATTCTTCTGCGGGAAAAAATTAAGAAGTTTTATTGGCACAGACATGAAATGGACCAGCACATATATTAAGAGGATTAATTACACCAAGATTTATGCACAGGCTCATTATCATCAACACACAGAGATGTCTCTAAAATTAACAAAAGGAAGGATTACGCTTTTTTGAGGCAGTGGGAAGTCAGACATCAAGGAGAATAAACTCAAGCAATCTTAAGGAGGCAGGAGTGAGCAGAGGCTCTCACTATTGGAATATTTACCAATATAGCTGGACAGGATGTGACTGAGCTTGTCTGGCCCTTGGTGCTGAACCAAATAATGGCACTGTGGTGTTTCACCCCACAGACACCTTTGGCTGGCTGGGTGTGTGGTGTTTCACCCCACAGACACTTTTGCCTGGCTGGGTGTGTGGTGTTTCACCCCACAGACACCTTTGGCCGGCTGGGTGTGTGGTGTTTCACCCCACAGACACTTTTGGCCGGCTGGGTGTGTGGTGTTTCACCCCACAGACACTTTTGGCCGGTTGGGTGTGTGGTGTTTCACCCCACAGACACCTTTGGCCGGCTGGGTGTGTGGTGTTTCACCCCACAGACACTTTGGACTGCCTGGGTGCTGCAGCTGGGCACGTGGGGACAAGTCCAGGCCTGCAGGAGCTCTGGTGGTGCTGGGATGGAGCCTCCTCCCTTAAGAGGGTCTGCTCCTCAGGTTTTCCCCTGACAGAGAAGCTTTAAGGCAATGGTGAAGGAAAGGAGTCGGTTCTGATGGAGGGTTTGGATCCAGAGCTTTATTCTGGCCCAGAGGCCTCTGAATCCAGCACCAGCTCCAACAGAACTCTCCTTTGAACACCGGGGAGAGGGGCAGGGAAGGGGTAGGGAGCCACCAACCAGGTACAGGAGGGGAGGTCTCAAGGGACAAAGGACACCTGGATGGCCCAATGCCCCCCAGGGGTAGAGAGCATCCTCTGATTCTGCCAATCACTCAATGCCCTTCTGGAATTCCAGGACTGACAGACAGCGCTGGGAGGGGTCAGGGTGGGGAAAGGAGATGGGATTGACACACCTGGGAGGGAATCTTCAGGGGAGGGACCCGAGGTTCTGAGGTAAAGCCTGAAATCACAAGGCCACTCTCACCTTCCACACAGGAGGGCTGAGCCCGCGTGGTGCCAGCCACCTGGCCCGGGAAGCAGGAGCACTTCACGGTCTGGGAGCGCTCCTCGATCCGGTTCTTGTTGCAGCACCGGTGCACGGCCACCACCTCACACGTCCCCTGCTTCACCTGGTGCTGCCCTAACAGTCCCAGAGGTAAGGCATGGAGAGAAAAAACACATCAGTGCCTGTGAGAAACCATCAAAACAGGATGACTGTCGTGGTAGGGAGGAATGATGAGGAGGACTTCATCTTATTAGAAGGTGAAGCTTTCTAGAAGCTTTCTCCATGGCCTCAGGTCAAATGCAGTGTTCTCTTGGGAGTCAGTGTCTGCCAGCACAGAAAGCCTAAAATTCTCAGCAGCCAGGGTTCCAACAGGATCTGGATCATTCCCTGAGTTTATATACTGTTCTTATGAAATTAGTTTTTATAAGTAGTTTTCCAATCTATCTTCCCTCATCCTTACAAAACCAGACCAGGTTGGAGCAATCAGTTAAATGATGATGACAAAAAGAGCACACTCATCTTCCTTTGCTTTCCTGACATCCATCAGGTTTTATATTTAGATCTTTCCCTTCATAAATGGACACAGTGGATAGGATAATATTTAATACAAGAGAGACATCTGAAACAGTAGGGAAACTTTTGACACATCCACATGTAAGCACTGCTTGCTATGCTTGTCATCACAGACAGGCTGAGAACAAGGTAGGCTGTAAAGCTGTCAGAGATAGTCAAGTTTTGTCCAAAAGAAAAAAAAAAAACCTACCCAAACTGTATGGATTTCTTCAGTTCCCTCCCAGACCATTCTGAACAAACCTCTGATAAATATTGTGTCCTCCTGCTTTTCTCATGAGTCACTGTCCCCTATTTCTCCAAGATGATTTTTCTCCTACCTTTCTCTTCCTTGCTCCTGCCTTCACATCTCACCTCAGTGCTCCTTGCAGCTGATCATTTTCTTCCACTGCCAAACTTCCTCTCCATCCTGCCTAAACCTCCTCTCAGAAACTCCACTTCACAAGCCCCTCAGCTCCTTGCATAAAGTCATTTCCATGTCCTCACTCTCCTGAGCAGCCCTCAAGTGCTTCATCTTGCATTTGTCGTGTCTTATTTAGAGTAGAGCCTTGGATGACTCTTATCTGTGTTTGTAAAGCACCTTGTAAATTAACAGCACTACAGAGCAGGGTGAGTTATTTCATAAGAGAGACAGAGACAACACTGAGAATAACAAAAATAGTCACCATCAAAGCAGCACAAAGCATGAGAAGAGAGACAGATATTGGTGTAGGGGTGGCTGAAATCAAAGGCACAGAGAATAAAGAAATGCAGGGGGAAGGCAGAGAACTCTCCACAAGCAGACAATCCTCCAAGTGCCAAACCTCGGAGTTATCCTGCTTCCTCCTCCTCAACTCCATGTTTGCCCTGTTTGGAGATTTTTGTTTGGATATTTTGGGGTTTTTTGGTTTGTTAGAGTATCTGCTGCTAACTAACATCAGGCACACCTTCACAAATGAAATTTTCCTGAGGGATAAAGATCACTGTAACTTTTGTGCAGAAAATGTTATGACTTGATTAGTGTGAGATCTTAACTTTCAAAAAGAGTTAGCAATGCAATTTAGACATGTAGGGGGGTTCTTAAAAAAAAGTATTAAATACATACATATAACTTTTTTAAAAAGTTGGCTTGGCAGTGTTCCTTGCTGTGTATGTTTTGGTTTCACAAGTATTTCAAGCACAGCTGAAATACTTGTGAAAACTCTTCACTGCTTGAATTTTGTTGCCAAATTTGTATTCATAACAACCTCAATGGACAAGAAACTATGCATATTCAGTTTTGGAGTGGAAATGTGGTGTTCTACTTGAGCACTCAACTTTTTAAAAAATTATATCTACACAGAGCTTTTTGGGTTTTCTTTCCTTTTTTTTTCCCTGAGGACAAAGCTACACTACTTTTAAGCAAAATGTGCTACAGTAGAAAAATGTATAAGGTATTTTACAGCAAGTTGGCAAAATGCTGAAGACAACATAAAAGTATCTTAAAGAGCCACTGTAATAAGTTTATTGGCAGACTCTCACTTTTCATGCAAGTACCTAATAATAAACATGGAATAAATGAAAACAGCTACTAGTCAGGAGAACAGCAGCTTCTCTGTAACTCAATATGCAAAACACACAAAAAAGAAAGCAAATTTCTCACTTCATCCCAAAGTTCTTCATGTCAGGTATTTTGTTCCTCAAAATACCTGACATGACAATGCTTGGAGAAAAGGTGGCACAAGTTCTGACAGAAAAGATTTTCTAAAATGAGATTGTTATTTAAGAGAGGTTGTTAATTTATTTATAAAATAAATTTAATATTTAATTATCTGGTTTTTTAGTGCTATAGGTTGAATCAAAACTCTTTGGAGTAAACAGGAGAAAATTTCCATTGGTTTCCTACAGTGCCCACTGTGGTGGTCCTACATTCACTGGAATCAACAGCAGAGTTTCTATTCACTTCAGGAGAGCAAGGTCAGAGTCTGCTTGGTCTCTTGAGAATGAGATTTTATAAAGGAAGCAATAAAAAGCAAACATTTTGAGCTGCTCAGGCCACATATTTGTGTTTGCCATGTATCTCATCTGAAAAACCAAGTGGTTAGGCCTTGTCCTTAGGCAAAGTCACAATTCACCAGACATCAGATGCTGAGACAAGAGAAGAAGCCTTTTTTCCAGAAGGTACATCATAAGGATGGACAAGATCCAGCTTTGTTTAGGAATTTACTTGGAATAAACTTCCTCCCCAAGAGGGATTTCAATTCTACACAAAGAGGAGAAAACATTAATGCAGTGTTGAGACAGCTCTGTGCTGAGAGCAGTGGTTTTAAGGTTAAGGCCCTTGTATATCTGGGAGGGTGAAACCTCTGTTTCAACCCTCTGGGATCATCACTTGGGCTTCCTGTGCTTCTCAAGCTCTCAAAGTAAAATTGACCCACCAAACTCATCTTTGTCTCAATCCTAATCCCTGCATCATCCTTCAGGTGTATTTCCTCACAATGAAATTGGAGTAGAAAATGCTTTAGGAAATGCTTTGCAGCCCCTTCTTCCCCAAAAGGGCCCAATCTGCTTTAATTAGGAATGCTCTTTAAGCACAAGGTTTGGATGCAGCCAGTGAGACTCACCTTTCAGAAGGACCATCAATGGTCTGATAAATACACAGCACTTTCAAGCAGGCTGCTGGGACTTAGGAGGATATTTGAAACCTGTTGCCATGCAGTTCTAGCAGAAGTGTAAAATGAAATGAAACATAGTAGAACTGGAAGATGAAATGCTGTTAGACAAGGCTGCTCCCCAAACTGGCTCTGCCTGGATCCAGCTGCCCTGCAGCACAGCCTTCTCCCTTTCTCCTCACTGCCCTCTGCTCAGCACCAACCCAAACCTGGGCTATTTCAATTCCTGTCAGACACAGAGCAGCTGATGGGCAGCAAATGCAGCCTTCTCAAAGTGGCTGCCCATGGCCCAGCCTGCAGGGCAGAGCTCAGGGAGGAGGTGGCAGCTTCCTCAGTGGCTTTTCATGTCCTCTCTCTGCCATGCAGACACTGGCATGCATGGCACGGCTCTGTTTTGGCAGCCGGTCCCTTGGCAGGGCTGTGTGAGCACAGGGTGAGTACAGGGTGAGCTCTCTCCTCCTTGCTGTGACACTTGGGCTGGCAGGGATGACACAGTGACCTCGGCCAGCCCATGCTGCCTGTGCCATCACCTGGCAATGATGTGTTTGATGAAAATCCTTTTGCTGGGATTTTTCTCCTGAGAAGCCTCAGAACAGAAATGGAACCAATAACAATCTGCTGGCTGTGGAGTGTGGGCTGGAGATGGTTTAGCAACAGGGGCATCTTGGATTAGTGTCCTGTGCATTGTTTCTACTTGATGACCAATCATGGTCCAGCTGTGTCAGGGCTGTGAGAAGTCCCAGGTTTTTATTATTCATTCCTTTCCAGCTTTCTGATGTCTCCTTGCTCTTTTAGTATAGTTCTAATATCTCATTTTCTTTTAATATAATAGAGATCATAAAATAATATTTCAGCCTTCTGAAAGGTGGAGTCAAAATTCTCGTCTCTTCCCTTGTGCTGGGGACCCTCAAACACCACCACAATCAGCGGCCGAGTGGGTTTGTGCGAGCCTCTCAGGAACCCTCGGCCGGTCCTGAGTCGGCAGACACCGGGGGGGGAGGGCGGCAGCCCCGACACGGCCGACAGCGGGGAGACACTCTGTGTGTGCCCCGAGGGTACTGAGGGCACCTGGGCTGGGGGGAGACACTCTCTGTGTGTGCCCTGAGGGTACTGAGGGCACCTGGGCTGGGGGGAGACACTCTCTGTGTGTGCCCCGAGGGTACTGAGGGCACCTGGGCTGGGGGGACACACTCTGTGTGTGCCCCGAGGGTGCTGAGGGCACCTGGGCTGGCAGGGAGACACTCTCTGTGTGTGCCCCGAGGGTGCTGAGGGCACCTGGGCTGGCAGGGAGACACTCTGTGTGTGCCCCGAGGGTACTGAGGGCACCTGGGCTGGGGGGAGACACTCTCTGTGTGTGCCCCGAGGGTGCTGAGGGCACCTGGGCTGGCAGGGAGACACTCTCTGTGTGTGCCCCGAGGGTACTGAGGGCACCTGGGCTGGGGGGAGACACTCTCTGTGTGTGCCCCGAGGGTACTGAGGGCACCTGGGCTGGCAGGGAGACACTCTCTGTGTGTGCCCCGAGGGTACTGAGGGCACCTGGGCTGGGGGGAGACACTCTCTGTGCCCCGAGGGTGCTGAGGGCACCTGGGCCCACAGCGGGGAGACACTCTCTGTGTGTGCCCCGAGGGTGCTGAGGGCACCTGGGCTGGGGGGAGACACTCTCTGTGCCCTGAGGGTACTGAGGGCACCTGGGCTGACAGGGAGACACTCTCTGTGTGTGCCCCGAGGGTACTGAGGGCACCTGGGCTGGGGGGAGACACTCTCTGTGTGTGCCCCGAGGGTACTGAGGGCACCTGGGCTGGTCCCCTGTGCAGCACAAGAGACACCAGAGACATCGGTAGAAGAGAAAGGGCCGACTCTTAGCAGGGGTTAACCCAAGGCTTTATTAGGATCCCAAAGGAGCTCCTGCACCTCAGGGGCCTCCTGCCGAGAGCCCTGGGAGATGTGCCAAGGTCACATTTAAAGGGAGGTGGAAACCAAAAGTAGATAACATCCTACCAACCATTAAGTGACCCTAAGGGATGGATGCTGGGGGATAGACATATAGGACAGCGTATGGGGCAAGGCTTGGGGGGCTGACCCCTCGCCTCTGGCTGATCACTCGATGACTTGGACTGAAACTTCTGCATGGAGGGGATGGGATCTGAGTGATTGACAGAGAGCCAGGGTGGGGTTTGGGGATGATCTCATCCCGGGAGAGGGATAACACAGGTAAAGGGAGGGGGGTACAGTTTGGGATGAACCATTTGGGAAAAATATGGGGATACAAAACAAAATGACTTCAAAGTATTACAAAGTATAAAAATGCACTACAGCAGGTTTGCGCAGCACCAAATAAAACGTAATAAAATGCTTTAAAAATAGAAAGATTAAAAATAAAAATTAAATAAAATTAAAATAACAAAATTAATTTAAAATAAACGAAAAACAAAATAAAAACTGTAAAATGCTGTAAAGTGCTGTAAAAGTTCCATAAAAGGTAGTGCCGTAATCCAAGACCCTCAAACATCACCACAATCACCAGCTTGAGTGGGTCTGGGCAACACCAAATAAAATAAAAAAGCTTTAAAAATAATAAAATTAAAAAAAAAAATAAAATAAAATAAAAGTTTTAAAAATAGAAAAATTAAAATAAAAAAATAAAATAAAAGCTTTTAAAATAGAAAAATTAAAAATGAAATTAAATAAAAAATGAAATTAAAAAATAAAATTAAAAGCTTTAAAAATAGAAAAATTGAAAATAAAAATTAAATAAAAAATAAAATTAAAAAAATAAACAGCTTAAAAAATAGAAAAATTAAAAATAAGAATTAAATAAAAAATAAAATTACAAAAATAAAAAGCTTTAAAAATAGGTAAATTAAAAATAAAAATTAAATAAAAAGTGAAAATAAAAAAATAAAATAAAAAGCTTTAAAAATAGAAAAATTAAAAATTAAAAATAAAATAAAATAAAATAAAAGCTTTAAAAATAGAAAAATTAAAAATAAAAATTAAATAAAAAGTGAAATTAAAAAAATAAAATAATAAGCTTTAAAAATAGAAAAATTAAAAATTAAAAAAATAAAATAAAAAGCTTTAAAATTAGATAAATTAAAAAAAAAGCTTAAATAAAAAATGAAATTAAAAAAATAAAAAGCTTTAAAAATAGATAAATTAAAAATAAAGATTAAAAAAATTAAAATAATAAAATAAAAAGCTTTAAAAATAGAAAAATTAAAAATAAAAACTAAATAAAAATAAAATTTAAAAATTAAAAAAATGCTTTAAAAATAAAACAATTAAAAGTAAAAATTAAATAAAAAAAAGAGAAAAATTAAATAAAATCTTTAAAAATAGAAAAGTTAAAAATACAAATTAAATTAAAAATAAAATTAGAAAAATAAAATAAAAAGCTTTAAAAATAAAACAATTAAAAATAAAAATAAAATCAAAAATAAAAAAGTTTAAAAATAGGTAAATTAAAAATAAATATTAAGTAAAAAAAATGTTAAAATAGAAGAAAATCTTTAAAAATAGAAAATTTAAAAATAAAGATTAAATAAAAAAATAAAAAAGTAAATGTTCCATAAAAGGTAATGCCGTAAAGCGCGACTGTCGTAAAAGGTGCCATAAAGCGCGACTGTCGCAAAACTGCCGTAAAGCGCGACTGTCGCAAAAGGTGCCGTAAAGCGCGACTGTCGCAAAACTGCCGTAAAGCGCGACTGTCGCAAAAGGTGCCGTAAAGCGCGACTGTCGTAAAAGGTGCCGTAAAGCGCGACTGTCGCAAAAGGTGCCGTAAAGCGCGACTGTCGTAAAAGGTGCCGTAAATCGCGACTGTCGTAAAAGGTGCCGTAAAGCGCGACTGTCGCAAAAGGTGCCGTAAAGCGCGACTGTCGCAAAACTGCCGTAAAGCGCGACTGCCGCAAAAGGTGCCGTAAAGCGCGACTGTCGTAAAAGGTGCCGTAAAGCGCGACTGTCGCAAAACTGCCGTAAAGCGCGACTGTCGCAAAAGGTGCCGTAAATCGCGACTGTCGTAAAAGGTGCCGTAAAGCGCGACTGTCGCAAAAGGTGCCGTAAAGCGCGACTGTCGTAAAAGGTGCTGTAAAGCGCGACTGTCGTAAAAGGTGCCGTAAAGCGCGACTGTCGTAAAAGGTGCCGTAAAGCGCGACTGTCGTAAAACTGCCGTAAAGCGCGACTGTCGCAAAAGGTGCCGTAAAGCGCGACTGTCGCAAAAGGTGCCGTAAAGCGCGACTGTCGTAAAAGGTGCCGTAAAGCGCGACTGTCGTAAAAGGTGCCGTAAAGCGCGACTGTCGCAAAACTGCCGTAAAGCGCGACTGTCGCAAAAGGTGCCGTAAAGCGCGACTGTCGTAAAAGGTGCCGTAAAGCGCGACTGTCGCAAAACTGCCGTAAAGCGCGACTGTCGTAAAAGGTGCCGTAAAGCGCGACTGTCGCAAAAGGTGCCGTAAAGCGCGACTGTCGTAAAAGGTGCCGTGAATCGCGACTGTCGTAAAAGGTGCCGTAAAGCGCGACTGTCGCAAAAGGTGCCGTAAAGCGCGACTGTCGCAAAACTGCCGTAAAGCGCGACTGTCGCAAACGGTGCCGTAAAGCGCGACTGTCGTAAAAGGTGCCGTAAAGCGCGACTGTCGCAAAAGGTGCCGTAAAGCGCGACTGTCGTAAAAGGTGCCGTAAATCGCGACTGTCGTAAAAGGTGCCGTAAAGCGCGACTGTCGCAAAAGGTGCCGTAAAGCGCGACTGTCGCAAAACTGCCGTAAAGCGCGACTGTCGTAAAAGGTGCCGTAAAGCGCGACTGTCGTAAAAGGTGCCGTAAAGCGTGGATGTTGCGCTTTACGGCACTACCTTTTATGGACCTTTAATGGTACTTTACAGCACTTTACGGATTTTATTTTGTTTTTAATTATTTTTAATTAATTTTATTTTTTAATTTTATTTTTATTTAATTTGTATTTTTAATTTTTCTTTTTTTACAGCTTTTTTATTTTTTTAATTTTATTTTTATCTTTAATTTTTTGTTTTAATTTTTTTATTTTTAAAGCTTTTTATTTATTTTTTAAATTTTATTTTTATTTAATTTTTAGTTTTGATTTTTTTATTTTTAAAGCATTTATTTTATTTTTTATTTTTATTTAATTTTTTTATTTTTCTATTTTTAAAGCATTTTTTATTTTTTAATTTTATTTTTTATTTAATTTTTATTTTTGGTTTTTCTATTTTTAAGCAGTTTATTTTTTTACTTTTTTAAATTTAATTTTTAGTTTTGGTTTTTCTATTTTTAAAGCTTTTTATTTTTTTAATTTTATTTTTATCTTTAATTTTTAGTTTTAATTTTTCTATTTCTTTTATTTTTTTAATTTTATTTTTTATTTAGTTTTTAGTTTTGATTTTTTTATTTTTAAAGCATTTATTTTATTTTTTTTATTTCATTTTTTGTTTTAATTTTTTTATTTTTAAAGCTTTTTATTTATTTTTTAAATTTTATTTTTGTTTAATTTTTAGTTTTGATTTTTTTATTTTTAAAGCATTTATTTTATTTTTTATTTTTATTTAATTTTTTTATTTTTCTATTTTTAAAGGTTTTTTTATTTTTTAATTTTATTTTTTATTTAATTTTTAGTTATAATTTTTCTATTTTTTAAGCATTTTTTATTTTTTAATTTTATTTTTTATTTAATTTTTAGTTTTGGTTTTTCTATTTTTAAAGCGGTTTATTTTTTTAATTTTTTAAATTTAATTTTTAGTTTTGGTTTTTCTATTTTTAAAGCTTTTTATTTTTTTAATTTTATTTTTATCTTTAATTTTTAGTTTTAATTTTTCTATTTCTTTTATTTTTTTAATTTTATTTTTTGTTTAGTTTTTAGTTTTGATTTTTTTATTTTTAAAGCATTTATTTTATTATTTATTTCATTTTTTGTTTTATTTTTTTTATTTTTAAAGCTTTTTATTTATTTTTTAAATTTTATTTTTCTTTAATTTTTAGTTTTGGTTTTTTATTTTTAAAGCTTTTTTTTTTTTCTATTTTTAAAGCTTTTTTTATTTTTTAATTTTATTTTTTATTTAATTTTTAGTTCTAATTTTTCTATTTTTAAAGCATTTTTTATTTTTTAATTTTATTTTTAATTTAATTTTTATTTTTGGTTTTTCTATTTTTAAAGCGGTTTATTTTTTTAATTTTTTAAATTTAATTTTTAGTTTTGGTTTTTCTATCATTAAAGCTTTTTATTTTTTTAATTTTATTTTTATCTTTAATTTTTAGTTTTAATTTTTCTATTTCTTTTATTTTTTTAATTTTAGTTTTTATTTAGTTTTTAGTTTTGATTTTTTTATTTTTAAAGCATTTATTTTATTATTTATTTCATTTTTTGTTTTATTTTTTTTATTTTTAAAGCTTTTTATTTATTTTTTAAATTTTATTTTTCTTTAATTTTTAGTTTTGGTTTTTTATTTTTAAAGCTTTTTTTTTTTTTTTTTTTCTATTTTTAAAGCGGTTTATTTTTTTTTTTTTAAATTTAATTTTTAGTTTTGGTTTTTCTATCATTAAAGCTTTTTATTTTTTTAATTTTATTTTTATCTTTAATTTTTAGTTTTAATTTTTCTATTTCTTTTATTTTTTTAATTTTAGTTTTTATTTAGTTTTTAGTTTTGATTTTTTTATTTTTAAAGCATTTATTTTATTTTTTATTTTTATTTTCTATTTCATTTTTTGTTTTAATTTTTTTATTTTTAAAGCTTTTATTTATTTTTTAAATTTTATTTTTCTTTAATTTTTAGTTTTGATTTTTTTTATTTTTAAAGCATTTATTTTATTTTTTATTTTTATTTAATTTTTTTTATTTTTCTATTTTTAAAGGTTTTTTTTATTTTTTAATTTTATTTTTTATTTAATTTTTAGTTATAATTTTTCTATTTTTAAAGCATTTTTTATTTTTTAATTTTTATTTAATTTTTATTTTTGGTTTTTCTATTTTTAAAGCGGTTTATTTTTTTAATTTTTTAAATTTAATTTTTAGTTTTGGTTTTTCTATTTTTAAAGCTTTTTATTTTTTTAATTTTATTTTTATCTTTAATTTTTAGTTTTAATTTTTCTATTTCTTTTATTTTTTTAATTTTATTTTTTATTTAGTTTTTAGTTTTGATTTTTTTATTTTTAAAGCATTTATTTTTTTATTTCATTTTTTGTTTTAATTTTTTTATTTTTAAACCTTTTTATTTATTTTTTAAATTTTATTTTTATTTAATTTTTAGTTTTGTTTTTTTATTTTTAAAGTATTTATTTTATTTTTTATTTTTATTTAATTTTTTTTTATTTTTCTATTTTTAAAGCTTTTTTTATTTTTTAATTTTATTTTTTATTTAATTTTTAGTTTTAATTTTTCTATTTTTAAAGCTTTCTTTATTTTTTAATTTTATTTTTTATTTAATTTTTAGTTTTAATTTTTCTATTTTTAAAGCATTTTTTTATTTTTAAAATTTTTTTTATTTAATTTTTAGTTTTAATTTTTCTATTTTTAAAGCATTTTTTTATTTTTTAAATTTTTTTTATTTAATTTTTAGTTATAAATTTTCTATTTTTAAAGCATTTTTTTATTTTTTAAATTTTCTTTTTTATTTAATTTTTAGGTTTGGTTTTTCAATATGTTTGGTTATCAATACGTAGCTGCACGGTTGTCTGTTTTCCACCTCAAATCCTGCTTCCCGTAGGTGAACAGTCCTGTTAAGCCAATACCGAAGGAAATCAAACACACTGGCCCTGAGCATACAGCCCCAAAAACCTGGGGCTGCCTTTCAATTATCTTGTTTGACTTTTGAAGCAGTGACAGTGGTGCCCTGAAGTGCCAGGAGTCAACAGACACACTGCTGTTTGCAGAAGCTGAGATTAAGATGCCTCCTGAAATCAGCCCTGGGTTTGGGAGCTGTTTTCCTCTCACATTCCTCTTTGGCAGCTCCACGAGCAGGTGAGGGAAGGTGTCCCCTCTCCATCTCCTGGCAGGAGTGGGTTTAAAACAGCACTGCCACACAAGGGAAGGCAGCACTCCCCTCCCTCAGCCCTCATGCACAGCTCTTATGGAGTACAGCACTAAAAAGCCCCAGACATCTGCATGCATCATTTGCATTAATTGGATTGCCCTTGTAATAGTCTTTCCCCTCCTACATGCTCACATCGATATTTCCTCCTGCTTGTTCACACACATCCTGACACTTTTTATGCTGTTGAGCACCATATGAATTTCTCCTTAATATTCAGACACATCTGTGAGCAGGTGCTGAACAAATGCTGAGGGTTAAAGTGGTGCCTTTCAGTCCTGTTTTTGCCAGTGCTCAGAAATCTAGAGGATAAACACTTGTTTGCAGAGTGGCTTTCACATTTAAGAAAACTCACAGAAAATCTTAACCAACCCTAACTCATTCTATTCCTCCCCAGATCTACTGAAACCTGTTGTATCTGCATTCAGGTGCCCAACAACAGCAAAAAGAAAGAATATAAGAATCCTCTCCTGCATGTTTTAATATTCATCTTGCACTAAATAAACCTTCACCTCAGGTTTAAAGTACACTTAACATGCAGCTGAGATTATACTGACAGAAACACTCAAGAAATGCCTTAAAATATTTTATAATTGATGGATTCTCTGGAAGCCAAGTCATTAGAAGAGCAGGGAGTGAAGAGTTTTCAAAATGTGAAGATCACAGTAAATTAATTCTATGCTGGACACATCAGGAAAGCCATTTCAGGGAGAAATGCAGTGAGAGAGAGGGAGAAAAGCTGTGGAGAGCAAAGCCCATAAATTCATAGCTCATCACCTGTAAACCTACTCAGATCTGTGACTTCAGGGCTGACAGTATTTGGGGTTGAAATTCGGTTACATCTTCCCTTTTACATAAGAAAATCCTCCAGAGGGAGAAACATTTTCATCAGCAGCAGCATCTCAGGAAAGTCTGTCACAGAGCACCCTCTGCATACTGAAGGGAGAGCATGGGCCAGCCAGGCACAGAGCAGGACAGGGGATGGACACTGAAAACCACACAGCTCTGTGTTTCCTCTTATTAGCAGTTTGGCACGTGTGTTTCTATCCATATCCTAATTTCTTTACAGCTTTTCTTCCCCAGAAACACCAGTGCTGCTCTGGTTCACTAAGGACACTTTCTCTGTCTCCCAGTACAGGGCACAGACACAATGGGACAGGGCTCCCCTGATGGAACAACCTCTAGAATTCTTCGTGCTGTGAATTTTGCTGCCTTTCATAATGAGAAACCTACGGATAACAGCAGCCCTCAGGTGCCCAGGTCTAGAATGCTTCTTAATGACCTCAAGAAGTGGCCACATGAAGGTCTGTGACTATTTCCTTGTCATCTGTAGGATTTTTATCCCAGAAGAATGTGTTGTGCAGAGCTGCAAGGCAGCCCCCCAGGATTTCAGAGAGCACAGACATCTCTGAAGAACAAGAAAGTACAAACCAGAAAATTATTGGGCTTGGACATTACTCACAACACTTGTGTTGGCTTGTAGAGATGAGTCAATAATCACTACTGAACTGTTTATTCTCAGTGGTATTCTTAAGTATTATTCTTAGTACTTGTTTTTTCAACAAACATATTTGACAAGGCCTTATTTTCACTTTCTTCATAGAAGCCAGAGGGCAGATACCAATTAATACTTCTAAAACTCTTTGAAATGCTCAAAAGAAAAGAGGGAAATACAATTATTGTTAATAAAATATCAAACATGGTAGTGATGCACTTCAAAACCACAGGGAACATATCAAAGAAAGAAGGAGGCTTTCAGAAGGTTGCTAACCAATTCTGTCCACATGCATTTCATCTCTGTGACTAATTCTGATCACTCCCAGGGAGTGCTGTCTCAATGCAATATACATGCAGGCAGCATGCCTCCACCAGAAATCCTGAACAAACGCCTCTTTCTTCTCCTTTCTTGGCTAAGAAACATAAGGAAAAGATAAACTTAAGGGGAGTTTTTATCTCTGTTTCATAATCTGCCACCTCTGATGAAGAGAGCTACTATGCTGTGGAGAGCAGCAAATCTGGAGTAGGATGAGCCCAGCTCAGCACATTCCTCAGAAAGCCTCAAAAGCAGCAAGCTTGGTCTGCACAAAATCAACTGCATCATTTATTTAAACAGTAAGAGGATGGATGTCAATAGGAGAATGAACAGCTATGGAACTAAATATTGCAGACAACATTAAGAGAAACAAATGAGTTTAGAAGTCAGCACTGATGCTGTTTGGAAGAGGAAAGCACTTTAAGAAGCTTGGTGCCAGTTCATTATCTGCCTTCATCTCATGCTGGCTTTTGCTTACAAATACATGGGCATAGGAAGCACACACCAGAAGGCAAATATTGTTAGAAAAACACAAACATTAGAGGAAATAACACTTGCTATTTTTCATATTCTTTGCCAAACATATTTACAAGAACCAATCCGGCTCACAGGGCAGGGTTTTTTGAGGGGTAAAAGTGGAAAAGGGCTGTTTCTAAAGATGACAACTCTTCTCAAGAAAAGAAGCTAAAAGTCACTTGGAAAGTAAAATTTACACACCATGTTAGAGGCTGAGAGAATCAGCAGAGCTTTCTCCCTACTACCATTCCATCAGCCACTGGATATTTTTCATAATTTCACATTCATGTCACAAGTTTCTATCTTAGATGCTCTCCTTCTAGGGTCTACAGTACAGATATAGGTATACACACACACTTTCTCAGAGATTGTCTCTGAATATACAAATCAGTCCAGTTCCACTTTTAAATTTCAACCTTTTCACTTATGGGCAGTAAGGGAGTGCTCAGAGATAGTCCAGAACTGCCCCAAAAGCTCAGTTCAGCTGTTCTAGGAATGAATAGACAAGAAATATCTTCCCATAATCTGCCCATGATAGTAGGCAAAGTAAGATGTAACACACACACAAAAAAAAATCAAACAAAAACAAAAAAAAAAAAAGAGGAAAAAGAATCCTGTTTGCTAACCATTACTCTTACAACCCTCAAATACACTGCAGGATTGTGATTCCTAGTGCTAACATCTGTAAGAAAAAAGCAAGCAAAGATACAGCCATTTAACAGATGGAGGAAAAAAGGATGGAGCCTCCACAATGTGCAGGTTCCAAACCAAAGAGTTTTTCTCCCAATTTATAAAGTTACAGATTTTGTTCTCATCAAGACATTTGTGCTTTTTTTCCTTGTGGGAACCAGCAGTGTGGTATGTGCAAAATCACAATCGAGATTTTAATTGGGGAATCAGAGAACCAGCCCTGAACCACTTTAACTTGTTTCAGGTGAGAAGAAACAAAAATGGGATAAAAAAACAAACAACTCTCAAAACAAGCACCTAAGTAGAAAGAAACCCCAGGGGTACAGTGGGAATACCTCTATATCAGAAAATAGGTGAGTGACCTCAAACCCTGAGACCCAAAGAGTTAATGAAATCATAACCCTTCAGAGCAGGTGGAGGAAGCTGCTGACACAGCTGGAGAGGATCATGTAGCACAGTGAATTCTGTGCTGAGTGTCAGAGGCCACATCCATATGGAGATTAAAGTCCCCTGGAATAAGTAGCACAGGTGACCTTAGATCAGACACAAGCACAGAGACTTCTCCAAGGGATGAAGCATTAAATCTGAGTGGTCAATAAATCAAAACAGCTGAGAAGGTGCTGGAAATGCAGAGGGGAGGAGGGAAAAACTGCTGCAAATGGGAAGGCGGATGAAGGGTGACCTGGAAGCAAAAACAAATTAAAGCATGAACGTCTCTATCTGCCAGGGGACTTGCTGAAGTCAATCAATGAGGTCTTGATTGCTGCCTTTCAGCTGGGCACCAATATTCATCAGCTTCAAGCACACACATCACTTGTACAGACAAAATCCAGGACTTAAAACCTCATAAGGCACCTCAGAGCAAAGCAGTGTTAATAATTTCCTACGGGCAGCTTCCTGCTGTGGGGCTATTTTAGGTGAGGCAGAGGAGAAAATGCAAAGGAAAGATTTGGTTTTCAATCATAACTTGTAGCAAATGAGCAACATTGTGCTCTCTAATACAGAAGAATTTCCCAGGTGTCCCATTAACATTCACTCCCACTATTACACGTGGAGCACTATTTTTCTCTCATTTGTTCCTTCCTTCACAAATTTATCATGAGAGAAATGAAAGAGAATAAAACCAGTTCCCTGGAGAGATTTCTGCTTGCCTGGAGAAAGCAGGTACACACACATCCATACAGGCCAGGCTTATGGTTACCACTTTGTAAGCAAAAATTTAATTTTCTGCCTCAAGTGAGAGCTGATTTCCTCTTACAAAAGGGTTGTTCTTGCCATAGGAAAGCAAAAATAGCATATTTGGGACCACAAACCGAGAAAGGCAGTCCCATCCACATCAATAATGAAGCCATCCTGCCCAAGGTGTCACTAACACGGCCCTTGCAGGCACCAGGAGCTCACTGCCATTTCCAGTTGCCCTCCACACCCAGTCTCAGGGCTGTGCTTGATGTCTCAGAGCAGCTTATTGCTGCTCATCTATGGCATGACAGAAGTTCATTTAATAGTATCATAATCTTTAAGAAATTAAAAAAAAAAAAAACAAGAACAAAAAATCAAAACCTTTTAAGTCTGTCTCATGCATGCAACAAAATATATTTTGAGGATTAAGCCTTGTGCCTTTCTGAGCATTCCTTCAGCACCTGAAATATCTAATGATCATTTCAGGCTTACTTGTGTAAAACAAACATTTGTAATCTACTAAATACCAGAGGTATTTTTAACCCAGTTCAAGGTCATTCATCAGAAAAGAATGATATTTGTTTAGAGAATATGAAACACTAATTGTCATCTAAGTCATTAGGTTCCGCAGATTAAGTAAATGGAAGCTGCCAGAAAGCAAAGTAGATGTTTGGAGAAAAAAGCATTCTCTTCATTTCAAGTGAAAATTGAATCTTTATTCTCATGTCCAAATAGAATCAGTAAAACTGGGGAGAGCAACAAGGAAAGATGCACTGCACTCCATTTCACTACTCAAAACAGCTCACACTCACAAGGCAAAAAGACCTTCTGCTTTTCTGGGGTTTATTTTTATCATGCAAAGGTATATTTCCCTCCTTAAATTACTTTGATGGGACTGTAGAATAATAGGACTTTGCCTGAATTTGATAGTTAGTCAGCAAATAAACAATTATTCATTAATTAACCCTCATTTGGCAATCTGTTCCAGAAAGATCTAGACATAACTGTTATCATTGGATGAACACTTCTGCTTGTCCTGTTTGACATTCTTAATTTAAAAGACGGGCTGTGAATCCCTCTTTCCACTAATTGCTCTGTGTTTATTAAAATCATGGAGCAGCATTTGTTGCCAGTAGAAGAACTGTCTTTTGCAGAAACCAGAACCAGCAGATAAGACTGAATGTGAATGATAGATTTCACTGCAGAAGTGGGATGGGGTTTTCATGTGATAGGCAAATCAGGCAAATGGAATTCTGAGGAATGTTACAAGCAATCAGACCAGTTAATGCACTGGGCACCAGGCCACCAGCTCCTCAGCTTCTCTTTAATCCCTGGGAAGAGCCCTCTGTCTTGATCACCACTGATTAATTATTTTCAAAGTTTGTCTCATTTTATATCAGCTGTAATGATTACCTTGGGTTTATCTGATGGAATAGACAAGGAAAGCATCACAGCAGTCCAAATATAAGATCCAGCTGCCAGTTAAGCAATAACAGGTCATAAAACTAAATGGAACTAATGCATTTTTAACTCTGAGTGGCATGAGGACTTCTAAGAGGTTTCAGCATGTACAGACTCTATCCAACCTGGCTGAACAGTTAATTGAACTTAAATTGTTTTAACTGCTAGATCCAGAAGTGCAAAGCATAAGTGAGGTTTCCAGAATGTCAAGAGACATTGTTTTAGTCAGCACTGTTGAAATATAGGGGATTTTCTTACATGGAAAAACCCCACTGCAGACTGCCCACCACTTCGTCTGCACTGTAACAGACACAATAAAATATAATCACACTGAAATAAAGTGAGAATCAGCCTGGTAACTGTTTCCCATAGGCCCACATTTAAACTCATGACCCCAACTTACACTGCTAATGACAGAACAGTAATTTAAAGGTCAGAATACAGAAGTGGTCAGTGTCTGTACATTTCCTTTTTCATACTGATGACTCTCTGTCAGAGCTTCACCATTAATACTTCTTTTTCTTTTCAAGATTCTGCAGCTCTCTTAAGCCTCTCAACTTTCACTTTTTAATCTTCTTTACCGAAGAATAAAAGTGCAAGACTAAAATTTTAAACATTCCAATTGCAGGCTATAACCCAAGAAAATCCCAGAAGGGTGCAGTTCAAGAGCCAAATGTGGAGATCTCTGCTCAGTCACTGGGCATGCACAAGTGGGTGCTGCCACAACACACAAACTGTGCTGATCTCTCACCTTATTTCCTCCATGCTATTTATATTATTAACCCTTTTATTTTATGCAGCAAAAAGTTGATTTTTAAGTCAGTGTACAGCTAGTTCTCCATAAATTTAGCTTTTTTTATTTGGCACCTAGCAACAATCAAGACATTTCACCCAGGTTTAAAATGTGAATTATTATAAAAAGGCTATTCAAATCAGTAAAGACAGAGTGTTAACAGACCCTTCTCAGAAATGAAAGAGCTATCAATTAAAGCATTATTTTTTTTGTTCCACATATCCCATTCCAAATATCTAAGAATCCAGCTCTTCTTCCATTCTTATTAAAATTGACAGTCCTTGACAACAATTCAGTAGATTTTCTATTTTAATTAAGCCATTCAGGTTGAAGTGAAAAGTTAAAACATAACTTTACAATGGCACAGAAGCAACCATATCCTGCAATACATACCACAAAAACAAACTGGAGAGTAGCACCAAAACCTCCCCCAACACCATGTCACAGCTTTGACAGAGACCACAACTCTGGGAGTTTGATCCTTGAATGAAATTTAATCCTCACTGCCATCCCTCAAAGGACTAAGAGAGCTCTTGACTCTTGCAGATTATTATATTTGGAAGGGGATTTTTGACCATGAGATGGAAATTTGCCCCCCAATAACTGAGCACATTTCTTCTGTGATGCAGCAGATGCAATAATAGCATTTTCCTGTGCCTGTAGGAAACCAGACAGACACTGGCTTAGCTCCAGGACACTTGACAAAGCATATTTGGATTAGAAGCTCAGAGGAGTTAGAATTGAAGAGGAAGTCTCAAATTCCCAAGGGCTTTTAAATGTCCCGTTCCTACGTTGGCAATGAAATCTATTTGAAATAACAGCAATTAGATGTTTAAATAGCAGGAGGACACTTGGATATTCTTCTAGATGTTGGCCAGAAAAGAAGTAAATCATGCATGTAATTCTGAAAAGGAGATTTACTTCATTCACCAGAGAAGAGAGGGATTGCTCTGTTTAGCAGGAACACTTGTCACAACTGGGCAAGTTGCAGAACCAATGTAGTGAAATTGTCTCTTGAAAGGGTCCCAGCCAGCTTGTCAGATTTGACAAAGTTGCATTCTTACCAGAAAACAACAGGCTTCCTCACCTGGGGAATTTTCCCTTGGCCCTAGTAAGACTATCAGCAAATGCAGAGATGAATTAGAATAGTCATTAAGGAGACAGAGCATAAAAAATGAGCCACAGGAAAGGTCAGAGCAACGAGGGTGAATGAAGAAGAGCACGTGCCCTGTCACCACCACTGCAGATGTGAAGGAAACAACCAAGGGAGAGAAGCAGATGTTCCTGTTAAAGCCTTGCAAATTTCATGGCTGCTTTCAAGGATAATGGAGCAGCCATAGGTGGCAGGAGAGGACATGTCATTACCTTCTGCAGTGCTGGTGAGGCTCCCCCAAGAGCCATTGACTTTAACAGCAATGCTCCACCATCTCCTGTCTGAGGAAGTTAAAGGTGACCTGGCACAGTTGTCATTAGTTTCACTCCTTCCTCAAGGATTGTACTCTAAATAAAGCAGTTGGGTTTTCCTCTTGAGGTCAGCATATTAAAAAGGGGAAACTATTACCAGGTTTTTTCTGATGGTATTCTCAAAAAAAAAATTCAACCCCCAGTTTGTGCAGAGGTTTTCTACCCTTAAAAATTGCATTGACTTTAACTCACTAGAAAACAGTTTCTGTCAGTGTGGCTTTTCTTGATCTCGAAACACACATTGCCTTGCAATATAAATTGTCAGAACAGTAGATAGCTTTGAAAATCCATGGACATTCTTAGATTATATTCAGTGTCCTTTTGATGCTTCCTTCAACTCAGTGCCTCAGCAGGGACAGGGTGGGAAGCAGCCATTTTTTGCAATAGCTGTTCCTACAGAGCAGCAGCAGCTCCATAAAGGCACATTCCTCTGCAAGACCCCTTGCTCGAAGGTCCTGAGGAGCCAAGAAAAGGTCAGTTTAATCTGTAGTGAATGCCAGCAGCAGGAGACAGTGAGAGCTGCATTAGTGGCACTGTCTGTGAGGAGCTGCCAGGTGCTCCCCAGCCCTGTACAGCACACATGCCCATGGAAAAAGATTCCCTTCCATTCACACCTGCTCAACTCCTGTTATTTTCAAAGCTTCTCAGGACGCTGTGTGGGGTTGGACAGCCTCCCTCACACTGTTCTTTGAGCCTTTAAACGTGAACTTCTGGCAGACTCTGCTTTAAACAGGAACTGCTGCGCTGCCTCCTGCTGCTGGGCTCCCTCCAGTGCCCATGCCAGAGCACTCGTGTCCAGCAGCATCTTCACTGCCCAGCAGGCAGCTCCCAGCAGCAGGAACCTGCCCAGAATCACATTAATCTCCCTCAGTCAGCACAATCCAAGAAGACAGCAGAAATTCTGTCTCCTATCTGGATAAGAGGGAAGGAGACAGCCAGAGAGAAAAGCACAGCCACGGCAATTTTTCTTCAGTGAATTTGTACTTATCAACAGCCCTGAGAGCTCCAGCTCGCTGCAAACCCAGCACCTGTCTGAGGGCACTTCCTGGCTTAGGAACAACCTTGAGGTGAAAGGCTCTGTATCTCATTACCAATCCATCAAGTCTTCTTGATCCTATGCGATTGCATCTTGTAATTATTTGCGGGCACCTCTTTTGAGCACAAGAAATTAAAAGATTTTCTTTATAGTGACTATCCACCTTCAGAGCATGCAAGCCTGGCCAGTTGAGATTAAACAATATAATTAACAGGTTGGTTTCTGCACTACCACTTACCTGAAGAGAACACAATTGTCAGCACATTGACAGTCCTGCCTAGCCCAGTGTAATTCTACCTTGGCAAACAGAACTTTCAAGGAAAATAACTCTCCCACCTGAACTTCTTGACTTTTCTTTTCTTTAATGAAATATTCTGAGTCTTGTAATGTAAAAATACCTACATTTCTGCATTTAATAAAAATATGAGTTTTTCTCAACAAATATTAAAAAATTGTATTGTTAGGGAACAGGCATGGTGGTATTCAACATGACAATGCAGAAATAGAATGGCTTTTCAAAAGTCTTTTGTTATTTCATATGTGATTAAGTGCCTGTAAGATTTCTGTTTAAATACTTCTAACAAAGTCAATTACTTTTTACTCCTGAATTATAGGTGAAATATGTAATAATTTTAATTGCAGTCTTCAACAAATTTCTTCTGAGAATGCAAAAATGGTGGTACAGAACCTAAGGTAAAATTTCCCCTTTATTTTTGGCCAAAGGCTAAGGGAGAGACAAAAAATGTGGGAGACTTAAAAGATTCTAAAATGAGTATAAAATCTTCCTGGGTTTAAAACAAGAAAATACAGCAAAAGACACATTCCACTGCGAATCAGTGACTGTGATAAGGCAGGATACATCTAGAATGAATATTTTAATTCATTCTGAAATCAGTGGCAGATGGCCTGAGGTTATCATAAATATGTACACTTTGGAAGTAGCCTTAGCTGAGAAGGGATCCAGCTTCAGCAACAAAAACCCCAGAAGAGCTCACTTACAAACAGGAAAACAGGCTTCTCACTATCCTGTTCCAAGCATTCTATGTTCTGTGAGGCTGCAAAATGATGATTTATCTTTAATCACAATTCAAAATTACACAGCAAACCAGACTGATGAGCTGACAATATACAGGCTCATAATTTGACCTGGCCATGTACAGAGTGCTCCTAACTCCAAGTTATACAAAGCACTGCTTCACAAGGCTCAGCACCAGAGAGAATTAGACCTTCAGATATTGGAAACCTCTGACACTTTACTTAGAATGTCCTGCTTTTACCTGAAGGAAATTTGCCATGCAAGTTTCCTGAAAAAGCACGGAAGCACCAGAAACCACATCCAGTGCCAGCACCCCCAGTTTCACATGGGGTGAGTAAATGGCAAAATTCAGCATCACCTGCTCCTCAGAGGCTCTTAACTCTCACACATCCCAGAGGCAAGAGCTGGACAACTGAACCATCACAAAGATGTGATTTCCCCAGGTACCAGGGCAACGCCAAGGAAGGGAACATCCACATGGGAGTCCCTGAGCAAACATTCTGCACTGGTGGTGGGTGGGACAGTGGCAGAAAAGTGAGATAATCATAAAATCATCAATTCATAGGCTTGGATTTGAAGGGACCTGGAAAATCAGTTCCAACCTGCTTGCCATGGGCAGGGACTCTTCTCTAGACCAGGTTGCTCCAAGCCCCATCCAGTCTGGCCTTGGACACTTCCAGGCATGGGGCAGCCACAGTTTCATTGGGCAACCACCCCCACAGCCAAGAATTTCTTCCCAATATCCCATCTAAAGCTGCTCTCTTTCAGTTTGAAGCCCTTCCCCCTTGTCTTGTCACTACAGGCCCTTGTAAATTAGTCTCATTAGCCTCTCTCCATCTCTCTCTCTTAGCCCCCTTCAGTCCTCACAAGGATTTCTCTGCTGTCTCTCCACAGAGCCCACAGTACAGGGTTCTGATGGAGCCAGCTGGCAAATGATTTCCAGAAAAGAACTTGGAGGAGTTTTCAAGTATTTCTTCCAAAATGACTGCAGCAGTGGGGCACCTGAAGGCCTGAACCACTGCATTTAGTGTAAATTTCACTCCTTACATAAGTTTTAGGTATAATTACCTTAAATATCAAGTACCTGAAATATCAATAGTAAAATCTCAGACCATCAACACCCTCCTTTAGTTAAAAGGCTGCTCTTTTTCACTCCTCTTGAAATCTATTGAGCCTGTGAGCCAGGGTGGATTTGTTCCCAGTGTGCCCCGGCTTCACATTTATTCTTTCACACAGGCAAGGCACTGAGAGCACTGAATTGCCACCTGTGGGTATCTTTTACAAGCCACTGAACAGCAGGGTGTGTCAAAAGAAGAACTCAGCTCCCTTCCTACTGAGAACCATTCCACTTTTCAGTTTGTGCTCATTAAATTCCACTAACTATTAGACATGAAATCAGACATGTTATTTGGCAACAAACCTGACATCTATTTACAATTGTCTAGGAAAAAAACCAGCATTATTTTGCCTTCAGGAATGCATTTTGCTCTCTAAGATTAAAAGGTGCAGTATTTTGAAAATCATAATTTATTTCTCCTTTTATTTATTTAAAATCACTGACATTTTATCAGGAACTTCAGTAATATATTGTTATTCAAAAAGCACTAAAGTTGGGTAAGAGAGAATAGGTTTCTATTTCTTCTAACATTCCTGTCAGTTCAAACCAGAATGATTTTTTTTTTAGTTAACTTTTTACATGTCCATCAAATTTCAGAAAAAATTCCGGTCAGTAGAGAAGAAAAATCTGTTAATCTACACCACATAAAACCTGAAAATACTGCAAGTGAAGAAACAGACATATTTGTGCATGAAACACCTTGTCAAAATTGGGACTATCCTCTTTAAAAGAGTTTCTCACCTCGTATTTCTCCTTCTCAGAGCTATGACTGATCGTGATGCACAGCCTAAAGCACAGGTGAGTTCCACAGGAGAGGTGGATGGCAATTACCAGGGTGAATAGATCCTGTGTTAGAGATCCAGCACGCTGCCAGTCCAACACATTAGCCCTTGTCAGCTCCTGAGTAACTTTAAGCATCTCTATAGGGGTGGATTGTTAGGTAGTTTATGTTAGTTTATGTTTTATGGCACACAGACAATTTGTGGGAGTCTGTTAGAAGTTGAAAGCAGCTTTGTTTGCAGGATTCTGTGAGTGGTTTCCTCAGATACCTTCACACTGCAAGGTGCTGCTGTCATGGGGGCTGAGCAGGGACCCTTTTCTCCCAGCTGACACCTCAGACCACACCACAACATGGAAAGTGATGAATTAAAGGACTGAGGGACAATCCTGGAGCAGAGGGTGACCAGTTTCTGGCTAGGGGCAGAGGGAAAACACAGGATTTGTGTTGTTTGCAGTAAGGAATCAGGTCTGGGTGTAAAGGTAAATGCAACATGGTCTGTGTCTTGTCTTCATCAGTACTGAACCAAGACAGGCAATTAGCCAAAATGAGAATGGACTCAGTGAAACTATTTGTTATTTGTTTATTATTCACTAACATCTGATAGAGACTCCACAGAAACAAAATCCCTTCCTGGAGGTCTTTGCCTTGCTTAGATCTCATTCCCCCAGAGACTGGAGATATCACTGATGCTATTTTAATCCACTAAGCTGCTGTTGCTTAGCTATGTTGCAATTCTTATAAAACTCTGCTCTGCACAAAGCAAAACCTTCTCTCTCCTGGCAAGAAGTCCTTGAACTTGAAGGTTTGAATCTCTAGCAAGTCAGACTGTGGCAAAATGACTAGTCATAATAACAGTACAGGATAATGCCTTACATTTCCAAATTTCAGGTTTTGCTGGACTGTATTAGTGCACATCCAGCAGCTCTTGTCACCAATAATTACTATCCCACAGCAACTACACTAAAGTACCCACCAATTAACTAATTTCATTTTGACAGTTTTAGAAGCAGAAGAGGAGAAATATTGATGTCTCCCAAGCACAGTCAGCAGCTGACACACATCTTCCTTCTATCCAAAGGAGCTGCTGTCAAATGAATTGCTTAAAAAGGTATTTGAGGTGGTTCTACAGAATGCAGCAAGGATGCACTGCAGAGTCTCCTGCAAGTATTCATTCTTGCTATTAAGATTGGTACAAATGAAAAATACTCCTTGGTGGCAAGAAATGACAACTTGAGAAAAGTAGTATTTATAGATGGCCAGTGTTTTAAAGGCTGAGTGAGTTTTTAGAATAGACATTTCTTCTAAGAAATAAAGCAAATCTTGACTTTTTCAGCAATATGCACTAAATATTTAATAAGGGATCCTGGAGCTCAGGAAGGTTTAAGACACTGTGTTAGAATATTGAACTAATAAGCTCCTCCAGAAAGCCTCTAAATACGTATAGTTAAACATTACCTAGTTTATTTTAATTATTTACACAGAGACTGAAGGAGGTTAATGTGACCCAGTGGACTTGTTTATGTTGAAAACTATTGCTCTCCTTACTCAAAAATCTGCATGCTGAGCTGCATCAGAGCACAGAGCTACAAGGGAGCCATAAGGAATGGAGGTTTACAGCTGCCTGCTAACACCAGGATGGGAGTGTTTGCACCAGGGCTGTGCCTGCACAGAGACACAGCCCATAAACAAAGTCAGGCCCATTAATTTTATTTACATCACTTGGAAAACTAATATACCTAAGTTAGAGGTATAGCTGAGAATGCCTTGGGTGATGGGGGATATTGCCCATTTCCAAAAGTCAGTTTTAGAAATATAAAAATCCCCATCATTAACTCTTCAGTTCACAAATCCTGATACCTAATGGTGCTTTCTTCAAACCATGGATGATACTTCACTTGGATCTCCAGCCTGGTCCTTCAGCTATGACAGGAGAGAAAGTTGCCTTCACTAAGCCACAGAAAACAAAGAAATAACCCAAACCACCCTGGAAAACTCAAGTGACAGAGGATAGGTACTAAATATTATGGAGAGAAAACCAGCTTTGCATACAAAAAGAAGGAGATGAGGGAAAGACAACTATCTATGGTCCCCACCAGGGAAGGGAGGGAATAATCCAGTTTTAAGATAAGACCCAGCATATTCACCTGGATAGCTCTTCTTTAGAAAGACTAAAAGCTAGTCTTGAATAAGTAAAAGGCTTGAGTTTCATTTTAACTGGTTATCTTCTTTATCAAAAGGAATCTCGTTCAACATTTGTTTTCATTTGTCCTTGGGAATGCTAGCACAGGCTGGGGCTTGTGTTCCTTTTTGCACATGGAATGCAAAATCATCCATCTCATTCACAGCATAAGCTGCCAGTGAGCAACATGGCTCAGCCCTGCAATGTCTGCTTCAGAGAAATGTTCAGAGCCATCACTTTGATTCTATAAACTGGTATTTTTAAATAAAGGTTGTTAGAGACTAAGGAGAAAAGCCACAGAGAGCAGAAGCCAGGGGACCCTTAGAGGATCAGTGGCAGGAGGAAGGCATTGGAGTTCATTGTGCTCATGGAGTCACATGCACTCAGAAGGGAACAGATAATGAAAATTTTGCATATGTGTTTCCTAGAAACAAAGAATCTTCTGTGCTAGAGCAATCCCACCAGCAGATCCATGCACAAAGCTCTGTGCTGCTCTACCATTGGAGATCTACTGGCTTTAAACTGCAGAATCCTGCCCAAAAGGATGGGAACCACCTACTTCAGCTTCACAAGAGATCTGCTCTGCCATCTCCACCCTTTCTCACCACCAGCACTTTCCTGGAGGTTATAACCATGACTCTGTTTTGTTTCTAATTCATTGCTCTGCCTGAGTGGAAGGTGTATTTTTAAACCTTCACAATTCCACAGTTATTCAATGTCCAGGACTTAAATAAGTTGGGGTTTGTGCTTTGGAGCTTTGCCCTCTAGAAAAACAGAACTTCATGAAAATTACTGATCTCACAGTAAAAACAGCCTGGTTTTCAAACAAAGCTGAGGTAAAACAATGCAAAACCTCCAAGTAACATCAACATCATCTTCAATCACCTAAAAATCTCAGTACTGGGGAAATCGATGGGGCAGAAACTCATCCACACAAAAAGAATATAATAATTAGTGATTCACATGTTTTATCTGAGAGTGAACCCAGGGGGTACCAGAGTCTTCTTTAACCCCAGTCCTGAATAAAAAACATTTAAGTCTTAATTTTGTTGGCTTATTTTTCCTTTTCTGCAGGAATTTCATTAGTGCTTTCCTTTAAAGCTCTCCCAAAACTCAGTTATGTGCCTGGAGAGCTTTTAAAGGAAAAGCTCTTACTCATTTAGCATCTCCCTCCAGCCCCTCCTAGCTCTAATTACAAGGTACAGATTAAAAATACAAATTAGTTGCATCATTGCATCCTTGGCCTTTTGGGAAAAAAAAAAAGGGGGGAAAAAAACCCCCAAAACACACACAACAACAACAACATAAGCAAAATGCCAAGGGAAAAAAAAAAGTGAAGTATCCAACCTAAGGTAAAATGTTAAAGTCAAGGAGCTTGTACTGGGAGAGGGGGGAAGAAAAGATGAAGTCCAATTTTAAAAAAATTTCAGTACAAAGCTCACATGCCTGTGGCAGTCTTGCTTCAGTACAAAGTTGTGCAGCATGCAGGTGACATAATTAGGTCACAGGGGGCAAGGCTTCTTGGAACTATTATATAAAGAAATCCATAAAAGTTCTCAAATTACACACCTTCCAGGTTTCAAGAAGGTTCAAAACAGCAGCTCTGCAAGCAACCTGGTGTGAGTCCTTCCTGGCAGTACAAAGCATTGCAGTTAAATGATCTGGCTAACTAGTTGCTTTCCATCATCATTCTGTTCTCAGCTTGCAGCTATTTATGGGATCCTGCTAAACATATTTTATAACTTTGTCACTGAACACAAAAAAACCACTAAAGAAATCAAAGGTGAGCTACTATTGGTGTTAGCCTGTCATTTGAGGATGAGGAATGACATTGTTCATGTAACAAATGTGATTAATAAGAGACTTGAAAAGTGGGATTTTCAAAGGAGTCTTAAGGGAGCACTGAAAACAATGACCTTTCCTGTTCAGCATTTGCTGATGATATCTAATGCTTGATATCTAATGCTTGATGTCTCAAAGGGATGATATCTAATAATCAAAATCTGATGGAACAGAAGCCAAGCGTGAGCTGGACACTGACACCTGAGAACAGCACAGGCTGTGCTGGGAGGGATGGACCCCAGTGTCTGGGTCACAGTCTGCACTCACACACCCTCTGCTGGCCCAGCACTCTCAAAAATAACTGAGAAGTCAGTGACAGGTGGAGGCAGTGTAAAATATCATCTCTCCTGCTCCTTTGGAACTTTCAGTCCTTCAGGGTTAAGAAGTGTTTGAAATTCAAGGTGCACACAGGGTTGCCCTTTAGGAAAGCATTGTGAAATACAGAGTCTCACTAAACTCAGCAAACCACAGTAATCTCCTGTTCTCTGCAGCAGTCCCAGTTCCATTTACTCTGAAGCATTTCATAATCAATTCAGAACATGCTGGACTGTTGGATTGACAAATATCAAAATAAGAGCAAATTGAAATGTAAAGAACTAAAGAGAAGAAATCACTTGCTTAGGACAGAAACAAAGTATTGTTCTTATCACCTGTAGCCCATCCCAACACTTGGAACAAGACACAACATCAGGATGAACTTAACAGCAGCCTGTCTATATATGTTACAAGTGCATAACTCATCTCTTGAATATATCATATCATTTCATAATGAATGTACATGACCAAATCCCAGGGCACTTCTAAGCTGTGGCCTTAAAACTTCCAAATTTCCCTAAAAACTCTCCAGTTTCATATGGATTATTTTATGCCTGCCAGCTAGAGCTGCTCTGTCCTCTCCATGGATATTCCATCTTCTGTCACCTGGAGCATGCACAGCACTCTCCCACAGGGCCAGGCACAGACCTAGATTAATAATGCTAAAGGAAGAGCTTCCCTGGATGGCACAATTAACGCAAAACTAAGGGATCTCTTGACTTTTAAAAAATTCTCCTTCAAAGCAATTTTTCCTTTCGGCTTTTAAGCCAACCAGATCAATCCAACAGCTGGGAGAGTCATGTAAATCAAACAGCCCCAATTTCCACAGTGCAGCATCAGATAATGCATTCAGCCAGTGCTGGTGTTGATAAGTTTGAAACAGTTTTGTGTCACTGTATCTGCAAGCAAGTTCAGAAGGAGGTGAACAAGTTGCCAAAATCTTGTTTCATTCCAGGATTAAGGGCTATAACAGAGGTCATGTCTGTACCAGCTCCAAGCTTGCTTTTTTTTTTCCCATATAGCAATTTTCCTCACTTCATTGTCTCCATATTCTTGCCTAAAACCATCATAAAGTCCTGTGGCTGGGATTAAGTCTCTTCTACATATCCAAAAGGAAATACTGTGGATTTACACTTAATAATTCAGCATTTATAGCCCTGCTGTTCTAGGGAAATAGTCTGTTCTGATCTCATATTTCCTGCTTGCAACAACCATCACTATCCTTATTGCAACCACTTAATGCCATATTCACACCCTAGTAAACACAAGTATTTTCTCTTAAACCTAGAAGCACCTCCAAAGAAAGCAGGTGTTGTCCAAAATAAAGATTTGTACAGTCAAGGGTCTCTCTTCAACATGAGAAAGTCCCACAAAAATTAAATTTCAAGTGATAGCAACATTTTGGGTATCTAGGTAGAGTCCAAACTTCAATGAACAAAACAGAGCTTTTCAGTTTTTAACATCTGGCCTCCTGCAACTAAATATTCAGAGTCAATGCTTTCTTTAAATTGCTCTTGGATAATTAGTAAATTCTGTAGCTGACAGCAAGATATTTTCTCTCAGAGTACGCAGTCCACACATGAATAGCTAAAAAATACATCAGTGACACTGAGGTGAACTGCCCACACTTTCATCCTAATAGATTGTTAGCCTTGGAGCTGAGCTGGATCTCATTTAAATACTAGCACACATATAAAGTGTTGCAGGTCCAAGCACTCAGCATTAAATCCTGGCATCTGGTTATGAAACATTTAGTTATTATGTACCTTTATAACATAAATGCTAAACATCTTGATGCTGTACGAGATGTTGCTACAAATTTTAAGAAACATAATTTACATTTTAAATAGACTCCAAAATTCAGATAACTGCTTCTAAGACGAGGATACCAACATGAGGAATGTGGGGCTGCTTAAGGTCAAACCTAATTACAAAGCCTGCTAAGATGAGGATCATTTTTTAAGCAGTGCAAAATTAAATTATTTGTCAGCGCTATCAGGCAGTAAATACCTGCCTGTTTTAATTGCTGTTGATACAGCCTAATAAAACTTGGAAAGGAAACGTTCAGGCTTAATTTAATTTCTCTTCCCAGGTCCAGATGTGCCTGGGAAGCAGCAGGCTGGGCTGGTCCTGGCTGCAGTGTCACCACACCAGGGACCTGTCCCCTCCTCGCTGCCTGACCCGGCCCCTGCTCCTGCAAAATCTGCAACAGCAGCGCACGGGTTGGACACTGAGCCAGCTAAACACCGAGCTGTGCCTCCCCTGGACACACAGAGGCAAACCAAAGATGAAGTGGGGCGAAAATCCCGTGGAAATGTGGGAGAGCATGTTCCCGGCGGGAGCGTGGCAGCGCTCAGCCCTGTCGCGCTGCTGCCATCCAGCGGGGCTCGGCACAGGCACCGGGCAGAGGATGGAGAACCAGCACGGGCACAGGGATGCTCCTGCTGCGCCTCCCGGCAATGCCCAGCAGCGCAGGCACCGGGCAGAGGATGGAGAACCAGCCACGGGCACAGGGATGCTCCTGCTGTGCCTCCCGACAATGCCCAGCACGGCCGAGGTTTGCAGGGAATGTAAAATAAGGCGTGAATAAGAAGCCTGTCACAGACATGCTTTATGGAAAATCCTTTCCCTAGAATTTTTTCTCCTGAGAAGCTGAGAGGCCTCAGGAACAAAATGTAACCAATGGTTATCTGCTGCTGTGCAATGCAACAGGTACATCTGGGATTGGTCCATGTTGGTTGTTTCTAATAATGGCCAATCACAGTCCAGCTGTCTCAGTCAGACTCTCGGTCAGTCACAAGTTTTTGTTATCATTCCTTTCCTTTCTTTGCTTTCAAGCCTTCTGATGAAATCCTTTCTTCTATTCTTTTAGTATAGTTTTAATATTTTATATATATCTATATATATATGTATATCTCATAAAATAATATATTAGCCTTCTGAAACATGGAGTCAGATTCCCGTCTCCTCCCTCTTCCTGGGACCCCTGTGAACACCACCACAGAAGCCTTTGTAAGAGTCTGCTCCTTCTGCACAAGGAACAAAGAGGCACCTCCTGCCCAGACTCACTCCTAGTGCTGCCTGGGAAATCACTCCATGGGCTCGATCCACTTCCACCCTGCAGATCTTGAGGTGTTTAAGATGCTGGAGCTGAGAGAGGAATGGTGACACAGAGCTTTGTAATGTGCAGGATCTTATCTATCTTCTATCTTATACCAGCACAAATTCCAAGTCTTCAGATCTAGAATTTCACTGCACTTAAAATGGAAGTTCAGCACATACCTTGCATAAACTCACCAGAAAAATCCTACTGGCTGTTAATCTGCTGTGATAGGTATCTAAATATCTTGTTAAATCTAGCTTTAAAAGCCTGTATCTGCCTTGTTTCAGTATTTGGGAGCTCAGAATACATGTAGAGCAACATGAGACTTTGATATTCTGCTATCTACTTATCATCTCCTCAAAGATAACAGACAAGCTAAGAATTTGTAAATGATAGCATAACATTTCCATTACCAACATCATTACTTGTGGATGATGAAGCAGAGACAGTGACAACAATTTAAAGCCAACACAAATTGTCAGGGTACTGTCTACAGGGCAATTTATGAAGAAGATAAATTTCTGATGCTAATAGGAGACAACAGCAAGACATCAATGGCACAGACTCCTCCAAATCAAGGAGAATGGGAGGGAAGCAGGGGGAAAGTTGGCTGACTTGGGACCAGGAAAGAGGAAAAGACAAAGATTTCCTCAGCAGTTTAGCTGCACAATCAGTGCTCTGCTCTGTGAGACTCTGAGATGATGCTGAGACAGAGGAACAAGTGTCAGTCTCTGTATTTTTCAGACCTTCATATTTCCTGTAAAATTGCTACAAGAAACAGAAAATGATCATTTATCCACTTTTAATATAACTCATCTTTAAATCCCACTACACAGAATTCTCCCAAAGAGCAGCAGTGGTGTAGCAGCCAACAAAGAAGGGGATGATGCTTTATTTTTGGTGTATGGGGGAAACAGGTGAACTGTGACTGCTAAACCAGTACCTAATATTAAACTACACCACTGGCAGAATGGGAGACTCATAATCCACATTTCATCTGGTTTGATTATCTTGGGGTTTTTATAACAGCTTGAAAGCCTGACATGTTATCCTCCCTGTCCAGTCAACTTGCCAGAAAAGCAGGGGCACAACCAGAACTCCTCCAGTCTCCAGAAAGTCCTGAGTGCTATAAAAATCACTCTACTGGAATCACAGGCAGAAGCCAGGGCTGCCCTGTGATTACTGCACCAAGTCAGCTTTTACAGAGACTCTGCAAGGGTATCTGCTTTGATTTACTGCTCAGTTCAGCTCTGAGCAAGACACCCAGCCCAGGACACTCCCAGTGATTAATTTCAGGAGGACTCATTTAGGGTAGATGTGTTCTGTCAGTAAGGAGATATCCTTGATTTGCCTCTGTAACAAAATACAATAAATCCATTTACCTGTTAAACAAGCTAACTGGAGCGTTAAAGCCCTGATCATTCACACATCCCTACAAACAAGACTTGCACAGCACCTAACATGAAGAATAAACTCAGCTTTGGACATTTCTACCATGTTACTTCTCAAATGCATTTTAAACTTTAGCACTTTTTTGGATACAGGACCGCATGCTTAACTGAAAATGTACAATATATTATTTGATTCTAGCCAAGAGGTTATGTAACCATTAGTGCAGACCTATTTATCTCCCTCTCATTTCATCATTCAGAAATTTAAATGTGATTTTTGAATTTCAATTGGCCTATCAAGTGCTCAATGACATCATGAGATCCTGTCTCCACTGAAAGGGATTTCTGCCTTTCTTCTTCCCTAAGATTCACATCCTGTTCACTCTATCCTGCAGTCCTTTCACAAAGCAGATAGCTTAAATCATCAGATTTATACAAAAAAGACTAAGCAACTCTCATTGCCCCAGAGAGCCCTTTGCAATTGGATTTTTACACACATTCTCACTGAAGCATGGTGTTTACCTTGTGATTTTCATATCAATTTCTTTTCATATTCAGAATTACTTTGTTTAATGCTTTCTTTACAGTGTGTTATAACATCACTGATCCCTTCTCTGCTGGAGGCCAGTACCTGCTGCCCCTCAGCTCCAGGTTCCTCGGTGTCACCTGTGCTTCACACTGCATGAAACCAGGATCAGCCAGTGGGTACACAGCCCCTGTGCTCTCACCTCCCTCACCTGAGACACCAGGAGCCCATTTCTTCTCTCCCCATCCCCACAGCCGAGTAGCAAACCAGTTCCTAATCACCATGCTAATATAAGAGCAGTGGCAATTAGCAATATCCTCTCAGTACAACCATCTGCTGAGGCTGCCACAAACCAGACATCTTCCCTTTGCTTGTCCCCTGACTGAATTCATCACTGCACAACAGGCAGCTTTCCCCTGGTCAAGCAGTGACCCTGCTAATAATATTTATCATCTAACAGATCTCAGATTGAAAGGTCATGTCATATTTCACCAAAAATATATAGTGAGCAAAACCTAATAAATAAGAATAAATGTCCTTTCTTTGCAGTGCCTTTTGACCAACTCAGCTAACAGACTCTGGACTGAGAAATGCTGGAACTAAGTTTGGGAAGGAGCTCCCCAGTCACTTGCCAGCTCTGGCAGGTGGTACCTGTGCTGACCAGCACAGTGCAGTGATGGTGTTCAAGTGTGGTGTTTGCATAAATCACAGCCCAGCCGCCAAGTCCCAGGCAGGACAATCCAAACCTGACCCCTGGCTCAGTTCTTCAGCTGAGACCTGCTGGTTCCCAAGACATGGAAGTGTTCACCATGCACACAAGGGTTTCATCCCCCATCTCTTAATGATGATTTTTGCTTTACAATCATCTCTTAAATGAGAATGATCACACTTGTCATGTAAAGCAGGTCACGTTGCTGACAAACACCTTCTATTGCTTTGGCCTGGCTGCCAGAGGAGAGATCACTGTTTATTTAGGCTGCAGGATTTGGGGCAAAGACCCTTCTCTTTTTTGGAGGGATGATACAGAGAAAATGCTGAATCACCTTTATTCCCTGATAAACTGCTCCTTCTGCAGCCATAGCTCTTTTTAATGCTGCTTTGATGCTGTTCTGGCTACAGCCAAAAGAAAAATGGAAATGATTTTGCAAAAAACCCTACTCAGGTCTTGGGTTTGATCCAGAATTCAGTCAATCCAAATCCCTTGATACCAGGGAAGGGTCAGGAAAATTCTTTCAAGTCACTGCTGGATTAGATTTGCTGCCCCAGAAGAGGACATGTTTTCAGAGTAAACTCTCTTTTCTCTCTAGCTTGGCACAAACTATCATGTGATACAGTCTGATAAAAGGATGTTTCATTACATTAGCATAGCAGACTTATTTGTCAGTTGCAGACTAATTATCTTGGCTCCTTGTTTGGGGACTGTGGCATCCCTTGCAGTAAATTGCATTTTGCTGAGGGCAGCAATTTTACTCAATTTCTAAAGAGTGTCAACACAAAGTTGAGGGGTCTTTTGTATTTCCAAATAAAATATTAAAAATAGTGTGTGGTAGGGGGAGAAAAATAGCCCATCTGTCACAGTATTTCTGAATGAAGTATCAAACTATTGCTTTTTTCTATATAATTCAAACAACATTGAACATAGATCTGATAATAAAACCCATTATATTGCCTCCATATTTCTGAAACCTTGGAAGAGGAACAAAGGCTGAAAAATTAACTCTATGCAAGTAAATTATTAAACTCAGTTGTCAGCAGCCATTCCTAAAAACAGACAGAGTTGGACACCCAGCCAAGCAATTGACAATCCTTGCAGAGCAATCAGACTTTCTTTTAACAACATGCATTTACAAACACTGAAAATAAAATTATCAGCTACGTTTTTTTTCCTCAGTGACACAACAGCACTAACTTCAATAGAGTGCCTGCAGAGAACAGCAAGGACCTCTTTCTGCATTCACACTCTTTCAGATGAGAAATTTCAGTTGACTTAGTTTTGGTTGGGTTTTTTTTTGCTTTATTTTTTCCAGCTGGAAGAATACCAGCATCTGCTGATAGAATTCACTGGACAGAAATCATCAGCACAGCCACAATTCATGCCAGACACATTGCTGGGGTGAGTTAAGCCAACTGACATCATATGCTCTTTTCTCAAGTTATATTCTGACTTGATTTTAACATTTTCAATAAATTTTGTTTCTAAAGACAAATCTGAGAAAATTTAGTAACAAGTGTCAGTGCTGACACAGAGTCTTAAGATCTTTCTGTTTGATCTCCTCTGAAAAGGGCATCTCCTCATCATGGCAAGTCAGGAGAGATTTTGGGTCCCTTTCAGAGACAATCAGGGACACCATGAACAAGGAAGATCAGTGTCTGCTCCCTATCAGCCTTATTTCCTGTTATGCAGAAGGAAATCTCCTGGGAAAAGAATGGAAGCTGTAGAAGATGGGATTTACAGAGCACAAAAGATATTTTAATGTTTTCCACCCAATCTGAAAATAAAATAAACCCAAAAGTTGGGTTCATTTATGAAATGTGCACCTTGGTACATTTTGATTTTTGCTTTACAATCATAATTTTGTTTTTGCTATCAGGCAAAACCAGGCAACATGATGCAACACCCTACAAACAGCTGTTAACACACCCTAGGTCTGCTAAACACAGAGCTTGCCATTCCACCCCAGCTGATTTGTGACTGTTTGTACAGAAAATAGACATCAAAATAAATCTGCTTATTCCAAAATATTCACTGCGTGTTAATATTCTACTTGAGGGAAACACAGGATGCAAGTAGGAAATAAAGCTAAGAGAAATCTTGCCTCACACTTACCTGGTCATTATTTCTCAAAATAACAACATAAATCAGAAGACTAGTGACCATTCATGGACTGCAAGGCATATGGATGATATCCATAAGGAGAAAAAATAAGTGGAAATAAAGAAAGGAAATAAATAAATAAATAAAGTCCAAACACTAAGCAACAGGACAGTTGATCCTAGAATTTTCCACTCATAACTTCTGGCATTTCTGGAGGTATTTTTAAAGATTGTCACCCTGGAAGATAATGAATGTCAGGTGTAGCTTCCATCTCCAGTGTGATGAGGAGAGATTACCCTGCTGAAGCCTACAAGACATCTTTAATCTCCTGATTTAGAATCCATTGTCTGCTATCAGTTGTCACTCTCCTGAAGGAATGCAAGAATGCTGCCAAACACTGAAAAACAGCTGCAGCAAAGGGCTACCAGCAGCAATCCCGAGGTGCTCTGCCAACAAAACACTTAAACGTTAGTAAAAAAAAAATTCCATCTCCAGGTTCTTCCATTATTAATTAAACTTTTTCTGGTTTCCAAGAAGAAGTGCTTGCTCAAAGATGTCCTTGAAACCAGGCATATCAGCACCACAAACTTTCAAAGTTACAGTTGAGGGGCAGCTCTCTGGAGGGCAGAGCACTGTGCTTGGCACCAGAGCAGAGCTGGGCACTCCTGGAGTGGGAGTGGAGCAGGCACAGGTGGGGCACGCTTGATGCTACAGCCAAGGATGCCAACACATCTCCTGCTCTTCAATACAAGGTGAATATTTTGTACCCACCCACAGCCAGGGCAAATGAAAGCCACCAGGGAGAGTCAGCCCTCCCTGGGCAGCCTCTGAACCACCCTTCACCAGGCAGCACAGACAAGAACAGACAGCCTAAATCACCAGAAACTGCTGCCCATTTCCGTGGGCATTAGTTCAAGCCTGGGCAGCCACCCATTTGGGATGAAAGGCCTTACAATTACACTGAAATGGGACTGTAATTTTGGGGCAGGCTCTGCCCTGCTGTCACAATTAATGCTAACTGGAAGGCTGTGGCAATTCAGCCCAGCCAGTGAGCACAAAGCTGGGGATCAATAGAAGAACAGACCCTAAAACAGTTTCCATCCTTCAAAAAGGCAGTGATTTGCCAATGGTGAATGCTGTGAGTGACTGGTTTTAGCTTTAATAAAATCATAACTATGAAGTTTAACTTTTCTGCTGAGACACATCCGGAGTGGGCTGGAAACTAAATCACAGAAGAATCAAACTCCCACTTCTGAGGGGTCAGGACTTCATCTCAAGCAGCTCTTTTAATCATTTCAGAGCAAGGAACTCGATGCAAGTCCTTTACATCTCAATCTCTTGCCTTCATCACTCTGGCATCCATCCTCCCAAGGACTCAGCAGGCTGACCTCCATGGAAACCCAGAACAGAGCTTTTTGTTGCATCACTTCACTCAAGTGAACACCAAGGACAAGATCTTTTCCATTCTATTTGTGGATTTACTCTTATCCAGCCATTTCTGTCTCACACTAGCACAAGACAATCCATTTGTAATGTAATATTTTTTTCTGTTATCAGATCTAAGTTTGGGAGAAGTAGATTTAATAGAAAAGACACGGAGTAAAGAAAGCTTTCCTGGTTAGAATTTTGGTCAATGGAATATAAAGATTAGCATTTACAGCAGGTGGCAGCTATGTAAAAAAAAATGATGGTGTAAATGTAAAATGACAATATTTTCACAAGCTTTCCCCTATGGCTTTAAAATAAGGTCACTTTGGTACTGCAGGAAAGAGCTTGGTATCAGCCTCCTGCTCTACAGTTTGACAAACTGGGCTTGACCATTTGTATTAAATGAGACTCTCTTTTTTTTATTACAGAATTTCCCTCCCACTTTTGAAACAATGACATTTGAAACACAAGCAGGCACATTTAAAAGTTTGTCTGTAATTCTCCCCCTCCCACCCCTCAGCTCCCAGGAATACACAAATATTTTCACATGCAATCACATTCCACACAGTTAAAGTGTGCATTCTTGGAAAATGACACCAGAAGCTACATTTTATACCATTAAAAAAAAAAAATCAACACTGAATTGTGACTGGTAACATAGATATGCATCTAGTTTGCTATGCATCTAATTTGAAGTCATTGTCAAAGTCTGTCATATATATCAAAAGCTCTCATTGTTATTTAGAAAAAAAATTGAAAATGGAAAATAAATATGTCTGACACTTTTTTCTCCACAAAAATAAGTACACCAGCAAACTTCACACAGAGAATTCTGCTCCTTTTTGTCTTAAAGGGAACCTATTTCTCAAGTGAATTGCCTTCCCTACCTTATTACTTGAAGAGATTACAGTCAGGGCTGTATATTGTAGCTACCCTGTATTTAGAAGCTGGGTAATAAACCACATAAATAGCACACTGAATAAAACATTAAGACATAAAAGGAGTTAAATAGAACAAAGGGCTAAAGCTTATTGTGCAGTAACCATGCCTGACCCGTGGAAATACAAAGGAATCATAATTCTAGTTAGCAAAATGCAGAGTTGGGATTTAAATCAGAGGAAGCCAGCGGTGGCTGAGTGCTGGAGCCCCTTCCACAGCCTTGCAGGGCCCTCTGGTGGAAACAGGAATCCATCTCACGGCTGCCCAACAGCACTGCCAGGAAAAATGATGCTCCAGCCCCAAAATAAAGGGAGAACGAGCAGCATGGGTTTTCCCTGTTTTCTTAAAAGCAGCAATATTTCTAATATAAAGCTGCATTTTTCAGCTCTCCTTTAAGGAGATTAAATCCTGGAGCCTGTGTAAGTAAGGAATTTTCCCTCTGACTCCAGTGAGAACAGGGTCTGTCTATAAAGCCCTGAAAGTAGAGAAGTCTTTAAAGTCATGAAAAACTGCAGTTGATGTGGAACATTCTAAATTTTAGACCCTTCAGCAAAGCTGGAAGCATTTCAGGTGTACATCATCACATAAAACAGTCTCAAAAAAGCCAGGCTGCAGCAGTAATGCATGGCAGAAACTGCTCAGCTGGCTGTGCCAGCTCAGGGTCTGCAGGGCCAGCCCTCACACGAGCTGACCTGACAAAATGTCTTTTCAATGCTTCTTCATTTGTGACTTTGAGCAGTGAGGTGGAAACAAACCTTTTCTGGTACTAAATGTATGTTGCTTCATCCAGAACAGCATGGAATTGGTCATTATATTGGTATTAGGTACTCAAGGGCCTGAAATACTGCCCATTTTTTTAAAAAAAGAAGTAAAATTGATGCTTATGCTTCCCTTAGTTATTGTCAGGGCAAAAGAAACTCTTCAGAAGGCATTCAGAGCAACAAAGTCAGATTAATATTCTCATGTTTCTTCTCCACACAGATAAACAAGGGGCTGCTAAAATAATCTGCACAAGCAGCATCTTCAATGATCTAATGGTGATGAGAAGGAAAATTTCTCCTCTGCCTATTGCCTCTGCCAGTCAGGGCAATCACTGTGCCCTTCATTGTTTTCCCAATGAAAAACAGGCTGCAGTCTCCAAGCTGGATTCAAGATCCAAACTGCTCCAAAGCAAGGCAGGATTGAACATCTCTTCTCTGACAGGTATTTCAGGGGATATTTGTGGGGAATATTTCACACAGCAAAAGAAAGAACCAGGTCTGTCTTACACTTCATTACAGGGACAAGCCTCCATTGTCAAAGGGATTTCTCAATGCCATTCTCTCCCACTTCTCAGGAGCAGAATGGCTGTTGGGTCCATAAGATCCAGTCTCTGTCCCTGCCTGAATAGGGCACACAGCTGCCAAATGTGATTTTTTCAGGCACCATCTAGCATGACCTGGGTCAATAATTGTCTTTCCCCAGATTAGGCTCCTTTAAAATGGCACTATTTTGAAAAGAAGTCGATTCCCACTTTTCATCTTAAATTCTCTTGTCTGCTCTTGGTTAATAAAAGTTTCTTAGCTGTAGTGAGTACACACTTATTTGAAAGGTGCTGATGATGTCAAGTACAACACTTAAACCACACTGATTGTCAGGAGCTGACACAAGCTGTTCTTCAAAACCAGCTCCTCTCAAAGCATCCCAGGCTGGGCCCCTGATGCCTCCCAGCTCAGCAGTACCTGTCAGGGGACAGCTGCTGGACCTAAAGGACAAATCCTTTGCTCAACCCAAGCCTTGGATTCATCCCTCTAATGTGCTTCAGGACATTTTACTTTGAAAAATGGGAATGCTGCCTATTGACTGCAAAAATTTTATCTCAATTGCTATCCAAGAACACGCTAATTTGTATGAAATAAATGAGGATAATTATTTGCTTTCCACAAAACAGGCTCTGCTAAAAGCTCTGAATTATTTGTTTTCCTGATGAACAAGGCAGCACCTTGCTCACATAATAGATTCCATCAGAGATTTGATTATCCATTAGAAGGACAATCTATGTGTTGTGTCAGGCAGCAAAGATAAGATGAGGCTGGGAAATGCAGGGCCCTTGAGAACAGACCCCTAAACCCTCTGTGGTGCCAAGAGTCAGATTCAGGGAGCTGGAGAATCAAAAATGGGATTGCTGCTTCATCTACCACATGGAATCAAAGAGGGATGGGGGTGACTTCAGCGTACAAAGGAGGCAAACTCACACTTGGGGAAGAACAGGACACCACAGTCTAAAAGGGTGCATGAAGGCTCCAGCTTCAAGGGGGTCCATTTGAAAAACAGCTCCACAGCTGGACCAAGCTACTGATGAGGAGCAGAACCCTCTGTTAGCTCACCAGAAAAATCACAGCACACAAACATAAAGTCAAGCAACTTGACTGTGTTCGTGGTACCTCTTTGACAAGGTGGAAGGAATTCCATGCGTCAATTTAAGGGATGCTCTCAAGCATTCTGAAATTTCATGTAAAAAATACTGTCATGATTTACAGAATACACTGTGTTCATCATACAAACCCACAACACAAGATCACTGCTGCCTTATTACAGGTATTTCCCTTAGGTACACAAGGAAAGTGCATCTTGAAAGGACAAAAATAACATTTCTTCTGACAAGACCACTCCCCAAATGACAAAAGCTGCTCTTCTCCAGGTTTGTCTGCAGAGTCAGCTCTGAAATGCTCTGCTATTAACTTGTGACTGTGCACAGACCCCCTTCCTTCTTCATGGAAGGGCACAACTAATTCCCAGAGCAGCAACGTGGGTCATCCTCCCCATCTGCATTCACTGGAGTCACTCCTCAGGCTTTTGCCTCTCCATGCAGTTACTCTGCACAAAACGTGGCTGTGTTTTACAGCAAACTGGGTGCTGCATAGCCAGGGAAAGCAGAGCTGATGATGGGGGAAGGCAAGGAGGAGGTTTTGGGCTCTCAGAGACACAGCAGCCACGTGTGGGTCAGTCAGTCCTGCTTGCCAGTTCTGGAGATATTTTGGTGAGCACAGGAGGAGCCTTCGGCTCCTGCCTAGACAACCACTGGAAGCAGCCAGGAAAGAGATCAATAGTTTGTCTCTTCTGGAGGATGGAGCCTCTACCAAATGCATCCTCACTTCCCAGCCCTGAGGGGAGTGGATGCTAACATTAGACCTGGACCCGCAGGAGTCTGGCTCAGAGCTAAGGACATTGCATATGGATTTGAGGAGTAACACCTGATTTAGGGGCACATGACAGAGAGTAACACTTGCAGAAATCCTCAAGCCATGAAGCTGACTATGGTGCTGAGAACAGACCCATTGTGGGGTTTGCAGCCAGACTTTGGATCTCTCCTGAAGAGCAGCACTGACAGGGGGTATTTTGTTACCTTACCTCCCTCTCTAGTGGGATCAAAGGTGGCATAATCTCAGCACAGCTATCCCATTTTACTCAGGACTTGCACAGATGCCTTCACATTAGCACTGGTACATCTCCATCTCTTTCTGCTTTCAAGCTGATGTCTGCAAGATCCTATCAGAGATGTTGCTACAAAAATCCAATCTGGAAGTCAATCCAGCTTGTTCTGAGCTTTTTCTGGCATTTATAATATGATAACACATTGTGCCTGGTAGGTATTTCTCTACAATAGTACAGCCCCTTAAATGCAAGATATTTGTTTTCCTCATTATGCCAGTTTGGAAAAGGAGGAGAGTATCAGAGGCTGATCTAAGCACAGGTCAGAATTTGTGTCAGTCAGTGGAAGAACTGGCTAACATGAGTCTGAGGGCTTCGATTTATTGCCCACCACTGCTGTAAAGTCAGTTGATAACAACAGGATTAAGAGGGTGAAGATAAAGATACATTTCAGAATGTTTTTGGATAAGGATAAAGCAAAATGACACAAACAAATGCCAAAGACCTAGCAGTCATGAAGTCACTCCAAAAACCTCCTGGCAAGCTTCAGTACATAAATAACTAGAGAAAAGCCATGAAAATTTACAATAACTCTTTTTTTTTCCTTGTTGGTGGTGTATTTTTAACCTATTGCACTGATTATAACATGCTGTCAACAGCCTCATCAATTATCCATTGCTAGAAAGTGGGCTCTAACATGCTGCAAGTGGTATTAATTGGTCTCAGTAGCACATAATGAGTTTAAAAGCTCCTACCTGTGTGCCCCCGGGGATGGTGACTAGAGGCGGACAACAATTTACAGCAGACCATTAACACATAGAGCAGAAAGAGCCAGTCAGACAGAAGCATTGATTTGGCACAGAATCTCATCCTGGAGGCAGAAAAGGAAGCAGTTGAGTGAAAGAACAATGCAAGTAGGGAATAACATAAAAACGATGTGGGGAAGGAAAAGCTGAAGAATAACTGATGTGGGTTATTGCAAGGCAACACTCACAAAATCATATTCATTACTGGGTTGGGATCAATTCTTTGTTAAGGACATTTTATAATTAGAAGCAATGTCTATCACACATCACATTACCCACAAACACATGTTTGTAATAACACATTATGAGTGCCATGCAGTTCTATGAAACTGAGATAAGGGATGGGTTCTTTTGTCTTTTATCAAGATCCTGACACATTCAAATTTAAACATACACATTTATGAGTTGTGCTACTATTTTTAAACTGCACCTCCCCCGATGACAGAAAAAAAAAGTCATTTTTACTTAACACTTCTCAGGACATATTCACTAAATAAATATATAGTATAATAATTTACTGTAATATAACATATAATTTATCGTAGCCTTGCACAGTTCTGGGCTGGGTCTCCCCAGCACACAATATTTGGGAGATTTCCTGGAGATCACCTGGTTTGCTGAGGGTAAAACACTCATGAAGCAGCACCTCAGTCAAACGTGCAAGGACTCACTTCTCTGCCAGGGTGTTGGAAACTGCATTTCAGAAAATACTTGCTCTAAAGAAGGTGTTGTTACTCTTATTCATGTTACTCTTAGAACTAAGATTCCAAATCCTCCATCATTTTTCTGCAAATATCTTGAATTAAATCCCTCAATAGCTTATGTTATGCCATTCATCATACAGAATGGGAATCTAATCATCTTTTTAAACTGAGTTATGATGATTTATTGCTTGCATGATACATAAATGGGCATTATGTACTTAAGCCCTTAGATACTGTGTTCCACAATTTCAGCAAATTCTGCAAGCAGGAATACATCAAATTTATTAAAGGCAATTTATAGATTTGCATAAATTGAAGCAAATACTGTTTTCATGGCAGTGACGTGAGTCTGCAGCTAATCAGCATGCTGGGATTTGGGCAAGCCTGTCACGAGTTTATCTGCACCAAAAGGTCCTTTGGGAACTGCCTTTCCTCTGCAGATTCCAGTTCTGAGTCTTTTCCAAAACAAAATTATCTGTATATCTTGAAAATACCTAAGACTACTCAGCTAATCCAATGTTCAAGTGCTGAATTTAAAAAAAGAAATCCCAAGCAACACACACCTTAGACAGCTCTACTGTCCCAACAGGTGACACACTTGGGTGTTGTTTAAATTTGATAAACATCTAACAATGAAACCAAAACAGAGGCCTTGTTTTCTCTCTTAAAATTGCTCACACAATTTCCCTTTTCACGCTTTGCAGAACAATATTTTTTCTCTAATTGTAAATGCTGATAAAGCCCAAACAAATAAAAAAATGCACTTATTAATATCAAAAGTTAAGAGACCAGAAGCCTGCTGCAAGTAAATATATTTTAGCAACAAATTCTGGTTTACACTGTAGAAAGAAATACATTGGTGCAAACTCCAGCACCTTCAGCCTACAATTTGTTATTTTTTTCAATTACATAAAGACTGCAAAGAAACCAGCTCATCATGTCTATGGATTTCAGAGAATGAAAATTATATGTGAAGAAGCCACACTTTAAGCACTGATTTGGCAAGAGGGTACCTTTGCTGGCTTTAAGAAGATGCTCTGTTTTGAGCCCAATATATTTCCACGCTGAATGCAGGAACAAACACCTTGCTGGCCTTTTACAGCTGTATGTAGGAGACTTCTGTGAGCATGAATCAAGCCCAGAAGATAAAGACATCACTGCTCCTCACCCATCCAATAAGTGCCCTCTTCTGGAGCACTCCCAGGCTAATTCAGAGCAGCTGAACCAAATTCACCTCTTGCATGCAGCTGAACCCATAATGTCACTGCAGCTAATGGGATTGAGTCACTGTGAAACCAGCATAAATGTCACTATTGCTGTTGGTCCAATGTTAGCCTAAGAAAACTGCCTGGTAAGTTCTAAAATTACTGTACCATTCTAGATTTTAGTCATCCAAATCTTTCCCAGCTGACTGAACTTCTTTTTTATTTTTTTTTTAGGAGAGAGCTGAATTTAACCTTAGTTTTCTTGGCCTCTCCATGAGAAACAAACAGGTTGCAGCTCATGAACAGGATGTCATCATCTGCTCAGCTTCCAACCCCATCCTTCTGTTGCTCTAAATGCAAACACTCAGATCTCATCCAAGCATCACCCCATCTCTGGTGTCACTCTGATGTATCACCATGAAGACACAAACCTTCCTCCAGGTTTCCTGTGGAATTAAACACCCCAGCTCAGGCATTCTGAACCTGTCATTTCTGGCAGGAGGTGGTGGAAGGGGCAGGTGTGGTGATGGACAGGTCCCAAATCATGCATCATATGCTCAACAGCTGCTGTTCCAGCACTCTGGAGGACCCAGGTGCTCCCACCATTCCCAGTGCAGCAGCAAAACTGGTCTCAGTGGAAATAGTCTTGTACTGACCTATTTTCAAAAGCCTTCCCCAGCTGAGTTTGACTCTTTTGAGACATTAGAGAAGGAATGTGAAACCAGGGCTCATCAGGTTAACAGGGTAACCTCAGCCCTGAGTAAGAACATTCAATTCCAGGAATAAGTGTATCACCACAAAGCATCCACTCGGTCATATCCAAACTGAAAGGCTGCTAAAAGCATCCAGTACCATCCAAAGGACACATCTGCAGGCTTTAGTCTGCCTTGCAGGTAGACAGGACACAAGTTTTCAGCCTGCTAATGTACAGAAATACAAGAGGATCTTTGAAAAGGCAGAGAAAAAATGAAATTTGGCAGACAGATGCAGCAAGGGGTGCTGAGCCCTTCAGCGTCAGTGGGCTGCTGCTTTCAGAAATGTCAAGCCTTCATTCTCTATTGGATTCAAGTGGATATTGTTGCTAACCAGAACAGAGAATCTTCAGTGTCATTTGAAAGATAAAAAGTGCTCTTACCTTGGGGACTTTGCAAGAATTTTGTTCCAGTCAAACACAATTATTTCAGTGTGTTTTTCATAGTTATTCCAGATTCCCATTTGCAGCAGCAAATAAGCCTTTCTGCATCTCAGAATTTTTTCATTCACTTCGGGGACCTAGAAAGAAAGCCACATTACACTGCAATTAACGTCTGCAAAGGTGCTGTAAAACACATCTTTGTTACCAAAATCTTAGTTTCACAGTGCCATCTACAGTGCAATCTGGGGCAAAAGGCAGCAGTTTTATTTCTCTTTTCTTTCTGAGAGCACAGAGAAGCTGTGGTGAGGCAGCTCTGAGGTATCACTGCATTAACCAAAGGCAGAATTTGCTGTACATGGGGTTGCAAACAGAATGTGAGCAGCTCTCTGGGGTCTTACCACCCAGCTGCTGGGAAAGCCAAAAGGTCTAAGGCTGCACCACAGTGCAAACACATTTCCACATGGTTCCACGAAGCCTCCGAGAGTGTGAAGCAGAGATTATTAAAGATAGTGAGGAAAATCTGTCTCTGTCTCCATAAAGATCTGGCCCAGGCCCTGTGCCTGCCTCAGCAGAGATGGTCACATCCACAGCAGAGTGTCTGGAATTGTGTATTATTGCACCCTCTGACCCTGCTGCCTCTCCTGGCTTCCAGCATCCCCTCTCACACCACCCAGCCCACCTACACCTACAGCCCACCTGGTAAGTTCTAAAATCACCATACCATTTCAGATTTTCGTCATCCAAAAAGGTTTTCCAGGTTACTGAACTTTTTTTTTTCTTTTTTTTTTTTCAGGACAGAGCTGAATTGCTGAATTTAACCTTAGTTTTCTTGGCCTCACCATGAGAAACACACAGGTTACAGCTCAAGCTGTAACCCAGGAGTTACACTTTGAAATCTCCACATGGAAGCACTTCTGCAGCAGCTCTGACACATGTTGTGCAGAATGAGGAGCTCAAACACTCCATTTTACAGACACTCAGGCCTCTTTGCCTTTGCTGTTTATATTTGTTCTCTCACTTCCATCCCTGGGCAAAACTTGACCTTCTGCTACTGAAAACATGACACAGAGCAATTTGTGAGAGTAATAATAATGTGGTCTTCACCTGGACAGCAATCACAACCTTTTCTTATCTTACCCCCTGGAGGGCAGAGCATGTCTGGGGTCATAAAAGCACATAAAAGTTCCTTTCAGAGCTCAGGACAGGAAGGCCCCTGGCTCAACACACTCATGGAATCACAGAACCTTCCAATCACAGGTTGGAAGGGACCTTAAAGCCCATGTTGTACCAAACCATGGGCAAGGACACCTTCCACTGGACCAGGCTGCTCAAAGCCCCATCCAACCTGGCCCTAACAACCCTTATTTGTTCAGAATGCCATGAGAAAATAGAGTAATTGCTGGAATTAAAGAGGTGCCAGGCTAGCAATCTACAATTAATCACATTTTGCTCTCTTTGCTTTCCAATGTGGAGTTCCAGGCCGAGCCAACACCAGCATTTCTATCAAATCAGTGGATATCAAAACAAAATGTAGGCAAAGAGTTGTCTTAAGAAAAAGCAGTACCATCCTGCATTCATCCTTTTTCCACAAATACACATAAAATAAAAAATAAAAATAAAACAACAGTGTGCCTCAAAAGACCTATTAAAAGAAGCAAACAAACAGGATTTTCAATATAGCATTGACTGACTGAAATGGTTGTGGGGTACATTTTTACCCATTTCATAATAGGACAGGTAGATAAATACACTCTTACAGTGCTCTTGTAGAAATCAATACTGCAGCACACTAACTTGGGGGTTAGTGCTTATCTGTTCCATAATTTTTATTAGAGAGGAAAATAAAACGCTGTGCAGATGCAGCTACAGGTAAATACAAACATCAGTGTAACCTGCTCTGTAAACACATGTTAAACACTGGTAAAAGGCAAGGGAGTATTGATTAGTCCAACTCATCCTAATTAAGTGGATGCAGTGAAAGTGACAGATGATACATCCACCTGCATATCTCCAGGCTTTCTAATGCCTTCCAGGCAGTGATATTTCTTTAAAAAATAGAGTTGTATTAGGGGAGACTAAGGCAAACTCCTGAAACCAGCTTCAGCTGGTTTATGTCAATAAAGGAGACAGATCAGAACAGAAACAAGAGGCTCACCTGGTTAAGAGCTGTAAAAGGAATTCCAGGCATTTGATGGCAAAAGCATGCTTGGTGTGTGTTCTCTGAACAGTGGGTTTAACTGCTGGCCCCTGTCTTGTCTCAGGGTGACACATTACTTTGGAAAACAGAGCTGCTTGTTTGTTTTTATACAGTGAGCTCTGCCCAGTGAGCAGCTGAACCCCACCTCCATCTCCAACGAAGATAGAGAAAAGAAGGAAGAGGGAATTGGAGAAGAGCTCCATTTTCAGTACTTATGCATGGACTGGCCATGAGCAACTCCTGCTTTGTCCAGGAGTTCCCCAGAGGCTACACCACTCCCCTGCGGTCAGTATTTAGGGCAAATGAAGATTGTGAGACCTGGGATCTGGAGGGAATTGCAATGGTCAGGTCTGCTGCACCTCAGTCCCAGCACAATCTGCTCTCTGTGCCTCTGCACTTGAGTAAAATGGGTATAAACAGGATTTCCCTGTGCCAGGGAGGAGTTTCAAGAACAGAAACAATAAAGGTCCAAAGTTATTTGAAAACATTATAGGCACTGTATAATTCCTTTGACAGATTGAATAAGAGAACACTTTAAATTAGGTACATTTCCTACCAATATTTACATGTTGTAAAATACTTTTTATGGCTACTTTCTGCGAAGAATAAATTACTAAACCATTTTGTGCCATCTTTTATAATAAGCTATTAAATAATTTAGAAAACCTCCTTTCATTAAATATTTAAAAGGCCTTAATTTCTCCATTCTGAATAATTCCTCACTTAAAATACAACTATGCATCTCTTAAAGTCTCCTCTTCTGTAAAGCAAGGGGTGAGAAGGAAAGAAATTTGGGGACCATGTACTGTTCAGGGGATTTGCCAGCCTGACTTTAACCCCAATGTCAGCCTGGCCAAACTCTTATCTCAAACTGAATAAAGGACAAAGGGAGAACAGACCAATATCTGACATTTCTTAGAGGAGGGGGGAAAAGATACACAGCAAGTACACTCTGTGTATTTGAAAACTGCTGCTGTTGAGGGGAGCTAGAGACAAAAGAGAGAATTAAAGCAAAGATCTGCACACTGGCTGACCAACCCAGAACACATTTTGGGGCTAAATCACTGCACACAGTTATTCAGTGACAGTACTAGGAGGGGTGTATAAAAGAGAGGAAGAGCAAATTTTACACAGGCAGGTATTGACAGGACAAGGGGAATGGTTTCAAATGAAAAGAGGAGAGATTTATATTAGATGTTATATAAAAGGTTTTCCTGTGAGGGTGGGGAGGCCCTGGCACAGGCTGCCCAGGGCTGCTGTGGCTGCCTCATCCCTGGAAGTGTGCAGGGCCAGGTTGGACAGGACTTGGAGTAACCTGGGACAATGGAAGGTGTCCCTGCCCATGGCAGGGGGTGGAATGGGATGGTCTTTGAGGGCTCTTCCAAACCAAACCATCCCTGGCTGTGTGCTGATGCTGCCCCATGGTGCAGGTGAGTGGTGTCCCTGTCAGGGTGCAGGGGTCACAGGTGACTGTCCCTGTCAGGATACAGGTGAGCAATGGCGCTGTAGGGGCGCAGGTGAGTGACATCTCTGTTGGAAGACAAGTCACTGATGTCCCTGTCAGGATACAGGTAGTGATGTCCTGTCGGGATACGGGTCACTGTCGGGACACAGATCACTGATGTCCCTATTGGGACACAGGTCACTGTCCCTGTGACGATACAGGTCACCAATCTCCCTGTCGGGACACAGGTCCCTGTCACGACACAGGTCTCTGCTGTCCCTGCCGTGGTGCCGGAGCCGCTGCCGGCGCTTCCCGAGGATCCATCGGGCCGGTGCTGCCCCCTGGCGGCTGCGCGCCTCTCTCCCTGCAGCCTCTCCCGCATGGCTGAACCGGGCCGGCCCCGCTCCCGGCCCCGCTCCCGGCCCCGCTCCCGGCCCCGCTCCCAGCCCCGCTCCCTGTCCCGGGCCAGCCCCGCTCCCTGCCCCGGGCCGGCCCCGCTCCCAGCCCCGCTCCCAGCCCCGGGCCGGCCCCGCTCCCTGCACCGGGCCAGTCCCGCTCCCTGTCCCGGGCCAGCCCCGCTCCCTGTCCCGGGCCAGCCCCGCTCCCTGTCCCGGGCCAGCCCTGCCGTCCGTGCAGCCCCGCTCCCCCTCGCTCCGCAGCTGTCCGGGACAATTAGCGCCCCTCATTAACCACACGAAGCCGTCGCTGTGGCAGGGTCCGGGCGCTGAGCTGCCCTCAGAGCCTGGGCACGGCAGGGACGCGCTGGCCTTCGGCCCACAGGGACAGCCCTGTCCTCCAGGTGCCCATCGGGCCTGGCAGTGGGTGGATACAGCGAATAACGCGGCTCACATTCTGCATTTGGTCCCTTAACCCTCACCCAGAAATCTCTGCATCAGCTCACGTAACTGCAGCTTGCTCTGAAGGCTTTGAGGGTCAGCAAATCCACCTCGGCCGAGTTATTCCACCAGTTAATTAACCTCACCTTAAGCACTGCACCTTCCAGCTTGTACCTCCCGGCACATTCCCGTTGTTTTCCCAGCTGGCACATCCCACCAGGATGTGTCAGGCCTTCAAAGGCCTCCGTTCTGCCAATCCTTACTCACAGCAAGTAGGGGTTGCACCAGGTAGGAAGGCACTGAGCAAACTGAGAGAGGGCTTAAAGTTACCCATGTAGTACAGTCACAGAATCACAGAATCACAGAGTCACAGAACTTTTTGGGTTGGATGGGACCTCAAAGCCCATCCTATTCCACCCCCTGCCATGGGCAGGGACACCTTCCACTATCCCAGGGTGCTCCCAGCTCCCTCCTGGTCTTGGACACTTCCAGGGATGGGGTAGCCACGGCTTCTCTGGGCACCCTGTGCCAGGGCCTCGTCACCATCACATTAAAGGATTTTTTCCTAATATCCAATCTAAACCTACTCTCTATTAGTTTGAATCTGTTCCCCCCTGTCCTGTCTCTTCATGCACTTGTAAAAAGTCGCTCTCCACCTTTCCTGTAGGCTCCCTTCAGGTATTGGAAAGTAGCACAAGACTAAGCTCAGAGTGCAAGAAAATAAAACTTTTGTTGGACCTATTCCTTCCTCCCTTTACTCCCAGAGTTGTGTCAGCTCTTCTGCTTCCCTACAGGAATCTCTGAGGGATGGAGGACTGGTCACATCGAGCTCCCCACGGCAAAGTGAAGTGAGAAGGCTCTTTGGACCACCCAAAAATTATCCAGGCGGGTATCCAAGAAACCACAGGGTCACTGCAGCAGTGCTCAGTGCTCTCAGACCCCAGCAGGCTCCCTGCACACTTCATGGGCAATTTTTGAACTGTTTTTTTATAACATCACGTCCCATTTACGACATCAGTCTCTGCTGGCAGCAGCTCAGTCTGTCACCCCTAGTCAGGCCTTTCCACAGGAATATTTCAAAGTCTCACTGAACAGGAGCTGGGGGTGGTGGGGAGGAAAAGAAAACAACGCCATTGAGAGCTAGAGGAAATAAACCCCACATCGTCCTGAGGAGGGAGAACTGAGCTGCTGTTATATCCACATAACAGGAGGTGTCAACCACACCAGCAGCCAGACCATGCACACACAGACAGACATCCTCTGTGCCATGGGTTTGGAGGGAACTAAGGCTGTCTTCAGCAGCACTTGGAGTTCTCTAGGGTAAATCTGTCCTCACCACCTCCTTTAAACATGAGAACAAACCTTTTGTCTCTTATGGGCATGTAAAGATAATGCCCTGAGAGGATATCCTGCAAAACATGCCTAAATCACCCGAATTTTCTATCCCAGACACCAGAGACTTCATTAGGTAATAGTGCCAGAGTCACAGTTGCCACTTGGGTGGATCATCTGTTGGAAAGCAGAGCTCAGGTCACACAGCAGCAGAAAGAGCAGAGCACAGGATCAGGAAAGAAATTCCAGCAAGGAGCAGAGGGCTGACTGCCAGAACACCCAAAGTCCAGGCAGAGTAAGGAAGAGTTTAAAATCAAAGCTGTTGCTTCCTCTGCTCTCTCAACACAGAGTGAGTTCTCATCTTTCCTCCAGGATAAAGTCCACCCAGACCAGGAGGACTGCTCAAGGGCCAGGTGCAGCTATTCTGTCAAGTGGAGGCAGAACAGACCCTTTTCTCCATACATTATTCATTATTCATCACCACCCCACTAAGGACCATTCTACCAAACTCCAGGAAAGGGAGTTATCACCATCAAGGTTTCATTTTCAAGGTTGCACAGACTTACCAATGTGGACAGCCAACACAGGAGATCTCATTACAGCACAGAATTTCAACTCTTTCAATTACCTTTATCAGAGAGAATTTTTCCTTGTGATTATCCAGGTTCCTTCAGTCCCTCTTTGCAGCTCAAAATCTTCTCCACCCCCCTGCACAAGTCCTGCTTAAGAGGTGTGCAGGCTTCAGGCACTTTGTTCAAGGGAGAGCAGGAATTACTCCAGCCCTGTTCAAAGAGGACACAGAGCAGAGACAGTGCCCTGCTCCACTCCCAGCTGCCCTCCCAGAAGCAGAGCAGTTCCCATCTAAAGCAGGCAGCACAGCAAAAAAAAAAACCAAACATGGAGAGAAATGTCTTTGAAGGAAATCTCTCCAGCAGAATGTTTCAGACACAACAAAAACACATTTTCCCCTACTGTAAACTTTGCCTGCCAGGTAGCAAAGCATTAAAGTTGTTCCACAGGGTATCTTGAGCCATAAAACACTGTTTTCTATACCCTGAGCTGATGGAGGAATTTAATTTCTCCCATGGAAGGCAAAGATAGCTGACCTGCTACAGAGCAGGTCACTCACCTTCCTTTCCTCTCACCAGGGACCCAGGTGAGCTGATGGTTATTTTGGTCACTCAGAGGAGGGAGGAAGGGATGGAAGGGATGGAGGAGGAAAATTCCTGTCCATTTGTGCCTCTGGATAATGCACTGGGAGGCCCCAGACCTACTCTGGGTGTGTGGTGGCCAGCCCAGGGCTCACATGCAAGAAGTAGGTAATTCCTAAGGCTGGCTGTTCAAATCAAAAACAAGAGGCAATCCAAGGGAAATAACATGAAAATTAAGAGAGTCAGCAAAGCAAGTGGTAAGAAAATGTGAAAATAACTCCTTGTTTAGTCAAGGAAAGAAAAAGTTAGTTGGGAGACATGTCAACTGTCTCCTTGAAGAGGCTTTCTTTAAAGGGCAGTATTTAAAGTGGTTCTCTGTAGCTACTGCAAATAGCATAAAAATAAATTCAGTGTCCTGCAAAGATTAATTGTGTGCATGGAGAGAAACTTTCTGTATCTAAGTAGGGGAAAGTAGTGGTACAAACTGCTCAAAATCTCATGGAGCCTGGTTCCTGGAGGTTTCTTCAAAGTGGATGAGCACTTGTGGGATGATCAAGGCTCCCTTCTCCATCCACAGGGCAGATTACATGTTTGCTCAGGATATGTAACAGGACAACATATCCTTTATGCCCTGGAGCAAAAAACAACAGTGGAACATAAATGTGAGGTAGTCAGTCACTGTTCAGTGTCATCCTCAATGCCCTGAATCAAGTCAGGGGTTACTGAAGGAAAATCCTGGCAGAAACAAACTGAAAATGCCTGTTGTTCATGTTGGGTTTTTCATGCAGGCAGAGTCAGGGTGTGTTGTATTTCAATATATTCTTGTGGTTCTTAGGGTCCTTATGCAAACAAATTTGGTTCTTTCTGGTTCTACTGCATTAGAATATTTTATTATCTTGTTATTCCCAAAAACACCTCACTCACAGGATGTGAGTGCTTCCCTAAGCTGTGTCAGGCCCTGACAGCAACAGGACCTGTCCATTTCTCTGTCACCAATGTCACCTGTGCCTGCTTTGGTTTCAATTCCCAAAAAGCTCCAAGAGGAAAGCACAGAACAGCCAGCTTTGCTTTTAGAACACAAGCATGTTTTATGAGCACTGAGTGCACGTTGGCTGATGAAGAATCCCCTCTGTCTGGGTATATGGGATAATTGTTCCACTTGGGACTCATTAGCTAATTATTTAAAGATTCTAAGGAAAAGCATTTCATAAATACAGCACTAAATTTCCAGAAGTGTAATTACAGGCTGAACACACATTTTTTTTAGCACCTGTGTTATCCACTACAAAACCCAATAGCAAAGTACCCTGTGCTGTGCTGTCCCTGCTCTCTGGCAGGTGTGGGGCAGGACAGGAAACTGCTAGGAAATTGAAAAGGAGCATTTTTGGTATTCCCATTCTGGTAACAAAAACAACACAGTCATCTTGGAGTGGTTTAAAATTCTGCCCCTAACATACAGAATCTCAATATTGAAGTACAAAACTTGCACAGGTGAGGGAAGCACAGACCAGGCAGCCATAACCCAGATTCTTGATCTGGATCAGCTTCTTACTCAATGTTAGAAAACATTGTTTGCTTATCAGTAACTTCCTCAAGTTACTCTGGGAAAAAAAAAAGAAAAAAAAAGCATTGCTCTACTAAGCAGGAGAATTCCAAAATAGGATTTCTGACCTACCACTTCAGGAATTGTTACTCAAAAGTAAAAGGTGTCACATCACACATTGACAAATCCCTCCAGCAGGTCCTGCCTTTCTGCTGGTAACCAGAAAAATTCCAAATCCCAATATGAGTACATAAAGCAACACTCCCAGCTATTTTCATTTCCAGACACACCAGGAACTGCATTCCCTTATGCAAGAACATTTCAGAAGTCCCATAAATTTTGCTCCTCACTTCCAGAAGGAATTTCCTCCACCCTTTCCTTCCTTTCCTCTTCCTGCCCAGTCCTTCATGCCTCCTTCCCTGTGAATCTCAGCCCTCTGTGTTTCTTGCTTTCACAGCCCCTCTCCCTGCCTCCTCGGGGAAGTTCTCCTGCTTGGCAGCAGCCCATGTGTGAATCCCCACAAAAGGGCTGGGAGGCAGGAGAAGAGACCCCCCTGAGGTACTTACTGATCAGTCATGAAACAGGTCTCCCATGGCAGGTTAATCATCTGCTGGATGCTGTTTTCATCCCTCCACAGGCTCAAGGAAGGCACACAGAGCTCTGGGTACTGTTGCAGTGGAAAAGGAGCAAACCTCTAAAAGTCCCAGACACCTTCCTGTGGCTGCACTACCAGGGGAGGAGAGCAGCAGCCACAAAAACCTGATACCTGCTCTTCAGAAACAGTAAGAGAGGTGATAACTGGTATTTCCTTCTCAAATATCTGGATTGTCAGAGGATCCTCCTTCCAGCCCCTGTCCCAGCTCAGGGAATGTGTTTCCATGCAGGAGGCTCAGCCAGTGCCTCTGGCTGAAGTATGACCCCAGCTATATGAGTAACACCAGGTCCTCTTCATGGCTAAGGCTGGAAACTTTCTTCTTTATGTGGGGTTTTTTTGTTGTTGGTTTTTTATTTTTTGGGGTTTTTTTTGGTTTTTTTTTTTTAATAATAATCCTTTTCACAAAGCTCAGAGAAGCCTGAACTTCAGACTTTCAGTTCCCAATCTGCCTATGATGGATTTTTTCTTTTCCTATTCTTCATTCATGCAAAAGCCTCTTCATGATCATGCAACCACGTGCATGATGGGAAGAGCAAGGGGGAGGGTTAGTGGTGTAATTTTGATTGTGCTTTGAAATGCTCAGGGCTGGAAATGAAGCATGAGATTCCCCCCACTTCCCCTGCCTCTCTTGAAGGCAATTATGATTGCCTTAAAGATGTGAGATCTGTTGAAAGTAACAAATCATTGATTGTTTATTTTCAGGGTAGACAACAATCAGCTTTTAATCAGCTTCTCATCACCGCTAGAGAGCTATTAACTCTCTTAAAAATAATTAGAAAACAGAAAAGAAAAATCTTCTCCAATTATTTTCATCCAGGAAACTGAGATTTTGTAGGAGAAAAAAAAAAAACACACCTCAAGACTCACAGAAAAAAAAAAAAAAAGCTACCATAGTGGCACATTAAATTCTCTCTTTCAGCAATGAGATATCGTTTGCCACAAGTTGGATTGTGCTTCCTGAGTTTGTATGAGGTTATGGATATTGGCACCTGAATAAGAAGCAGTATTTTCAGTCACCCTGGACAGACACTCAGATATTTCTGCTGAATATTTTTGTGTAAGGAAATGGATTGCAAGAGTCTTCCATTTCTCTGATTTCTGACTGTTCACAGAACCCTGGCTCTCAGATTCACACAGCACACTTTTTTTTTCCATTTTTGAGTAAATAGTCTGTGAATTTCTGTCCTGGGGGAAACAGTACTCAACCTTAACTACAGTAAAGAGAGCAACCTCCTAATTTCAATTATATTGCAATTAGCAACAGGCATGAAACATCTCAAATATCACTTTTTGTGATTTCAGATGGGCAACTGAATAGTCATTTCAGCTCATGTACAACTTACCAGAAGCTTTTCCTACCAAAAATGCCATTAAAATATCCCCCCAATGTGCCTCATTAACTACTACCACACAGAGTTTGATAGTACACTGCTTGTAACTCAAATGTAACTCAAATAAAATCAACCACGAGCACTTTGCAGGGTCCTGAGACAGCTGCTGCTGTCCTGCCCAGCAGGTATTTGCCTTTCAGGTGATGGCCAGGCAGTTCCTGGCTGTTCCTGGGGTGCAGTTACACAACAAGGAGCCTTTGGCAGGAGACTGGGGCACAGACAGGTTTTGTCACTGTCACATTGCAGGGAACCTGCCCTCCAAAAGAGTAATGGACTGCAAATCCTTTATGGACTCTAAGGGAGAGCTCTCTAAAGAGTGTGTGAGTGCTCAGCTAATTAAGTTCTCCCCCACCAGGACCCCAGTGGCTGTGTCTTTTTATTTTACTTTCTCTATTGCCCATTGGAGATGAATTGTGATTACTTTAAAAAGGGATTCCTCTTGTCCATTGATCAGTGCTGTACCCACTTGACCTACTAGTGTCTCTTTAAAGATTGATGAACTGGAACACAAAAGTGGAACTCTCTCAGTTTAACTGTTCCCACCTGAGCTCCCTGCCCTGTGAGAGAGGTTTTTAAAGAGGCCCATGGAGTGCTTGCACCATTGGTTCAAATTATTGCACACAGAATTTCCATGGCCTGGCAACAGGCAAGACAGCAAAGACAGTCACAGGACTAGTTTGCATTAAAAACTGCTTTCATTAAAAATGTGCTACATCTCAGGACTAGAGCAGGAATTTAAGTCTTCTGCTTCAGTACTGGTTCATTAATTAGATGAGAAACAGCAACACTAATTTACAGAAAAATATGGAAAAAATTACTTACTGGATTTATATTTTCCCCTCACCAACTGAAACTCCTCCTTGCAAATGACAAATGTTTTGGCTAAGATTATCAAGAGACACTGCAGGCAGCCAAACCTTCACTCACCAGAGGGTATCACCACATCCAAAAAGGAAGATATATATATATATTTAATTTATAGCTGTGCCTTGCACTAAACAAACCCCACGTTTTCACATAGCTATGTCCTGCCAATTTAGTCTAATACACCATTTTTTAATCATGGATGAAGCCCTGTCCGCCTCTATCCTCCCTTAAAATTGACAGACAATAGCAAAAATTCACTTCTCTGCTCACAGAAATTGTCTAGTGAGCCAAACCCAAAGGACATGTTCCAGAGAGTGCAAGCACCCTTATTTTACCTTCCTGCTCCTTTTTCTTCCTCTAGGCTGGTGGCTTTGAGCAAATAGAATAGCTACTTGGGCATTTATTTGTCCACCTTCTTTGAGATTGTATGATTTTGAGGAGTACTTGTGAGTATGAAGTGTCTTGTAGCAGCTGTGTGTCACAAAGACAGAAGAACCCACTTGGAACACTGATGTTGCTGCATAAACCAGAATAAATGGCCAGTGGAGGGTATGGTTTATCATTTTAAATTATTTTTACTCTCCAGCCAAAGACAGTTGGTTTCTTAAGCCATGATTTTATCCTTTCTAATTTGACTTCTCAATTGTACCAGAATTCTTAATTATTTCACTGCTTGCAACAGCACCATCCAATTTATCACCTGAGAACAGCAGCATAGCATAAATAATCTATTGCCTTTTTAACCTGAAGGTCTCAGCATTTAGTCTTCAAGAATATGAAAAATTTCTAATTTAATAATGGAATGTTCCTGTGAATGTCACCCTAAGTGGAAAGTATTGCTTTCTGAAGTTTCCTGTTCTCCTCTCAGGAGAAGTCAGCAGAGCTCTCTGAAGCTTAAGCCCAGCTTAAGCTCCATTCCAACAGCCTGGAAACAGCTGGAGGTTATCTGGGATCCCCTGGAGATCTCACCCTGGCCACTCATGTCCCGAGGTCCCAAAACTCAGAACCACAGCCAGGTCCTGGCTGTGTGTTGAACAGTGTTGAGCAAAAACCATGAGTGAAAGGGAAAATCCAGATGTTGCTCCCCTGGCACACAAGATCAGGAACAATCTCTGCTGTAAATTTCAATGATCTTGCAGTAGGAGCAAGATTTAAAAATAAAAATTTCTCTAAGATTTGCCATGAAATAAAAATACAGACTATTAATTTTCCTTGGCTCTTATTTACATCTTTGGTTCTGAAAGTCCTGTTTTGGACAGAAACACTGACTCCCATCCACTACTCCTAGCAGAGCAAGACCCACAGTGTGGCACAGTGTTTGTTACTCATCTCAGAGAACAAATATTATGTTTACCCAAGAACTGAAGAAAGATTAAATTAATAAAACAAGGTAAAACAAAGTCAAGCCTGAAGCACCAGAGTATCCCCAGCACTTTGCAGTTTGGCAGGGCATTGCTGGGTGGAGCAGAAAGAGTAAAATTTGCTGCCCAAATCACACTTTACTGTCAAACCATCCTGTGGGAGCTCTGCAGAGAGACATCCTGCTCAGATCATGTCCAAGCAATGCTTTACCAGAGATCTTACAAAGCCTCCCCAGCCCCTTCCCATTACAGGTATTGGCCCACCTACAAGCTGCCCCTTTATTCTCAGCACTCAGGACAGCCCTGAGTTAGGAGAATGCACAATCTGCCTTCTGTGAAGCATCTCTGTCCTAGCCTAGAAACCAAGCAGAGATGTCTAAAAAAGACAGAAATAACTGAACTCCACCCCAGCCATTGGACAATGCATTTGCCACAGAAAGGCAGTGGCCCAAGGGCCTGAGGCAGAAGCTCAGCCATGCTTGGCAAATGATGCATTTGTAGCTGCACTGAGATTGGAGATTCAAGCTGGAAAACCAGCAGGACCCGTGAGCCCCTCAGAATCCAAGCATGAGGACTGTGAATGCCTAATCCCAGGTGCAGAGCCGTGCACAGCATTACTCCCACCACAGAATCACCTGGGACTGGTGTGGGTGCCTGCTCCATTAATACGAGACTGAAAAACCCCCTGAGTGGGGGACACAGAGGAGCCCTTCCAGCAGCAGGCTGTTTGTCTCCTCCTTTAATAACAGCACATCTTAATAGAGCAGCTCCTCCTCCAGCTCCTCCTCTGCCCTGTGCACCCTGATGGTGCCTCCTGGATATTAAAAGCAGCGTTGGATGAGAGACGGAGGCCCCGAGCCGTCCCTTTTCTCATCATGTATAATTTGTAAAGCTAGTCAAAAAATAGCAAGCAATTTAGCCTGGAATTTCGCCAGCTGGGATATTCATAGCACATGTGATCAAACAGCAGAATTTGCCAGTCACTGGAAAAACAATCAGGCTCTGTAACCTGACTTCACCACCGAGGACAGAGCTGTAAACATCACTATTGATCAGGGCAGAGCTATTTTCATCAGGCTGCACTGCTCTGGACATTAAACATCTGCAGAGTCAACACCTACACTGCTGAAGTTAGGGCAAATAGCTCCAAGAATTTAACATTCTGAGACATGAGGGATTTCCAAAAGAATTAGCAGCCAAAGACACTATGAAATTACACTGGAAATTGGAGAAAAAGATATCATAAATGGATTTTATGTAAAACTCCGGGTTACGGTACAGCTTATTGACATATACAACAAATTAAAACAGCTAATTCATCTTACTACCTTCCACTGATAATTTTTTAATTAAGTTACTTATCTTTATCTACATATTTAAGAATGTAGGTCTTTCATTATTCATCTCTTAAAGAAAATCAATGTTGTCCTGATTTGCTACAGCTCAAACAAGGGAGCAGTATTATCTATGCTAGGACTCACTAATAGAAAAAAAATTTCATTAACTTTATTAGCAAGCCCTAAGAAAATGCTATTGAACACATTTTCATACTCCTAAAAGTCTGAAATATGAACCAAAAGCTTAATAGTGTTCAGTATGACTAAAAGAGGAATCATGATTTTTTTTTTAAATGCTTATAAAGATAAAAGGAAAAGGTACAAAATTACTGAAACAGTTTAATGAAATGTTTTAGAAAGTTCAGCTCTAATTCTGGATTATATTATAAAAACCACTAGCAAAAAAAGCTTTATATTCTCTGCTTTATTATTTATTAATTATTATTCTGTATTTTCTTTATTACTGAGACTGGAAGCTCATCTGTAGCACTCGTTAGATGCAGTGTCTAAGTGCCTATCCACCACACAGTTTTGAAATATTTGCACATCAAAACAGACTGTGGTTTTATACTTGGGATTCTAAAGCTTTATAAAAGGCACTGTGAAAGGAGTAAACTTTGAATCTCAATTTCTGGAGGAAACAGACTTTTTCTAGTCATCTAGAGTGTCCTTTTCTTCTCAAGGTGACCTTAAGTTTCAGATTTGTGAAACGCTTTCCCCTTGTGTTCAATCCTACAGTGTAATAAGTTTTAAAAATGACTATTTATCTTCTTTAATATATTAGTCATATACAGCAGGAGAAGCCTCCGTGGGGATTTTTGCTATCGGGTTTGCTCGAGCCCAAGTCAATGCTGATTTACAAAACATAACTTACCCTTAGTAACAAACAATCATGGATATATTTATTGGAATAACATCTTGCCATTCTCCTCCAGCAGTGTGTTTTGGTTTTCAGTTCCAGTGCTGCAGATTGGGGGATATTTACAGTGACCAAGGCAATTTGAAAGTAATGCTTTTATGTTGCCCATCTTATTACAATTTTACAAGCCTGAATTGCTGGCATTTGGCAAAACAAATAGATGGTTCTGAAAAATGTTAATGAAATGCAAATTAGCCAGGCAGGTGTAAGTTATATTTATGTCAGAGAAGTGAGAATTGGTGCATTGCTCAGAAACTGCCCATTGCAGAAGTTAAATTTAATGAAGTTTCATTTTTTTTAGATTTTGCCTTGCTAATCATGACCTCGGCTGCCTGCACCATGTAATGACAATAATGAATAAACATGCTGTGCTTATGAAGAACTAGAACCTAACAAGCTGATCAATTGTTAATTCTATAAAGTGACTAAAACGTGTCTCCACTATCAATAAGTAAATCAGCTTCTATTTGCAGTACTAATGCACCTTGTACATATCCTCCAGCTATCCTGCCCTTTTCTGTAATAATGTAATTATCAGTTTGGTCATATTTAAGTACAACCTGAATGAGATTTGAAGTTATTTTTGTCTTGAGGGTGGAAAAATAGCAGGAAAAATTGTTTGGGTATTTAAAGAGACACAATACATTTATTTGGAGGATGCAGATTTTCCACTTGCCCTCCAATTAGTTATAGAAAATTATTCGTTTGAAAGCCAATTATTTTACAGCATTGTTCTTAAATCATACAGGCTATTATCAGACAGATATTCCAGAGAAGAAGGCCTTTTTATTATTAAAGCCCTTTTGCTCTAAGCTTCTGTAACAAAGACTTTAAACAAAAGACAACAGTGCTCATTAACTGTAACAGAAGATGTTTCTTCTGTTGGGGGAAAAAAAAAGCATTTAAAATAAGACTAATTTGGCTTTATTCAGGCTTTATTTTTCCTCTTACATGGGAAAGCACAGAAGGTAGATCAGATCTTTAGCCATAATACAATTATGTACATTCCAAATATGCTAATTGCAGAGAGCTGACTGTCTCCACTACATTCCAAGCAAGATTTAGCAGTAATAGTTTATCCACTGCTGAAGAACATGTTCAAGAAAAAAGATGTTTAACACATGCAAAACCCAGGAGTTTTGCTTGAATTATCTGTTTTCCTTCTCATTCCTAGAGCTGTCTGCAAAGACGCTGGGAGGAAGCAGCTCCCTGTTCATCCACCTAAAACCATCCCCCAACCTCAGTCTGGGGTGCAGCCAGTCAGGAAACGTCACCTGGAGCATTTCACAGGTGAGTGATACACACTGGAGGGTGAGTAACTGTATTTAAAGTGGCTACCCTAATTGTATTTGAAGTGGCTGCCCCTTTTTCAGAGTTATAAACAGTAATTATTATTGATGTTTACAGATTCTGTGACTATTCTTCTGTTGTTAAACTGAAATATATGTCACAAAAATACATTAGAAACATTGCAAGGAGGAAATGTTCTGGAGGGAAATGCTCTTAAGTGTGTGGATAAGCTCAATATAGCAATTAACTTCTAACACTTCACCATGTGTCATTTCTCAGGTGGAAGGTTACACTCATTCTGTCCCACTTCACCCCAGATCCATCTCTCCATGACAATTTGGTGTAGAAAAGGAGGCATAGTCCCTTTTACCTGCTACTCTCTTAAATTAAAGAATCAGCACAGCTTTTTAAAAGGTATTTGATCCAACAAAGTTTTGTGCTTTCAGTGGTCCCTGAACAGAAACAGATCTGTTAGTAAACAAAAAGCAGAATTAATCATTTCAGCAGCACACCAAAAACACGGGGATAGTTTAGTACTAAAATAATTATTTTGCTTTTTCCTCCTTCAGTCCCAGTTAAGCCCATACACGACATAACTGGCAGGTATTTCCACAGCTAAACTCTTACTCCAGTAGTACTTTGCAGTTAAATAACCCAATTTCAATTACTCTGTGATGTGCTTCCAAACAATGAGATTAACTCAGAGGTTCAGAGGCACTGTTTAAGTGGGTAGTGTAACAGGAGTGCACACACATGACAGTCTCTCTGTATTCCACAAAACAACTGTTCCTTTCTGAGACTCAGTGGCCTGGTTTACGTGCAGGTCCTCTCACTGCTGTAGATCTGTGCTTGGGGAAATTTTCATAGCACTTGACTTCTAACCACAGTGCTTCAGAGGCACTAAACTGGCAGTGCTGAGCACAAACAGTGACACAGCCAGCACCAGAGAGCCAGGATCAGGCTTTTACCCCTGCCTGGACCCAAGCTGGGCCAATTCCAGTTGCATCCCAGTTTTCCTTGGGGAAGAAGCAATGCCCCAGAGCAAGGCAGCCACAACAATTCTGTCATTAAGACTACGAGGATTTCCTTCACACTCTCTTACTTTTGCTAGAAATAAAGCAAATGGCTGTCCTGAGTACAGCCCTGGCATTGCCACAGACCCTGGCACCGGCCAGAGGAGGAGATAACAGCAAAGAGGAAGAGATGAGCCCTCCTTCCTCCCTAGTAACTCTGCCTGCTGAGCATTTGCCAGGAAATGGGAAGGAAACCAGAAAGGAACATGGGCTCCTGAATGCCCAGTGAAGAGACCACCACCAGCAACCAGAGCTTTTCTGTTTTCTTTTCAGAATTATCCTAGAATCATGGAATGGTATGAGCTGAAAAGGACCTTAGAGTTCCAAACCCCACCCCAGCATGGGCAGGGACACCTTCCACTATCCCAGGCTGCTCCAAGCGCCATCCAGCCTGGTCTTGGACATTTCCAGGGATGGGGCAGCCTCAGCTTCTCTGGGCAACCTATGCCAGGGCTTCACCACCCTTACTGTGAAGAATTTCTTCTCAATATTCAAACTAAACCTGTTCTCTTTCATTTTAAAGCCATTCCCCTCTCCCTGTCACTATAAGTCCTTGTAAATTATAGGGAACAGAGTCCTACAGACTAATTTAAGCAGGGCACCTTCACCCCTCTGCTTGTGTCATAGAACCATACTTCCATTAAAGAACCCAACCACACCTGTTTAATAGTTTCAAGATAACAAGTTTCATTTAGGAGTCCAAGCTAAGTTAATTTTGCCAGGAAATTGTAATACGGATCCATTACATTAAATTCTGAAACGTGGCATTTCTCTTCCTGTCTCCAGCATTATTAGCATCTTACAGTGGCTTGAATTAAAAAAGAAACATTTATTTTATCACCCTGATACCAGCCTGCTGCAATATAACATTTTTGAAACAGGGAAATATCACAGCTTGGCATCATAAATTCAACACTGCAACAAGATAAATCCTTCCCATTAATGTAAACCACTGTACTTCCCAATATATCTGCATCTGCAACACACTTGTGTTTGCTGACTATCATAAACACACATAACTCTCAGTGAATAATGGAAGCAGCAGGAAAATCCGAGGGTAACTGCTCTCCAGACTGAAGCAGCCACAGCCTGGTCCTACAAACAGATTCACTCATGCAGGGATGTTCCTGCTTGTGCTCAACAGCATAAAATGCCATCGTCCTCACCACTGGAATCCACACATTACAGCAAAGGACATCAAGGCACTGCCACTCCTTAATTACACATGCACAGAATGGATGCTGGAAGCTTTATTAACTTACATTATATATAAATACCAGAGATGCACAGAGGAGAGGTTGGGTACCCTATCAATTAAGAATTTCTGGATTTCTCACTGAATATTTAAGATGACAATGAATTGACACAGAAAAAAAAAAAAAAAGGAAAAGAAGCTCACTTAATTTTGTTGAAAAGAAAAATCACTTAGTGCTTCCTACAACAACTCAATTTCCACCTTTTCCCCTTTACACTGAGATCAACACTGAAACTTCCTCCAAATGGGAATTTGGCACGCAGTTTAGGAAATGCAAACACATGAATTAATAACGTGAATTATGCAAATACGAACCTGAAATTTGCAATTTGTTTTAAAAAGCTGAAAGAACTCCTCTTAATTGGTTTATCCATGTCTAGGCATTACTCAAATGATTTTGGTTTAGCAGTTAGCAGCCTCTTGCAAGCTCAGAAAAAAAAGTCTACAAATGCTTTAAGAGCTAAAGCACTGAGTTCTGCTCTCTCCTCTATAAGGAGGAGGTTTGCTGCTCCCAGAGCCAGAAAGTCCAAGCTGATTCCACGTTCTCCAGTTCAAAGGGATGTAGCACATGACTGAGTCATGCTTGGCAAGAAGCTGGAGAACAAAAAAGGGGCAAGAGCTCTGCACTGAGGGTTGGGGAGTAAATTCTTTAACCGCCTTTTACCATCCTGTAACACCAAGGGTGGGATTGCTGCCCCTTAATGTATTTATCCTTGTTATACCTCACAGCACATGTAGCACAACTGCTGTGGAAGGAGGGAGCAAACTTGTACTCTTGTACTGGTGCTGTGCAGAGGGAAATATCCTTCTAGGAGAAAGACCTGACCCCAGCAGAGTTTTTATTCACAGATGTTCCCTGTAAAGTGTAACTGAAATTGAAACACCACAGAAAGGGGAATAAAAACAACGGGTCACCTTTGGAGTCACGGAGATACCCGGTGCTACTTTCCCTCATTTGAGCTTTACTCTGCCACTGTTGTACCAAGTCTGAGAAAATCAGCCTTTCAGCTCACAGCCTTTCCAAAATAACTGCTGGAAAATATAAAATAGAGCAAAACGGGTGAAATCCGCAGCCCTTTGTTCCTCCTCACAAGCCTCTTCAGAATAGCAAAGAGGCTTCGGAGCCAGAGCCTGACAGAATCCTGTCCTTGCAAGCACTCAGGATGCTCTGGCACTGCAAAGCAGCTCAGCCCCAGCTGCCTGACCCCAGGTGAGAGTGAGCTGTGATCTCCTGATCTGCAGGGCTGGCACCGGCTTCAAAGCAGCCGCCTGCGTGATGGTTATCACATTTTCAAAGGGGAAAAGAGATGCTGAAGGAGTTCTACTAGACCTTGAGAAAAGGAGTCCCAGGGCCATAAACTCTGAGAGAGAGACAAGGAAAATCCAATACTTCGGATGAAAAGTATTTGTATCGGAGAGATCTTTATTCTGAGTGTGCTTCCAAAATCCAGGACAAAACATTATGCTCAAGATTTTCCTCCATGGAAATGGAGGAATGGGGCTTAGGACTCAAAGGTATCTTGCTGCTCCATATTCATATTGATTAAAGGAATAAAAGATTGGTCTTAAAGAGTTATAAAATATTGGTAGTCCAAAGAAAACTATTTTTTGTACTCACAAATTCAAGTTTAGTTCTAGATTTAGAGCTCATTTTTTTCCATGGCCAGCCGAGGTAGGTGGAACTACAAAACCACAATAGATATCAAGATATCATAAGAAACTTGATTTTTCACAAGGCTGAGAATTAATTCCTTTCCATCAAGTATTTTACTATTTACTTCTCCATGTACAATTTTTTCCTAACACTGGAGGAGTACCAGCCAAATTCTGCCCTTTTCACTCTCAGCCCAGTCCTTAATTGGGAAGCTTTGCTGGAGAGAGGACAGCAGGTGCTGGCCTTCAATTAATAAAAGATTGGCATGGGGAGATCAGGGGCTGCTCCCAACTACCACCAACCAGTTGCCAATTCAGATCCAATCCAGAGCAATCACATCTGGAAGGCAGCACAGCTAACACCTGCACCTGAGCTGGGAGACCAGGAGAACTGGTGGATTCTCAGCAATTTATATAAAACTCAGGGAAGTCCAGGTGAATTTTTTTATGCAATTTAAATAATATTCCCCAATCACCAGAGCTGGAGCAGCCTTCTAAACATGCTTCTAAACAGCTGTAGAAAAGGGCCATGAGAAATGTGGCATGAACCCAGACAATCTCTGCACCCTGGAAAGGCTCTTCAGTGTTGGACTAAAGTCTATCACCAAGACTCTTGTTTCTTTTTGCCTGTGTTTTTCTTCAATAATTGGGAGATTTTAGCCATCAGAGTACGTCAAACCTGTACCTCCTACAAGCACTGAAGTCACTCAGACAAATATATCAAACATCAATATGAAACTAGAATGGAGAAAAAAAATAAATCTGCTACAGCATCATCTAAACATAAGACACTAAGTAATAGCATTTTAAAAAAATCTATTTCACACAGATGAAAATCATTACAGTTCTCTAGAGACCCTCTCTCCCTCTGCAACTCCCCATGTCATTTCCTAGCTGGTAAAAATGTGCCACAGGATATCAAAAGACGGTTACGTTCTTCTAATTTTAATATTCCTCTAATCCAATAATGGCTTGTTTACTGCTTTCTAATTTAAAGGTAATTCATTAGATGGATCCTGTCACGTCTTGTTGGCAATGAAGGCGTAAGGATCTTGCACAGAGCTCTGAGGCATGTCAGTCATATTGCTGATATTCTGTGTGGGTCCCTCAATGCAAAGGGCTATCGATGCAATGGCACTGATAAGGGACTCTGTGTGGTACCTGCATACAAAACACAACCAAAAATATTAAAAGACTTCAGGGGTGAAGTCTGGACCCAAAAATTTATGTTTTAGCATTGAGAATTCTAGCAAACAGAAATAGAAGTGATTTGAGTGCAAATATTTGTGATAGTCACAAAAGGGTCTTGCACAGCTTGTGGGGAAGCACCTGCCTGACCTGCAGGGGAATTGGATGAGTCTGCAGCAAATGAAGGTTAAGGAAACATTAGACAGAAGAGGCAGCCTGAACTTCAAAATGAACATTTCAGGAGCCAGACCATGCCAGGCAACATCTGTTGTGATTCTCCAAAAGCTACCCCGAGTTTTTGAGCAACCCTAAGACAAAGGGACAGGAGCTGAGGCCGAGGGCTTCAGACCTGCTGGACCTTGGAGGCACCAAGGTGAGGGTGAGAGCACGGCAGGAGCCATTGGCACAGCAGGGCAAGGCTCTTTCCTGCCTCACAGCCACAGCAGCATCCCCGGGGCTGCACAGAGCCCCTCCTCACCCCTCGGGGTCTGTGCCCACCTCCCCTCCGAGCAATCAGGCAGAGGAAAGCAATTCACTCCAGGTAACAGCACTGTGTGCTCCAACACGCTGCCCAGGCAGCTCTCCTGCCACAAGGGCTGGGAACTCTTTGGCTGTTTGCACTCTGCCAGCAACCAGCTCAGCCACACCAGCTCCCCCTGTGCCAGGGCACTGATATGCCCATTTTCGCTCCCCCTGTGCCAGGGCACTGATATGCCCATTTTCAATAATCTCATCCCAAGAAGTGAAACCTCTAGCCAACCAGACTAACCACACACTTAATGAATTGTTGACTGTCTCAGGGCAGGACACAAGGCTGAGAAAACGCAGTGACACCGTGCCAGGAAACCTCACCGTTTGCACAGACTGGCGTTTTTCCCCAGGAGCACGGCAGGATCACCAGTTTGGACGCCAGTTCGGGTCAGTACGTGTCCAAACCCATCCCCTCATTGGCTGTCGGTGATGTCATGCCCGTGCATTAATCCCCGGTGACTGCAGGTTTAACATCACACGTATCACCCCATCTCTGCTAACGACAATGACCACGCGCCTTGGAGGAAATTACTCGAGCAGAGAACAAAGCAACTTGTTGAAACAGGCAAAGTCGCATCTCTTAAGTGATTATTTCCAGCTTTTCTCTTGTCAGAGTGAAGTTGCTGGGGTCAGGAGATGGCACGTGCCTCGCTGAAAGGAGTGAGTATTGTTAGAGCTCTGTTTTAGAGAAAGTAAATCCTCCCACTCAAAAAGGTGGAAGTGCCGGTTGTGGCAAACCAACTGCTCTGGGAAATGAAAGTATCTCAGGAGCCATAAAAGATGTAGCTGAAATTATAAACACTTTTTAAAAGAAAAAAAAAGGGACATTTACAGAGCAGTCTTGACCCTTTGCTAGCGGCACCCTGGAGTAACGGGGGCAGTAAATGAATTTGGTGCGCACGCCCCAGTGCAGAGACAGACTGAACTCCAGGGCCGATCCCTGGAGTGTTCCGGACTGCCACTCTCGCAGCCGCTCTCCCGGAGCCTGCCCAGCCCCAGGGCTCGCTCCGCCGGTACCGCTGGCCCGGGGGTACCCGGCGTGGAGATCCCTCTGCCCCCGGCCGGGCGGCCCCCGGGGCCTCTCGGGGAGCAGATAAGCCCCTGTTAGCCCCACACTGCGCTCCGAAACACAAGTGACCGGGCAGCTGGAGCGATGCTTCTCTCCCGGCCGCCTCCCCCGGGTGCGCATCACGCACCCCCCGCCCGGGACGCGCAGCGCCCGGCCCCGACAGCCGGGGGAACCCGGCTCCAGCCCGGCCCGGCACCTCCCGGAGGGCAGCCCCAGCCCCAGCTCGGTGTTCCCGGCACCGAGCGCCAGCCCGAGCAGCCGGAGGGAGCCCCGGCCGCAGCCCAGCCCGAACCCCGCGGTGCCCCAGCCCCGCTCACCTGGCGGCCGCCTCGCCCGGGAGCGGCTGCGGAGGCAGGAGCAGCGTGCGGGGAAGGGGAAATCACCCCCGGGGGAGCGGGGACAGCACCCGGCGCTCAGGCTGCCAGGAGGATGCTCCGCACAGACTCCCGCACGTAGCGGCGCAGCGCCCAAAGTGGCTTTGGAACTCCCCTCCCACTCCTCCTCCTCCTCCTCAGAGCCTGGGGAGGAAGCACGGTGTTAGGGCTTCGGCGTCTCTCCCAGCTCGGCGGAGCATCCTCCCTTGGCTCTCCGCGGTCCCTGACCCCACCGGGAGCGCAGAGCCGGAGCTGCTCGGGAGAGCTGCCCTCTCCTCCCTCCCTCCCTCCGCACCGGGCAGAACGATCGCGCTGCCTTCCGGAGACACAGCCCTCGCTCAGCCCGGGTTTTAATCGCCTGACGGAGTCCTGACCTTATTTCAGCATCCGAGCGGTCGCTGCTCAGCCGAGGGAAGGCGCGGGAGATGTTTCCGTGCTCGCAGCCGGGCCGGAGTTCGCAGCATCTTTCGGAAACAGCTGCAACTTGAGAGGGGAGCGGGGGCTGAGGCCGTAACCTCCCCGCTCCTCTTATTGCATGTCCACAGTCCTGCGGGTTATCAATAAATCATCATCTTCACAAATTTGGTTTAAATGTTCAAAATGAAAGCCGGTGTTTCCCTGGCTACAAAGTCGGGGTCACTTTGCCTCTCCAGCAGCCACCGGCAAACGGAGTCTCCTCCTTGCTCTGCCACTGGCTCTGCACAACCTTTATCCCCCCACTTCACACCCTCAGATTCTCCCCTGGCTCTGCTGCTCACCTAAACAGTGACGTCCAAATAAACGCTTCGGGGGCTGTCAGCATTTAAATATGTGTAGAATGGAGTCTCATTTCTGTGAGAGAGGGCAGTGTCTCACCGTAGGTAAGCACCGGGCTCAGTGCAACAGTAGGTTGATCTCGGCTCTGTTACCTAAACCCTGGTGTGATACAAATCGTCATCCTTCTGGACAAACATTCCTTTAATTGGAAGAATCACTGAAAAAATGCCTTGTGGAGCAGAACAAGCTACTTTTATCACAGGAAAACCCTCGTTGGCTACTGTTGTGGAATGGCAAATTGCCTTTCCAGTTGTCTTTGTGCAAGTTCTCTAGTCCACATGTGAAAAGCAGTAAAAATCCCAGCAGCTTCAACACCACCGTTCACAGAAAATTAATAATCCAGAAGCAGACTCTCACATCCTGGAAAATTCACTTAGCCTGAAAGAAAGGGTCCAAATCCCCAGCCCTACCTCTCCCTCATCTCATGTTAGCACAATTCAGCTGTGCTCTTTTAATCAGCAGGACTTGCAATATAGTCAAGATAGGAGGGAACAAGCCCACAGCATGAGACCACATCTCTCCATCTCAATCCTTACCTGAGGAGCTTCTTTACCTGTCACCTTCTTGCCTACTGTTCCTGACACTTAACACCCCTCCAGACCTCTAGTGAGCCTAGAAAAGGGGAGAGAGAAAAGGCAGAAGCAGGAAGGAGCTCCAAGGTTGCATAAAGAAATGTGAGATGTAGATGTGGGTAAAAGGGAGGGAACTGGACGTACCGATGGGAAATGGAAAGATTTAGAGGACAGGAGACACAAATTAGCAGGAGGAAAGGTCTCATCTTGCTGTCTGGGGTACAGTTTGTTGAAAGTAGGCTGGTCAGGACATCAGACAGGGATTATGTGGGATCAACAACCCCCTGAGATGTGGATGGAGCAGTTTACCAGCTGTGGGTGCTTTATTGGGCTGCTGAGCCACAGGAGACAGCAGTTCACAGCTCTCCCTGGCCTGGTCCTGTCCTGTGCTCTTAATTCCATCCCATCTCTTACCCTCAGTTTTCCCATCCAGGCAGCAGAGACAGCCCCATTTCTAGCACTGGGCTGCTGTCAAAACGAATTAAGAGGTCCAAAGAGTACTTTGAAATGCAGATATTATGCTCACTAATTTTAATGTCTCCAAAGCGGCCCCCAGATATCTCTAAATCCCCAACATATCCCTGATCAATTCCTGTTTTGCATAGCAGGAGGGCAGAGGGACAGAGGCTTTAGTCCATCCCTTTCATGTTGTGTTCTGAGGGTCCCCCTGACCTTGCCTCAGCTCAGGTTCCAGTTTTTGTCTGATCCCACCCAAAGCCACATTTTGCTGGTGACACAGAACAAGCTCCATACATGCACAGCCTCCACACCTGATTATTAATTACTACCCAATTAGTAATAAATTACTACCCCCCCAGACAGCTATTTCCTCTGGCATGTCAATGCCCGGGCTCCAGCTCCCATCCCCTTCCCCTCCCTGGAGTTACACCCAAAATTTTGGCACCCCCTGTGCCCTGCAGGGCCCTCCCACAAAGCTTGGGCTCTGTGGGGCTGGACTGAATCTCCCCCTGTATTTTCCTTGCCTTTGCAGGTGCACAGGGAAGGAGCAGGACACAGGAGCTTCTGGTGCCCAGGCCTGTGATCAAATTATCTCTCCCTCTGTCACACATCCTAATCATCACAGCTGGCGGCCATGCCAACAATATTAACGCTGCTGAGTAGCTTTCAGTTTTGCAATTAGCAAGGTTTTCTGCTTCCCTCAAATAAAAAAATAGGCTGGTGCTTCTTAGCACTGCATAAATGATCCAGAGACATTCAGGGCCCACGTTCCTGCCTCGTTGAGATGAACCGACATTAGAAGTGCTGGAGATATTTTAAGTCTTCTGAAGATTAAAATGGTTACAAAGCTTATTATTTCTAAACATGTTTATCCTGCCTCTCTTTTTTGTTTGCAAAATTAGGCAAAGCACAGTTTAAACAAACAACTATTGTACTATTAAACATTGATTAAAGAAAAGGGTTCCATTTAAATTATTAAGTGGAAAGATAAAAAGCATCCCTTCTCTTTTGTACGCTACTTTATTCAGAAGTCAAACTTCTGTAGTCTCACTGAATGCTAATGAGCAGCATAATAATGCACAAGGGCAAGAGGGGGCTGAGTAATTAAAAACAGAGGCCAGAAATCAAAGGGCTTGAAATACACTTAAGAAAATAATTCAATTATACATTAGAAACCTGGGATAATCAAGACACATCCCACAGTTTCATTCATCATTATGCCCCAATTTTATATCTCTACAGCTTTGCTGTACACAGGAAGCAGCAATTGGGACTTTCATGTGTGATGCCTCAGCTGGAGAGACAAAGGCAACGTGCACTCAGGTCCCTTCCTCATCTCTGCTCCTTGAAAATGGCTTCACTTGAGTGAGTAGATTCTCACTTATCTGATTTAGGGAAATATTTTTCGTCACAAGATAATTCTGTGTTGGTTCTATATCCCTTTCTCTGTAGCTTTACAACTAATTAACACAAATCTCTGCACCCACCATTTTATCTGTCCTACAAATCCATCTCCCAGCACTCTCCTTGGCTCCTTCACCTCTTCCCATGGCTTCAGGCTTGCCTGGTCATCCACAAAAACCTCTGCCAAGCAACACAGTGGGTGGGTTTGTCCAGCAAACCATTTATTTAGCTGGGGTGGCATCAGGAGACTCTGAGGTTTTCACGCAACACAAGCTGGGTCAAAAAGTCCTGATGTAGCTTTGCAATGTCACTTTTATGGGCCAAGGAGTTCCAGCACAGCTCCTGGTCTCCAGGAGAGCAAAGCAGACTGTAACATTTATAAGGAATTCCAGTGCCATGTAATAGAACAAGGAAAAATGAGACAGTTTAGTCTTGTTCAGTGACTTTGGAGGATTTAAGTGATTTTGCCTTGTGCAGTCTGGATGTAATAAGCAATTATCAAACTTAGACTCATTGCACTGACTCCAGCTTAAAGCAGGGAACTGTAAGTGATGCATTGTCAGGCACCATGGAAAAAAACAGAAAAAGTGAAAACTGGAGTTTCTATCTGACAAAGAAGAGCACTGTGTTCACAAGCTTTGCAGATGCACAAATTGTTACCTCCTTTTGGTACATAATTAAGGCAATGACAGGAAAAAAACCCTTGGAAACAACCCAGAAAAGAAAAAAAAATCAGGAATTTTAGCAAAACCAGGAGTGAATTGCATATCATCTTCCTGAGAAATCAGAGTCTGTCTCATTAGAATTTTCAAAGGTTTAAGCATAGAGACAATGAGCTGTCTCTAATGAGCAATGGAGGCAAACCAGACACTGCTGTGCCCCACAAGGCCAGAGGAGCCCAGAGTCCAGCACAGGTCACAGCTTTGAACAGTGAGAAAGGGAAACAAGAACCTCAGGTCGAGTTTTCCAAAACTAGGAGTCTAAAAATGAAAGTTCTGACTAGGCAGATGGGGACTGTTTAGTGTAGTTCCAACTGAGCTTTGCTGCATCTTCCATTCAGGAAAAAATAAAAAGCTGCATGAGAAGGGCCAATTTCAACCAGTGTGTGACAGCAGCTGATGTGGTTGTCTCAAGATTTCCCCAGCCTCATCAGCCACATCTTCCTCTATAAGAAATAAAGCTCTTTTTGAGATTATTCAGCTTCTCCAACAAAAAAGATGCACACTCACTTGTTAAATAGGAGATCATTAAGACAAACAAACCAGCTCATAATGTCAGTGCAGCAGTTTTGCCAAAGGTGGAGAGGGAAATGTTAAGACAGACATTAGATTTCAACCTGCAGGGAGTTGGAGAGCAAAATATGCATTTTCCCTCATTTTTCTAATGAGGAATTAATTTTTAGAAGAGAAGACACAGCCCAACACGTTGCTAGATTTTGCAGAGGGAGGGACTGGAAGTGGGGAGCTGCAGCCAAGGGCAGAGCCTGAGCCACAGAGGAGCCCCAGTGCTCAAGATTCCTTCCTCAAGTTTGTGGTTGAAATACTCTAACAGATATCTTAGTGACATCCTTTTCCCAGAAACAGTCTGGGGCAGTAATTCTGACAGGACAAGTCAGCTGTAATGAATCTCTTTCCTCAGCACAGATGGGGCCTCGCTTTACTCACATGCATCGCTCCTTCCACTCCCTAAGACTACGTGGAGACAAGAGAAAGCAGCTCTGGCCTCTTATCTTACCTGCCTGAAACAATATAGTGGCAATCAATAAATGAACTACATTTTCTTTAAATATGCAATTACATGGAATAGATTATAGAAGTGACAACACCCAGAACAACTCCACAAACACAGAGCTGGGCTCTGATTTCTATCAATACCAGATGAAAGTCGTGTAGTTGCTCATTTACAGCTCAAAGCTGCATTATTTTCCCTAACTCAGGATCCATTGGTAGTCAGCTGAACACTCTAAAGCAGAAATACCAACTCATCTTGATACTCCTTCCACAGTAAATAATGATTTACAAAGGAGGGGGGGAATCTCCCTTCCCCTCCCTCTTTCAATTCATTAAGCTCAACTGTGATAACCAGTGAGGCATACAGGAAAGGGTTAGGTATCTCTGCCTCTGAATATTTAATTCAGGACTAAATGTAATGCACAGCATCTTTGCACCCTTGGGAGTTCAGCAGCCAATATGCCAATGAATATTTCCTGACAATAGTGATTCTTTCTGCACTTTGGAGGCATGAGTGACATTTGCTCACCACATATGTTACATTGGATGCTGAGGTCTACACTTGTGAGAAATTAATCAGAATCCATCTGTTTCCTTCTCATCCTGGACAATTTCATTACAACTTAACCAAAGATTATAGGATTCCCATGTCTGTGTCCCCAGGCCCCAGCCCAGTCTTGGTGTTTCTATACCAAATGATTAAAGCTGCTTAGTTTAAGTAAGGTCAGAATCAATCTTCCTTCCTGTAGGGAAAGGCATAATGCTCGTGGGCAGGGTCCAAAATCTGCTCTAAATTACATGTAGGTAAATCCAGAATATCCCTACAGAACCAAAGGGTGTTCAGATTTATCATGGAGCAGGTTGTGGACCTTGATCTACCAATACAAATTTCTGGTGGCTGATTTTGGTGGATATCAGGCTCAAAATGGCACAAAGTCAGTCACTGCAGGTTCTCTGTTACATTTTCATTTACCTGTCCAGGTGGTGAAGGGGGAGGGCTCAGCCTTTCTGTAGGGCTTAGAAATACCATGGCACTGTTGGGAAAAGAAAGTGCTTAAAGGGCTTAAAATACTGCCTGTACTTAGATGACTTAGAAAATTCTTAAAATACTGCCTGTACTTAGGTGGTTTAGAAAATTCTTGAAGTATTCCCTGTACTTAGGTGGCTGAGAAAATTATTTTGTATTTACTGGTATCTCTTTAATTCATTGGAGTAACAAGGGAGAGCTGGACAAAAAGGTTGCTTGGACCCTGATTTGTAATGCTGGCATTTGCACAATGATGGATGAAGAGCTTAAAAGTGGGGGATTCTAGGAGTTCTTTGGACAAGACACAAATGGCTTAACAAGCCCAGAAGCAGAAACATCCATGAGATTCTGGTACCAAATTACTCCGTGACAGTTCCAAACATGAGGCTTCCTGAATGACAGAGAAGCCAGAGCTGAGAACCAAAAAGAGAGGTTTCCATGAGAGAAACTGGGCAGAGAGACACAGAGTGAGGCGCCTGGGAAAGCCCAGTAAGGAGGAAAGGGAGCTCCAGTGCTAAGGAGCTGAGAGGCAGCTGTAGCACCAGGGGTCTGCAGTGCAGGGAGGCCAAATTTGATGCAGAGGGGCCAGGCTGAAGGATGCTGGCTGCACACAGCCATGGCAGGTCCCAAAACCTTTTTGCCACTTACCTGTGACTGTGGCAGACAGAGCTCAGGCAAAGGAACTCATCCAGCAGTGGGAGGTGGAAGCTGAAGGTGGGTGAGATGTGCAAAGCAAAACACCATCAGCAGCCTGAGGGGGAGGCAGGAGAAGCTCCCTGAGCTGCTGCCTCCCCCAGTGCTCCCAGCCATCATTCCAGCTGACTTGCAGATACCTGATAGTTATTTTTGAAATGAAGGTGTGCTCAGATCAGACTGTCACAGCCTGTCTGTGCAATCAGGAGTTACTTGATCAGGTGGTTTTTTGCTGTAACATAATCACAGCATAGCAGGGCTGGAAACGGGACCTCCATTCCAGCTCCAGGGCTGGATACTTCCTTGCCAATGAGATATTGACACATTGGGAGATAGCTGTAAAAGCAAAGGAAGATCTTGCATAAATTAACTTACGCTATTTATAGACATGGAGAGCAGCCTATCCATGGGACCATCTGCTAATCTATGTCCCATGGCAATTAAAGTCAACATTTCACTATATCTTCTCCATCAAGGGCTGAGATTATGCACTGAACTCCTTTTTTTAGTATAACACTAACCTTGCATCTGTGCTGTTTAGTGTCTCTTTCCTACTTTCCATGGCACTTTCCATGTCCATTCTCTGAGTGCCTGCTGCAAGAAAGAAAATCTCAGAAGGATGATTTTTATTCATTTATAAAGAGGGGGAATGGGTTCCTCATGTTTCTCAAGAACCCCTCTATTTTGATAACAAGAAAACAGACATTATGTACTAAATTAATGGATTTATATATTTGATACAAAGAGATCTTCACACAATCAAATTTTATCAATGCTTCTTGTTACAAACAAACCACATAGATTTTCAGAAGTAACTTATGATTTCGGACGTTTTTAATGTTCCTACCCAAGATGCTCCCAAAAATTACTAAAAACCTGAGAGCAGACCTCTTTTCTTCAAACCATCTCATTTTCTTCAAGGAAAGCTGGAAGCCTGAAAAGGATGGCATCCAAACATTCTGCTTTAGAAACTATGAAAAGACAAAATCCAACTGCAGTTACTGAACCACTTGTCCAGATTAGAGATACAGAGAATTTTCTGAACCAACTTGAAAGCTTGAGTCCTCCTGCCTCATTCTATCTTTTTATACACAACACATTTTTATTACTCCATGCAATTTTAATAATTTATACTGGCACCATCACTTTAGCAATTGCCTTCACTACATTTAGCAATAGGAGTTTCTATAACAGCAAGGAAGAAAATACATAAGATTTGATTAGCAGGAGGGTTTGCAGAAAGGCAACCTTACAGCAGGACTGAAGGGCTCCTGCTCAGGCCAAAGATATTCTTTTACAGAAATAATTACAGAAATGCATGTTTCATGGACACTAATACATTTGGTTAATTAAAATAATAATAATAAAGGCTTTTTTAGCTAGTGAATTGATCAATTACACAAATAAAAACTCCAGTAATGCTCCAGCTCTGTCACAGCTGATATTACAGAAAGCTTCTCTTTTCCAGCTGTGTGGGGATGTGTGTGAGGGAGGGAAAGAAATGGAAACATTAAGCAGAGACACAACCAATCCTGATCTCATGTTGGGCTGAAACCTCACTGCAGCCACAAGACAATCAGAATTATGTGAGCACAGAGCTTTCCCCAGTCTGTGCTGGCTGAGCCCCTCTGTGGGGAATGATCACCTCCCAAATATCCCTTCCCTCTGCTCTCTCTGGTTTCCATCCCAGGATACAAAACCTGAGCTTTACATCCACAACTGTCCTCCCAAGGGTCCAAACTCTCTGCCCAAAGCCTAAAGGTTGTTATGCAAACTCCTAGAGGAGAAAACTGGTGTGATGCCTTCCCCCAGCACCTAAAAAGACACAACAGACCATTACTGGCTATGGATATAACACACAGAGTATACCAGGGCAGAGATGTAAGTATTTGTGGAGAGGCTTTAAAGCCATTGTTGTCCATTTTTGCACATTAAAACCCACAAAGAGTTTTATTTAGAGCACTAAATCCTTTCTTTTCTCTCTGGCTAGATTTTTTTACTGTTAAAATATTCATCATGCACTCCAAGAATCTCGATGCCAAGCATTTGTTTTATTTTTTTATAACCTTTTAAAGTAGTTTCTTTAAAATATCTTCAGGTGTACATATTGCTCTTAAAAAAACACTGAAAATAATGGTTAATTGTAAAACAGAAAAGAGAGAAATGAGGTATCAGTCACTGCTGAAACCTCAGTACAACAAAGGGTGGATTCCACAAAGTTCAGTGCAAAGGGCATACAGAAAGGGCATTTTTTCAAAGCTGGAAGTTTTCTAAGTTAAATTTTTTCAGGTTTCACATAAGTAAATACAACTTTCTATTGCCAGTGGGGGTGGGGGATGGAGAAAGGCTTCTTTAAAGGGAATATTTGTGTCAAAGACTTACATTTACATTTCCCTTCAAATGAACAATATATTTTGTGAGCTGGGTGGCTGGCACCGAGAAAAATCAGTATTTCCTGCTTGAAAATTCCCCTCTAATCTTGCTGCCCTGGAGGCTGAGCCCAGCTCATCCTGTGGCTTTTGGGACAGTGGCAGATCAGGCACCTCGTGCCTGGTCAGACCCTTTGGGTGGAGCCCGGCAGAGCCCAGCTCAGAGCTGTGCTGCTCCTCAGCCAGGGCTGCTGCAAGTGATCCAATGCAGCCTGGCAGCTGTGAAGCTCGGTTACAGATGCCTGGGAAGAATTACCTTCAGCTTCCAGAACATTGCTTTGAATCTGAGGAGATGCAGAGGCCTCCCCTCCCCTCCCCGCGAGCCTCTGCTTTGTGCACGGAGTCAACCTCATTCTCAGCACCACCATTTGAACCATTATGTTCCCTTCTCTGTTCCCATCTGGGATTTAACTTCTTCCACATGGAAAAAAAAATGTATTTTTACTTTCCTTCTTTCTGTTTTTTCTCACAGAGGAAGGAGTCAGAGTGAGGCACAAACCTGGAAATTATCCCACAATTTCTCCAACTGCTTTGGCACCTCCTCCAGGAGCTCTCTGGCCACTGGTGCTCCTTGGAGAACACAACAGCATCTCCATGTGATTTCACAGAGAATTTGTGCCATTGCTTCTCTGTCCAGAGGGCTTTCATTCTGCATCTATATAAACACAGAAAGCAGAAGTTAATATTTACCAGTGATCATATCCAGGGAGCAAGGGATGTGCTTGTACATTGTTATTCCACCAGTTTTGTTTTCTCTCCCAGACACTGAGATTAATGAAAAAAAAGGCAAGGCTGCATTTGTAGACACTGACTACACTGTTACTGGGCACAGAACTTAACACTGAATGTCTGGGTCATTTAAAAAGTGGCCTGAATTCATGAGAAAAAGCATTTGGTTTATTTATGGACAACAGAGGGATTCACTGCATTGTAGGCTTCCCAAGCAAAATGCTCCAGTTAAGGCAAAGTAAAGACATCCCACAACTGGGGAGGGAGCTTATTCTTTTTCAGCAGATTGCTGGTTCTATGGCATATTAGGTATCATTAATGGATTAAATAACTTTTATGAAACATGACCTGCTATTTCCACAAACAAGTCTCTTAACTTTACCACAAATATTTCCTCCAAACTCTTTGATTTTTATTTAGTGTCTATCTAAAAGGCTAGAGACCCAGGCACTCCACTCAGTTGCACTGACATTATCTTTTAATTAGCAGAGGTCACTTAATGCTTTTAGTGCAATCAACAGTGGCTTTCTTTCCATGATCAACTACAAGAGCACCACAGTTAATGCAGACTGATTAAAACTTGAAAATCCTTTAGTGCAGAAGTATCTCAGGACAAATATAATCAAGCTACTGCCTGTAGATCATTTTCCTTGTCAGCTTTGATTGCAGCACCACCAGGAAGAGCAATCCAGGGGCTGTGGGTGAAAGGCCTCTCGTGTCCCATGGGTCTCACTGATAAAGCCATGGGTGAGATTAATCCCCTGGGTTATCTCCACCTGCATGTGTTGGACATCCATTGAGTGCTCCCAAAACCTTGTCTCAGTAGGGGGAAAACTAAAATTAGTGCTCACGCGTGGTTGATAAATGATAAGTAAAGCTCACACTGGAGAGATTTACACAACTCACTGCTTGGCACTACAACTGAAAACACACATGGAAAATAAGGACCAACCTTATTATGTCTTGCAAATGTAAGTCAGACTCCCTCAAATGAAGATGAAGCTGGGATCCTTGTCTGATTTCCATGGAGAAAGACCTACTGGGTATTTGGTAGCGAGGAATTGGTCTGAAGTGAACAAGTTTTTTGGGAGCAGGGACCATGTTCAGTTCAAGAGAGCAGCAAGGCTTCTATTTCAGAGTCACCTGCTAAGGGACAGATCATAAAAGGCAGACAGATTGAGCTATCGTCTCCAATATCTAATAATTTTGTTAATCCTTATTATTGTGACCCATGCACAAAGACAATTTTTCCAGGAAACCAATAGTAACCATTCCTTTTTAATCCCAGCATTATATCTACTATGGGGGTCACAAAGTCACTAAAATGAGAAGAGCTCTTCCTATGCCAGTTATAAATTAACCAAGGTTTCTCATCTTGGTAGCTTTTCATTGCAAGACAAGGAGCATATGTCAGAAGACATATCACAAACAACAAAACCAGGATGAGCCAGACCAAAAAAAAAAAATAGAGCAAGCATGTCCATTTAAAAAACAATTACACAGAGCTCCCTTGGAATGGCCATATACATCCCCAGACCCACCGCTTTCATCTCCTCTGCTGCATTTAGGTTATGAAAGGATTTAGTTTCCCAAGAAAAGAATTTGAGACACAAGGAAGGCAGGGCAATTTTAAATTAAACAGCATGACTATGGTAACATCTGCAATAGATTGGATGCCCTAAACACAGTGCAGGAGAGATCTGTCGTCTTATCTACGGTTTGGTAAATAATTTCTCCTACTTCAAGGGTCATTACATCTTCAGCTCTTTCTGTCACCTGTGATTCCACTGAGGGGCTGGAGAATAAAGTCTCTACAGGTGCTTGTGGTGCAAGTGAGCAGCTATAAATAACATCCTGGAGTTCTCTGTGCAGGGTATAAAAACCTCATTCCCAGCCTGACGCGCCTTCATTAGGCACCGAGTCCCAGCCCCACAGATCTCAGCATCTCCCAGCATTGGATTTGGCAGGTGGTCACTAAGCAGCAATATGAGCCATTAGGGAAAAGGTTTTTCTGCTCCCCCACATCCCCAAAGCCCCATAGCACTCTCCAGAGAGAACTGGGGCTTTGGGGTGGGAGGAAAGCCTGCCGAGTGGCTCCTTCCCAAAAGCGTGATCAGCACCAAAACCTCCCTCTCCGGTGCTAAAGCCTGAGCTCCTTAGTGGGGGATGACAGAGTGTGGGGTGGGAGCACATCCCACCATGGGGTTGCTGTCCCACATCTCTCCCCAGCTGCCCCTGGGCATTGGCTGCAGCCAAATGGAACTTGAGGCTCCCTGGGGCTGTGAGCTGCCCCAGAGCCACACACCAGGGCTCCAGTGCAGGCTGAGGGCAGCTAAAACAAACATCTGAGTCTGCCTGGAGTGCAGGGCTCCAGTGCAGGCTGAGGGCAGCTAAAACAAACCCCTCAGTCTGCCTGGAGACTGCTTCCATCGCTGGGAAAGAGATTTAAGGCTGGGGCTGGTGCAGCAGCATCTCCCTGCTGACCCCTGGAGAGACACAAGCTTGGTGCTGTACCAGCACAAAGAGGAGTCATGGGGAACATAAAGGCTCTGGAGGGGTTCTCATTGTAAGGGTGCTGGTTTTTGGAGAGTGCCAAAAATAAGAGTCACCCTAATTAAAGAGAAGGGGGGGAAATCCCAACCAGATTTCATGTACAAGCTATTAAAACTAAAAGAGCTGAGGAGAAGGTGAAGGGGCAGGCAGAGCTAGACACGTAAGCAATGCACAGAGACCTCATGGGACAAGGTTAGGACAGAAGTGACAGCTGGTCTGAAGAAATAGCATTTTAAGATCCAAAACTCTGTCAGGAAAATCCAACCCGTGCGGCCGATAGAGGAGTTCAATAAAAAATGGGCAGGCAGAGAAAGGACACAAGGTACATAAATACATGCTTATTCAATAAAGCAAGAAATGGAACAGCAAAATTGAGCAAACAAGGCTGCCTGGTGGTGGGAGACAGCCTGATTTATTTGCCTTGCTGAGACACAGCAGCGTGGAAAACATGGCAGGGAAACTGTGTTGTCTCGGTAGGAATTATTCAGCAAAGGAGGGTTAGGTCATGGCTAGAGCATCACAAAAAGCCTCTGCAAGCCAACTTTCCACAGGAAGAAAAATCACACAGACCATGCATAATTGATGCAGATGTACCAGGAGTGCTGAACACTCTGGGGACAGGGAGGAAAATTATTTAAAAGGGAAAAAAAAAGTCAACAAAGAGTTAATAATAAAGCAGGAGTGACTTCTAATTACCTGTACAGAACTGCCTACAGCCCGTGCCACAGTGACAAGCTGTTTCTTAGCAACTCAGAGGCACCTTTTGGAAGGGCTCCTTCCAAGGAGGGAAGCTCCCACCTTCTGGGGACCAAAGTTCAGCAGCGAACTCTGACTGCACCATTAGGTTTTAGGGGCTGTGGTACATTGCAGGGATGTATTTTACCTCCTGTAGGAAGAAAGCAGGCATCAAAACTAAAAGATCTGGGAATGTGGACAGGAATCAAGCAGCCCTGTAAAGGAGGATACTGAGCTAATGGGTTTGGCATGAGGGACACCCAGGAGTTCCTGGCAGAGGAGGGGTGCAGCATCACCTGAGTCAGCAGCACAGAGAAAGTGCAGATTCTCAGGGCCAGATGGTTTCACCCAAAAGCTCTGCAAGGAGAGAGCAACAGAGCTGCTAGTGCAGAGATCCTTTCCCATTAACCCCCTTCTTTGAGAAATGCTCAAGACAAATCCATTTCCCAGCCACAATTTTTTTTCCCTTGCCAAAAAAGCTGATTATTTTGGGAAGTCAGCAAAAGTTAGACACACCTTGCTGAACAACACATTTCTACAGAGCAAAACTGCACCTTTCTACAAGCAAATCTGAAAATAATATAAGAAACTCAAAAAAAAAAATCACATGATCTTTAAAATCATCTCAGGCACAGGCACTGGCAAGGGTCTGTTGATGAGCCAAAATATCCAGGAGAGAGGAAATATTGCATGGCTCAAGAACTGGTTAGGAGATAGGCATAGGTGGTTAATTTTTTAGTGGATCAAAGACCTGCATCACCATTGATGTTTAATAAATTAATGAGATGGAAAAGTACACAAAGAATAAATGTCAAGTAGCAGAGAGAAGCTAGGAAAATTGCAGGGGTCCAGAAAATATGCATGAGCAGACATATAGAAAAATAAACACACCCAGAGCAGCCCTACTCCTCCATAGACATGAGGATTTTAATTCACTGCCTCCAGTGATAATTAATAGTGAAAAAGAACAAAATTAAATGGAGCTGCTTACAACAGCATAAACTTTTCTCAGTGGAGTGCTGGCTGGGAGAGTGGTGAGCAGAAGTGTCCTCATCCCCAGTGCCATCAGACCCTTCCTCTCATGTAATCTCAGTGCCACTGAAATCTCTGGAGAGATGAGCTGAGGGTTTCTGTGTGGGCAGTGCCAGCCACCACCCCCCATCTCAGACTGGAGGCAAAAGTCCAAAGGAAAACCAAAAAATAACATCCAAAGCAAGCAGTTGGGGTCTGGTTAACTCCAAGAGTGACAGAATATACTGGAGGTTAATTGACACTTCCCCTCAAAGGAGAGAAACTTCGATTTCTCAGTAATGAGAAAAAGGAAAATTAAAAAAAAATTAAAATTATTTGGTTGTCAGGAATTTACAAGTGATGGAAAGATATTCTGGGGGAGAAAAAAGCTGCATGGAATGTCCTGTACTTACTTCTCAACATGTCAGTGTCCAGCAAGACCTTGCCCATGGTGAGATTTGCACAAGGACCTACACAGGATCTCCAGTTCCTTTTATCCTCCTTCATCTAAATGTTCAAGCACAAAATTTGGTCAGGCAGTGACTGTACTGATGCTTTGAGGAGAAGCCCTTCTCACCCAGCAGTGCTCTGATGTGCATTGCAGTGCAAATATTCTCCTGAAAGACACTTTAATAAAGTGCTCTATTAAAAATAATCTGCCAGCAGAAGAGTATTGACTGTGTAAATATGATATTGGAGAGCTGGGAGAAAGTAAATATGGGAACAAGCAAACACTGTTTTGTCAGGAGGGGGAAAACCCCCAAAGCCACAGAAATAAGCAAAATTGTTTATTATTTGCAAAACATGAGGTAGAAGTGTTTAGCCAAGCACTGAGTCAGTGGGATGTGGGATGTCCTCAGTCCCTCCTGCTGAACACAAGCTCCTGCCTTGCAGGGATTGTGCTTCCTCCTGCTGTCCCCAAAGTGACAGCAGCATCTTCAGCTGATGGCATTGCACAAAGCTGATACTAAATGCTTTCAAATCTGATCAAACGCTTTCAAATAAAATGGAACTTACATTAAATGGCCAGAAAGCTGTCAGTTCTGGTTTTTAGTCCTGGACTCTCTCCTGAGTTCCTGACTCAAAAAGAAAACATTGTGGCTATTAAGTAAGTAAAGCTGATTTACCACACAGCATTTGAAAGTGTTTTCTTTGAAGCATGCACTAACAGGTCAAATATTCCCAACTTTTTCTTTGTCTGGAATGGTAAGAACATGGAATAGATAATGTCCAGGGCATTTTAGCAACCAAGGCCATAAGAAGAAGGTTTGGAACATGTCTGCTCCTCTCAATTTAATTATCCTTTATTTCTTTTTCTTAAGGGAGTGTTGCAATACTCTAAACTGAACTATCTACCCAGTTTTCTTTTGTTAGGGAAAGGCAGTGCCAGGAGCATGACACCTTCCAGAGCCTCCACTTGGGATGCAGGCATTACCCCAGGAATCTGGGGGATCACACATTTGGCAGGATGCAGGCATTACCCCAGGAATCTGGGGGATCACACATTTGGCAGGATGCAGGCATTACCCCAGGAATTCAGGGATCACACATTTGGCAGGATGCAGGCATTACCCAAGGAATCTGGGGGATCACACATTTGGCAGGATGCAGGCATTACCCCAGGAATCTGGGGGATCACACACTTGGCAGCATTTCAAACGCCGCGTCCAGGGAGCAAACAGATTGCTGCAAGAATTCCAATCAAAGCCTCGCTCACACCTCACAATGCACAGACTCGTTTTTCAGCTGCAAATGTTCCTGTTGACAACTATCCAACTTTGTAATTAGTGACAAGACAGGGAATACTTGGCACTCCAGGTGCACCTCCATCCAAGGGGTCCCCTGGCTCTCACCAGACACTTCTGCAGGGTGGGATGTGATGCACAAATGGATTTTCAAAGAGTCCCAGGAGGGGGACTCCAGGTACCAGCAGAAGCAGGGTTCCACCACACCAAAAGTGTGAGCCACTGAGCCACTTTCCCTCCCAGGGGAGCTCTGAGGTCTCGAAACAGCACATGGGGCATCACTTCAGCACATCCTTGGGCTTTGCTGGAGCTGCAGCACTCCAGCTCTGGCTGCTCTGCTCCTTTCACTGCCCAGCCCCTCTCCCTGCTCCTCTCTGCTCCTCCCCAAGCAGGGGAGCTGGGATGGGTGCTCTTGTATTTGCAGGGTTCCCAGAGGAAGGAAGGAATGATGGATCTATGTTCTTAGAAGGCTAATTTATTATTTTATGATATTATATTCAAGAATACTATACTAAACTGTACTAAAGAATAGAGAAAGGATACTTAAGAAGGCTGGAAGATAATAATGAAAACTCATGACTCCTTCCAGAGTCTGGGCACAGCTTGGCCATGACTGGCCATTGAGTCAAAACAATTCACATGAAAGCAATGAAACAAGCGCCAGCTGGATGAACAATCTCCAACCACATTCCAAAGCAGCAAAACACAGGAGAAGCAAATCAGATAATGATTGTTTCCCTTTTTTTCTGAGGCTTCTCAGCTTCCCAGGAGCAAAACCCTGGGTGAAGGGATTTTTCCAGAAAATGTGACAGTGACAGGTGCAGGAGATGAGGGCTGGGGGATCAGCATCCCACCCTGCCCCTTCTCCTTCCCTGCTGGAAAGCTGCTGACAGGGATCCACAAATAACTGAGAGCATGAAGGTACCAGGGAGGAGGGTGTTCTGTAAAGCAGAACACAGGCTACTTAAATAATGAATTAAGAGGCATCAAAAATGCCTATGTAAAAGGACAGAGAGGGAAGGGATGATATTTTAGACTATGCTAGACCACAATGAATAAATTATAAGAAAGGCTGAATACTTTACTAAGTATAAAGATGTCTAGCAAAAGAAACCACTCTTTTCATCCCCCACTGGGTCCCAAATGAAGGCAGAGCGGAGTGGGCTCAGCTGGTCTGTGAGGTTTTCTTTCCATGTACATTTTCATCTGGACTGAGGCATTTCCATTTAACAGCATCCACGCTGTCTTTAAGCCTTTCACACCAGAGACAGGCTTGCTTATTTTTCTGACGCCGCTGAAGTTCTCCCAGTCATAACAAACTAAGAACACCCAGGCAGCGTGACAGAGATGAAGTGATGGGTAGGAGGCACATTTCATTGTGCTATCGAGGCCTGGCTGCAGTAATTGGTGAGGAAACAATTGGGAGCTGTCAGCTCACCACACACGCCCTGGTGCTGCTGACTGCTGTGCACAGAGCCCTGGATGGGTAATGAGTGATGGCCACTGTGGTCACCACTGCCCTCTCACTGTGCCAGGCTCCTCCCAGAGCCCTGAGCAGCAGAGCCAGCCCTCCCTGTCCCTCACAGCCCCCTCAGTCCCCTCCTGCCTGTCCCAAGGGCCAGGGCAGGTTGCTACACCTGACGCGTGAGCATGATGAGGATTTTAATTACCTGCAAGTTGCACAACGAATCAAATGCCAAACAGGCAGAGCTGCCCACACTTCACTGCACATTCAGGGTCTGTCCATGATCCTCACCTGACACAGATCCATGGAGAATGGCCAAGAGATGATGAACTGTACAGTCATTTACTGACCTTTTTTGTCCATGGCAGCCTTCCTCTTCCCACAGGATCTGCCCACCAGACAGTTCTGGTGTTAGTCACCATGGTGTTCTTCAGGTTAGAAAAGACCTTTTACATCATTGAGTCCAACCATTAACCCAGCAGGGCATCAGTGAAAGCAAAATGAGAGTTTAGGTGTTTCCTCACATATGACTCAACCCCCAAAGCTGATGAGGGACACCTTGCATCACATCAGCCTTGTTTCAGCACTTCCATCATGTTACAAACCTCACCTGCTTTCCACCCTTCTCGCATGGCAACACGAACAATTCCTACCCTGTATTAATGTTCACAGCTGGTTTTTATTTTGCTCAGCTGCTGAAAGCTGTGGATCAGATGTCAGGCAGACAAATCATCTCCCCTGGCTTGAGCCAAGGCAAAGGGATAATGCTGGACACCACAGCCCTCCCTGGGCAGCCAGAGCCCTCTGTCAGCTCAAAGCTTCCCAGAGCTGCAAAGAAAAGTCAACCAATCCCATCTTTAGTGACCAGCTGGGGGATAAATTTGGAAATGGGGCAATCTGCAAAACTCAAATATTTTTCTTTAAAAACAACTGTCTTCATGGTGGTTGCCTTTTAAAAATAAAGAGAATAACAATTCCATCATTTTTCAATATTTTCTTACTATTTTTCAAGTGTCTGTGGCTCATATTTCCATGGCACCAGGTGCATGTGCAAGTGATTAGGCCAGTGGAAGGTGCAGGATATATTGCATGGCTGGGTGATGTGCTGCATGAGTGAAAATCAAGACTTTGCAGCAAAACAGGAATTACATTAACTACTGAAAGGTGACAGTTTGGCACAAAGTGGTTTTGGAACAGAACATGGAGCAGGATTTTGTTACAAAAGATTACCTGGTTATTTTCCAACACCAACTAAAGAAAAGAAAAACTGAAGAAAAATACACCAATATTATGGAATCTTAATCATCCTAGGCTAAAAGCTAAAATCTCCATGGATTAATTTTTTGCTTCTACAAACAGGAACGAGGAAAAACAAAACCATGACTGCAGGAACAGTTGCTTTGTCGTCGGTGAGCAGGTTCTGCATGTGAAATGAGATTCCCTTTGCTCGTTGGGAAGGGCTCTAGTGACACCTACTGCACTCTGCTACAATAGGTGCAGAAAGCTCTCCTGCCCTACCTGGGCATTAGAATGCACCGGGACAGGGGGTCCCTGCAAGGCAAGGGGCATTTCCAGCCTGCAGGGACCCCCAGGCTGTCCCCTGCCAGAACGGCTCTGGGGCCGGGGTGACCTTCTGCAAGCACCGAGACACCAGCACAGCCCCAGCAGTGCCAGGGAGGGAGTGGGCAGAGCCAGCAGATTTCAGCTTCTGGAATGAGGATGATCAGTGTGGAATTGTGCAGTCTGCAAGTCAGAAAAGAGCTTTTGGATCGAGTCCAGCCTGTACCCCAGCATTGCCAGGGCCACAACCAAGCCATGTCCCCACGTGCCACACCTGTGTGTCTGTCCAGCCCCCAGGGATGGGGACTTCATCACTTCCCTGCACAACCCCTTCCAACATTTGACAAGTTTTGGTGAAAATTTTTCCCTAATATCCATTCTAATCTTCCACTGGCACAACTTAAAGCTGTTCCCTCTGCTCCTGTCCCTGTTCCCTGGGAGCAGAGCCTGACCCTCCTGTCAGGGACCTGTGCAGAACCAGAAGGTCCCCCCTGAGCCTCCTTTTCTCCATCAGTGATCAGCTAAATCAGCTTTTCTCCATCTCCATCAGCTTTACCAGTGATGATTGATTTGGTAAAATTTCGGTTTTTTCCTGTATGTTTTCTTTACTGAGACAGTTTCTATTCAACCTCGACTCTATTATCAGCTCAATCTAGAAAATAACTGATACATTCTCAACTTTCTCTTTTAAAATCCTGGTTGAACGTCATCCTTTGTTCAGTTTTCAACAAACCCAACCCTCAGACACCTGGCAACCAAAATTAACATTTCTGACACTCTTTTGTTCCCAGGTGATGGGGGAGCTGAGCTCCAGACAATTGATTTCTCACCCTCTACTCAAAAGCTCTATGCACTTTGTGTACTACATTAATAAGTACTTTTCTAAAGGCCAAAACAAGGTCTGATTTGAAAAAAAAAACCCAAGTCAAAAAGAACAATGCCACTGTAGAAGTTATACATATTCCAAACAAATTTTTTCTCAGTAATAGTGCAATTTACCTGTTTTTTTTCCTACTTCTCCTCCTTTTCGATTTGCCATGGAATGATTGAAAAGGGGAGGCAAATCAAGAAAACATAAAGGAATTAAGAGATAATTTGTTGTTTGAGTTTTATCAACCTATCCAAAAGATAATGGTAATAAGAAATATTTAATGTTATGCTACATATACTTATATATTATTTATTCTATTATATTGATGTACAAAGGTTATTTTTGTATTCTATATCATTATATTATTAAAAATATTTCAGTGTTCCAAGAGAGGACAGCAGCCAGTAAAAGATTACACTTGTGGATGTGCTGTCAGCTCTACCCAAGCCTGGCAACACCCCCTTCCATCCCCCCATGCCCTTTCCTTCATCTCTCCAGCACAAATCCCAGGTCACCACCCAGTTTTCCAGCCCTGTCCCTTCTCTCCAGCCCCCCTGGTCAGGGGTTCTGCTCCCCTCTCCTGGCTCAGACCCAAGGGAGTTCAGGCCCTTTCCTTTCCCCCTCCTGTACCTCCCTGCAGTTTGTGACATGGATATTTTCACTCCTCTCATTTTTGGCTCTGTCCCAACAAGGTTTCCACACATTTCACTTGATTTATAACCACATTCCCAGAAGGCTCCTGAGCTCCAAGCTTGCAAATGACTCTCTGCCTGTTTTACCCATCTGAAACCTTACACTTGTTCCTCTCTCATCCCCTGCGTGCCTCTCTCTCCCCTCAAACATAAAATGCTGCTTTCAGCTGTGCTGTTGGCACAGTTCAAACTGCAGGGTTTGGGTGAGGCAGCTGGGCTGGGCTGGGCTGAGCTGAGCCCTGGCACTGACCCAGGAGGGACCTGACCCCTTCTGAGCAGGGCTTGGAGTGGTGTCTTGGTTTGAAAAGCCAGGTGTCTGATAAGGAAGGCAGGAGCCTCTCTTGAAATGCAAAATGTAAACCCCCTCCCTCCAAATTAACATAATTTTAATTATTATAACTAATTATTATAATTTTGACATTGAGGGGCTCTCAGGCAAAGACATGGGAATAGGAATAACAGTTCTTTACTAGGAAAATTAAAAATACAAATGTAGTAGTACAAACATCAACAAGAAGCCTCTGATAGAGTCAGAATACAACCTGTGTGTCAGGGGGTGGCACAGCCCCATCCCATGGGGGCTCAGCGCTCCTGCAGTGCCAGCTGTGGCTCTGCTGGAGCAGGGATCCTGCACAAGGGGGGAGTTTTCCTCTGCAGCTCCAGGGCTGCTGGAGATGGGCCTGGGCTCCCTCTGGCCATGCAGGGCAGCAGAAGCTGCTCCTCTGGCAATGCACTGGGCAAAGGCTGCTGGAGTGTCCCAAACCTCAGATTGGATCCAGGTAGGAATGCTTGTGTCCTCCCCAGGGCGGAGCATCTCCCCATGGGATGGTGGAATTTGATCAGCCATGCAGGGACATTCACTGGCCAATTAACAAAAGATATGTCCTGGAGGGAGGATTGGTTGTGGGAGAGATTAAAAAACTGCCCCACCTGGTTTTTACAGGGGGCCCGTTAACAGCAGATAATGCCCCACTCTAACAGATAATAGAGCACACACCAATACACACCCCCAGCCACACCTCGCATTTGCAACCTGAGACAAGTGGCTCCCTGGAGCAGAGGCTAGACAAGATTAAGAGAAAAAAGCAGGTATTTACTAAAGGCCTTCAATAGCTGCACCTTGGGCAGGCAAAGCCTCAGAGAGGGGCTACACCCAAGATGGACGATGGCTCTTCAGACAATTTTAAGTTTGGTCCATTTACATATTTTACTCCCCAGTTTACTCCTCCCCAATTCACTTTTGGGTGTCCTTGAGCTTCAGGCCTAGGGGGATTGTTTTATCTGACCAAAATGTGAAGACAGTAGTTAACACTCTATATGGAGTTTAGAGTTATGCAGTACAGGATTTGAAAAATATAAAAGCTAAAACCCTAAGGCATCAGTAGCACCTGCACACCCAGGCCTGAGGTGAGGACCTGAAAGGGAAGAATGAGGAGAGTTCAAGGCTGAGCAACAAACCCCAACCTTCTGTGGCCATTTCAGAGCCAAAGCCAGAGGGGGTTCCTTAGCAGTTCATTTATTTCAGGCAAAAAGCCCAATCCATGAGAAACGGGTGTTCAGAGGAGGGGAAGTAAGAGCTCAACTTAAGGCAAACACTGCAAATTGAAACAATTCTTCAGTGTTGAAGTCAAACACTTTACCCTTCTGAGCACACGAAAAGCTCGCAAGGAGAACGTTTTCTTCAGTTTTTCTCCTTAAAAAAAAAATTAGGATTAAGAGATATGCTAAAGCCTGAGTTATCTCATTAATGGTACTGGTAAGATTAACAGCAAGAATTAAACAATCCCATTATTACTTAATGGCCTTTAAAAATGTATTGCCTTAATATTTATAATCAGACTCTTTAAGATTAATAATGCTGATTTGCCACCTTCCCATCACAAGCCATTTCTCACACTTACCCAACTTCCACAGAACTCTCCAAAGAAAAAAACTGAAGTTACATCTGACAAATTCTAAAGTAAAAAGGAAAGAAACCACATGCATCCATAAATTATTTTTTATTCCAGCTCTTGGTTTACATTGCACAGGAAACACAGGTAATCCCAAAAGCATTCAGGACTTGCAACATTACACAAAGTCCCAAAACTGAATTCATCACACTAATGCCAAGCTGCCCCTTAGACTCTAAACTTGGGTAAACTGGAGAGACCAAAAAAAATTTTTTTTTAAAAATCAGAAGTAGCAAGGAACAAGATTCCTATGGTCTGCTAGGAAAACTTAACCCAGAGCTTTATCCTGCCTAAAGATGAAGTGGCCCAAAAGTCTCATGGATTCCCTCAAATTCCAAATTCCAGACAGACCAAGATGGTCCAGATGCTCTTCAAGCCACAACCCAGAGCTCTGCTGTTGTCCAAACTCCCTCAGGATTTCCTGGCAAAACCCAAAAATCCAACCAAACCTCCTTCTGCTGCCAAGAAAATTTTGTGCTACTTGAAAAGTTAATCAACACAAACAATCTTTTCATCCTAGCAATATTAAACCATAAAGGCTGAATAACATGTTGGCCATCAACTGTTGACCCTGCACTCAAATTTGCTGAAACTAGTGAATGCTGGCAGGATATTTTGCCCTTGGATGAGGTCCCTGCAGCCTCTCCTCCACACATATGTTCAACCATTTGTTTTAGTGATGACTTGAAAGAGCAGCTCCTCATTAGCTGCTCCTGTGCAGACTCCAGCACTCACCCACTGCCTTCAGCAGCATCACCTGCACCACAGGAAGTTAAATACATACAAAGATTTTCACAAACCAAGCTTCAAATGCCCAGCACTAAAGCCAGCAGTGCAGGATGGCAGCATCGGCTCTCAAGGATTCTTAAGTAAATAGACCTGGATGTCACTTTGGACCTCAGAATATCAGCCTGTCATGGCAGGAGAAAGCAGAGACATGTGGCTCCATGCAATTAATAGTATTTAAAACATTTGCCTCTAAAACCTGGCAAACTACCAAAAATTTTACACTTTTTTTTTTAATTTAAAAAGCTTTTTATTAAAAAAATTATGTGCACAGTTCATAATTAAATGTCTTCTTTCCTTTGACTTGGTTTCATTCAAACACAGACATTTTACTGGCTTAAGTTTTATACAAATCCCACAAGGTAAAAACCCCAACAGACACATACAAATTCAGGAGAGGGTATTGCTCAAGGGATTTTTTTTCCCCCCACCTCATATTAAGAAGTGCAATTTTGCTTCTATGGTCCTTTAAAGTGAAACAGTTTTTTCCCCTCAGTAAAACAACACTCTCCAGGAAGAATTGCACCACGTACACAAAATATATGAAGGTCTCAGCTCTACCCAGCTTCCCCATGCACTGATTCAGGTCTGAGGGATCTATATGAAAATTGTGCTTACAGTAACTCATCCCTAGCAGCACAGACAGGGCAGTAAATGCACTCACACTCTGTGAAATTGCTGGGGAAGGGAAGTCAATACCATCTACAATTAGAGCAGTGAAATGTTTGTATTTACCAGAACTCTCCTGCTTTTCCACACAAATGTGTGCCTGCCTCGAGCCACCTGAGCTGTGTGGCTGAACTGCAAGTCCAGTGTGGGGATACATTCCCCGAAAATCCATAATTTAACACAGAACTCTAGGGTTTTATCTCACTGAACCTGATTCTTCCACACATCCTTCTGGCCCCACTTAAGATAAAAGAACTACTACCTTTATTTTGCCCTCTAGAACATCCCAGCTCCAGGGGGAATTTCAAAAAGAACTCAGCTTTGGTTTAACATTCCCTTCACTGAAAACAGTGAACTGTGCTACTGGCTTTGGAAAGATTTCATTTTAAAAGTTTTCTGGATTAACTCTTCAACATTTTGAGGAAACAAGAATATTAAAAATTAGGCTTTTAGTAACTCCAAGAACAAGGTTCCTCATCAGTTCCTCTCCTTTCAGCTGCAGCTGAAAGAGACTCTACACATTTTATCATTTATCCTTAAAAAAACTAGAAGGCCATTCCCTTTAGAATCCTCAAAAAAATCAAGTTTTATTCCAATTTGCTCAAGTTTTCCAATGCAGAGTGTTGGTTTTTGTGAAAAAGTAGGAAATACCCAGATCACCTGAAATTTTAAGTACTCACTTAGGAAAGTATTTACCTGCTCTGAGACAGAAAACTGACTGAACCTACTGTGCAGACCTCTTGTATTGAAGCATTTATAACTACAGGGACAAGAGTCAAAGTTTATATTTAAATGCAAAGTCATAAGACTGTGCTTTCTAATGTGAAAATGTTTCTAAATTTAAAGCAGAAGCTTGCAGTGTCTGCTGAAAACCTACCCCAGAAAACCTTACATGAAATGGGTGGACATGTCTTTGTATAAAGAGCATTTCAGAATCTGGAACGTAGAAATACAGTGCAAAAAACCCAGAAATAGTCTGAAAAATAGTTTTTACATATCAAAACCTCCCAGATTAGAAAGGAATTATAAAGTAGAGGTATGGTGCTAAGAAGTTGTCTGACAAATGAACAATGGGTTATTTCCCTCACAGGGGGAAATTATTTTTTTATGGGCATATAGTGACAGGACAGGGGGGAATGGCTTCACACTGACAGGGAGTGGGTTGAAATTGGATACAAGGGATAAATTCTTTGATGTGAGGGTGGTGAGGCCCTGGCACAGGTGCCCAGAGCAGCTGTGGCTGCCCCTGGATCCCTGGAAATGCCCAGGGCCAGGTTGGACATTTGGGCTGGGAGCAGCCTGGGACAGGGGATGGTGTCCCTGCCATGGCAGGGGGTGGGATGAGATTGTCTTTAAAATCCCTTCCAACCCAGGCCATTCTGTGATTAATCAAAAACAGTATTTCAGTCAGAAGTCTAATTTAGAATTCATCATGTTTTACCCTAAATGGCCACTTTGAATGCTGTGAAACATGATTTGCAGCCAGAAGCACCAAATACATAAATTCTTCCACATCAAAGGAGTAGTTTGTAAATTTTGGATGTTCTCCCAGTGTTGGGTGGTGTCCCTAGAAAAACAAGATAAGGACTTTTAGACAGAAAAGATCAATACATCTTCCATTCAAAGAAGCAAGGAAAAAATTGAGGATCTGCCATTTTAATTTATTATTTCTGATCCACTGATCTGCTCTGAGGCAAAAGAATCAGCAAAGGAACTGCATAACAGCCATGCTATGAATGGTTCATGGCCAGTTAATTTCATTTCTCTTCTTCCCTCAACCATTAATATCAAATGATTTCTTAATCTTAACAGGGAAGTTAATTTGGCCTAAAGAATGAATATCATATTTCAAACACCAGAACATAGATGGGTAAAGCAGGATAACTGTGAAGTCCTTCAGTTCCAGCACCTCACCCTTCCAGTGTGGCCACCATTACCTGATCTTGAGGGAATACTTTATTCCTTTTCCTCCAGGTGATGTAATGAATGCCCCTCAGCCTTGCCAAATCCAGGTAACAACGTTCATCTTCACAATTGTATCTAGGGACAGGCAGAAAAAACATATTTACCTACAGAGGTTAGGCTGAGGTTACCAGGGTGAAAGAGGAAAAAACTGAAATGTCTCTTGTCCAGTTGTAAGGCACCAAAACCATGGACAAATTCAGAAACAACAGCAAGGGCTGTTTCTGCTCTCCAGATGTGGCCTTGGAGGCAGCTTGAGGCACATCTGCATGTCAGACATGTCCCTGTCCAGCTGCAGCAGCTCTTGGACATGTGAAAAACAACCCCTGAGTTTCTGAACTTCTTTGGAGACTGGACAAAACATTCTTGAGCCAAGCCTATGCTGCAAAACACCAGTTCTGCAGCCTTCCCACAGCAGAATTTCCCAGGATGGAGAATTCAGAGCCCTTCTAAGAAGCATTTTGGATTTCTGCTTTGTTCTGTAGATTGGAGTGTCTGCTGACACCCCTACTTTGTGATAAAACAAGTTTTAAAAGGAAGCTACAAGAGAAATGTAGGCAAAACACAACAATACAGAACTGACCTTGGCCAGCAAGCTGGTGCTGAGGTCCTGAGCAGAAAAAGGAGGATATGAAAACCTCCAGGGGGGTGCCAGCACATAATCAATTCATATCAATAATAGCCCTGGACATGCACATAACCAGCTCACCTGGATCACTAAAGCATCCTTAGATCTCAGGCTGACCAGGCAGAGCCTGAGCAATGAGGTTTTCTCATTGTTTGCCATTTCTGTACCATGGAAGATGAAGAAATCACAGGCTAAGCCTGTATGATATAATTACACTGCATTTTATAATGAAAGCTTTCTCTGTTTTGATCCCCAGGAGAAGAGGCTGCCAAATATGAAATCTACACAAGGCCTCAAGACAAACATTGATGGTCAAATACCAGGAAGGGAGAGGCTTCATTAACACACAGCAACAAACAGGAGCAGCTGTGTGTGCAATAGAAGGGGAAGGACAGACAAACAGACTTACAGCTCAAAGACAACAGCCCAGTCTGGCAGAAAGAGCAGGTGGGTCAGGCCAGCTCCATGTATCCCAATGAAAATATCAGAGTTGTGGGTAATTCTCAATTGCTCTGAAAATTCAAGCTCCCTGCAGACAACACAACAAAAGTGGTTAAAAAAAAAAAAAAAAAAAAAAAAAAAGGGGATGATGTGGCAGCTCTATCCACCCCAGCAGAACATGGGGAAAGCACAAAAGTGGCTGAAGGGAATACTGGAAGAGAGAACTGATTTTGCAAGGAACAATGCTAAGGATCACAAGTGCTGCAGCCAGCAGTAACTCAGCATGGAAGTAAAAGAAATGCAGGCAGGTTTCAAAACTTCACAAGAATTTGTTTCAAAAATACTTTGGTCAACCTAAAGTTTTTGTAAGTTTAAGAGTTTTTCTTTTTACTTGCCTTTAAAAAAATGCATCACTTTAAAAAAACCCCAAAAACTAAGAACAAAATACCCCAAACAAAACCCAAAAACCCAGCATAAAAGACCTGTTTCTGAACTGCACTCAGTGTAATGTAAAATACACAAATAAACATCCTCCCACTGTCTCTGCTTGGTCAGAATGTCTCAGTGCTGCTTGTTTCTCACTCTTCCTGCATCATTTGGGACAGCTCCAGGTGGAGCTGCTGCCATTTGGGACAGGCATTCATTGTTTGGGAGCTTCTTCAGTCCATTTCTTCCTGGCACAGTGCCTGCTACACCTGGCACCACAAACTGACCTCAGGTGGTGTCTTCAGGGGCCACCAGAGCAGCAAATAATCAGAGTTATTACTGATTACCAAGCTAAGGCTCATATTAAATAAGACACCAACATCATAGAAGAGAAACCTCTTTTAGCACAGTTATTGCAGAGCAAAATGCAAAAAGGTGATGGGAACACAGCTGGCCTTGGGAGAGGGCACAAAAGGGATTTCCAGCCTTGTTCATTGTTCATTCAGCTTTAACCTGAGCCTACTACCCCTAACCAGTGCATCATGGAATGGGTGTGCTCCACCACCTCCCCCAACACTGCTCCTTCCCAGTGCTGGGATTTGGCCAGGTTGGCCCTGGGGACAGACACAGCTGGCAGCAGCCCCAGGCAGCAGGAGCTCACACCAGCCTCCTGCACCAACTCACTTGTACTTGTAGTCCACCACCTTGACCTCCAGCGTTGACACTGTTTTCAAAGCATTCACAAGCTGGGGAGAATAATAAAAAGACAAGGATTTGGTGTCCTCCCTCAGTTAATTGCTCCCTTGCACTCCTGACCTGGTGAAGATAAAACCAACTCCTGCCTTTGCCATTTTACCAGAACACAAACTCTGTGCAGCAGTGGAGGCATCAGCTGAGGACAGCCCAGCAGAAAAAGCACAAATCCTTGGCTCTGTCTGCTCTGCCACTGAGCTGCTGCATCACACCAGCCTCAGCTTCTCCCTACAAAAGGTGGGGATGATAATCCCAGTTCATTTTTGTCAGGCTCTAACAGTAAAGAATGAAAGCAGGTATTAAAACATTAAATAATATCATTTTACCATGAAAGAAGCTTTTACACAAGTCCATGAAGTTGCATGATTCAAAAACATAAATCAATATGAAAATTCATTATGTTCTGAGTGCACAAACAAGGGCTTGTGCTTTTCAATCTGTAGGCATTACAAAGGGATAGACTTCAACACTGGAGATGCTATAAATAAAAGGAATAATTTGAAAGTGAAATAATTTCATTTTATCAGAAGATCTGCAGTGTCTGTTTGCTCAGAGGAAATACTTTTAGTATTATATTTGCAGTCTTCCACTGGATATTTAGAAAGGGCAGCAAGGTTCAGTGTCTGGGGTACAGAAATGGAGACTGCCTAGAAGACATTTCAGAACAAATTAATATAAACATTGGACATATTTGTCCAAGATTTGCCAGAAAATAGATGTCTTGGCTGTACCTGAAAAAAAAAATCAACCCAATAAGCAAAATTTAACTTCTACTAAATATTTTTAAAGACACAAAGGACCACACCTCATTCTGGTTTAATATTTTCCGGTAATCTGTGCTGCGGGCGAGGATGGTGACTCGAATTTTCCCATCCTAAAAAGAAAGAAGCAGCAGTGTATTAGCTAAGAGGCAGCCCTCACAAGAAAAACAATCCCAAACTCTTCCATTATTACTTCTGGCAATTATTTGAGCAACTAAATATGTTCCTTCCACATGTAATAAATAGATGGTGTAACCACCTTAAAATGCACATTTGTATTTTCTGACAGATTCAAAGCATCAAAAACTTTGTGAAATTTGGATTATTAACCAAGAACTAAATATTTTCTGAAGGATTTCTTTTATTCAGTACAAAAGAGCCTTTGTATTACACATTATCTGGCAGTTTTTGAAAGCAGGAAAGCAGCTTTCTGGATGGCTTGTGCACAAGTTCCTTGGGAAAAAAAAAATTTTACTTCTATAACAGCTCCTCCTTTTACCTCTTTTAATTAATTGGACTCACAGGGGCGAGCGCTCCAAGTGAAATAAAGAGATTTAACTGCATGGCTCCCATTAGTGTCAGCAGGAGAAGCATAACTAAATGCCTGTGCAGAGCTCTGAATGTGCCCCTCAGCAATAATTTGTGGGCCTCTCTCCAGCAGACACTTCAACCAGCCCAGAGCTGCCCTGGCCACCAAGGCAACGTGCAGAAACCACCAGTGTGAGCAGCAGAGAAGCCCAGAGCAGCCAGATGGTGCTGGGCAAGCATGGAAGGAGCAGGTTCCTCTGTTTCCAGCTCTGATCCCAGCTCAGCAGTATCCAAGGGGGTGGATTAAGGGCAAGCTCTGCTCTGCTCTGCTCTGCTCTGTGGGATTCCCACTGCTGCTCCATGGAACTCGTGTCTGATTTAACTAGAAAGGACACAAAGGCCTCCAGCACAGAGGATGGACACAGGGATGAGACCCTAAGGTTGGAAGGAGAATGCTCTAAAGTCTGTCCTACAGAAATAAGACATAAGGGCAACTTCCACAAACATACACAAATGTTCTCTGAAGGCCTTTACCGGGGAAACCCAAGCCCTAAACATCACAGGAAAGGACAAAAAGTACACAGGTACACCCCCATTCCCCACTGGGCTCAGTTTGCCACTGCTGTTCCCTGGCAAGAGCCACCAGCTCCATACTGCAGCTGCTTTATGCAGTTATCACACCTTGGGTCCTTCCTGGGTGATATTTAATCTGTGTAGCACATGCTGAGAAAAAGCTCTGAACAGCCCCGTGCCGTGGCAGCCGGAGATCTGAAATTAAAAAAGGAACTGTTAATATACAGAGTTATTTCACTCAGAAAACTGAGCTTTGTGATCAGGTTTTTAACGTTCTTGTGGAACAAAAGCCCAGTGTCATGCACTGTGCTATTCACTGCATCACAAGTGGCACTTTCATTTAGAAGGAAATATAACTAGTGCTAGAGCCTGATGAGTGTGTGAGCTAATGCCCTCAGGGAAGTCTGACTATGTTTAAGCTCTTGTGCTCTGCAAAAATACCAGTTAGTTCACAATGCCCACCCATTAAAGGGGAATAATTTGCACCTCCTGAGCTGTGACATAGGAGGCTGCACACAACCAGCTGGAATAACTTTAAATTCCCAATCTTTAGGGAAGATCATTCCTGTTTGGAGCTGGAACCCTCAGTGCAGTGTATTTCACTATATTGGAGGGATTCCCCAGCTCAGATCCTGCCCTCCAGGTGGGAATGGATGGATAAAGGCACTCACCAGAGGGGTGTTATAGAACAATCCGTACCGCATCCGAGGCAGCAGAGAGAACACGGCTTCTTTGAAGCACACCTGGAAGGGAACCACGAGCAGTTACCCCCCAGTGCTCCTCCCCAGCCCATTCACTGCCTGCCCTGCTCCTAACGAGGCAGCAATTACTGCTCCTGCCAAGGACAGCCCAGCTGCCTCGGCTGTGCCAAGGAACAGAACAAAGATCCCAAAGGAGCTCTCCCTCCGGACGTGCAAGTGTGGGAAGAGGTGATGGAAACGCCTCCAGGCAGAAGAAACATGGACTAAAGAGAAGGAAACCAGTTAGGGAGTTTAGAATAGATTGAGGAGGCTGAAATAAGCTCTGGATAGATGCATTTTTTGGTGTATTTTTTTTTTAATGATAAGCAGCAAGAATGCCAAGAGTTACAAGAGGAAAGAAACACCTCAGAAAGATCATTTGAAAACCCTTAACTTCAGTTGGGAGTCCTGCAGAAGCAAAACCCATTCATAAATACAACCTCTGAGGACACAAAAGTTAGGTCCATCTATAGAAAGGATAGACACATCACAGAATCAGGTTACAGTTCTGTCTCTTGTTTCTAAGGTAGAATACTCATATTACACAAATTAAACGTGAATGGAAAAGTATTAATGCTTTCCTCTGGAGCACCCATTACTGCAAGAAGCTTGAGAAATTGTCATATTTGCTCCCTAGTGACCACGAATTAAAACAAAATATAGAATTCCATACCCTTTTAGAGTCAAAAGTTTTCAAGTGAATTATTTCATAGTCAGTAAATGCCTTCCATGTCTCACTGAACAGGTCACCATAGCCATATGAACTCTAGGAGGAAAGCAAAAAAAAAAAAAAACAAGGGCACAACAATTACAAAAATGCATATTAGAACCTCTCTTCATGATTTACAGGTCCTGTATATGAGTTTTAATACAGTTAATATGTGCAACATCACCACAGGACCCAAGGCAGCCTAGTGCAGAACACAGACATTACACAGCACCAAACTCTGTGTTTGCACTGGCAGGTAACTCAAATTACCTTTCAGTGGTTAATTTTTAATAAAAACTTCTACAAATTAGCAAACTAGACAATTTCTTCAGCAGATTATAATTTCTGAGTTAGGAGTGAGAATTACTTTTCCCAGAGCCAACAGAACACAAGTTAAATTTGAAGTATCACAAACACAGGGATGGTGAGAGGCCTGAATCTCAACTCCTGAGATTAAAAAAAAAAAAAACAAAAACCACCTGAGAATTCAAGTGCAGCACTGAAGTTTGAGGTAACAAGTCACAACAAGCTTGTTTTGCATTTGCCTGTTTTGGGAATGTCACTTGCATATGGCAGCTGTATCACAAACTGAAGGCAACGATCTCATTTGATGGAAGAAACACCCGGGGATTTCTGTACAGAGCAGTAAAAAACTTTCATTCTATGGGGAACTTTTAAAGAGCCATCAGCAGGGGCTCCTGCCTTCCATCTGTCACCTTTCCTGCTCATCCCAGGGCTGAGTCACCACCTCTGGCTCTTGCCATGCAATTAAACGTGCCCTCAGTGGCCCTGGTGCAGATTCTCACTAAAGCTTCCTTTCAACTCTGGGGCCAGCTCAGGCTGCTTGGAAAGTGGGGACATTCTAAATAAGAAATTTGAAAATAGGACTACAAGTGATAGCAGGAGAGAAGAGATATCTGGTGAGATGTAAAATAATCTAAAGGGCACCAGATTTCCTTTGGTTCAAGAGGCTTTCCTCGTGCTCTGCCATTGGGTATTAATAAATTTTACAATCTAGACTCCCTTCTGGCCATGTATTACAAGAACTGCTCTCCCAGATTAGAAGTGGAGAACTGATGAAAGCACCACTTCCTAACCCTCTCTGCTCTCCTTAAAAGTGCTTTATAAACATATCTTCCCTGCATTCACAGTGATCTGCACACCAACACCCAGTGGAATTCCTACTCATTTTCTGCTTTGTTTAACCTACATCTAAGGGCATTGCTCTTTAATAAGAACAGTAGGTAGGAAGTATGGCCAAATCTAATTACATCAAGTAAAAAAAAAAAAAGAGAGAATGAATAATAAGCTCAAGTCCACCTTTTGATGAGCACAGACAGTTCATCAGCAGTTGACTGGTGCCATCACCTGGTTTTACATAGCAATGAACTCCAGCTGCCTGAGCAGGTGATGCTCATTTAAATTGATAACAGTGTGGCATTGCTTTGAATGGTACATCTGAAAGAGTTATTTGATTCTGCAGATATAAGACAAAGAGCTGCTTTTCAAAGTAATTTGCAATGCTGTCTGACACCTGATCTTTTCAGAAAGCCACCAGAGCTGGATTAACAGGTCCTGTGCAACACCTAGAGAGCTCGCTCATCTGAGAGATGGCACCGATTTTAGCTTTAAAATACAATAGAATTAGAAAAAAAACAGTTTCTCCCAGCCAAACAGGTTTCTCATAAAACAGCAAGCAGGGGATATTTGCAGTTCTCTACTGAAGTTTAGTTGTCCTGGCACTAAATGCTCAGAGAGAAAACTCAACAATTTATGATCACAAACCAGGTGTGGGACAGTGACATATTCAAGAACTGTTATTTCTGGACCTAATTATGCACTTTATCTGGCATATTACAAATTGCCCCTTTTTTTGTTTAGTTTGATACCCTCCTACATAACTTAAATACTGTCCAATAAAAGTAATATTACTCAAACATAGTAGTGATTTCAACTCAGCAGCATAGCAGAAACTTAAACACTTGTTTTATGTTTTCATGGCAGTGTGAGAGGTGACTGAGGGAAGTAACTGCTAAGAAGGCTACTTAAAGAAATTAAATATTAAACTCTGTTTTAATATATATAAGGATTTCATTTAGCTGTTTTCTTTGCTAGAGGCTGCACATCACTGATTTACAAACACACAAGACTGCATTTCTTTTTAAATATAGAACAAACAGTTGAGCAAATCTACTTCAATATTCCAAGAGAAAAAAACCTACAAAAACCAGTTAAAACTTCAAATGCTACAGATCAGAAATACTGATCAGATTATTTTTGAGGCCACACCAAAAAAGGGCATAACTATGTGCTAGCAAAGCTGAGCATTCCAACAGCACATGGTTTATCATAGAAAATCTGTTCTCTAACTATTGCTCATGCACCTGCATTAAAAGGATCCAGAAATTTATCAGTTCCACATGGCTGTGGCCACAAGAGAGCTGAGGACTGGCTACCAAACCCTTCAGAGCCTCTATAAAGCAGAAATACAACCCATCAGAAATATGTTAAAAGCAGAGCAGACTTACAGTGTCCCACATGACTATGTTGACATTAGTACTGAAGGAATTATTGATATGCTGGGTAATGTAAAGATTGACAAAATCACAGAAGTGATGGTACATATTAACACCTGAAAAAGAAAGAATTGTTAGCAAAACACTGCATTACTTGCTCCACTTTTATTGGTTTATGCAGGTTAGCATCCTGCATTTCATATTAGCTTCCCCTGCTTGAATCCTCCTAATACACCCTAAAAAAGAACATCTAAAAGGAAGGAATCAAAGAAAGAAATATGAGGTAAAACATGTTTTTTTAAAAAAAACAGAGTTAGAAGAGTGGCCAAAAGAAAGAATAAGATGAGCTTCATGTGCTGTTTGTCTTTAGAGTCTGCAGCTGCTTTCTGAAGGATGTGAAAGGATCTCCTGCTTTAACACAGACCAGTCAGGCACAGGGAAACATGAGAAGTGGCCTTAGGACAGCTCTGGTTCTGTTTTAGTGGGGCTGGGGGAAGCTCTGTCCATGGAACCACAGGACAAACTTGCACTTTCACACCAGCCACAGCCCAAGCCATCCCTCAGGTCCTCTCTTGTTCATTCTTGGTGCACAAAAATGTCCATGAAACAGAGGCGAAAGAAAATAATAATAAACTAAAGATATCAATTACCTGCATCTAATTTCATGAAATATGTTGGCTTTTCAATAACAATGTCACACTTCCCATCTTCTAGAGGCCTGAAGTCTAATGCAGTGAATGTCTGGAGCTCTGCAAACCTAGAAAGATTCAATCACACAGAATATGCTTTGACATCAACACACTTAAACAAATGTACTTCCTTATGTCTCAGATTTAGCAACTGTCCTTCCAGTCCATTTCAGTTAACAGGACTGCTGAAAACTGATGGAGTCTGACAATTAAAGTTATTTGAAATTATAATGGAATGTTCTTCAGGGCTTCTAGAGGTTAAACACTGCCTTTGATCTCAAGAGTGAGCAGCACCTTTGATCTCCAAATCAAGGCAGAGGGATGTAACAAAGAGCCTCAGAACCTGGATTTGTGGCTTCACCCAACTTGATCTGCCTTGCCAGAGACACTTAAGTGAGATTTCCATGCTTTGGTTGGAATAATGAATGTAGAGGCAGTATTTATTGTTCCTGCATCTAAACAAGGATAAGCAGCTGTGATGACAATAGCAGGTAGAGGAGAAAACTCTTCCTCCTCTGCAGCAGAAGAGGAATTAAATTAAACATCAATGAAAAATGGGGGAAGAAAAAGAAAATACAAGCAAAGCATAAGAATGAATTATTATATGGACCTTAATGGCTCCAGTTCCTTCATCAATTAACTGGCAAGGCAGCTTTGAAGTGCTAACATGCAAACTGTGATGCTCTGCACTTCCTACTCAGCCTGTGGACTCAGCCCACCTCACATTCCCAGCCAGGCTCCCTGGGAACCCCAGCACATCCACATCATCCTCACCAAGGGCTGTGGGAACCTCACCAGAAAACAGTGACCCCTTCCACACCCAGACCAGGCACAGCACCAGCACCTTGCCCAGAAAACACCTGGAGGTTACAACTTACAACAGGTTACAACTTCCAATTGCAAGGTGTTTCCACATCTTTTGCTGCTGCAAATGAGGCAGGACACAATTACACACAGTGTGGCTCAGACTTGCTGCAGAGGTGTAATTACCAGAGGTTACTAATATCAGCTCTCAAACTGACCCCAAAAGGAGCAGGTCTTTCCTCAGTATGAAATCCCCTACACACAGCTGGTAATAAAAATAAAAAATAATTAGCAAGTGAGCTTGGAAGCAGCCTTGAGAAGAGATTCTTACCAAGACTGCAGAGGGCTCTTGCGTTGACCTTCAGCCAAAAATGCTTGAACATCGAGGGTACAATGACCACCAATTTCTCCCTTCTGGAAAAAGTCTTCTTTGAATCTAATGCAAATTAGAAAAAGTCTATCAGCTTTTGTGCAACGGTGCCTGCAATCTCAGTTACACACTCAAGCCAGTGCTGCTTAGTCTCAGTTCAGCAAGGCACTTCACACATATTTAAAATTTAAGTATTTTCCTCAGTGTAAATCAAGAATTTCTAGAATTTCTCACAACCCCCACATAACCATAGTGGTGTCCTTGAAGGTGTAGGTATCATCTTAGAAAGCAGCACTTAATAACACCCAGAATGTTAGTAAGAATTATTTACACATACCCACATGAGCAATTTTATCTAATTTTGTTTCATGACAGTGATGCTTCACAGGACCATCACTGATTGGAGTACTTGTGTTTCTAACAATTTCTTACTGAAATTCAGATTTCACAACCCACTCTGCTACCCAAGGATTTTATATGACACATGAGGAGTGAGATGTAAGAACAAATTTCCTGAAAACAAGTTGCCAGCTAAAAGCACTGTCTAAATTAGCTTTCAGGACAGGCTGTGATGATGACAAAACCCATTCTAAAGGGTAATGTCAGTCTCACTCATGAACCAGACCAAGACACTGACTTCAAAGACAAGTCAGAGGGTCACACTAGCACCACTGGTAGGGTTTTTTCATCCAGTTTCCATAAAAGTGAGAACTTGGCTTTTTACACCAGCAGCAGCAGCCAGCAAAGAAGAGGGGCAAACCTTTACAGGGCTTCAGCAGCAAGCCTCTGATCAGCAGTGAAACTGCAGGCAGGAAAAAGTAAAAAGAGTAAAATCCCTAGCAACAAGCAACCCAGCTTTGTTAAATCAATTCTCAAATCCTTTTCCCTGCCATCCCATTTCTGCTATAACCCAGGCAAATCAGAGACCTGTCGTGGTTTCTCTTCACAGCTCGTAAATCAATGTACAGGTTTGTTGCTCTGCAGTGCTGAAGGTACTGGGAGCAGGTCAGAGATGAATCCCCCTGTTAAGAACAAGTAGAATCCTGTCAACAACAAAAATTACTTTTAAAAACAAGTGCAAAGCATCAGATCTGTCAGAAATACCTACTGTTGCTGCAGGCTTGCAATGGGTTTTCACTTCACTGAGCCTCTCTTGAACATACCCAAAGTCTGCTTGTTTCCAGAATATCTGCTGGGCTGTCTCAATGTCACTTGCCCTGGTGTGTGAAGGAAAGAGGAAACAAATCAAGGTTCTGTTGCTCAATTCTAGTAATAACTTCAACAGATCACATTTTTCCACTGAAAGTGGAACAGAGGAACCAGCCAGTTATTTTATTGGCATTTAAGATGCCAAAACAGGAAGCACTTATCAGCTGCATGTAAGTGAAAACATCAATGACAATCTAATTTAAAGCTATTCTCCCCTAAAAGGCTACACATTTTTTTCCACATTTTTTCCTCTGTTTTTAAAGCTAAGAAAGGAAATACAGCTATTTTAGGACTCTGAATTCAAGGCTAAATCAGAATAATGAAAACATTCTGGGAGGAAGCATTTCTAGCAGTATTTTCTTCCTTTAAAAGTTTAATTTTTTTAATCGTGTTGAAAGGCTCATTATGCATAAACACACACATTTTATATATATATATATATATATATATATATATATATATATATACACAGGTGTCCACAAAAAATCACACTTTAAATTCTAAATATTACAATAATGCTTGCTTCACTGCTATATCAAAGTGAGCACTACACTATTTTTTTACCATAGTGCACAGTAGACACTTAAAATTAAACTTACCACCCAGTTTCAACATAATCACACACTGGGTAACTGAACCTGTTCTCTGATCTGCAAGATTTCTCATAACCCCAGCAGGATTTTAGTTTCTTCAAGTGTTTCTGCAACACAGAATGACTGAATCAGGTTTTGCAACAGGAAAATGGGAAATGACTTAAGCAAGTTGTTAGCTTTTAAATGACATCTTGCTCATAAATCTTGCATAAAAGGCTTTTGGTTTGGTCTGTTTTCAAACAGAATTTGAGAAACAACACCCAGATTCCTCACGCACAGCAGAGGCTCCAAAGTGGACACACATGCACATCAATGTGACTCTTGTCTTGTATAAGTTCTAAGACAAATCCTTTCCCTGACTAATTGGCAATGAGGCCAATTAACCACCATCTTTAACTGCTGCAACAAATCACCCCAATAGGACATTTGAACAAACAAACAGAAAAAAGGAAACTTACTTTATATGGGCAAAGAGGATCCTGCTTACAGATGTCAGCAACATGCTGGTTATTGTGCAGAAAGTAGGGGATGTGCTCATCTGGCAAGTTGATGGCTTTGTAGTTGTAGAATGGCTCTTCCTGAATGTTTGGGAATTCAGTAGGATTTTCAGCTTGGGAATTAGCCAGGATTTCTTGCAGTAGCAATCCAAACACAAGCAACATAAACATGGCAACCTGTGAGTTCTGTACTTTTAAAATAAAATAGAAAACAAAAAGAAATTAACGTATCTGCAGCATTTCAAGAACACAGGACAAAATTCAGTCAGAGTCAGACATACAGTCGAAGAATTTGTACTTGCATTTCTGGGGTGGTTTCTTTTTCCTGTGAAGACCAAACTTTCACTGAGAGGCCAGACTGCACAACCTCAGGATTATCTTTGAATCATTAGTCATTGAGTGTTATTATGCACTACAAACTCCCAGTCAAGCTAAAATGGGTGTGTTTACTTTAGCTAAATGCCAAGGGATCCTGAGAGTTCAGTGGGGAAACCAAGTATAGAGCATGTAATATCCAGTGAGAAGGGAAAAAAGTACAAGAGCTGGGGGGAGGGGTGAGAAAAGAAGGATTTTTAGTTTTAAAATAAGTATGAAAAAAACCACATTCTCCATTTTGAACTAATAATTGGCTGAGGGAAAAATAGGCAGACACAAATAGAGGGTCACAGCTAAGTCTTATAGGATGCCTGCTTTTAGTGCTTAACATCATGTTAAAGAAACTTGACTACTGACTATATTCTATATATAATTTTATATATAATAGAAGTGTATTTATATATATACACATGTACACACACACAGCCCCACACATCTCTATACCCTAAAGCTGACTGCATTCCTTCCTGCTAATACAACCTTCTCATCTAACACCCCTGCTTTGAACCATTAAACTTCCTGAGGAAAAGAAATGTATGGCCTATATCTAAACTCCACCTTTTTTGGCGTTATAATTTGCTAAAATTTGCATGCTTGCTTTCAACTGAAGCCTTTAGCAAAATTCCTACGATATAAGTAGTTTTACCTGTTTGGTTTGAGAGGAACCGCTTCAGCTTTCCCAGGTACAGAAACCTAGAGCGGGGGAGGAAGGTGGAGTTAGGTATGTCCTGAAAAAGGAGATTTCCTCAGTATCCTGCTCCTAGGGACACTGTCCTGCTCTAGGGACACGTTCCCAGCAAGGAGAGCAGCTGGCCCAGCCCGGGCACTGCGCTAACCCGGCTCTCGGTTCCCTGTCCCCGCACACAGCCGGGGCACGGGCTATTTCACACGGATCCCCTCTTCCATCACAAACCCGGCCGTGGCCCCAAAACACGCGGCCCTTGCCCACCCCTGGGCGCTGTCACTTGGGGAAGGTGCCCGGCCTCCTGAGCCAGGCCGTGCCGGGCTCCGTGATAGACCCAGAACCGGACCCAGACCCGGCCCGCTCGGACCTGGCGCCTGACCCACGCTTGTCACACCCGCGCTGGACCCGGCACGGCCGCCCCGCCCTGCGCTCCCCTGCCCCGCCACAGCATCGCCTCTCACCGCGTATCACCGCGTATCGCACCGCGTGTTTCACCGCGTATCTCACCGCGTGTTTCACGGCGTATCTCACCGCGTTTTACCGCGTATCGCACCGCGTGTCTCAGCCCCGCCGGCCCCGAGGAGCCCCGCGGCCCACGGGACCGGCCGCTGCTCCTGTTGGGCGCTCGCCGCCGGCCTCAATCCTCATGTCCGGGGGCAGCGCTCGGCGCGGCCCCGCCGGGCTCCGTGCGGGTGCGAGGGAGGAGCGGGCGGCACCGCCGGGACCGCCCCGCCCGGGGCGGCGGGAGCCGGGCGAGGAGGCAGGGAGGGAAGGCAGGCAGGGAAGGCAGGCAGGGAAGGAGGCAGGGAGGGAAGGCAGGCAGGGAAGGAGGCAGGGGAGGAAGGCAGGCAGGGAAGGAGGCAGGCAGGGAAGGAGGCAGGCAGGGAAGGAGGCAGGGAGGAAGGAGGCAGGGGAGGAAGGCAGGCAGGGAAGGAGGAGCCGCCGGGCCGGGGCGGAGGCGCAGCGCCGGGCGCGGGTCGGGCTCGGGCGGCTCGGCTCAGGTGGGGCCCGCAGCGAGGGCACCTGCCCGCGGGGAGCAGCGGCGGAGCAGCCGCGTCTTCCTTCTGCTGCCGGAAATTAAGCGCTGCCGGCCCGGGAGCGGCGAGCGCAGGATGCGGAGGAAAAGGGCCTTTTCCTGCCGCGGCCCGGCAGGAAGCGCAGGCTCCGGCACCCCATTGTTGCAGGCGTCCCCCCCAGGCCAGGCCGGCAGCAGCGGGGCCGGGGCCGGCCGCGGGCACGGGCAGAGGCTCAGCGGTGCCTCCCTGCTGTCCCTGACACGGCAGCGCCCCTGCCCGTGCCCGCACCCTCCTCCGGTGTGACCCAATTCCCGCAGTGGCGACAGCCGGGGGAGGCACAGGCGCCAACACTGAAGAGCTTTGAACCCTCCCGCACAGCCCAGACCTCCTCTCTCCTCGTTCCCAGGTGGGAAAGGAGGAACAAACGCTCAGCCCGAGCCGGAAACCTGCGAGAGAACGCGGCGCTGACCCCGCAGGGACACCGCTTATCTAAATAAAGGAAATAAGTCTGAATTCCACATTATCCACAACCCCATCGCTGCGGTGCATTTAGAAATAAACCAGCCCCTCGTACATAAATATCCACGGTACCGCAAGACTTCTACTGCCATCTGTACCTGTATTCCAACTATATCTGGTATCTTCTACCTTAAGTAATATTTTCCTTTCACAGTACTAGGTTCACATCCATCCACTCACCCTCGCCAGAATTATTTTTAAGTCTTTTCTCAAAGAGAACCAGAGCACACTGTTAGCGGAAAATTTTATTTTATGCTGACCCGTGCTTTATACAGTTTATACATATTTTACAACTAGAATCCAAGGGGTTTAATTTCACTGTGATAACCATTTCACCTTTTATTAAGGATCATTATAGCCCTTAGTAAAATGTAAGCACATAAATTACAACATGTAGCAGGAGAAAAAAAAAAAACAAAACCCTTCTTTCATGTGAATTTGCCATGGGATTTTGAACATCGGCTCCTGAGCTCCTAAAGGAAGTGAGTACCAGAGAAATCTACTCCTCATCCAAACCCACAGAGGCCTTTCCATCAGCAAGTCAGCTCCCTCCAAACACTACACTGAGTAACCTTTTAATAACATTTTTCATACTTGCTTATCCAGTGAAAATGAAAGCGAAATTAGTTGCTTTCAAAAGGATGTTCTAAAATAATAAACTTAGACAAAAGTGAGTACTACAATTCTACCCTAAAGCCTTTCATTTTGCACGTTACTCTCCTAGGCAATCTCAGTAAGAGCAATGAATTAAGTGTGCCAAGCAGACATTAATGTTTTTTCAAAACAAGCATACAGTTAGATCAAAGATGAGCAAACCAGGATATTTTAAAGTCTATGTTACCTTCCACCAGCCACTTTGTTTTCTAAGGCTTTGATGATTAAGACACAGAAGGCCATCTGATTTTCAGGTGATATTAAAGATTTCACTACAAGGGAATATATAATCCAAAAATAATCAATACAAATATTTACATCTACTTTAGTAAAATTTAAAAATCTAATACCTTTTGTGTTTTTACATCTAAAATAGTTAATGCTGATTGCATGTTAAAATTTCCCTTTTACCTAAGCTCTTGTAAACAAGATAGCCCAAGACATATTCAGAACTGTCAGTCTTTAAGGACTATAAAATAATTTATTTTTCTTTGCTGCATTTGTCTGCCAAGATAATTTAAAAAAAAGGTGAAAACCAGGAAGTTATTGATTCACTGTAGTAGACAAAACAGAATTTCTAATATTTGACCATCACAAAGAGTTGTTTTCTTAAGAAAAGGCTCAACTAACCCTTGTACATGATAATTCTAAATCAGTAAAATTCCAGCAAGTGTTTTAATAGGGACTGATTTTTGCTTAGGTTTGATTGGTCTGGGGTTTTCCAGAAACTTAAGAGTAACCAACCATGCTTTAATATGAAGGCAAAGTGTTAAATTCTGAGGTTTTTAGAAGGAAAATCGTACCACCATGGTTTCCAAAACTGAAATGAAGACAAGAGGGTAATTCCCTCCCACCTCCCAGTGGAAAAAAAAATAAATAAAAGGAAGGGAAAAAAGTATTTTTATTAAAGCAGTTAGAAGTTTCTATAACAGATGGGAAGTTACAACAAATTTAGGTGTTCTGGCTCTATGGTTTTAATGAAATCCTCACAGAATAACTGCCTGAATTTCAAATCAGACTGGGATTTTCCATGAACATTCCCTTGCTTGTGTAACTTCAGTGAGGAATAAATCCTGTTCTCCCAGTGAGGAATAAATCCTCAACACCCACAGTAAAATCATATTACCAAGAGGCATTTCTGCAGAAGCAACTCCTCATCCTTCACATCCTTTGTGTGTCAGGCCACCAAATACCCAAGCAGGGAAAGAGTTCCCAAATTACAACTGGTCTGGGAAAAAAAAAAAACCTCTCCCAACAGAGGCACTGGTGTGATAAGCAAAGAATTCCAACCGCCCAGTATTTCACATGAGTAGGTTCTGAGATGCAGCAAAATATTTGCTCTCTGGAATGCAGAGAGGAAGACACAGCTCCTTCTCAGCATTCCCAAGGGTCCAATTCAAACATTTCCTCTGACATTACCAAAAATGCAGCTCAGCTCCAAGTCATGTGAGTACTGTTTGACCAATACCTTGAATGGCATGAGAAATACTCTGCAGCCACTGGAGACTTCTCTATTATTAAGCCACAGTTCAGTGTTACAAGAAGTCTAACCCTTGCTACTTATATAAAAGGAACCATGAGATCTGCCACAATTTATTTTTAAAAAATCAGTTTCCTGCATTCTTCTGAACTGTTCTAGCTACTGTTAAAAATTAGCTACTAAATCTAGAACAGATATTTAACAGCTGAGATTTCTGGTGTTAAAAGTTGAACACATTTATCATTACAAGCAGAGCTGCTGTCTCCAGATTGCTCATGAGAACACAAGCAATATCCAAGATGAAGCTGTAATTTGAAGTCTCATCTGAGTCTCACACTCTGCTTTAGAGGACTTAGTGTTAAGTAGTCAGACTAATCTGATTTGTCTAAGAATAATCACCCTGACATGTTCAGATGTTGTAAGCAAATTAAAGATTTTCCTGTCATAAAAATATCCACCAGGTATGCTTCAGACAGCAAATCCCTACTACTTAGTTATTAAAAATTACCTGATAAGATTTTAGAAAAACTCATTTGAACACTTGAGACAGACTTCTAAAGTGATTTTCACAGGTTTACAAAGATTATGAATCAAGGGCTGCTTTAGTACTACTCATGCCTTCCAGTGCTGTCTCCCAAGGTAACAACCATAAATTCTGCTGCTTAAGTAAGATGGCCCACCATTTAACAAAAACTTAAATAAAGGGATGACTGAAGAAAAAAAATTAAATATTGCACAAATAATTTAACTGCAGACAGAACAGGACACTTAAAGCATTGATTCTTCTGTCAACATCTGAACTCTATTATATAGTCACATTTTCTATAATACAGGATTTTTTTACAAGACATTTAAATTCAGCATTTACATAAACAGTTATCTTTACAGTCTGTCACCATACAATGCTAACAGTTCCACGAGGAATTAATTTTGTCTTTGTTTTAAAAGTTCATCTATCTGAGTCTTGTACATGTTTTTCACATCTTCCAGATCCAGTCGGAGCTCCTCAGCCTCCTCTGCCTTCTCCCCATACATCTGGAGAATGGTGTTGTACCTCTGATCCAAATCCTGCAAGGATTTTAACACAGTGTTATCTCACTGGTTCTCATTCTCAGCTTCAAACAAGCTGCTGCTGGACAGTGTTTTACACTGCCAGGGGAAATGAGGGCAGCACCACCTCATCAAAGTGTAACCACAGTGAAGCACTCAGTAAACTTCAAAAGTACTTTGTGCTTTGAATACAGCTGGATTTATATTCTAGATGTTAAAGGAAGATAATCCAAAGATCATAAAAAGAATTAGTGCTGGCTTCAGAGGACCCTGAAGCACCCTGACGTTCAGTTGCTTAAGTATTAAAAACAGAAAACTGCACTGTTTTATTACAAGAATGACCAGTTTGGGAAATGAGAGAACTGAACATTCTGTATTCAAATATTATTCCAAAACTTTTCAAATATTTAAAGTCTTAAACATTAGGATCCAATTGTTTATCCTATTTCTATGTATGTATCTCCACTGGACATATATTCATATATTTCCATTTCTGTTCATGTATCTCTATATTCAGCTTCTGCATCAACCTCATAAGCCCATGCTCTTTATCAAAACTTTTCCTCTGCTAAAAAATCCAGTTCCAGACAAGTTCCTAAAGGACAGAAACAAAAATGGTCTCTCCCTGGTTTAGCACAGCATATGTTTCCAACAACTGTGTTTTGAAGTGACTCCCTAACCATGGAGTGGGCACTTTTAGATTCTACTATATATAAAAATAAAAAAAAAAAAAAACTACCAAAACCAGGCTCTTCAGTCACTTATGCTTAGAGACAGATTTGAATATATTCCTAAACTGACAGGTCTACTCCTAAAGAAATACAATTATCTACATTTTACTATGGATTTACACCAGAAATGCAGTTACCTTTAACTGTGTGCGTAATTTGGGTATTTCCTTCACTTTTTCTTCAAGTTCATCATTTTGATTTGTTAATTTAACCAGCTCTTCTGCCATTATTGATCGAGTTTTCTCCAGGTTTCCAATTTCCAGCTAGGGTAAACACACATAACAAGGAGGAGAAGGAAAAAATTCACTGTATTTATAAAACACCATATCAAAATACACAGTAATTAAGGTTTATTCTTAAGCAGACTGTGAAACAGCACATCTCAGATCCACTCTCACTTTCTCCTCAATTCTCAGTGTCCTGGATATTTTACTTTTCAGACAGATAGGTTTGCTGGATAGGTCCTTGCCAAAACAAAAAAGGAATCGACAAATCCTTCTTGTGCTCATCCCTATACAGCTGTGCTGGTTCACAGAATTCTTGTAACACACATCAAACTTTCTGAAAAGATACCTGTAGATGTGAAATCTCCCCTTCTCTTAGTTTTAGCTGTGACTGAAGGTTTTCAATTACACTTGAACCTGATCCCATCCTTATTGCATCATAGAGATTGCTGCCACTGGTAGTTATTGGTCCAAACGAGTGATCATGAGGATCATCCTACAAACAGAAGGTTAGAGAAGCTGAAAATTAGACAAAAACATGGCCATTTTGGAATCTTCCCTCTCCTAAATATGGCATAACTTAAGATTTAAAATACACTGTGCTAGGCAAGCATTTCAATGCTTAAAGCTTGTTTTCAAGGGCTGTGCCCTAAACCAGGAGTGCAAGTAAAAATAAATCAATCGTATGTTTTACAGTCACAGACATTTTGTAAGCAGATTTCAGGTGTTTCTGCTGATGTCTAACATCTTAGACAAGGATGTTACCTTGTCTAAGGCCAATTCACTCTTGAAGAGTCATTTTCTATGTCACTACAAGTTCTTGAGGAGGAAAGTAAGTGGTCTGTCAAGAAGAAAAAAGCCATTATAGGTGATCTATCCTACCTGTGAGAGGAAAGAGGTCTGAAGACCTGCCATGTCCACCCCACTTATGGAACTGGAGCGGGACATTGATGGTGTACTTGATACAGTCTCAACTGTGAATGACTTTCGGTCCTTAAAAACAAACAAAGACATCCAAAATCACCAGTTGGAAAAGGAAAAAAACACTCACAACATGCTAAAAGAGATTCTATAAATAGCCTCCCTTTTCTCACCAACAACTATAGAACACTGTGTGATAGATTTTCTACTTGCCCCTCACCTAAGACATATGAAAGTTCAATAGCAAAGAATTTCTGTGCTGTAACACAGCCTATCCTCAAGATCTTGGACCTTTCAGGAAATGAAGACAGAAGCTGCAAATTCCACCAAAAAACGGTTCTCTTTCAAGTAGCCAAGAGAGACTCAGAGGAAGTTTTGTACATCCAAGTGTATCACAGAAAGAACATCTCACACCCAGAAGAACATCTCTTAGAATTAATGTAAAGGCCTTTTTCTTCTTTTTAAATCAAGTGTATAGATTAAATTCCAGGATTTTCACATGCTAATAATTTACTGATACCTCTTCAAAACAGACTGGCCCCTTTTTCCAGGAAGCATCTACTAGCATGCTAACCTCTGAAGGAGAAAGCACTTAGATTTTAGGACTGGAGACAGTAACAAACAAACAACAGAAATAGTTTTACTGAATACTAACTGCTAATTAGTGGTAATGAATGTAATGACTATTGAGGATTGCTCTGTGACTTGTGACTTCAGCTGGAAAGCATGTGGAACATTACACACTGAAACAAAACAGGCATTCAGTGGAAGCAATGCTGGTAGTCTGAGCAGAGGAAACAAGTAGCTTCAGAAGAAAAAGGATCCAAGAGTGCTCAAAGAACACAGAGGACTGAGACAACAGTCCATATTTTACCTCTTCTCAGGTTAAATAGACTATTACTCAAAACTTATTTCAGTGAGTCTTACACAACACCTATTTCACTGGAAAGATCCTGCCAGGCACTAAAAGTTTCAGGTATAGATGTCTCCTAAAATAAAGACAATATCAGTAAGACTTATAAATGTTGGGTTTTGGCACCTTCTCCTTTGCTGCTTCTTGGACAAGAACAGCCTTCTTCCTCTCCTGTTCAACCTTCATCTTCTCCATTTCTAACTGAGTAGCCAGCAGTGCCTGCAAAGAGAAATAAAAACTGTTCATCTCCTGCTAGCTCAGATTTCAAGCATAACAGAGATCAAAGCTGAACTAGGCAATACCTTTTCTTTCTTTGCATCTTCCAAGGTTTTTGCATACTCATCTTTGAGCCCTTCTAGCTCAACCTCATACCTACACAGAGGAAGGAAAGAGGTAAAGTTAATGAATAAGTATTCTCCATTCTATTCCCTGTAGATTCAGATGCTTTAAAAACTAACACAGCTGTAAGGCTACAAATTGTTATGAATGTAACACTCTTTAATCTTTAGAATGAAACAAAGTATCCTCAAATATTCTTGTAACGTTGTGCCAACACGTTGCACAGTCATATCAACACTCCATTTCACTACATTAAAAAGAAATGCTGTTAACCAAAAATGAACTCACCTGCTGTTCTCATTTTCCATTTTCTTCAATTTGTTTCTCTCCACTTCCAGTTGAGCCTGAAGACGGGTATTTTCTTGCCTTAAAAGACTATTTTGAGATTCAGAAGAAGACATCTGAATTTTATTAGCAAGAAGCTCCTCTGTAGCAGCTCGTTCTCTCTCAGCAGCTGCAGCTAGAAGAGTTTGAGACTCCCCTAACAGTAAGAAAAAACATGGAATTTAACCTTTTCTGATCAAATATCTAAAATATCAGCCACTTACTTATATATCAAAAATGAATTTGAGATTTTTTTTTATATGCAACTAACCTTTCTTAAAAAATACATCTTGTTTTCTTTTGTAAAGGAAATTAAATCTTTTCCACACACAGAGGATCAAAGCAATGCAGAATGAACAGATTTCAGACTCTTTTAGAATGCAAGATACAACTACAGATTGCTTCCAGAAAGGAAACAATTTCTTTGGGTCCACCTTTGGGCTTTTAATGTATTTTTCATTTAAAACAATAAGTTACTACTGTATCAAATAACAAATGTATCATCACCTATGCAGGTAAGTGATATGTATCATCATACAATATATGTACATATATTGATACTATAATACAATATAATATCATCATAATATGATGATACATATATTGTATCATCACCTGGTCAGGTAAGTGATTCCAAACTTTACAATCTGGAATCTCAGCATCAGGCTGGAATACTTTCAGTGTCTCTATGCCCTTAGGTGCTGTGAGGACATGTACACCTTACCATCTCATGTTACAGAGTGTTTTACAGTGGATTACCTGTCCAAGAACCTTGGCATAACCCCCCCAGACCATTTCCTTACAGGAAAGCATTTGGTGCTCCTCTCTCCTGATCCACCATCTACATTTTGGGCAAGTGTTCATTAAACCCTTTACATTTACCTTCCCACATCTCACATCTTCACCTGGAGCCTCCCATCTTACCCAGCCTGTCAGAAAGGTTCTTCTCCAGTTTCTCCCAAGCAGAGGTCTGTGCTCCCAGCGTGGCCTGCAGGTTCTCGATCTGCCTCAGCAGGGGCCGTGTAGCAGAGGTTACACTTTGGCTCAGCTCTTGGTTCCTGCTCTCTGCTTCTTGGAGTCTCTGAAATCACAAATCAAATAGAACTGAAATCATATGATGGGTTCAAAGATTCATTCATAGAGTTCATCTAAATAAATAGCAGCTGCTTTACATTCTAAGATTACTGCTTTACAATCTAACGTTCATGTGCTTCAAACTCAAAGTAAAGTGTGAAATTCCAGGAGAGACGTTAAACATTTTTAGATACAGAGCAAGGGCCCAGAAATTCCAGAGTTCTGGGCATCATTTGAAACATTTTGGCTACAATCTATACTCTGGCCCTTAAGAACAATAAAAATATTCTTAAGAAGCAGATAAAGAGTCATCCATAGTGCATTTGCCAACAATTTTACACAACTATCACAGAATTGATGCCTGTATTTTGTCTCGTATTAAAAAAGGAGAACATTCTATTTAAGAGGCATCATAAAAAACTAAGGCATTTTTTCCATTATGAGATTTAAAAAACATTAATATTTTATTGCTCCTCTGTAATAGGACAACCACTGCAGGTAACAAGGAAAATAAAGCCTCTCTTTCAGGCTGCTCATGTCATGGTAGCGTTTTATTTTTGGGTTTTTAGAAGTCCTCCTTGCAGATGCCAGTGGGCATCATCTGTTTGTCCCAGTACCTGTTGTAGTTCACCAATTTCCTGCCGTAAATAATCTTCTTTTCTTGCTGCCTGCTGCTCTGCACGTTGCAGTGCCAGCCTCAGGTCTGCCACCTAAATAAACAAGAAATTGTTGCTAAACTCTTGCCAAAAGTTATATCATCACCTATTCCTTGCCACAGTCCCACACCATTTTCAAACAGTGATGTTTGTTTACAAGTAAAGGCTTCATTTTTGCATGCACACAAATAGATAAGTCAGTGTAACTATCACTAAAAATTCTAACAGGTAAGATAACCACAAACTTAACATAGAGGCTGCCAAAGCAATTTCATCTAGACAAGTAAAATTGTAAAGTAAAATTGTAAGTATTTCTAAATAAAATTAGTATTTTAAAGGTTAGCACAACCAACCCATTAATATGGAACAAGTTCCACAGGGAAGAAATCCTCTGGGTGTTTGCTAAGTACACAAAAACAAGCTCCACCTGGTCCATTCCATCAGGTGTACACAGCAGCTCAGTGCAGTCACCTGATGAATTACAGAGTTTATTACTGAACTGCAGACCCACCTGGATTGCCAAAGCTTCCTGCTGCTGCCGAGCCTCCTCCTGGGCCTTTTCCAGTGCTAACCCAAGCTCTTCCTTGGCCTTCATCTCCCGACTCAGTGCTGCTTCCTGAGCCTCACTGTCCTTCGTAGCATTAGCTTTATGAAGATCTGCAAGTTCCCTGAGGAGAAAGAACCAAAGAAATAAATAAACCTCAGTACATTTAAATGCCAACAGCAACTTGGAAAGTAACTTTGTTACATTTAAATGTTTCACAAGCATTGCACAAGAAAAAGCCACAATCTGAAGGTGTGATTGCTTTGCTTACTTGTAGGCACTGTCGAGTGCTGCCTGCACACTCCTGTTCCTTTCTTCAAGCTCCTCCACTTCTGCCTGAAGTTTAGTAAGGTCCTTTTCTTGTCTCTCCACAACACTGTTCAGTTGTTTAATGCTGTCTCGATGCTGCTTCTCAAGGTCTTCCTTGCCATCAAGAACCTGTCAGTGCACACAAGAAACATGAAACAAACCCCAGGACGTGGGGCAGACAACACTGCCTGAGGACAGTGACAACAGTGCCAACGAGTTTGGGATAAAGAGGCTAAACCCGACTAACACCTGGCAGAAAGAGAAAGGTTTTATTTGCTTCCCTGCCTTGCCCAGAGGAGGGAGCTGCTCTTCACCACAGCTTCACACAACTCCACATCCTGGGTCTGAAATTCATCAGGTCTTGACTCAATCACTAACTGTCCCAGTTTTGGTGGTACAGGTTTTCCAGCTCACATGGTAACAGCAGTGCAAGTGCAAACAAGCAGCTGAGAAGATCCCTCACTGCAGTTTTACAAGGAATACACACATAAATCACAGCTCAGTGGTCCAATAATGTGAAATGGTGAGACCCTGGCACTGGGTGCCTAGAGAAACTGTGATTACCCCATCCCTGGAAGTGTCCAAGGCCAGGCTGGATGGGGCCTGGAGCAGCCTGGGATAGTGCAAGGTCTCCCTGCCCACACCAGGGGATAAAACTGGATGGGCTTAAGGGTCCCCTCCAACCCAAACCATTCTGGGATTCTATGAAATAGAGAAGTCTCCGGAAAATAAAAAAATGTCAATTTATCAAGAGCCCTCCCAAAACGCAATTTTGCAGCTAATATTAAAAAGTTGGAAAAAAAAAAATCAACAAATATCTCACCTGTTTTAAATGCTGCAACTCCTCTTCCAAGTCCTTAATCTTTTTGTTCTGTTTTGTGTTAATATTTTCTCTCTCTTTCTCTTTGGCTCTTAATTTCTTAATAATGTTGGAATTCTGCAGCTGCTGTTTGGAAAGCTTTTCTCCTGTGAAGAAATTGAACATGAAGCCAGTGCATACTGGTGATAAGCTATGGATTCTCCCTGTTCACACCAGCCTTGCTCTTTAGTCCCATGAAAATAATACTCCAGTAAATATGGAAATATTTATTCTTACAATTTTTCATGCAAGTTCTTAAGTTTAAATCTATCTTATCCCGACGTACCCTTGCTACACTGAGCTACAGTGAGAGAGGATAGGAGGTAAAAGGCTTTGAAAATGAAGCAAGAGAGCTCATCATGTCAGAAAAAAAATTATCTTCTTATTGAATATCTATCTTTCAATTCCAAAACTAATAATTATTAAAGGGGACACTGTAGAAATGCCATGAACAATGCCCTCATTAGATTTCTTCTGAATGGAACATGGAATGTTGTTCTGTACATGTTGGTTTTTTCTCTCAGCACCTGTTACTGTATCTTGCAGGAATCACCTCTCCAGGCACCTGTACCTGCCTGACCCCTCCTGTTACACTTTGCTACTCACTAAATGCTTCAAACATTCAGAAACATCCAATATGCTTCTAATTTAGCACTTTTTCCCCACACAAAGAAGGCTTGCATGCAAGGCCACCACATTTCAAACTATTCCACACACTTTTACTACAAAACAAAAGTTAATTCTCACCTTCCTCCATTAAGCCTTTGATTTGCTCTTCTTTTTCTTTCAATAATTCAGCAGTTTCATTGGTATTAAGTCTAGTAGCCAATTCCTCTTTAACAGTCTTTACTTCCTAAATAATAGGATAAAATACTTAAGATTGTTTATCAAAATACACGGAGAGAAAAACAGAGTGAGTTACTCTGATCACCTTTTTCTTCTGCCCTTCCTCTCACAAAACTTTGCTTGGAAAACAATTTAGGTTGGAAGGGAACTCTGGAGATTATCTGATCAAAACAGATTTCTCAGAGCCTTATTGCATCAAGTTTTAAAAACCTCCAAGGACTGAAACTCTGTAAATCCTCTGTACAATCTGTTCTAACTTCCCTATCAATTCAATTTGCTTGAAACTTTTGCAACAGAGAAAAAACAACCTGTCCTATTCACACGTAGCTACTGAATAATTTTTCTAATTCAACTCACTGCTGTGTCAACACAGTGACAAACAGCTGAAAAATATTTGTTTTTCAGTCAGATTTGAGTTTCCTTTCTGCATTAAGCTAGAGAAATGAAATGCTGTGACACCAGGTCAAGAACATTTAAACCCCATAAACTTTGCTGCTGTAGATTTCTTTGCTTGTTCCAAATCAATCTGCAGTCAGCCCTTAATTTTCCTCCCAGCTAATCCTCTAAAGAAGCCATTCCCATTCTTCAGCCCTTCCTCACATCCCCAGGCCGTTCTCCCTCACCAATGCAAATACTTATTTGGTACAAGGTGAATGAGAGCACACATTAAATCTCTTTTTTCCCAATTAAATGAGTTCCCCAAGCTGGTTCACAGCATGGATGCAAGAACAAAAGATTTGAACACCAAGCAGCCTGGATGGTTGGAAGCAGCTCATGCTTTTCCCTTGGTTAATATTAATTGTTTTTCCTCAAGAAATTCAATTGTGTCATAAACTAATAAATATTAATTTAATAAAAAAAGCCAAATCACCTTTTTAGCTGCATCTCTCTCTTTGCAGGCTACTTGGAGCTTCTTCTCAGCATCTGCAATTCTCTGAGCAAACTCCTCTTTAAGAGATGAAAGGCTGCTGCTCTCTTCTTTCATTCTAAACATTTCACTGCATTTAAAATGAACATTTCAGAACAGTTGCATGGACATGTGACACTCCAAACAGTTTGCAACAAGTTGTCTTAAATGCTTTTCAGAAGTATTTTACTTTTATTACACATGATAAGCTAAAGTCAAAAAACCTGACATCTGTATCAGAAGTCCTAATCAAAGATCTTTATCAATTCAGTAGTTCACCCATGAAAACAGAACTAAGTGCTTGATTTATCTTAAATGTTTTGCTCCTTGAAAAAGTCCTTTTTAGTTAACCATAATCTGTATCATTTAAAGGGTAAATTATTTCATCTATTTTTTAAGTTAGGATCAATTTAGTCATTAAACAACAGCATCATACATCTGTAAATTTTAAAACTCAATATTTGATCAGTGAGCTGGTAAATACAACTTTCCAAATACAACTTTTAACTTTAACCAAATTAAATAATAATTTCAGGTTTTCCCCTACAACCAGCTCTTCTTCCATAGTATCTCTGCCTACATTTTAGTCAACAAATTACTCAGTAAATCAGGTTCATCCCTCTGTATCAGCAAAGTCAGTCTCTCTTAATAGCTGAATCTTGTCCTATAATAAAGATCTTTACTAGTAACCAAGACTGATTCTCCACATTTGTCATTCCTACTGAAAACTCTTTCTCCAGCCCCCCCTCAAAAGAGATTTTAGCTCCAAAAAATAATGTCTTTTAAAAAACCTTATCACAGCACATGCCATCACTGTTGCCACCTTTCCCAAAGAGTGCACATCCCCTGGAACCTTTGTTCCAGTCACAAAGCTCCTTGTTTGATCTATTATCTAAGATTTTACTACAGCAAAGTCACAGTTCCAGCACTGAGTGTATTTTCATACTTACTCTTTGAGGTTATCATAAGCTTCTTCCAAGCGAGCCCTCTCTTTACTAGTGCTCAATAACTGTATTTCCCTCTTCTCCAGCTTCTCAGTTAATGCATCAATCATCTGGACAAGGTTTTATAGATACAGATCAGATTAATGGGACAATTAAAACACAAGATGGGCAGGCTTTCCCTTCTCCCCCCTCCTATTCCCTCACAAGACTATTTAAAATTGAAGTGGTCAATGTTTCAGGAATTTGGGGCAGAAGCCAGTGAGGATTATCATGTTTCTGCCACACACCTGAACATAAAGATAACTGTTTACTACAGCTGTAGAAATCCTAATAAATCAGCACATGGAGCTCAAGTAAGTTCCTGAAAAAAATCATCAATTGTGATACAGTTTAATTATACATGAAGTTTCTAACTAGAGCTGCTAGTCTGTAAAACTCTGGCTTACATTAAGCATTAGGACTCCTAAGGTTCTTTACAGAATAATTTCCATAGGAAAGTCTCTTCTGTGAAACATTAGCACAAAGCAGCCGAACAGCCTCAGATGAGGGAGGCAAACTTTCACTCAGGGTCTAAAGCTCTTAGCTCACATCCTCAAAATAATTTCTTAATATCAAGTTTTGGAAAGTTGAACACAGGTAACAAAAGTACAAGAAAATATACAAATGTAAACACTAAAATAACACATTTGACTTATTAGGCTTCCTGTTTGCCACCCTTACAATTCCCAACAATGACCACCAGGTGGGTCAGGTGAAACCCACAAGTATCTGATCAGAAATGTTACCAGTACTGTTCCACTGCAGGATATCAGGGACAGTTTTCTACAGGGTCAGATAGTTCAGCATCAATTAATTCATTCAAATAAGCTGATCTAAGAGATATAGGACAATGTAAGGAACTGTCAGGAGTCTCATTTGCAATTAAAAGGTGTGTTTGCAATACATGTTTTATTTACCTTTTTAAGCTCTTGCTTTTCAGTGTCCTCTTCTACCAGTTGTTCCCCAGCATCCTGCTGGGGCTCAGCCTCCTCCTTCACCACCTGTTCTTCAACAGTTTGCACAGCAGCAACCAAAACAACATCTGGCTGCTCAGAATTAACAGGAGTTGCACTTCTCCCACTCTCTTCCATCTCAGCTTCCTCAGCATGGAGCACAGGAGCATCATTCAAGTTTTCAGATTTATTTTTCAGGGCGTCAACCGTTTCTGTCTTTGGCACGGAAGGACTGACAGCAACAGACGCTGAAGCAGAAGCCCTGCCTGATAACTCATCATCTGAATTTATTTCACTGACACTCCTGCTGTCCAAGGACTGCACACTGAATGAATCAATTCTTTCAAAAGCATCCGAGGAGCCACAGCTCTCAGTCATTTTCTGGAAGTCATCTAAGCGATTGTAATCCGCACAGGCAGACGTGGACAGGAGCTGGAACGACGTCTGCATGAGGTGAAGGCTGGATTTGGAATCTGCAGCTTCTTGTCTGGAACTTACTGAGCTCTCACTTATCACACTTTCGTGGTCCAGAACTTCAATATCACTGGTTGTGGAAGTGCCTGAGGAGAAGGTGCTGATGGGAGGTGATGGGGTATTGCTTTGTCTGTCCTCAGTCTTTCTCTCCTTCCCTTCCAAACCCAGGTCTTTCGTGCCTGCTCCAAGGGGCTGGGAAGTGCCCTCGGGTGCACCTCCTGCTCCATCTCCTCCTACACTGGATTTTTCAGTAGGAGAATCTTCAGGTTCTTCAAAATTTAGAGCAGACACCTTTTTGTCAGTAACTTCATTTGTGCTTGCTTCATGCTGCCCATCAGATTTAAGCACAGCATTCTCTTCTAATTTCTCCTTGGGAATATCAAGGCTTTTCAAGTCCAGGACAGCTCCGGAGGAATCCTCGACCTCTGTCTCTGCTGTCACTGGCCCTTCCAGCTGACTGGAGTGCTGAGACTCCTTTAAAGAGCTTTTCACCTCCTCTTTGGGTCGCTGGGATTTGGCTGGAGGTTTGGACACCACTGGGTTTTTCTGTATACTCTGAACATCTGTTGGGGAGAGAAAGGCACTGAAGAAGTTTTCAGATTCATCCACAACCGTCCTCCTGACGGGCTTTGTGATGGCTACGGGCGATACTGGCTGATTCTGGGGTTCTGTAGTTGAGTTCAAGCCCCAGGAAGATGTGTCCCATCCTCCACTTATGAGAGAATTTGTTCCTAAAAAGAAAAGGAAAAAAGGGAGATAGGCAAAAAAAACCCCCAACACTTTGAAGGCTACAAGCAAAAGCAAATGTGGCCTCCTGCTTCCCTACAGTGAAAGGAGTCCAGGCAAAACAACATGAAAAGCTGTAGTTAGGAGAATTATACTGATTTAAAAAGGAGAAAAAAATTACAAGGTCTTAAAAGTTACCTGCAAGCAGCACATAAACACTTCACACACCATTACAGAAAACAGAGGGGAAAAGCTTTAAGTATTTGCAGAATTGACACTGTATGAAGGGCTCTTGCCCTTCAGTTTCTGACAAGACTTCATTTTTCCTCATACATCAGCATGGAGCTGACAATAAAAATCAGTAGCTGTCCAGCTGAGAATTTGTCTCTTCTGTAGAGAAATACTGAACTGTTCAGTTCTGAAGCTGCCCTAAAACAACATCAACAATTCCAATTATTGTATTTCTTGCAGCTTTTCCAGGACTTGTCAACAGCAAGAACAAGAATTTCAGCATCAAATTTCAGTAGCATCTGAAGTAAGAAAGAGAAGCCAAAAAACAGTATTCAATTTTGTACCTACAAACATAATCTGGGTAACATAACTATTTCATAACATAACTATTTTAAGTTATTTCATAACTTAAAAACAAACTCACTGTTTACAGCAGCATCTAGTAAAAATGCTGAGTTACAATATTTTAAGCTGGCTTCTACTTTCAGAACAGTTGATAGCTGTTGGCCTCAAATCTCAAATCCAGATAATTACTATTTTCGTTGCCCAAAATACTACAAACATGTGATTTATTACTACAAGCATCTCACTTATTGCTACCTTGTCCATGATTCAACAGCTTCAGAAAAACTTCTGAGTTAACTGTAACATTCAGAACATATTTTGACATCTCTTAAAAACAAGGCTTTCCCTGAAAACCAGATGCAGGCTGATCTTTGTGCTCTTCTTATGAATTACAGAACTACCATAAATACTAAGATACAAATAAAATTTTAAAAATTTTGACAAGTCTAAAGCTTTGAGAAATTAAGCATGACAGAGTTTTCTATAAATGATTTCTGCATTTTAAGGTGACACCTGACTACTTACATGACTGCCAAGCCCTCAAAGGGACAAAGACATCCCAAACTGACCTTTGCTGAGCAACCAACCTGGAAAACATTTTCAGTCGCTACAGCTGTCAGTTTTCAGAAATCTCACTCTGCTGTGACTTCACCTGGAAATAACCTCCTCCTCCTCCAAATACACATAGTTTTTCTAGACGTAGTTGTAGAAATGACACTAATTCCAGATGACTTCATTTCCCATATGTTTATTATTATTTTATTGTTATATTGTTATTATTATTCGTTATTATTGTTGTTATTATTATTGTTGTTATCTTTAAGGTATTATTTAGGGGGAGTTTCTAACACGAGGGCTCCTTTTTGGTCTTCCCTTCCAAAGAGCAGCTTAGGGCTGACCATTCCTTCAGGCTCTCCATTAGCATATGCACAAGGGAGACACTTCCTCATAGCCATGACAACTTTTCCACCAGCACATTCCTTTCGACAGATGTTGGAGGATTATGAACTGGGAGCCACGAAAAGTGGAAATTTCATTTGGTTCACATGGACCAGACTTTCGGCTTCTACTCTGCCCCTCCTGTTGCAGAGAGTGAATCCATGCAAGCCTCTGAAAAGAGCATGATTTCCCCTTTTATATTACTGAGTTTTTATTAGCTCCTCAGCAAAACAAATCTAAATAAATAACGCCTCGAGAAGCAGGGATATGAAGCTCAGTGCTACCTATGCGATAAAAGCAGGACACTGGTGACACCAGCCAGGCTCTGAACTGAACCTGCCCCGGCTTCGTGTCGGTGTCCCCCGGCACGGGAGGGAGCGGAACGTGGATTATTGAACCAGAGGGGGCTCTGAATTATAAAACCCGGGGCGGCTTTGGGCGGGGGGCCGGTTAAACCTCCCTAGGATAAGGGGGAGACAGCGGAGGAGGCGGGCGAGGCTCAGGGCCGCGAGGCTCGGGACGGCGGCCGGGTGAGCCCTTACCGTCACCGTAGTCGGGGATGACGGCGTCGGGCCAGGGGGTCTCCTCGGCCTGGATGTCCAGCACCCGGTCGATGGACTTCTGCGCCTGCGACAGCGCCTGCTTGGCGAAGCTGGACAGCTGCGAGGCGTTGAACCAGCTCATCCTCGGCGGCTCCGCAGCGCCCGTTCCCCGCGGCTGCCCCCGCTGCCGGCGGGGCCGGCGGGCTGGGCCGAGCCGGGCCGGGCGCGGCGCTGAGGGAGCGGAGCGGAGCGGAGCGGAGCGAGGGCCCCGCGCAGGCGCCGCCGGATCCACGTCGCACCCGGGCCCGGCGCAGCCGCGTCCGGCCCGGCACGTCCGGGAGGCGGGGCCGGGGCACCGCGCCCGCCCTCACAGCGCCTGCGGAGCTTCAGCCCAGGGCCTGAGGGGACTTACAGACCGCCCGGTTCCAGTGCCTGCCGTGGGCAGACACCTCCCGCTCCAAACCCCAACTGACCCGGCCTGGAGCACTTCCAGGGGTGGGGCAGCCGCAGCCTCTCTGGGCAACCTGTGCCAGCCCCTCTCAACCCTCACAGGAAATAATTTCTTCTGAGTATCTAGCCTAAATTTCCCTTTTTTCAATTTGTACCCATTACTCCTTGTCCTATTTCCCCTCGCTCAGTTTGAATCCGTTACTCCTTGTCCTATTTCCCCTTGTTCAGTTTGTACCCATTACTCCTTGTCATATCCCCCCATTTCCCCTCGTTCAATTTGTACCCATTTCTCCCTGTCCTATCCCCCTATTTCCCCTCTTTCCATTTGTGCCCACTACTCCTGGTCCTATTCCCCCTAGTTCAATTTGTACCCATTAATTCTCGTCCTTTTAAGCTATGCAGTTCATAGTTAAAAAACTGTGAACTTCAAACGCAGCTAACACATCAGACTAGAATTCACTGGCACTCCTTAAGTCTCTGACTAAAGTAGCCAAATGATGCTCCAGATTTTTTAATGGAGGTTATAAATGCTCTTGAATGTCCACAGAAAAGCCACAGACTCAGGTGTCTTTCTGTTTTTTTTATTAATAAATACCTTGACAGCACCAATGATATTTGAACATAATTTTGCAATGCTGTGCATGGTGGCTGCTTGGGGACAGTGAAGAGACACACCTGTATTTTCATGTACCAGTCGATAATTTTCTCCTTTTGTGTTTCTTGTAAACAAAGCCATCTCTTCCATATTTAACACCTTCCATAAAATTGATCAAATCAATACCAAATAAGAGGGAAATCCTCATTTTAATCCACTGCCTCCTTTGGTTTAAGGTGACTCAGTAAGTCTCAGGAGTGCTAAACTTATAACCAGATTGTTGTGGTTCCTTTTAAAAACATCTTTTCTTTGCATATCTGTGTGCACACATGTTGAAAACAAGACTTTTGGCCACCTTAAAGTTCCATGTGTTTGAAAGTACATTAGCATGAACATTTTGACAACAAAACCTGGGAAAAGTGTATTTCTATACATCAGAGGTCTGTACATGAATAAGCATTTATACAAATATAATCCACCAAATATTGGCTTCTACATACAATTCTGAAATATGGTGATTCATTTAGATTTCCTAACCTTCAACCATGCTGGCACTAACAGGAACTTTTCAGGCTGCCTTAACACCCACAGAGTATGTTTGTTTTATAAGGTGGGCACAGACTTCTCTTGCTGTATTTGCACTTTACTTATGAATAAATTAAGTGGTAAAGTGAAGTTTGAACAACATAGTCTGTGGTGTAGTAACATCAGCAACTGCAAGTTCCTGGCCATCCACAAGCCCCAGTTCTGAAACAGAAAGAAAAGCTTAATTAATTTAATTAAACCCATGTGCTTTGCCTTTTCAAGAAGCCCAAAAAAATAAGAAATGCTATCCCCACAAACCGTAAATGTGATTAAATAAAGGAAACAGCTCACTGGCTAAGTTATATTAACATAATTTAACCAGGAAACAGACCTTGTTGAGAAATATATATAAAACTCTACTGGAGAGTGTGTAATTTACAGCAGATATTTGGTTGCAATGTTCTGTGCATCTGCCTGCACTTCACCTTTAAACAACTGATATACCTGGGAAATGTGAAACTAAAATTGAATGTGTATTGAATGTACAAGGACAATGAAGCAAATTCTACTGCATAATGCAAGCAAAGCTAAATATCCACACAGAGGGGTGAGACTGACTTTCTCTAACTTGAAACTCAATACCTGACAACTCCACGATACCTTTTAGTGTCTTGGAAAGATTCGGCCTTGTTCGTTCTTCAATTGAAGCTACTGTCTGCAAATTAAAAAAAAAAAAGAAAAAAAAAAAGCCAGTTTTTTTTTCTTCAAATTCAGTAAAGTAAGCAAATTCAGAATATTAAAGACAATTATGTATGTTCAGATTACCTGTAAATAAAGTGTTTTATTTCCCCCATACATAGTTGCTGTGATTGCAGGAGATTTCATCTGCCTATATATAAAACATTAAAAACCAAACAAATAAACAGAACAAAACAAAACCAGGGAATCAGGTTAACAACACATTTTAAAATTACCCTTTATAAGCACTAAACCAACAAATTATCAAATTACTCAGAATGGTTGCAACTTACAATGAAGCATTATTTGTTAAGTAATCCAGGATCTCCTGCAATTTAGCTGATGGGGAAATCTCTATGTTTTGGGGAAGCTGGCTGCAGGCTGGACAGTTCTCCTACCACAAAACAGCACAAGAATACACATTATGTTAAAGATGATTTCAGAAATGCTGCTAGTAAGGTCCATAAAGTGTTTGTGTTGTGTTTTTTTTTAAATTTTAGCTGTAGAAATATTAATAGTTGTCAATATTAATGACAAAACCCATTTCCTTCTGAAGTCTGTCACTGATTGCCTCCCAACAGTACCTAAGTATTTATGAATGACAAATTTCATCTGACATAAAATCCAATACTACAGACTTTCAGATCAATTTTTGCCATAACCTCTTTTTTAGAAGATCTGCCCATGAGTTATCTTAGGTTTGAAGACCTTATTCTGTAGCTCTACTTTGAAGAAATAGCAGACCAGTAACACTGTAATTTTCATTTTTAAAACTTCAGAAATATTATTATTCAGTGCTAGGGGCTGACTGATTCAATAGTGAGGTTCAGAAATACACACAAAGTGCATAAATACAAATCAAGGAAAAATTCCTTCAAACCTTTAATGGCACTAACCTTTCTTTCAGCTTCAAAACTGTATGTGTATAATCCATCCACATCATTGAACACCAAGTAGTTGTTAAGAGGAACATATGCACTGTAATGACAAATATGTCAGTGTTGATACATGGCATTCTGCTGGAAATCATGTCTGTAATTAATAAGAAATTAAATACCTTGTGGCTATCTTAAAAACTTCAGTGGCGCAAACAGCTGGAATGAGAAAAAAGAATTTCTTCACCTAGCTCTACCAGACATGGAGACACCACACAGTTGTACAAAAAGTGACAGAAACAATCAAGTATAACAATCTATAAAGAGAAAAATAAACACCTGAAGGCAGCTGGTAGTTCTGTGCATGAACACCATAGATTTGGCACTAATCTGAGACTATGTCAAGCCTATGTACTGTGTTTTTCAATTTTTCTCCCCAGTCTTAAATGCTTTTGCTCTCTCCCAGAGTGATAACATTTATTCAGTCACTTACAGTTTCTCTATGGAAAACAGAAATACAACTGTAAGAATAAACCAGACACATTTAAAATTTACTATTATCCTCTCCAGGTTCTCAATTCCAAATTGTTGTCCCACAAAACTCTCAAGTCAGTAAAGTAGAAGTGAAATGAGTTCTTACAGCATACCTGCAATTACTGCATTTGTAGAAGCTACTGCTGGAATAATTCGTTTAATCACCCCTGTAAAAACAAAACATACAGATCTGGGTTTTCTAGGAAACTCTACTAAGAGACTACTTTTAGACAGAATAATTTCAAAGGGTGAGTCCAAAGGTACTTTCAAGTGTCCAGGAATTTCTGTAACAACCATGTATAATGGCATGCTGCTGCAGTACTTGGACACTTTTTTATTTTAGGAATGAATCAAGCACATTGAAAAAAAGCAGGTATCAAACAAAGAGAACTACTGAACAAACTCTGAAAGAAGTATTCTGCATTTAGCAGGGAAAATTAAAACTGTTCTTTTCCTGTTAAACTGGGAAATGCACAAAGGAAAGATAGTTGAGTTTTCTATTTGGTTAGTGTTTGAAATGCTGATTAAATGAGTGTCAGCATACCACACTTGCATGTGAACAGAGGCAGGGACAGCAGAGAGGAACAGATGCCATAGACTTAACCAGCCTGAACTGGCACAAAATGTTGCTAAAAAGACAATCAAGTCCCTTTGTTTTTACTCTTTGAACCAGCAAGAGTGGTCACCATGTAATGTAAACTGTGGAGCTGCTCCAAGTTAAAAATAAAATAGCAAAAAGAATGTTCAGCTTTATCCCAGATAAGTTCCTCTGATTCATCATGAATGCCTGAACATCTGATTTGTCATAAAAATATTTGTGCTGGCACAGGAAACAAGCTGCTTGTTTCTGTTTTAAGGGTGAGGAGAATTATCCCTGCACAGCTGCCAGCTTAGTCATAACAAATACAAAGAATGCCAATCCAGCCTAGGTGCAAATGCTACAACTTGGTGAAATGCCATCCCCTTACCTTGGGTGAGTCTGTAGGTAACACCTTTAATATTAAATTGTGATGCTCTTTCTAAAGACTTCTGGTAAATCCACTGTATATGTTCAGGGTCATCTCCATCCAATGCAATACCTTCTACAGTAAAGAATTTAGAGATAAATTGCAATTATAAAAGTTCTTCTGAAACACAGCATTCTTTTTTGTCTAAAAAAATCCCTGTTTTAATTTATAATGAATACTCATGAAGCTATTGAAACTTGACATTTTAAATAACCAAAGTATTATTTTTACAAACATCTTTAGTTTTAACACATCCTATACACAAACTATCATCACTGCACAATTTATAGAGCTGTTACAGGTTACATTTCAATTCAGGAAAGACACTGTGCAGTGTGAGAAACAGGAGCAAATATGGTACAGGAGAGTGAATTCAAGAAGAGAAAATCCATCTCCAGCTCAGAGGAGGCTTAGATTCAATATGACAATGAACCACACAAGGTTAAGAGTCAGGATTGTTTTATTAAAAGCACACACCCAACTCAAGTTAATTAAAAGGAGAAATGTTCATTTAGCACCATTACAATATATTAATTACCTCCAAAAGGCTGTTCCTTTGGCCACTGCAATATCCTGACATACTCAATGCAATGCTCTGGCAGTCTGGGCATAGATGCAATGGTGCACATGGGAAAATTGACCTGGTTGGGCAGGGGAAGAAAACCAGAAGAAACAATGACACATTAGGTGTAGTACTAAGAAAAGAAACCAGCAAAGCAGAGGAATATGAAGAGATGGCAATTTCACTGGGGGAATTACCTGTGGTGGGTAAAGTGCAAGCGTGCATTCAACACACGCTGTCATCCCAGGAATGATCACACGGACATTGCCTTTGAAACCTTCTGTCCCTCCATCTATCAGGGGTATGATGGAACTTGGATCCAGGACACCATCTTCATAATGCAAAAATGACATCTAACAAATAAAGGGGGTGGGGAGTTGGTTTTTGTTTGGTTTGGGTTTATAAACAAGTTGCAGGAAGAAAAAAAAATCCTACAATTTTATTCTTAAAGCTACACCCAACTATTGAGTACTTAATGTACAGTTTATTTTAAATGTATTTGTCAGTGCACAAGACTTTATCAACCACCTTCACCCTCTACATCCTCCCCTTACTCCCCTGATAAATGCTATTATTTGCTATGCTATGCTATATGGTCTTATAGTTCATCAGAACAAATGGCTGAAGGTTTGGTTGAAGGTTTGATTCTCGACTTGTTCTGCTTTTGTCTTTTTTATTTTAATACAGATAGATACTCTAGATCATTGTTTTACAAACAAATTCACAATTATAAAATTACCAATTTTCTGGTCACTGAATTCTGTAACAGTGATATATAATGGCATTTACAAGTTGCAGCATAATAAATACTGTTTGGGTAAAGAAGAAAAAATTCACAGTGGGAGCATCTCTGGAGCTTTCTGTCTTGATCTTCAAAAGCTGACTGAAGAAGGCCACAAGCAATGTAACCTAACTATGAAATTATCCCTGCAGGGCACTGCACAGATGTTGGCTAACACTCTCAAGAAAAGGGCAGGTAAGAGAGCCTGCATTTCATCCTGCTCACAGAAAGAAAACAGGTATACAGAAAGCTGTGGGTTTCAACAGCTCTCATTCATTCTCATGACACATTCTATGCAAGTGTATTTCATTTTAGTCATCTAAACTCAAGCAATAATCAGGCATTAAGAAGATTGAAAACTTTACCAGCATGCCATTTATCCATCTTCTTGCAATTATAGAGTCCAGCCCACAAACAATAATATGAAACTCTGGGGAGAAAAAAACATTATTCAAAATCTACACTAATGCAGACTTCCTAAGACAAGCAAAGTATTCTGTCCATAACAGGGACAGTGACAGTAGCTTAGCTACTCCCCTAGACTGCCTGTATCATAGATGTATTTAGATTTTGTCTATGTGTTACTTCTACTTCCAGTATACTGTGGAAGACTAAAATAATTAGCAGCAAAGTACCAGGAAAAGCAGTGAGCAGCAACATCTGCAAGGGTCCCCTAAAGCACCCGTGGGTGTTTGTCAGGAAAACAAATTCCACTTACGTCGATAGAAGCTTTCATCCATGTCTTGAATCTTTTTAAAATATCTGAATGCAAGCCCAGTAAAGGAATATATTCATAGTTAAGTTTACTGTTTTCTATTTGCTAACCAAAATATTATCTAATTTATTACTGTAATTCTATACAACACCTTCTAAAAAACTATGTGATCTGAGATTAAATTCCCACAGCTGAAGCTGTAACATCTCACAAAACTAGTAAAGGGCACAGTGGAATAGTCCTAAACAGCAAAGTTCAGCAGGTGAAATATTTAGGAAGCTCAAAATATGTGCTCTCACCAAGTCCTTTATCAGTAAGTGCTGCTCTGTGTTTATAAACTAATGCCTTCTACCAGTGCTTACTCAAAACTCTCTGGTGAATAATTCCATTATCTCAGTGAAAATTACAATATTGCACTTGAATAAAAAGACTCAGTGGAAAAATACAAAATAATTTCTGAGCCTTTCCCATGCAGATTCCCTGTATGTTAATACGGAGAAAGAATTCTCAACTCACGAGCTGAATGAATGTGTCCTTTATTGTATGAGAAACAGGATGGCAGCAAAATACTTCAGATACTCTTACCACCCACAGAGTTTTCTAGGATACAGAAGCCTTCAGGCTTCTCTGTGAAAGGATACGGAACCACAGCACAGTTGGGAATGCGGCTGTTCAGGAATTCTGCTGCAACTTCTGCTTTTGGCCGCCCCACATCCTTCGCTCTGGGAAAAACCCAAGCAATCCCAAAAGCTTGATTTTAGCAGATTTTGACTTTCCAATCTATATACATTTCAATACCAAGTGAGTGGCTAATTGTTACTTCAGGACAATTTATTTAATGGGATAATATTAAGGCATTCAACCCAAACCATTCCATGATCCCTGTAAAGCATCAGATGTGAGAGTCATAGAATTAACTATGGTTAACAGCACCAAAAACATCCAATGATTGTTCACTGTACTTGGATGAAAAAGGTACCAGAAAATCTGAGATCTCAATCTGTGTGCATTTATTCCTTGGTATCACCTTTTCCAATAGTCATTAGCTGTACTGGAATGTCAAGGAACATAGATTGATTTTCTTTATGCCACAGAGTCCAAAATAAGAAGAAATCATATGCAATTTTTAGTTAATTCTGAGTACTATTGTGATGTGAAGGTCCAGTAATCTTTAATGACCTCTTGTCCAACCAAAAAAATGAATATATTAACATGTTTTATTAAGGTACATTTTAAAAAACCCAGAAGTTAAACAGTGAAAATGTAAAATACCACTCACCGAAACAAAAACTGTCGATTAAGGTTAGAAACATCTATAGTATCCATGTCAATAACATGGATCTGTCTGAAGCCAGACAGTGCCTGGGAAAAGAGAAGGTCAGCTTCATTTAACAGGAAATTAAATGCTCACAAAGCTCCAGAATTCACTCCACATGCCAAAACAGCAACCTTTGGAGGAACAAATGGATTTGCTCCTCATTGTCTGGGCAGACAGGTACATGGTCATTCTTTTTCAAAGGCGTTTTGTTGGGCTGCTAACGCTGGTATTCAGACAGATGGAATTAATAACATTCCAAAGTCAAAGACAATGCTCTCCTGAAGGCAATATTGCTTTGGCCTACCTAATGCTAACACAGGGAAGCCAACGGTAGGCTGATCTATAAAGGGAAACTGCAGTATTCCTTCATGGCTGGAGTAAATCAAAAGAGCCCACTGGGGGAAAAAAGCACAGAATTTAATACCACAAGCACTTCCATGCTTGGCAGGAATAGGAAAAACAAAGTTTATTTCCTTTAAAAGGCTTTTTTAAAATTCCTGTTGAGGTTTGGGACATTAACCATTTCCACATGAATGAGTCTGTCATATTGACCCAGATATCACAGTTCAAAACAAGGCAGCATTCCTGTGGCAGTCAGTGCTGAAGGAGATGGCAAACAAAAATCACCTCCCTATCTAAGAACACACTGAACCTCTGACAAAGGTTCAGTGAAGGTTCAAAGAAAAGGGTTAAAACAGAAGCTCTGCCTCATCTCCATTTGCATGCAGGCCATCCCTGCATCTGGCAATAACTTTACAGTAAAATTGCCTTAAAAATGTATGGTGGGTCTGATCTGGTAAAGTAGCAACATCAGTCACACTCAAAGACACAATGTGAACTGCAGTTAAAGGGAAATAAATGCTGTAAAACATGGGCTTTGGAGGAAATAAATGAGCTGTGATGTTCTGAAGTGACTCTAAAAAATCTGAGTCATATACAAAATATGACTTACATTTTCCTTTAAGACTCTTTTTTTTAAATGTAAAGACTTTGAAACTTTTCCCTTTACATTTTCTGAAAAAACAGAGCTATCCCATGCAACAGAAATCCGTGTTCTTAAATAGAAACATGGGGAAGTAGAGTAATAGTCCAAACTACCAAACTCAAATGGGATCATAACACTGATACACTGATATAAATATGAGTGCTTGTGAGGATGAAAACCACAGTAACAGGATAAATACCACCTTTCAAGTGCATCCTTCATCTTTATTGTCTGTATCAACATGTATTTTACACATGTTGCACATGTTGATTAAAACTTAAAATTCTAGTAGCTATATACAACCAGAACTGCAAAATTAGCTAATTAAAAAAGACAGTTTTGTCAAATAAAAAAAGAAAAAGAAACAGAGAAAATTCGAAGAAGAAAAGGGTTAAAACACAATAATTACCAGGTTTTTCAGGAGTTCACATCCTAATCCTCCTGCTCCAATAACTAACACTTTACATGTGCTTAACAAAAAATCAAGGGCCTGCAGAAAACATAAAACAAAAAATTAATACAATTTGTGCTTTACTTCATAAGCCTTACAAACATTTTACCCTAAATTTTCAGTGCCTAGTGAGTTACAGATAAAGCAGCTTTGCATTTGCAGGAGTAATTACATATTGGACTTTAATCACTTGTTGAGTTCATGCAGTTCTTGTATCCCCACTTAGAGAGAATCAAGACCTTTGCTGATACCAGTATATTACTTTTGACCATGAAAAAATCAAGGTCCACTCTTATTATTATTTGGTTTACGGTGATAATGCTTTCCTTCTTCAGATATTTCACATATATATTATACAAAATAAATCTAAACAGATAGATAACATTGCTGGACAGAAAGAATTGAAAATGTTAAGTATATCACTGCTCTCTGTGAACTGTTCTACTTCACCCCAGTGTCCAACTAGTAAACAATGGAACAGTACATTAAAAAGGTAACAGGAAAATACCTTAAACCAAAAGCTCTGAAACAAAATGTACAACAAAAGAAGCAGAAGAAATATTTAAAACAGTCTACCCCACTACACACCTTATCCCATTCCCAAAATACTCATATTAACACTAATTTAAGTACAATAAATTCCTCCCTGTATCAAATTACTTAAAAATGGAGATTCAAATGCTGCTATTTTTCATGTGAAACTCAAAACCAGCATAATTCATACATTGCTATATATTTATATATGATAACAGCAAGCTTAAAGTTGACAGTGTACAACTTAAAAATACAAACTTATAAAAGGAACACAACACATTCTCCTAGGACCACAATGTTCAATTGATAAAAACACAAGCTTTTCATGCAGCTTTAGTACTCACACATTGCTGGTGGTCACTTAATGAACCTGTTCACATTAATTTGCAACACACTCTACAGATATTTGATTGAAATTAAGTCTTTCTCACTTGAGTGCCTGGCTCGAAATCGGGATGTGTGAATGGTCCAGATCGCTCGAGGAACTTCTTTACATGGTTCCAGCGACCTTCCCAGTCTCCAGAGTCCCCACACCCACCATCAACAGCCATTCTGCACAGAACACAGTAAATTCAGCTGCAACATCACACAGGAAAAGCCACACCTCCAACTTTCTATGCAAAGAACACCTAAATTATTGATCATTCCTACAAATGCATCTGCATATTCTTTATGCCTGTAAGTTATGCATATGAGTATTTGCATGAGTGGGTTTTATTTGTGGAACTAGAAAGCAATAATAAAAATATGCACAGAGGGGAAAAAACAACCCAGGCATTTCAATAAACCCACTGATTTAACTGTTACTAGTAAAAGTTGACCTGCAGTTTAAAAAGGGCCCAGTCTTATTACTTTTATTTCCCTCAAATTTGAAGAGGACACACAAAAAGAGCTTGTTCCTTTCAATTTTGAAGGTGATTGTTTTTTCATCAGTTAAGTCTTGTATCTTTTTTTGACAGACTTATCAGTCTGTAAACTGCAATTGTGAGGCTCTGAATAAATTACAGTAACATGCCCCAACATCATCCTCTGAATCTTCAGGGTACTTTATTTAGACAAATATTTTTGAAAGACATGAATCTTGAATGTTCTTCACTCTCAAGTGGTACCATGGAATTAGAATTGCCCCATTTTTCAGGCATCCTCGAGCCTGTCTGCAGGAACAGTCTCACTTGAAAAATAAGGAATGTTTCCAGTTATCTTCCTTTAAATTTTCAAGGCAGAATTTTACATCAAATACTCCAATACCCTTTTCTTCTTTTGCAGGTCACTTTTAATAGTACAGAAATATAAATTTAAATTTTTAAGAGACTCACAAGAATAGTTCAAAATCAGCTCTCAAGTATTGTTCTACTATAAGATCAACACCTACTTCCCTTTTAAATAAATAGGGAAGCGAAGCTCAATAAATATGATTATGTTCTATGTTAATATAAAACTGAGCTCGTTATAAAAGAGCCAATACTGAGTAGCAAAGGATGTGTCACCACTGATAAAGTGTTTTCTCCTATGCTTTCTCCACCTGCTTTCTCCTATGAAGCACTATAAAAAGCACTTGCCTAATAACTCTTGGGTAATGTTTAGAATTTATTATAACTTTTTCATAAGTCATCTCAAAATCAAAGGCAAATGTGGTGAAAACATCTGGAGTGAGTTCCTTTATCTTCACAGAATTCACAACTTGGACAACACAGTATGCCAAAGTAAGTGAACTTAGGCAATGGATTTTGCCAAAGATTTTCAGTAACAGGGAAAAACTTCCCTAAACTGCAGGAATAAATAAATCATAATTCACCTGTGAGGTCCCTGCCCATGGCAGTGGGTTGGAACAAAATGATCTTTAAGGTGCCTTCCAACCCAAACCATTCCAGGATTCTAGGATAATTTGATTGCAGACTGAACTCCCCTCATTAACTGTTGAGGGAAGTTACTAAATGAGCAGTTAAATAAAACCTACAAAAATTACTTGAATTCATAAGGGTCTTTTGACCTCAGATGCACTTTTGAATCTCCTCTAGTTTTCACAATAATCTGAAAATACACATATTTCACATAATGGGAAATGGTGTAAATAAACAAAACACCCCCTCTGCAGAACTCCTCATCTGCTGTACAACAGATTTCAGGAGGTGCATTAAGCACCTAAAATGGGTCAACAGACATCACAAAAACTGCTTCTATGGATATTATCGTTTTTAATATTTCTGGAAATGAGTGTAGAAGCTGTGCTTGGTGACATTAAGAAAAATTTTTAAAATTCTTTTATATAGTCCCTATAAACAGCTACTAAACAGCAGCACTCCTTTTCTGTTTAGATGTGTATATTTTCCTTCCTAATTGATAAAAATGCTAAGATCTAGTTTCACTTTCACAATTAGACTACAGTTGGTTTTTTAGAGGGTTGGACATTGTGGAGATCTGAAAAGCATCTGTAACTCAACCTGATATTTATGTTTTATTTCACAGACAGTTTTCTCAAGTGTTTATTTTTTGTGCTGTTACAGCATGACCAGGTATAAGAGTTCAACAACTTTCTTATTTATTTGAGTTATTTTAATTTTAAATTTTGTTTGAAATATCAGAGCACCACAGTCCTTACATCGCTTTAAGCTCAGACTTTTCTCCCTGCCACCCTCACACCTCCAAAGCTCCATGCTTTTGGGGGACTTGGCATGCAGCCCTCCCACCGCACATGCCCCGGGGATGCTGCGGTCCCATCCCCACACACATGCACTGCCAGAGCCCAGGCAGGCCTGCCTGCTGACCCAGGGTACAGGGACGCAATGGAATGGAATAGTTAAGGGATGGAAGCAGATGATGTTCAACATTTCTCAACATTCGTTTTCACGGCCTTTAAGGCAGGTGCGTAGATTTTTAAGAGTTTTAATGCGCAGAGACAACTGTTCTGCAGTTCTGGATTTTTAATTTTCAGCCAAAACCTTAAGTCACCTGCTTCTAGCCTAGAGGCCCTCCCAGGTCCCTGACCGGCCAGGCAGCTTTTCCCCGTCTCCTCACCAAGCTCTTCAGCACACCATGCCAAGCTGCGAGCCCGCCACTCCCGCCCCGCTGCTCTCCCCGGGGGCTTCCTCTCCCCCAGCCCGGGCTGCTCAAGGGCCCTGCCCCACCTACGGCAGCTCCCCTGGGGCTCCCTCCTCCCCCGCGGGCCCCGCAGCCTCCTCCCAGCCCTCAGCTCCTGCGGGGCTGCGGCTCGCCCTCACCTACCCCCGCCCCAGCAAGCGCTGCCCCTGCCCCGCTCGCCCGCAGCCCCGCACTAACCCATCCGCCAGCAGCTCCTCTAGCCTCCTTCTTTTCTTCTCCCTAAAAGAGAGAGAATAAAAGAAGGGTCAGTATCGCGCTACAGAGACCGGGGAGGAGGGAGAGGGGACCCCGGGCCCGGGGCAGGGCCGGCCGAGCACACACATACAGGGCACTTACGGTTCCTCACCATCCGCCATAGTTCCCTCTGCTTCCCACAGTGCCCCGCGAGCCGCAGGGCGGGCCCGGGCCCGGCGGGCTGAGCGCGGCCCCGGCAGCGGCGATAGCGGCGACAGTGCCGATAGTGGCGATAACCGGCACGGACACACGGCGGGGACACCCCCGATCCCTGACACAGAGGCTCCCTCCCGTCCTGCCTGCCCGCACCCGAGGGATCTCCCTGTGCCCGCCTCTCTGATGGTCACAGAGTCCAATGGTCTGGCTTCAAAGGGACTTCAAAGCCCATCCAGTTACACCCCTGCCATGGCAGGGACACCTTCCACTACCCCAGGTTGCTCCAAGCCCTGTCCAACCTGGCCTTGGACATTTCCAGGGATGGAACAGCCACAGCTTCTTGGGCAACCTGTGCCAGGGCCTCACCACCCTCAGAGGGAAGCATTTCTTCCTAATATTTAATCTAAACCTACTGTCCATCAGTTTGAAGCCATTCCATTGTCCTATCACTCCAGGCCCTTGTAAATAGTCTCTCTCCGTATTTGTTGCAGGCTCCCTTCAGGTACTGGAAGGCCACAATTAGGTCACCCCATGCTGAACCACCCCAGTTCCCTCAGCCTTTCCTCTTATCAGAGCTTCTCTGGCCTCCTCCAGACTCAGAACTTCCTGGGAGCCATGGAGGGCATCCTCAGGGACAAAGTGTGGAGATCATGGTGCCTTAAAGCCTTCAGGAAGTCTGGAACCCAAATGTGATCACTGGGCTGGTCGCTGCCTGCCCCAATGGCTTTTGTGTGATCAGCATTCCCTGGACAGGGACCATGCATAAACCAGAACAGTGCAGGCCAGGAGGCCGATGAGCAGGACTAACTTGGGCTGTGCTCAAGTCCTTGGGCTCCCAAACTTCAGCGATGTAAATCCTTCAGGGATGGAGCTGTGAGAAGCAAGTGCCAGCCTGCTTACATTTGGAGAAGGATTTTGATGCATGGTAGCACAGCAAACCCTGTGTGCTGCGTGATGCACAAACCGCCCGTGCTTGAGCCACGGTGCCTGAAGTGTGAAAGCCTGAAAACACAAGCGTTCCAACATGGACATGGGGTCAAAACACCACAGCTGCTGGCACCAACCTTTCCCTCCAAAGACACTGTCGTCCTGTTGCCCATTTTAGGAGCTCTGTAAACAAGAGTCCGGTTTAGAAAAGAGATATTGTTTAATCTGCACAGGCGGAAGTTTCCACAAATCAAGCACCCCAAGGGGTAAAAAGTTCTATCGATTATCTAGTAAAATTTACATGAGCCCGCCTACATACTACATATTCTCCGCCCTCCTAATGCATATTCATTTAGGTGATGTAATCTGACGCACTGCCTTTAAGTTCTTTTTTTAATTAGGCAAATTCTATTGTAGAAATTATCAGAAGGCATCAGTTACTTTGCAAGAGGTGAGAAAATTCAGCGTGAAGACAGAAAATTCAGCTTGAAGACATCAACCCCACTAGCGGAGCCCCCCTGCCATGGGATACCCCGCAGTGCCCCCTTGGCTGGGGCTGGCACTTCTCGTGGTGCCCTCCCCACTCATCCCTTGTTTCACAGATGATGCCAAGTGGCTTCGCCACGTGAATGCCCAACGCGCATCACCACTCGCTGAAGGAACAATGAATTTACAGCGATTATTGACAGCAGCCCCTGTCAGCTGCCAGTCCTGGGCGGTGACACACGCCTGTCGCTTGCGCTGCTGCTCGTTCGCTCGCGGGTTCAGCAGCGCGGAGCGGCGGGGCCGGAGCGGAGCGGGGCCGCGGTCGGTGCCGGTGCCGCCCCGGTACCGCCGTCGCTGTCGGTGCCGGAGCCGCCCCGGGGCGGTGCCCGGCGCTCCCGAGCCTGCGCGGCGGCGGCGGCGGCCATGGAGGTGCAGGTGGCCCCGCTGCGGGCCTGGGACGATTTCTTCCCCGGCTCGGACCGCTTCGCCCTGCCCGACCTCAAGGACATCTCGAAATGGAACAACCGCGTGGTCAGCAACCTGCTCTACTACCAGACCAACTACCTGATGGTGGCCGCCGCGCTCGTCTCCATCGTGGGGTCAGTGCGCGGCCTCGCGGTGCGGCCGCAGGGCCGGG